>NC_139464.1:78596428-79208214 GCF_057233095.1 Heloderma suspectum
TCATCTCTTTTAGCCTTGTGATACGTTCCATGGGGTTTTCTTGGCAAGAATACTGGAGTGGGTTGCCATTTCCTTCTCCAGTGGACCACATTTTGTCAGAACTCTCTGCCATGACCTGTCCGTCTTGGGTGGCCCTGCACGGCATAGCTTATGGCTTCACTGAGTTACGCAAGCCCCTTCGCCACAACAAGGCAGTGATCCATGAAGGGGGACCATCCACTAACACCAAGAAAAATCTGATGACCATACACTACATATTTAACATATCATGTAATTTAGACCACAGAAAACAACCAGATAAATGTGTACTGTTGTTTTTTTTTAGACACACGTTATTAATTAACAGTATATCTATAAATAAAAAAACAACAGTTTGGCATGGGCCTAATTCATATATTATTCTATAGAGAAAGGGTTCAAGATGTCAAGAAACTGCAATTCAATGTATAAATGCCCTTTAGAGCATAGAGAGTTTGTCTAGGTAACTGCTAGGATCCTTGTGTAAATCAAGGAGTAAGCAACATTTTGAAAACTTTGTACTCCAAGTTGCACCATTACAATGAGGAACTGGGTAAGAAAGATGGGATGTGTACATGTCCCTATAGTTTCCAAATATATATTTTATTGGCTTTAGTATCTTGTCTCAGAATTGCCAAGATCTCTCAGATGCTTACAAAAGCAGGGGGCTGATGACAGGATGATAATGTCACATAGGAATCTCTAGGAAAACTCTAAATGGAGTAAGACAAGCAGAGACACATTAATTTGTCACCTCTTAGCACCATATTAGTAACGAAATGGTTAGTTTAGAGACTAATTGAATTTTCATGTGCTGCTTAGCATCAGTTCAAACCCGTTATGGGCTTTAAAATACAAGTCCATCTAACAATTTCTGTTGAAATCAGATGCCCAAAGAGACACACACAAGTGTAAATAACTTACAAAATTACAATCTGCCATCCTATGTAGGACTATCTTAATAGAAACTGCAACTAACACAACCTCAATAGTAAATGTTGAAAGCTAGAGTATTTAACCATGCAGCTAAAAACATTTAATTACTAGAAAGCTGAAGTGATCACTTGATACTATAATGGTTCTGAGCTGCCCTGAAAGGGGGGGGGGGCACGTTTTGCTAATAATTCCCTGCACCCCACCCACAACCTCCTCCCTGTTTTTTGTCAACATTCCAAAGGGCTTTTTCAGCATTTTTCTATTTTTAGGGAGGTGCTGTAGAGACAGGAGACACACACACACCACATATTCAGGAAACCTGGTTCTCCTACAAATCAGGCATGGTAGCAGTTGACAATGAACTCCTTTGCAATCTTAAGAACATACAAAGAGCCATGCTGGATCAGACCAAGGGTCCATCTAGTCCAGCATTTTGTTCACACAGTGGCCAACCAGCTGTCGACCGGGAACCCACAAGCAGGGCATGAGCACCACAGCACCCTCTCAACCATGTTCCCCAGCAACTGGTGTACATAGGCTCATTGCCTCTGGTACTGGAGACAGCACATAGCCATCAAGACTAGTAGCCATTGATGGCCTTTTCTCCAGGAATTTGTCCAACCCCCTGTTAAAGCCATCCAAATTGGTGGGCACACATCAGCGAATTCCATAGTTTAACTATGTGCTGTGTGAAGAAGTACTTCCTTTTATTTGTCCTGAATCTCCCACCAATCAGCTTCATAGGATGGCCCCAGGTTCTAGTATTTTGAGAGAGGGAGAAAAATGTCTCCCTATCCACATTCTCCACACCATACATTAATTTGTACACCTCTATCATGTCTCCCCTTACCCTCCTTTTTCAAGGGTAAACTACTCCAGCTTTTGTAACCTTTTCTCATAGGGGAGATGTTCCAGCCCCTTGATCTTTTTAAGTGCTCTTTTCTGCACTTTTTCCAGCTCTACAATATCTTTTTTGAGGTGTGGTGACTAGAACTGGACACAGTATTTCAAGCGTGATTGCACCATAGATTTGTATAGAGGCAGTATGATATTTGCAGTTTTATTCTCAATTCCTTTCCTAATTATGCCTAACATGGAGTTTGCCTTTTTTTTTACAGCAGGTGCACACTGGGTTGACATCTTCCATTGAGCTGTCTACCACAACCCCAAGATCTCTTTCATGGTCGGTCACTGCTAGCTCAGATCCCATCAGGCTATACTTGAAGTTGGGATTTTTTGCCCCAACAAGCATCACTTTACACTTGCTTACAATGAACCACATTTGCCATTTAGATGCCCATTCTCCCAGTTTGGAGATATCCTTTTGGAGCTCTTCACAATCCCTTTTTGTTTTAACCACCCTAAATAATTTGGTGTCATCGGCAAACTTGGCCACTTCACTGCTCACTCCTAAATCCAGATCATTTATGAACAGGTTGAAAAGCGTTGGTCCCAATATAGATCCCTGTGGGACCCTACTATTTACTTCCCTCCATTGGGAGAATTTACCATTTATTCCTACTCTCTGCTTTCTGTTCTTTAACCAGTTACTGATCCATAAGAGGACCTGTCCTCTGATTCCATGACTACTAAGTTTGCTCAGGAGTCTTGGTGAGGGACTTTGTCAAAATCCATAGTGTGCCCCTTCCAGAAACATGTGTTTCCTCTCATTTGGGGGCTTGCCCTTGGACGCACTACATTGCGGATACCAGTGGTAGGAGCCACATGCACATTGGGGCCAGCAGAGCCCACCCCATGTGCACTAGGGCCAGTGGGGCTGGCCAGATGTGGAAGGTCCCCATTGGATCCTGCCCAAAGGCATCTAATAGCAGAATGCATCAAATCTAGATGGATCTTTGTGAAATTATTGCAAAAACTGTTTTTAGATCAATGTGCTATGAAGCCCTTTGCATGCTGGACTTCTAGCCACCACATCTCGAGCACTCATTGCAAGCAGCATGTTTTCTACACTTATCCCTATTCTTCATCTTCAAAAGCCAGCTGAATGAAAATGTCTTATCCTGCTTTCAGAAGAAGACACACAGGCTTTAGTGTGGGCAACTTTCCAGGGGAAGAGAAATTCAAAGTTCAGGGACTTCCACCAAGGTCCTTGCAGACCTGAATTTGTACACAGATAGCTAGTGTATTTAAGATAACTGTTTCTGACCTGTCTTAAAAGTTTGGGTGGAAATGAGGAGTGAAGGCAGTCTTTTCCATATGCTGGGCCCATTTCTGTTACTATTCTTCTAAAATAGATGGCAAGTCTCTAGAAAACAAACAAGTGCTTTGGGCAGAAGGTCTGTAGTTCCTAGGCAGTGGGAAATGAGCTGCCAAACACTTAGTCCCAGAGGCACTACAACTGTCAGCTGTCTCAACTGCATTCATATTTATCTGGTATAGTTTTCAGAATTCATAGTTTGTATGTATGAAAAAACCCAGTTTGGATGTTACTAGATGCAAAACTGTACAAAAGGCGCCCATGGACAAAATATACTGTTGCATGTAGTTCTCCCCCACCCCCCAAATGTATTTTTTAAATGCAGCTCCAAACTTTAGAAGAGTTTGGGCAGTTAACCCCCTCCAGTAGTTTCTCTCCTGAAAACTGAAACTGTTCCCCACCATCATCTGCTTTTTTCTAGCAGAAGAGGGGAAAGGATTCAAATGGCTCCTTGGCTACATTTTGTACAACAGTATGCATACAGAGACAGCTGGGGGGGCGACCAGGGGAGCTACACACAAACATGTGTAGTTTGGCCCTTGCACTTCCATTTTTGGCTGTGTAACATCTGAAACATGAGCACATCCTTCCTTCAAATATCTTTTCAAAGCTCACCTTTTTCATAAGTTCCTGAATCCATTTATGTACATTTGGGGTTTAATTTGCTTTCCAGTGTTGCCACATGATATGCTTAGCTGTTAGTGTGGCCATACCAAACCAGGCAGCATGCCCCTCTTCCACATCCCAATTGCCCAGAATGTATCTCACTAAGGCAAGGACATCTTTTACATTGAGTGAGGCTTCAAGAGCCATGTTGATTCTGGTTGGGATCTGAAGCCAGAAAAGCATCACTATTGGGCAACTCCATAATATATGCACTAGATTAGCCTGCACACTGTTGAATCTCCAACACTTATCATCCTTTGAGTTGCCCAGGCATCTGAAATGTTCTAGTATCCAATGGTCCCTTTTGTGTATAAAGTATTTTGCTGTATGAGATGCAGCATGAGATCTATGTTAGATGGTCTGACAGATTTCAAGCCTGCTTCCCAATGGCCCCCTGCAGTTCCCACTCTGGCCCCAAGATGGTCACACACCCTTCTCCTGGCCCCACCCACTTCCCCCCAACCAACAGTCATCTGATGTTTTCCCAGCTTTTGTGTGTTTTTCCCCATTCTAAAAGGCTGAAATGTCTCTCCTAAGGCTTAGTTACTGGCAGTAAGATCTTTAAGTACAATAACGGGGTGCGGGGGGGGGGGATAATTTTGACACTAACCCATTTGCCTTTGGCTCCACCCCCTTTACCTGTCAGGTATCTCTTTTGTCCCTGCTGAACTTCAATAGCTAAAATCAAAACACAGACAAGAGGCTTCTATCCACGACTCTTTAATCCTTTTATTTCAATGGGTCATACAGATGCTAATTGTCAGTAATTCACAGTCTACAAAGGAAATGCCTTCAGGAAGTTCAAAGAGAAGCCAGGAAGATTGAAAGTCGCCTACCGTTTGAGAAAAGGCGGGCACGCTTTCCTAACTTAAGGGGTAGGGGGGATCTCCCTCTGTCTCGAGAGAAATCTGTTCCTGCTGGGCCAATTGGGCAGATCGCCTCAGCTCTGCCCCTGCCATCTCTCTCTTGTCCCTGCATCTGTGCCTGGCATCTAAGAATTCAGGCTCTCCAAGCCCCACCTCTCCCTGTTTGTTATCTCTCACAGGGGTGTGTGAAGAGAGGCTCTCTCCATCCAGCTGGACTATCGAAACCTGAGGAGTCTGTCCCTCCCTGTCTGGAAGAGTCTGGGAAAGTTTCTCCCCCACATTTTGCGGTTCCTCTTTGGACTCTGAGCTATTCTGCCACTGCCTATGCTCAGAGGCACCGCTGACATCAACTTTGGCTATGCCCGCCATTGGAATGTGGCCCCTAAGAATTTCTCTGAAATGGAATTTGGAACTGAGGCTGAAAGAGGTTCCCCACCCCTGCCATACAGGAATTTGTTGGTCTTAGTTAAGTCTGTCCCAGCCTGTGCCTTCTGAAGTAGGTCTGGGGCATCTGTGGCAGCCAATACATCTGGGCTGAATTTGTTAGTGATACTATGATTCGGTTTTAGATGTTGTCAGGCTGTTGTGGAAGGTAAGCCAAATTAATCTTGCAACACTCCAAAGGGCTTGAACACATCTTCTTTGGTGAGGAGCTGAAATAGGAAATAAAAGCCTTTGTCAGCCCATGTTTTCTACATTATCTCTTTCTGTTAGCTATCAAGATGTGTGGATTGCCCCCAGATGGTGTGCAAATGGGTCAAACTGAAGCTGGTTGGCCATTGTTTTCCAGACCTGCCGGGTGGCCTGTACTGTGGGAGTGTAATGTGCAAGATATCTAAAGTAAATTGAGCCCAGTGATTTATAGCAGGGCTGCCTCAGCGGCGTCTATTCTGGCCCATTCCAGTAAGCAATGATCTGATTTTTCCTCAGTTATTAACTTCATATTATAATTTCGCAGATTAAGAAGGTTAAAGCCACCTTGCTGAACCAGACATTGCAATTTTGAAAATGTGATGCATGGTCTGGTGCCTGCAGCCTGTGTTGTTTTCTATATGAAGAAGCAGGCCTTACTGGTTCTTTAAATAAACAACTTTACTAATAAACAAGTAAAGAGTTCAGTTACTGTGCTGCATGGATTTCTTGCCTTCTTGGGAGCTGGCCACATCTTGTCTTCTAGCTAGTCTAAACCAGTTTGTGGTTATCGTCAGCAGATACACAAGTCAAAGAGACAGTGCACTGTTCCCACACACCCCACAGAAATATTTTAAACAGTTTTGTTCGAGGTATTTTGACAAATTGTGGAAGGGAGTCCTCTCAGGATATAAATCAGTCTAGTCAGGACATTCATTTTTAGAATGTTGATCTTACCCCCAGAGGCTTGTTGGAAATGTCAACTAACTGTCCAGATACAATTTTACCTTTGCAATAATTTTCTCTTATGTTAACTGCCATTTTTAATTGTTTTGGTATATATAGAGGCCTAAATAATTTAAAATTTCTTTTTTCCATACAAATGGACAATTTGTAAGGTGATTACGACAGAGGGCTTTGCTCAGAGATAGGGCTTCCAACTTCTCCCAATTAATTCTATATCCTGAGAGGGTGCCAAAATTATTGATCAGAGATATAAGCTTGGGAATTGAGATATTTAGATCTGTCAGAAATAGCTGTTTATGCTACTTTCCTATTTAGGTCAAAATCCATGTTCACATAAACAGGTAGAGACATTGTGACACAGAATGTGAACACACACACACACACACACAAACATCTATATCTATATCTACCTTACGTGTACACATTATGAGGAAATTAATCTCTTCAGAAGTTCAGGAGAAGATGATGCGTTCATTCAAGGAGTTTCTTATAGCAACTTAAATTTTCTCTCAAGTCAGGAGAGATTTATTTCAATCACTGTGAAAATGATATGCAGAGGACAGCTGAATTCATACAGAATTTCTCAGAGCTTTCAAGCTCAAAGGCAAAGACATAAAGAGGAAAAAACATACTTCAATCTCTGGTGAGGCATGTTTACGTGAGAATATACTCTGCCTATTCAAACATAATATTTGCAATTTTGCCTAACATTTCAAGTTTACATATCAAGATGACAGGTGGCAATGGAAAAATGTAACATTTGAGGGACTGGATCCATCACCATGGAACATAAGAGCCATGTTGTATCTAGCCAAAGCTCTATCCAGTCCAACGTTCTGTTTCCACAGAGGCCAGCCAGTCTCCTTTGGGAAGCCCACAAACAGGATATAGGTACAATAGCACCCCCTGACACTTGTGTTCCCCAGCAACTAGTATTGAGAAGCATACTGCCTCTGATCCATGAAGTAATATATGGCCAACACGACTAGTAGCCATTGATAGACTTATCCTCCATCAATCTGCCTAATCCCCTTTTGAACCCATTCAAGCTGGTTGCCATCATCACTATATCTTGTGGAAGTTAATTCCATAGTTTAACCATGCACTGTGTGAAGAAGTACTTTCTTTTATCTGTCCTGAATCTACTACCACTTAGTTTCACTGGATGACCCTGGGTTCTAGTCTTATGAGAGAGGGAAAGGGTTTTTCTCTCTACACAGTTTCTCCACACCATGCATAATTTTATACATTTCTTTCTATCATATTCCTCTTACCTATCTTTTTTCTAAGCTGAAACATCCCAAACACTGTAACCTTTCTTTACAGAGGAGTTGCTCCAGCCCCTTGATCATACTGGTTGTCCTTTTCTGCACTTTTTCCAGCTCTACAGTATCATTTTTGAGGTGTGGTGACCAGAATTGTATGCAGTATTCCATAGTACTTGTATAAAGGCATTATGATACGGGCAGTTTTATTTTCGATTCCTTTCCTAATGATCCCCAACATGGAATTTGCCTTGTTCACAGCAGCCACACATGTGGTCAACAGTTTCATTGAGTTACCCACCACAACACCAAGACCCCTTTCCTGGTCAATCACTACCAGCTCAGATGGCATCAGCAAATACGTGAAATTAGGATTTGTTGCCCCAATGTGCATCACTTTACATTTCCTTACATTTAATGGCATTTTCCATATTCCCTGTTTCATTCTCCCAAAATAATTCTGAACATTCTCTTTATATCAGTTCAACCAATAGCGGACCAGGGGCTTCATCACTACCACTGCCACAGAATCCCTTAGCAGATTGCATAATATAGATTTATAGTAAAGTTGTATAACCAACTGAACCTATTAGAAGTGCAGCAAAATGTCACTGCCTTTGAGCTTTGCTGGATCATAGCCAACCTTTCTATACTTTTAATTTAAATAAAATCCAGAACTTTGTTGTCTGTATTCAGATCTGGAAAAATTTACAGTGTAACTGTTCTTTTGCCTTATGCATCTTATAACAGAGCTAATTGAGAATAATACTTACAAAATTGTAAGTGCAGCTGTATCTATAAAAAATAAAATTCACTGACAGTAACGGGATTTTTTCCCATTCTCTGTTTTACGTTCAAACATTTCTCTTTAGAAATGCAGACGTTCATGAAATTCCCTAGAGAGTTACAGAATAATTCATTAATCAATGAAATACAAGATACAAGTATTAGGGGATACATCAATGTACTCCGAAAGCAATATATCACCTATGACCTCAGAAAGTCCTTCTGCAAGAATAATCTTTATTCTTTATGTCTTAGCCTGCTTTGGTTCTTTCTCAGGAGACAGAAGATGGAAGGTACTTTAAGAAGTCTTTGGTTTTTATATATTTTCAAATATAGGTAGTTATTAGGAAATAATCCAACATATCCCAGCTAGTGACAAACACATATCCCATATACAAGAAGACAGTCATCAGGTGAGAAAGTTTTCCAGACATAATGCAACTGGGCTGGATTGAAAACGAATTCAAGTAGTTCTAACAACAAATCTATGCACCCAACCAGCCTCTAAAACAGAATTATTGATGCTGTGGGAATCAACAATAAGAGGACAACCAGAGATCTCCAGTATGTCAAATACATCTTTAATATTAAAGTACTCTCTGTTCCAGTGAAACTTGCAAGACGGAATATAATTTTTCTTTAATTCTCTCTCCCAAAAGGATTCAAGTACGCATTATAAAATACTTGTGAAAGAGTCAAGTTCGATGGGCAGGGATGAAGTGTTCTAGTTTTTTCCAAAACCCACCCCATCTATCAATCATTGGTCATAGATAGCACAAAAACTTTATCAAATCGCTTCTGCTCCTAACAAAAACCACATACAGCCTCAAGGTAAGGAAGATTTGCCTCAGCTCCTAATTCACAAGTTTTTGTCCAGGAGGAGCAGCGAAGGAGGCAGCGTGCACTGAAAACGCAATAGGATAGGAAAGGAAAAAAAACCAAGATGTGAATGGACAGCTGCCACTTGACACTTATGTCACAAGGAGCTGGTTCACATGTAACTGATGAGCTTATTTGGAATGAGCAGGTGTGCTGGTGCCCAATCACTCCCACTTGGCTTCTCCTGCCAATGGGAGTGGTAAACAAACTAGGGCCCCATCTATATGGCACCGCTTTAACCCCCCACCCCATCGCAACTGCACAGCAATGCGGCTTCAAACCAGCAAGCCCTGCAATACACTCGTGATGTACTGTGCGCTTCCCCAACAGACTTGCTGTACCCTTTTTTTGCTACTATACTGAAATGCACAGCTGTGCAGTCCGGTGAGTGTGGGGGCATGAGACTTCAGTGGCTGTTTTTTATTTGAGGGGCTCTGCTATGTCTTTCCGTCCCTTTTTAGATAAAAGGTGGGTGTTTTGTGCTCCTTCATTTCCACACCATCACTTTGTCAGTTCCCCAGCCTGAGACTCTCACAATGGTTTGCACTCACAAGCGTGAGTTCTGTGTGCCTAGCCATTGCTCCAAAATGGTGGTCAGAGTGATGTTGGTCCTCCCCCATGACGACACCCGGCCCTTAGGTACTGAGTCCAAAAGCAACCATTGTGAAGATACGAAGCTGAAAAAATGTGCGAAAGTGTAATTAAATAGATGAAAACGCCCCTCTGTGCCTCTGTAACTGCGCAGCTGAGAAGGGATGGGGGAGTGAAGAGACATCACAGAGTGATACAGGCACTACGCAGGCCTACAATACGCCCATTGCAAAATGTGAAGTCAGTTTGGGGAAGGGACAGATGGCTCACAAGCGCAGGGAAACCCATAGCAAAGGAAAAACATCGCAGCAAAATGACTCCTTGGAATGCCACATTTTCCAGGCGAAAACCAAGGATGGCTGCGAAGTCGCAACTGTGTCATCTATCACGAGGGACCTTGACTCGCACACACACACCCTGGAGTACAAGCTGGGTGTAGATGGGGCCTAGAAAACCTCTATCTGTGGTTTGTTTAGCATTATGTCCAAACTGGGATCCCTGGCTTGTTTCTCTCCTAACAAGCTGGAATAAGAAACCAAGAAAAATTGTTTCAGTAAACTAGTTAATATTAACCACAGCTTAAGTTTCAGATAAAATGCTAAATTGTGGTTAATTGAAATCAGAAGTGAAAGCTCCCAATCTCCTTGCAGCCATGCTGGAGGTGGAGAGGGGAGGAAGGAATACAGGATCTTGAGTTTAGTGTCTATGAGTATCCAGGATCTACTGTAATTTGGCTCTTCTGCTTCCCAGACTGTTTCGATCTACTGCCCTCCATTTGGTCATATGCTAACTTTATGTAACATTATTTAACAAGGTGTTTCAATTCATTTGTTTTCTTCTTTCCCTTTCTTCTTTTGGACTGTAAATCATTATGGTGCAGACCCATCAATTAACTCTTTCTATAGCAAAGCACCTAATAATATCAACAACAACCACTAATTGCCCTGTGGGAAGGATTCCAGGGAAAGAGGAAAGGAGGGAGGTGAAGACAACCTCAGAATCTGCTCCAACTGGACTATCCCCTCCCCCCACAGGGCCACCTACCACGAAATGTTCTGTGGGAAGGATCCTGACTGCTTGTTATATTTTGATATTGTTTGTGATTTTATTAATGTATTTTATGCTACTTATAAGACACCTTGGAAGCATTTGTATCCTCAGAGGATAGAAACAACAGCAAGAACAACAGCAGCATGAAAGACTTGCATGTTCTCTATAACAAAGAGAAGAGCAAGTTTTAAGAGCTTAGCACAATTCCAACTTACCAAATGAACCTCAAATGCTGCTGTTTAACAATTTGCAGTCAGTTGGAGTTACCTGGAAACAGAGAAAGAAAGAGTCCAGAAGTCAGTGACTACAGTAATTTTTTCTTCCCAATGCCATTGTCTCATCTGCTCAAATGTTCTTCTCTTCTCCACACTCTACCCTGTTTTGATTTGCTCTTTCTTTCTTTCTTTCTTTCTTTTCTTCCTTCCTTCCTTCCTTCCTTCCTTCCTTCCTTCCTCTCAGAGAGAGAGAGAGAGAGAGAGAGAGAAAGA
The DNA here is from genome assembly GCF_057233095.1 of Heloderma suspectum. Taxonomy (NCBI): domain Eukaryota; kingdom Metazoa; phylum Chordata; class Lepidosauria; order Squamata; family Helodermatidae; genus Heloderma; species Heloderma suspectum. The sequence goes on from NC_139464.1 coordinate 78,607,569, forward strand.
GAGAGAGAGCGTGCGTGCGTGCGCAAAAAGAGAGATTCGAAATGTGAAGATAAACTGTTAGGTCTGTGTGGCATGGGGCTATCTCCCCGTCTCCCTACACCTGATTTCGTTTGGCAAGTGTCCTTTAAGACAGTTGGCTTGTTGGGACTGGGCCACACATATCTCCTCGAAAATAACAGCTGGCCCCTTTCTTTTTGTAGCCTAATTAAGAGCAGGTGTGTCATTCCTGTGCCATCCTCTTTTGTCTAGCCCTGATAAAAGGCTGCAGAGGTTTTGCGTCTCAAGAGTCTATTGGTAGCTACCAATGTTCTGGACCTTGGCTTCCATCCTGACAAGGAAGAGGAGGATTATGAAGCATTCCCTGGTGACTGTTGCGTGGGAGGAAAAAGTGTAGGTTCTGTTTGTGACTAATGTATCCTGTGTTTCCCTTCTGTCTTTGTAAAAGATCTGTTAATAAATATACACTTTCTTCTAATTTGGTTGGTAAGTGTGTGCTTAAGATTTCTGACCAAGACCCCAAGGAGAGAGTTTTTTCTTCCCATGTGGCCTAACCATCCAGGAACAATATCAAGGTATTTGATCTGAACTTTAGAAGGGGGAGTTTCTGCATAAAGGAGCTCAAGTAATCTCCAGCTCTGTCACAGTCTGCATGAACCAGAGAATAGGGTATCTACTGAAAGAGACTCAAAATTAATGGCAAGTCTTATGTCCCCTTGCATGTCTCCTAGCCAACCGCAGAGTGATTGTTTTAGCCAATTGCTAATTGAGGAGGTAAAAAAATCCTGCCCTAAGAACCTTGAGCTACATGGGCTGGAAAGAGACCAATAGAAACAGAAGCATTCTACCTATTAGTGCTATGGGAGCTGATTGTGGTTTTAATGTTCTATATATTTTAAATTGTTTTATTGTGTGCTGTTTGGTTTTAATTTTTGTGAACCACCCAGAGAGCTTCGGCTATTGGGTGGTATAGAAATGAAATAAATAAAATTAAATAAATAAAAATAAATTGTAGAAATAGACTCCTAAATTAGATCCCTCTGAACACACCCTTGTTTTTCAGTTTTAAAAAAATCCAGATTGTTTACCAACTTGTAATACTTGTAACTCATACATAGATAAGATCCACCATAACAATAAGTAATTCTCAATCATCCTAGATTCTGGCAATTTTGTATTGATATACATAGAGTTCTCTTTCTTTTTAATGCGCAGCAATATATGTTGAAGAGTGCAATCCTATGGGGATAGGCGGCCGCCTCTGAACTCAGAGGTGACCGCCTATCCAATGCAGGGCAGGAGAAGCACGGAGGGGATCGTCCCCTCCACGCTTTAGCTGCCCAGCCTTTGCAGCTAGACAGCCAATTTCTAGTCGCGGGAAGGCAGAGCGGAGCGGGGGGGGGCTGCTGGACGACACATAGGATGTATGGTACCAGCATTTCTGCCTTCCCCTCCCTGGAACGCCCCCTGGAACACCCTGTTTTCCCACTCTGTGCTCCTCTTCCGAGCGCAGAGTGCGAGGCTGTTCCGAGCTGCCTGTGAGGCAGCGCGGGGGGGGGGGTGAGTCAGGTCTCCAGGAACTGACCTTGGAGTGCAGGCTCCGAGGCTGGTTCCCAGAAACTGACATATCCTATGGCCATCTAGCCACTGACTAGTGGCCACAGGATTGCTCCCTAAATTGCATTATACTACTTACAGCCTAATGCCTCAATTTATCAAGGTTGGTTTGAATACTCAATTAGTCTCTAGCATGTGAGTATTTAATCCTGATTTTGTGTCTCCCACAAATCTAATACACTGTTTCAGCTCCAAATATTTTTTAAAATGTTGAACAGCAATGGACCCAGAGCAAAGTCCTGTGAAACATCAGTTGTAACCTCCTGCCTGCTTGAGAACAATTGACTATATTACCATTCTGTTGTTGTTGTTCAGTTGTTCAGTCATGTCCGACTCTTCGTGACCCCATGGACCATAGCACGCCAGGCCTTCCTGTCCTGCGCACTCTCCCGGAGCGTGCTCAGTTCATATTCATTGCATCGGTGATGCTATCTAGCCATCTCAGCCTCTGCCGTCCCCTTCTCCTTTTGCCTTCAGTCTTTCCCAGCATCAGGGTCTTTTCCAGAGAGTTTTCTCTTCGCATTAGGTGGCCAAAATATTTGAGCTTCAGCTTCAGTATCTGTCCTTCCAATGAGCACTCAGGGTTGATTTCCTTTAGGATGGACTGATTTGACCTCCTTGCAGTCCAGGGCACTCATAAGAGTCTTCTCCAGCACCACAGTTCGAAAGCATCAATTCTTCGGCGCTCAGTCTTCCTTATAGTCCACCTCTCAAAGCCATACATTACTACTGGGAAAACCATAGCTTTGATTAGACGGACCTTCGTTGGCAAGGTGATGTCTCTGCTTCTTACTATGCTGTCTAGGTTTGCCATAGCTTTCCTCCCAAGGACCAAGCGTCTTTTAATTTCATGGCTACAGTCACCGTCTGCGGTGATCGTGGAGCCCAAGAAAGTAAAATCTGTCACTGCTTCCATTTCTTCCCCTTCTATATGCCAGGAAGTGATAGGGCCAGATGCCATGATCTTTGTTTTTTTAATGTTGAGTTTCAAACCAGCTTTTGCACTCTCCTCTTTCACCCTCAACAAGAGGCTCTTGAGATCCTCTTCGCTTTCTGCCATTAGGGTGGTATCGTCTGCATATCGGAGGTTGTTGAAAATTCTCCCGGCAATCTTAATTCCGACCTCTGATTCATCCAACCTGGCATTTCTCATGATGTACTCTGCATATAAGTTAAATAAGCAGGGTGACAATATGCAGCCTTGTCGTACTCCTTTCCCAATTTTGAACCACTCGGTTGTTCCATGTCTGGTTCTTACTGTTGCTTCTTGACCCTCGTACAGGTTTCTCAGGAGACAGGTAAGGTGGTCTGGTACTCCCATCACTTTCAGAATTTGCCACAGTTTGTTGTGATCCACACAATCAAAGGCTTTAGCGTAGTCAATGAAGCAGAAATAGACGTTTTTCTGGAATTCTCTTGCTTTCTCCATGATGCAGCGAATGTTGGCGATTTGATCTCTAGTTCCTCTGCCTCTTCGAAACCCAGCTTGTACTTCCGGTACTTCTCGGTTCGCATACTGCTGAAGCCTAGCTTGTAGGATTTTGAGCATAACCTTGCTGGCATGTGAAATGAGCACAATTGTGCGGTAGTTTGAACACTCTTTGGCGTTGCCCTTCTTTGGAATTGGAATGTAAACTGACCTTTTCCAGTCTTGCGGCCATTGCTGAGTGTTCCAAATTTGTTGGCATATTGAATGCAGCACTTTAACAGCATCATCTTTTAGGATTTTAAATAGCTCAGCTGGAATACTGTCATCTCCGCTAGCTTTGTTGTTACTAATGCTTCCTAAGGCCCACTTGACTTCACTCTCGAGGATGTCCGGCTCAAGTTCAGTGACCGCACTATCATGGCTATCAAGGACATTACTATCATGGCTATCAAGGACATTAAGATCTTTCCTGTATAGTTCTTCTGTGTATTCTTGCCACCTCTTCTTAATCTCATCTGCTTCTCTTAGGTCCCTGCCTTCTTTGTCCTTTATCATGCCCGTCTTTGCACAAAACGTTCCCTTGAGATCTCCCATTTTCTTGAAGAGATCTCTAGTCTTTCCCATTCTGTTGTTTTCCTCGATTTCCTTGCATTGTTCATTTAAGAAGGCCTTCTTGTCTCTCCTTGCTATTCTCTGGAACTCTGCATTCAGTTGGATATATCTTCCCCTTTCTCCCTTGCTTTTTGCTTCCCTCCTTTCAGCTACTTGTAAAGCCTCCTCAGACAGCCACTTGGCTTTCTTGCATTTCTTTTTCTTTGGGATGGATTTCGTTGCTGCCCCCTGAACAATGTTACGGACCTCCGTCCATAGTTCCTCAGGCACTCTGTCTATCAGGTCTAATCCCTGAAATCTATTCCTCACCTCCACTGTATATTCATAAGGGATATGATTTAGGTCATACCTGAATGGTTTAGTGGTTTTCCCTACGTTCTTCAATTTCAGCCGAAATTTTGCAACAAGAAGCTCATGATCTGAGCCACAGTCAGCTCCAGGTCTTGTTTTGACTGACTGTATGGAGCTTCTCCATCTTTGGCTGCAAAGGACATAATCCATCTGATTTCGATATTGACCATCTGGTGATGTCCATGTGTAGAGTCGTCTCTTGTGCTGTTGGAAAAGAGTGTTTGCTATGATCAGCGTGTTCTCTTGGCAAAACTCTATTAGCTTTTGTCCTGCTTCATTTTGTACACCAAGGCCATGCCTGCCTGTTATCCCGGTGATTTCTTGACTTCCTACTTTAGCATTCCAGTCCCCTGTGATGAAGAGGACATCTTTTTTTGGTGTTAGTTCTAGAAGGTGTTGTAGGTCTTCATAGAACCAATCAACCTCAGCTTCTTCGGCATCAGTGGTTGGGGCATAGAATTACTGTGATTCAATTACTTGAATTACTGTGATGTTGAATGGTTTGCCTTGGATTCATACTGAGATCATTCTATCATTTTTAAGATTGTACCCCACTACTGCTTTCCCCACCCTTTTGTTGACTATGAGTGCTACTCCATTTCTTCTATGGGATTCTTGGCCACAACAGTAGATATGATGGTCACCTGAATTAAATTCACCCATGCCTGTCCATTTTAGTTCGCTGATTCCCAAGATGTCGATGTTCAATTTTGCCATCTCATGTTTGACCACCTCCAGCTTACCTTGATTCATTGATCTGACATTCCAGGTTCCTAAACAATATTGTTCTTTACAGCATCGGATTTTCTTTTCATCACCAGACACATCCACAGCTGAGTGTCCTTTCGGCTTTGGCCCAGCTGCTTCACTCTTTCTGGCGCTACTTGGAAATACCCTCTGCTCTTCCCCAGTAGTATATTGGACACCTTCCGACCTGAGGGGCTCATCTTCTGGCGTCATCTCTTTTAGCCTTGTGATACGTTCCATGGGGTTTTCTTGGCAACAATACTGGACTGGGTTGCCATTTCCTTCTCCAGTGGACCACATTTTGTCAGAACTCTTCACCATGACCTGTCCGTCTTGGGTGGCCCTGCACGGCATAGCTTATGGCTTCACTGAGTTACGCAAGCCCCTTCGCCACAACAAGGCAGTGATCCATGAAGGAGTACCATTCTTTAGCAGTTATCTTTACCCAAATCTTGGTTCTGCCTAATCCATCTTTTCCAATTTACTTGTGAGAACATCATATGGAATGGAATTTATTCAAACCCTCTTCTCAATCAAAATATAGTTAGCCACTGCATCCCCCCTTATTTACCAAGCCAAATACCTTGTCAAATAAGAATATAAGTTGATTTGTAATCATCATTTTCTTCTGAATGCTTACAAATAGATTGGCTTTCTGAGTTTGGTTAATAATCTTAGATCCTCCTTTTTACTATTTTTATAAAATACAAGCACAACTTTACTGTTTCATCAGTCTATGAGAACATCACACATTTTGCAATATTATCAGAGGTGCTTTAACTGCTCACACATTTCTATACTTTGATCTCTTTAGCGCTAACAATTTTGCTGTCCCACCTCCAGGAACAAACAATAAAATGATGGCCACAATTTTATTTTAAGGTTTGGCAGCATAAACAGGAAGCATATGGCCAAAACAGACATTACTATAAATGTGTGTCTAGCAGAGACATTTTTTTTTTCATTTTTATTGTCGAGTAGGTACAGAGCCCCTAATCCAGGCTGAGCCCCTAGTATGGGGGTAGAGGGAGCTTTTAAGATCCAGACTGGCCCCCTTGCACCTACTCTAAAGTAAAAATGAAAAGAAGTATAGCTCCTAGACAAACATTTAAAATAATGTCTGTTTTGGTCCTTACTCTCCTCCTAAAGAGGTATAGCATATAATAAAAGCATGCTGTCCTTGGTACTCCCTATGGGAGATTGTCTCTAGATCTAAGCCCCACCCCCAATAATTAAGCACTATCCTAGGATTCCTCCCAACCCAACTACACTCCTAAAGCACTGGAAGAAGGAGAACCCATAAGGCATGTCCATCTCTAAGCCTCTGGTCCAAGAAGAGCAGGATCCAGAAAGTCTCCTGAGCAAACTTGGCCACTGAGGTGGGGTGGGGGGGTTGTGTGTAAAAAAAAGTCCACTCATCTCCAAGGGAGATGCCTTCCTGAATCCACTTTCCTTCTTCAACATCACATTCCAAAGAACTGATGCACTACCAGAAGGGACCAGCTTTTTTGACAGGTCAAATGGATTTCATCCATTGAAAATGCATGGCATTTCTATCAACGTCCTTCTTATTTTTCTACACACCTACCAGAAAATCCATTTGAGCATTTCATTTTTAGACAAAATGAAGATACCCCCAGGAACAACATCCTATGTTTTTCAAGATCCATTTGGTGTGAATTATCATATTAATTTCCCACTTTCTTTTTTAAGCAAGCCATCGCAATATTCCCCTTTGTACTTAAAGTGGAAGCATTTGGCTTCACAGAATGGCCTCTACTGTTCTCTGCTTATTATATAGTTAATGCTACTTTTTACCACAAATGCCTTTCTCTAAAACTATAAAATATTTTTCAGAAATTTAATCTTGTCATACTAAAAGTAAAATTACCTGAGTTGGTATTTTATAGCTCTTACCCAATGGACTTTGCTCAGATAAACCCTTTGCTTTGTTGACCCTTTCCCCTTACAAAAAGGTGAAAACTAGAAACAAAAAATAAATATTTGCACTGTTCATTTTTGCACTGATTGAACTTCTTACCCTAGATCCATGTATTCATAACACAATGATTTAACATGGGCATGTCAAATATTAATATTTTAAATACGTTTTGGGGATGATCATATCTGTATAGTGATGTAGCATGTAATGGAATAGCCAAGAGAGCCAGTGTGGTGTAGTGGCAAGAGCATTGGACTGGGAGCTGGGAGATCCGGGTTCTAGTCCCCACTCGGCCATGGAAGCTCACTGGGTGACTTTGGGCCAGTCAGACTCTCAGCCCAACCCACCTCACAGGGTTGTTGTTGTGAGGATGAAATGGAGAAGAGGAGGATAATGTAAGCCGCCTTGGGTTCCTTGCAAGAGGAAAAAAGGCGGGGTATAAATGCAATAATAAATAAATAAATAAATAAATAAATAAGTGTATAATGGGAAAACAAATAACATTTTAAGGGAATATACTGGGCTATAAGCAAGTTTGTACATAGCTCATTCTGCTACTTCTCAAAGCTTCCATTTTAGCAATATGGAACAGCAAAAATTTGGACCATTTCTCACTTCCTGTCTTGAAGAACAGCTAATGACAAAAAAGCCTCCAGGCAGCAGAGTAACCTAAGGGAAAAACCACCTTTTAAAATTGCATGATATCCTACACTTTCCATTCATAAGCAGTCCTATGCAGGCACAAACCTGGGATGCAGAAGAGTATTTGGCACTTCATGCTAATGTTCTCAACCCTGGTAAGCAAACACAAGTAGGTGGTAAGTGCAAAAAAACAAAAAATCACACAGCAGTATTTCTTCAAAAGGCATAGCTGCAACTAAATAACAGCATACTATATGCCTTGTGGAAAATAGCAGCTAGATACTGTCCTGTGATAGATGCCCCATATATTAAGAGGTCTTATGGTAGATCAATATTTTTAATGAAAATCTTGGATCCCTCACCTGAAAAGCTGAATGTTCCTATATAAAGGTGAGAGGTTAAGTAATACATATAAATTAAGGCAGTGTTTAAATATTTTCACCAAATGCCTCCTCTAACATTTTTATGGCATTTTAAGGTTCAAGAAAAAGGAAATTTTCTTGAAAAAAGGAAAAAGGAGGACAGGGAGAGGGACAGGAGGAGTGCGACCCTGTTGATTCTCCTGGACCTCTCAGCGGCTTTCGATACCATCGACCATGGTATCCTTCTGGATAGGTTGTCTGGGTTGGGAGTTGGAGGCACTGCACTACAGTGGTTCCGCTCCTACTTGGATGGCCGATTCCAGAAGGTGGTGCTGGGGGATTATTGCTCTGTGCCATGGCAATTGTGCCATGGGGTTCCACAGGGCTCTATTTTATCCCCCATGCTGTTTAACATCTACATGAAACCACTGGGGGAGGTTATCCGGAGGTGTGGGCTGAGGTGCCATCAATATGCGGATGACACCCAGCTCTACCTCTCTTTCTCATCAAAACCAGGTGAGGCAGTGGCTGTTCTGAACCAGTGCCTGGGCACGGTAATGGACTGGATGAGGGCCAATAAACTGAAACTCAATCCAGACAAGACGGAGGTACTGTTAGTGGGTGGTTCGTCTGCCCGGCTAGGTGATATTCAACCTGTTCTGGAGGGGGTTGCACTCCCCCTAAAGGATCAGGTTCGTAGTTTGGGGGTGCTCTTGGATCCAGAACTGTCACTTGAGGCACAGGTGAACTCAGTGGCACGGAGCACTTTTTATCAGCTTAGGCTGGTATACCAACTACGCCCTTATCTGGACAGAGATAGCCTAGCTACAGTTATCCATGCTCTGATAACTTCTTGTCTGGATTACTGCAATGCGTTATACGTGGGGCTGCCTTTGAAAACGGTCCGGAAACTTCAGCTGGTCCAAAATAGGGCAGCAAGATTGTTAACAGGGACTGGCCTGCGAGCTCATATTACGCCAGTACTTTTCCAGCTGCGCTGGCTGCCAGTCCATTTCCGGGCCCGATTCAAAGTGCTGGTGTTAACATTCAAAGCCCTTAACGGCTTGGGGCCAGGTTACCTGAAGGATCGCCTCCTCCCATATGTGCCTGCCCGGACCTTAAGATCATCATCAGCGGCCCTTCTCCGTGAGCCCCTACCAAAGGAAGTGAGGCGGGTGGCTACTAGGAGGAGGGCTTTTTCTGTTGTGGCACCCCGGCTCTGGAATGAGCTCCCTAGTGAGGTTCGCCTGGCGCCTACATTGTACTCCTTTCGGCGCCAGGTGAAGACCTTTTTATTTTCCCAGGCATTTTAGCTTTCTAAATTTTTATTTTTGCTGTTTTAAATCTGTATTTTAAACTCCTGTACTGCTGCTAGGTTTTATTGTGGTTGTATTGTTATATTGTGGTTTTAATGTTCTATATATTTTAAATTGTTTTATTGTGTGTTGTTTGGTTTTAGTTTTTGTGAACCGCCCAGAGCTTCGGCTATTGGGCGGTATAGAAATGAAATGAAATGAAATAAATAAATAAATAAAATTTTATCTAAGCAGTTTGGCAGAAGCAATATCTTTCATGTCAAGGTTGTAAATTAAATCTTCATTAATTCAGGTTATTGTTTATGCTGAGCATTTACCATACATGTATATTGTGACATTAGTGTACCAAAATATTTTTAACTGGGAATACAAATAAATCACAAAATAGAAAAGTATGTTCTCCCAGGAAGCAAGTAATCCTTCCAGGGAATTTGCCTGAATGCATTCTATTACCTGTTCCAAATGTCATCCACATATAGCTTATATAGCAAGACTTGCACCGTAAAATTGACCACCTCAACAAAACAACAGTTGACTTGAGATGCACCATTATTTAATGCCTAGAATTAAATACACAAGTTACTACCATTCTAGTCTACTGTTGCAGTGGACTTATTTGTTATTTTAAAAGGAAGCCACTAAGAATTTAAGAAACCATTGGCTGCAAGGATTGGCATATATTCACTTATCACTTCATTAAGTAAATTAATGACAGTCTTTAAAACCAGACACATGTACAGACACATACATGCACACAAGTATCACGCAAATTATTGTCAGTACTTCTACTGAAGTACTTCTACGATTCTTGAATCAATGTCAGATTCAAACACATATGCAATATTATTAGCCTACTCACCATTTTTAAAAAGTAATTTATAGACACACATACAAAGTTTGAGCACATGGCTGTTGTTTTGTTTTAATGTTTAGTCTTGCATGTAACCCTTTACTGATAGCTGTTTAAAAAAAAACAACACCTATGTATTCATAAAATTACTGCTCTAGTGGAATGATTCAAATGACAGCCATCAAGCCAAACCTATCAATCACATATTAATTATTTATTTCTGAACCATCTGGAATAATTTAAACTCTACATATTCTATTGCCCATCAAATCACAATTTTTCGAAAGCATCCAACAGATTCAGGAGCACTTATCCCAATATCGATCAGTATGTAACTAATAAACCCCTTAATTGCTTCTGTTCATATTCTCAGGTTCTAAAGCATATTAGGGCTTTAAGAGAGCTTCGGCTATTGGGCGGTATAGAAATGAAATGAAATAAATAAATAAATAGGGACCTTGTATATACAGTCTTCTTAACGGTGAAATATCAGTCCGTATGATGCCTATTAAGCATAATTTCAGTGTAATAGCTATCAATCAGTGGTTAGAGATATGAAGGTGACACTCAAAATCTGCATCCAGCAACCTGCCAGTGCTCCTGGATTGTGGAAGCAGAGGGTTTCAGGGGCTCTCTTTCTCTTATCAGAATGGCACAGAGATCAGCTTTACTCACAATCTCCTCACAGAGCTGATCTGGTGTTAGGAAAGGGATATGTGAGATCAAATCACAATTTGCACACCTGGTTCACACATAGCCCTAACCCATGGTTTATTTAACTCATGGTTTATTGCCATACCCACAGTTTGTCTGGCTGACAAACAAACAAACCCTGAATTGTCTTCTCAATCCCTAGCTTGTTTGTTTCCCTCCTCCTTCGCCCACTCCCTCCCTGTACTCCAAATGCCTTTCCAGTGCTGCAGTACTGGCATCATGTAGAGTGGCTGGATTTGGGGGGGGGGGGTTACCACTGTTGCCTGCCACCTCTGTACCCTGGTGAAACAACCCATGAACAACCCACTGTTCTGGGTTCAATACATAACATTCCAGCATTCTGGTTTGCATAGAGAGCCCCCATGAATGCAGGAGACTCTTCTCTTTGGGCAGTCACCCTCCATGGATTAAGCACAATGAATGCGATGATGGAGAGGGGTGACGGTAGAGTGATCCTTTCCATCACACGTTTGCTCTGTTCAGGTACAGAACACCTGAGTAGTACTTAAGAGTCTTTAGATCCTAAGGGCCAAACTAAATCTTCTACTCACACATGGAAGAGCTATGCATGATTGGTTTAACTATTTACCTCGAAGTAAGCACACATAGCCCCAATTCGTATTGGGACTATGGCAATCGGGGGGGGGGGGGCGGGTGTTAAAAAATAAAAATAAACACCTCTACTGAAATCAAGGGAGATTTTTTTTCCTTTTTTCAATCCCACAGAGGGGGTGGAATTTCAGGATTAAAACAGGTGGGGAGACACTTAACCTGCCTCCCAGAACACCACAGTCCTGATCCGAATAGGCGGCCACACATGCTTACTCTGAATTAAATAAACCAATCACACATGCCTCTGTTTTGCATGTAACCCTTTACTGAAATCTCACTCTGCTATGCGTGATTAGAAGGTTTAGTCTGGCCATAAGTCATTTTGTACAGGAAAAAAATAAAATATATTTTTACCCCAATAAAGAATGGAAATACAATAGAAATTAGCACTGTGTGAATCCTGACTTTTGTTCTGAGCTGGCAGATTCAGTTGTGTGCACCTGCAGCAAAATAGCACCTAGTGTTGGTTCAAGAGTAACTACCTGGTCCTTCTCAACAAAATTGTTCTTCATCTCAATGTTTCTGCTTTCATCACTATCTAAAACTTTCCAATCTGTACATAGAAAGCTGCCTTATACACAGTTAGACCATTGGTCCATCTAGCCCACTTTGTCGACACTGGCCGGCGGCAGCTCTCCAGGGTTTCAGGCAAGGATCTTTCCCAACCCTAGTTGGAGATGCCAGGGATTGAATCTGGGACCTTTTACATGGAAAGCATGTGCTCTATCACACTGAGCTACAGCCCCTTCCTAAAGATGCTTGGTTAGTACAGTTACCACTGTTAACCTTGGCAGCCCACGTATTCTATATGATGTCTTCTCACAATCTTTTAAAAAAGGGTCCTTATTTTATAAAGAAGAGCTTTTTAAACTCTCTAAAGAAATGTCTCATACGTGTATTTAAGACCGAACATGAATTGATTCCAAGCATATAGCTATATTTAATCTTTTAGTTGCCATAGGACGGTGCAACGTACTAACAGGTTTTATTACAGCATAATACTTCATGGGCAAATGCCTGCATAGCGTACACAATCTTATTAGCACCCATGAATGTCCTACTATACTCACAATCAAGGTGGTTAAGCCAGTGCTAAGAAGATTACATTTTTCTACCCTTTCAATGCATGTTTATAGGGAAAGCAGAGACCATCACTTGTGTCTGCGAATGGAAAACAAAATCAGGTGAAGTAGTTATTTCAGATTTATTAACACAGACCATAAGGGTGTGATTATATGTACTTTGAGCATGTAGAAACACAATCTGAGTATACTACAAGGAAGTATCTTTAAAATAATTAACTACACAATTACAATATGAAGCAAAGCATAAAAAATTAACTCAAAACCACTTGAATTTGTATGTTGCCTTGATTATTAGTTGTATATTCCTGTGGAAGAATCACCTGATCAAAGAAAATGCTTTGGTTGAGATGGAATTACTGAGATAGTATTACTGGACACAGCTACACAATTGGATGAAGTTTAGTCTACCAAATGTTTGGATGTTTAGCCTAGTACATGAAATAAAATAAGCTTTTTCCAATTATGTTAAGAAACATGCTATTCCATGGCAGCAGTATTAGAGTGACTTGGGATAACTCTTAAGCAGTGCTTGCTTCGTCTTCACAGAGTTATCAAAACAAAGCCATTGACAAATTGGCTCAAATCAAAGGACAGCACACTGCACTGAAAGAATATATTCACAGATATAAGATCATTGTGCAGGACGCAAGCCACATTGACTGTATCATGCTAATCTCTATTATCCTTTTGATCTTGCATCAACTGTAAGAAAATTAAAATCATGCCTTTCTTTGGGAGCTGTTAAATAGTAAATGCTTAAGAAGCAGGTTGACCTCAAACAGTCTGCATGAGAAAGAAAGATTAGAAATTGCATTCCGGCAAAGGTACTTAGTAAACTTTGATTTCATTAAACCTCTTATAAACACTTATTTTCTGTAAGGTCGATCCAGCTTATGTCGCTCTACTGAAGCACTGTAGCAAAAAGTCAGGAGACAGCAAACAAGGATCATACTTTGACAGGAAGTGGCTACCAAACAATTAAAAAGGAATAATCAGCTCCCTGGCAGTGATAAGGGGAATGCTGCTCAACTCATTGCTGGAAAACGATGGTGAGCAGTGCGGCAGATAATTTTTGTACATCCAGGTGAGAATCGTATTGTTTGCTTCTGGGATCATTTCTGGGAGTTGGTGGGAATGAGGCATGTGTGTGTATGTGTGCAGGCAGACTTTTGGTTTTAGCCCTGCTCACTGTCTATATGTGACCCTCAAACACTTTCTCCCAAGAAATGCAGCCTTCAGGCAGCCAGGGGTGGGGGCACACAGGGAGAGAAAAAGTTTCCCAGCCCCTTTCCTAGAGGGAGATGACACATGGGCACACCTTTGTAAAATTTCTCAGGGTGGCCTGAAGGACCCACAAGGTCCAGGATGCTAAGGACAAACCCCAAATAAATTTAAGCAGAAATATTATCTGAAAGCAAGTTATGTTAGCCTACCCTTCATAAGATCTAGCATATGTCATAGTATAGGGAAATAAAGATAGTTTAACTGAAGGCTACAACACATTTTATCACACTATTATTTTATAAACATTATATTACCTTAAATATAGATATTTAGCTCCATAGCAAAAACTACAGAAACATTTGCACAAAGCTGTAAATTGGTGCATAATGTCATAAACATATGTCTATAGAATACATTATAAATAGTTATATTATGTCTAAGCATATTATAGTCATGTTTAAGATACATGTTTTTGGCATGGCTGTCAGCATTATTGGTCACAGAAAGCAAACACACTGTTCTAAATGTGGCAGAACGAACTATGATATTTTAAAAGGTTAGTGTTCATGTTATACATTTCATCCTAAATATAACCGCTATATTGCATTAAGCCATTCACAGAAGTGGACATGTAATCTATTGTTCCACTTGCTTTCTTGCCACCATTTTTCCAGATAGCACAAATACTCTTAATTTTCCTAATGTGGATACCAGTACTACAGAAATGCTCTACCCCGCATCCTGGCCGCTGGGAGGGGGGGCTGTTGCAAGTGGCTGGGGAGAAGGGAGATGTCTCAGGTGGTGCTACTGAGATGGGAGGGGCCCAAGAGGCAGTTTTAGCTCTCCGGGCCCTTCCTCAATGCCTCTTGGATGCGCGGCTGCAGAGCAGGTAACACACACTTCTGCAGCTGACAAAAAGGTGTCATTGGCCAGTCGAGGACGGAATCAGAGCGGTTTACCAGGGTCATGGCAAGCAGCTCCTCTTTTTTCCAACCTTTTCTCAGCCGAGATTGGCAGTGACAGTAGCAGAGGCGTCATATTCCATCCCTTGACTGGGGCAGCAGCTTGGTCAAGCATGGCCGGTGCTCTTTTGGCCACCTACTGGGGCCTGAGCCCCGGCATGATGGGAGCAGGAGGGAGGTGAGCTGGTGCCCGTATTCCCGGCAGCCATTTTCCAAACCCCGAGGCTGTGATCGGGCACAGTTTGGCCTAGTTTTGGGGCCATCTGGCCTGAGGTTTGGTGTGTGGGCCCTGCGGGAGGATTTCATGGTGGGGGCGAGGGATCCTGTTTGAGGTCTTGTGTGCTAGGGTGGTCAGAGGGAGTATTTGGCTGAGAGTTCAATTCCCCACTGTGGCCTCTGCTCTTTGCTCCAACCTGGTTTTGCCCAGTGCCATTTGCCTTAGGCTGCCTATATTGTTCTGAGTTGTTATCAGCTCAATTGGGAGAGCTACTTGCTGATGGATACAGAAAGGGTGAGTTCTCACCCCTTCTATGACTCATTCACTGGGCTAGTTTTGTGCAGCATGCCTCCATAAAAGGGGCAGGGGGACAAGAAGGGTAAGGCCAAGACACCCTGCCCACCTGGCAAAAGGCCTTGGAGGAGGCATGAATCTTCTTCCAATGAAGAAGAGGGGCCTGATATGTCATTGATCCTGGCACGATTGGAAGCGGTGGGGAAATATGAGGGGATTACACCTTCCCCTTTGCCTGTGCAGAGGGTGACCAGGGGCTCCCATCCCAAACAAACCAGGGGCTCCCAGCCCAAACAAACCAGGAGGCAGAGCCAGCATGCATTGTTACTTTCTGCTGCAGTGCACTTGGACGCGATCAAGGCTTCTTCCAGCTCTGCTCCTACACAGGTTGTGGGACCAATTCCTTCAGCAGAGGAAGGACCAACACCTGCTGTGCCACCGGCCCAGGCAGTTGGGTCCACGACATCCATGCCAGCACCAGAGGCCCCAGCTCTAGCTATCCCGGATCCAGGTGAGATGAATTTGAAGCACATTTCCCCTTGGTCTAGATGGGGCCCGATTGGGCCTTGGGGGTGGTTTCCATGGATGTTTGCCTTTGGCTGGCCAGTTTCTCAGCCTAGCAGTGAGCGGACAACTTCAATACCAGCTAAGACTGAAGCTTTGTCTGGGGTGTCTGCTCAGGCACCACCAGGGGTGTCCGTTGGGGCAGCTGAGGCACTCCTTGCCTCTCCGGGTGCTCCTACTCCCGCTAGTGTGCTGGAGGCTTCTCCTCCTACTTTCTCTGTGGCAGAGCCTGGCGCTGCCCCCCCGACAGGGTCTGTAGGGGTGTCCTCTGCTGTTGCAGCAGAGGTGGGCATTCAGCAGCCATCTTCGGCAACCACAGCCTGTGCCTTTGTTTGGCAGGGCCTGGCTGGACCCGCCAAAGGGGAGCAGCCCCAAGCGCTTTTTGCGAATGATGTGATACCATCCGGACTACATCGACCCCATTGGGATTTCACCTGATGCCCTCCACAAGGGATAAAATTCTCCAAAGGGAGTTCATAGACATTTTCTCCTTATTATTCTGTAAACTGAAATCTAAGGACAAGGACAAATCTGGTGACAAATATAAGGACAAAGGCAGGAATAAGAAGGCTGCCCGTACTTGGGCCAATTGGCTGCCAGGTTTCCTGATTTACATGGGTGTTCTTCAGCAAAAGTTCTCGGAGCGAGGTTGGATTTTAACTAAATATATTGACATTATATACCAGGCATACAATGGATATGAGGACAGAGCTTGGCTGGCTTATGATGAGGCTTTTTGTATGAGGGCTGCCATCAACCCTTCCCTCCAGTGGAACCTTAAGGACCAGGACCTCTGGCTGCAGTTTATGATTCAGGGGAAGGTCTTGACAGCGGTCACATTTTGGCCAAGCAGTCACTCGCCTCAGCGCCGGTAGGGGCAAGCATGGGACAGGTGGGTCAACAGCACTTGCTCTGTTGAGAGTATCGTTCCCGTGGCTCCTGTTCATGGAATCCATGCCAGTTCTGCCATGAATGTTCCATCTGCAGCAGCCAGCATGCATGCACAAATTGTCCCAGGATTAAAGATTGCATGGCACTGCCCGGGATGGGCGAGGGGGCAGGAAACCTGGGGGAGGGCAACAGCCTCCTCCCAAAGGCATGCAGCCCGGTTAGGACTCCCTGCTGCAGCTCTTGAGGCAGTACCCACAGAGGGAGGAAGCCATTTATCTAGAGCGAGTTTTCACGGAAGGGTTTAGAATACCATTCCAAGGTCAGCATAAGGTTCAATTTTCTAAAAATCAGAAGTCAGTTTTGAGTATGGAATAATTGGTTAGGGCCAAAATTGATAAAGAAGTAACTGCTGGGAGGGTTCTTGGTCTGTTCACAGCACTGCCAATCCCCAGCCTGTGAGTTTCTCCATTGGGGATTGTCCCGAAGGAGTCAGGGGAGTACAGGTTGATTCACAACCTGTCCTTCCCAAAAGGCGATTCTGTGAATGATGAGATCCCAAACCAACTGTATTCAGTGTGCTACACCTAGAGATGGGCAGATCCCTTACCCCTTTCCAGGTGGGGGGGGTCCGCGGGGGCGGGAGGTGATCTGTCCGTCCTCCCCAGAATCCATCCAGGCTGGCTCTGCTCTGCGGTGATCCTGCGGAGCTGAAGCACTGGCGATACGGCTGGCCGCCATTGCCATGCCGTACCGCTGTGCTAAGACCAGACGCAAATGGCATCCACTACGCCATTTGCGTCCCTGTTTTTTCACATGATAGGCTATGCAAATATCTACGTAAATATAATTTGCGTAGCCTATCGCGTGAAAAAACAGGGGCGCAAATGGTGTAGCGGACGCCATTTGCGTCCGGACTTAGCACAGCGATACAGCACGGCAATGGCGACCAGCCATATCGCCAGCGCTGCAGAGCCGGCAGCTGGTTCCACAGGATCACCATGTGGAGGAGCCAGCCTGGACGGATTCCAGAGGGGCACAGAGGTGAGTGCTCCATTCCGCTACAGACCCCAGTGGGGCCAGATTCTTGGAATCTGGCCTCATTGGGGTCCATGGCAGAATTCTCTGACATCCCTAGCTACACCTCTTTTGATGCTGCAATCTCTATGGTTCAGGCTTGCTGGCAAGGGGCACTGATGGGTAAGTGTGACATAAAGTCCGCTTTCCACATATTGCTGGTCAGTCCTTTTGATTTTGGCCTATTAGGGTTCTGCTTCCAGGATATGTTTTATCTGGACAGGGCTCTTCGCATGGGGTGTTCCATCTCTTGCGCCATGTTCAAGAGGTTCAGCACCTTCTTGGAATGGGCAGTGAGAGACAGGATGGGGGCACAGGGTGTTGTCCATTATTTTGAAATTTTTTGTTTGCCAGCTCCAGGTATTCTGCACAATGTGCCTACTTGATGAAAGAATTTTGCACCTTGATGGAGGAGTTAGGTGTACCTTTGGCACATGAGAAGACAGATGGGTCTATCAACTGTCTTAATGTTCTTTGGGATTGAGCTGGACACCATCAATCAGTGCTGCAGATTCTCACAGTATAAACTCTCCATCTTGGAGGACAAAATTCTTGCAATAATGTGTTCCCATAAAGTCACACTGCATGTTCTTCAGGAGGTGGTTGGGCACTTGAATTTTGCCTGCAGAGCTGTTGCCCCAGACCTGTCCTTTTTGAAGTGGCTTTGGTGGGCTACGCATGGGCTGTGGCTGCCACATCACTGAACCAGGGTTACCTCAGCTATGCATTGGGATCTCTTAAGCGGGTTTGGCTTAAGTTTTTTCAGTTTAATGGTGTTTCTTTTTGGAGCTGCAAGTTGCTCCTGGAGGCCGAACTGCAGATTCATTTGGATGCCACCAGGTCACTGGCTTTGCGGGTGATTTGGCAGGATCGTTGATGCTCTGGATGGTGGCCCAATAGTTGGTTGGCCAGAGGAATTTGTAAAGATCTAACATTCTTTGAGTTCTTCCCCATCTATGTAGCTGTGCATATTTGGGCAGAGCAAATGGCCAACTTGGTAGTTCATTTTTGGTGTGACAATCAGACCACTGTCCAGGTCATAAACACCCTATCCTCTCATAGTCCTAGAGTTATTTCACCGCTAAGAGCCTTCAGACTTCATTGTCTGCAAAATAATACAGACAATGCTTTATGCACTGTCTGCAACATCTTGTTTCATGCCCGGCACATACCTGGCCTAGACAACCCGACTGTCCACGCTTTGTTGCATAACCAGGTGGAAAAATTCCAGGAGCTGGCCCCTTGGGCATGTGCTCTTCCAGAACCCATGCCAGCGGTGCTTTGGGAGATTGGTGGATCAAGGCAGAGCAAGCTATGATGAACTCCACAGCTCCCGGTCCCAGAGCTGCTTATGACAAGGCAGGTAGCAGGTAGGGAGTTCTTTGCTTTCAGGTCAGAACTGCAGTTACAAGAATTGCGGCTTATTCTGGTGGATCATCTTTTGCAGTTCTGTGTCCCTTCTAGGAGTAAGGGTTTTTCTGCCAGGGCCGTAGGTGGTAAACTGGCAGCATTAGCCTTTCGGTCCAAATTCAAGGGTGTGCCTGGTAACACCATAGATTTCAGGGTATGCTGTACCATCCAGGGTTGGGCCAGGGTGTCACCTGCAGTCGCCAACTCCAGGCACCCTCTTTCCCCTGACGTCCTGTTGGGACTCCAAGGATTGTGGCCATCCATATGTTCCTTGCCTCATGAAGCCACCTTGTTTCATGCTGCTGCGTTGATGGCTTTCTTTGGGGCTTTCAGGATTTCCGAATCGGGAATGGCATCCAAAGGTGATGTATCTGGAAGGCCTTTAAGATTTTTGGATGCTCAGTTTCATCTGGATGTTATTCTGATGTGGCTCAGGCGGTCTAAGACTGACCAGAAAGGTAAGAGCCCAAGAGTATCCTTCTTCCCTGCTCAGGTGGAGGAGCCATGTTCTGTCAGAGCGTTGGTGGCTTTTTGGGGAATTTAAGGGGTCCGTAGATGGTCCTTTGTTCTGTCACTTGGATGGTTCCCCGTTAACAAAGTATCAATTTTGGGCCATTGCTAAGTTGGCCTTGAATGCTCTGGGTCTGGGTAAGTTTTGCTTTGGCACACATTCTTTCCAAATTGGTGCTGCTTCAACAGCCATGTCACTGGGCTTCATGCCTGACAAGGCGAAGGAGATGGGCAGATGGCACTCCAAGGCTTTTGAGGCTTATGTGTGCACTTTCCCTTGATATTTGATGGGCAAGCCTACCTCGTTCTAGTTTTCACTGTTTCATTTCCTTTTTAGATGGATGGAATGGACAGGAACCCAAGTGCGTGCTCATATGTGGACACAGCATGGTGTCCTGGGCCTGTCTGAGGGCTTCCAGGTCGGACTGCAGACCTCAGCTCGGACTGTCCCTGCCTGCCTGCATCCACTGGCTGGGCAGATGTGGCATGTGGTGGGAGCACCTCCTGCCCACGTCATTCCAGCAAGGTTTGGTGTGGATCCCCCCGCAGGTTTTGGTGCTGCGTCTTGGGGGGAATGACCTGGGGTTTTTGAAAGGCGAAGTGCTCATTTTGCAGGCTTGGGCCGATTTTCAGGTTGTCAGGCCATTGGACTGGGGTTGTTATCAACTGGTCCAGTTTGCTTCCCAGAGTGGAGTGGAAGAATGTTTGGGACGAGTGGGCCCTGCAACGGGCCCGCCAGAAAATTAATAGGGAGGTAGCCTTGGGATTATGTAGGCATGGTGATGGGATTATTTCTCATCCTGAGATTAGACAGATGCGAAGGGAGCTTTACAGACAGGATGGTGTACACCTGTCTGATCTAGGCAATGATTTATTTTTGTTGGATCTGCAAAAGGGCCTGTGGGAATTAATTCAGCACAGGTGTGTGGGGGGGGGGTCTGACTAAGCATTGGGCTTGTCGTCTTCCTGTGGCTGCTAGGGACAGGCAATGCTGATGAGAACAGGGATGGTGAGCATTCAGAGGCACTGTTTTGGACACAGGTGATGCCTGAAACCTCCCGCTCTGGATTTTGCGGCCCAGCAGGGAGATAAGGGTTACTTGTGAGGCCAACTTACCTCACCCACCCAGTGTTTTGCAGCTGGGGAGGGGGTGACAGTGGTAGGCCTACCTTCCCCAAAAGGGGTAGCCGTGTAGGGTGGCGAGCTGAGACACCACTGTACAGGCTTTGAATATTTTTGCCCATTACAGTGCCTAGCTAGTGACTGGCACAGATTACTTGCCTGTCCTGGTCTTTCCCCTTTGCAGATTGATCAATAAATGTGGCCCAGTTTGACTCCAATCACTTCTGTCCATCTCCTTATTTCTCCCTTTCTGCTCACAGTGTGTACATATAGAGTCAATATGACTCTTTACATGCTAATGTTGCTGCAGAGTTTAATGAGAATTTTGCAATATTAAAATCAGTCTTGCAAACGGTCCAGGGATTCACGTGTGAGCTGCTTGAGTTCCGCTGCTTGACCTGAAAGGAGTTGAGCCTTTGTAAGCATTCCACCTGAATGCTTGAGAATTTTGTTCAAGAGCTCATAAAAAGGACAAGGGCCTCATTAGTGCTTCTGCTACCGCCTTCCCCTTTTGCTGCCTCAAGGTTCAGAAACGTACCTTGGAGATGGACAAGGGAAGGCAGCAACACACACTTCAGAGCTCCAGGGACTGGGGCTGTCTGGGATGCTACACTCATCATTTCTGCCAATGAGAACACCCGTCAAGACAAACTGTGATCAAAATATTCAAAGTACCACTTAAAAATACCAAAGTCTATTGAACAAGTCCACCATTATGGTGGTGTTCAGTTGCTGTCTCTTTCCCTCTGCTTGATCTATTAAATGCCGTTACAAAGCAATTCGTACCTTACCAGTAATTCTGTCCACCAGTGTGGGTACCACAACAAAGCCACTTGATAGCTGGATCCCATGTTGCACTAGTAATGTATGAATGCTCATGTCACATGCAAAGGCGTGTGTGTGGAAGCACAGCTCTCTTCAGCTGCCTTACAAACGTGTGTATTTACTGCCACATCCCACTATTAAGTAACCAGAAATCAGATTAAGTACTATGATCAGATACCTCTATAAGATTGTGAAGTGTACAGGCTTTAAGAAATTTATCTTTGCCTTTCAGCTCTAATAACAAGTAGGCCTTTTGTAACAGCTAAATAAGTATTTAACTTAACAAGCCGATCTTTGTCCAGGGCAACCCCTGTATGTATAAAATGCTTTTGTAAACAAACCAACATGCACATTAAAATTTTTACAATATAGATGTTTTCATGGTTAATTGACACACATTATACCACACTTACTTGTTTAGTTCTATTTTCTTTTCTTCATTTCTAATTTTGTATTCCAAAGGGGGAAAAAGCATCTTTTCAGCTGATCTCATGAAAACTCTGCAATGGCAAATGAGTAACCAACCTGAGTGCATTAGAGTACAGCTGGAAAGAATGCTAATTTTCTGCCTCAATGCTGCCTTCAAAGAGATTATTCAAGCCTTCCTCTGACATGGAACAGAGTGATCAGCCAGCAATGAGTATGCATGAAAATAACCTTTATCCGCCTTAACAAAAAGGTAAACTAAAAAAGCAGTCAGTCATGCCCTAATTATTTACTTTTAGTTAGGGAAAGGGGGGAGAAGCAAATCTATTTCAGTTATGGCTTTGAAACTGGAATTATTAAAACTAATCTAGGGTTGCAAATGTGGCTTAAAAGGCAAATACAAACCAGAATTTTAATATATATTTTTGGTAGAAAAATGTTTTGGTAACGATATGAAGCAGTGATGTCACCTAAAGAAGATTTATGAAGCAGTGATGTCACCTAAAGAAGATTAAACCAGAAATTTATGTCCACATCTCAAACGCAAAAAAATAATCTCATACTGTAAATTCATGACCTTTTTGATATTTGACATTCTGACCTAGATTCCTTTAGGTGTCATCACTCCTTGTTGTTGTTGTTTTAAAATCACAACCATTTAATACCCCACCTGCACCGCACCCACCACCCAAATCCTGATTTGTGTTTGCTTTATCACGTTTTTGATCCATGCTGCAAACCTTTTTTAGGCTGCAATCCTATACAAACCTATCTGGGAATAAATCAGATTGAACTCAGTGGGATTTACTTCTGAGCAGACATGCACAGAATTGTACTGCCAGTGTGTTAAAAGGGCAATGACAGTCAACACAGAAAGCTGTTTATATGGGAAGGTACTGTTTCGACACCAAAGAACTTATTCAATCAAAAAATGACACAGTTTTCACTCTTACAACCTCTGAAGGCATGATTGTTGAAAAGCATCAAAGTGATCAGCAAACTTTCCATTTTGTCTTGGAAAGGCACATATTCCATCAAATTTGGCATAATGTGTTTAACCAGATTAGTTCAAGAGTTCATCAGATATAATAAAACATACATTAAATAATTTTCATTAATACATTCAAAGAAGCTAATCAAACAATGGATATATAATTTTTTTACAAATAAAAAGTTAGAATAGTTTGTAACTATGAGAAGGCTATTCTGTAGCACTTCCTATAACACTTCAAAAAAAGATTTACTTGAATTGTGATGAACGCCAAGGCACTTGGGACAAAGATTTTCAAATTCACAAATGATGTGATGGGATTCTGGGACTAAGTCAGTAGAAACCACAGCCTCCTTTCCAACAGAATCAGTCAGGAAGTGCTGCAGTTCAGATTAGCCCAAATATGCCTTTTTGGCTGTGAATGTAACACATATCACAATGAGGGTTAGATCGATATCTGTGGGTAGCTGAACAGGCAGGAAATATCTTGTTTTTACATAGCTAAACCTATCATTTACTATACAGCTTACATAATTTACATAGGATTTACACTAGGGTAGGCTACTTGTCCTTCTAGCTCAGTATTGTCTACTCTAACTAGCAGAGGCCCTTCCCATTATCTTCTACTGCATCCTTTAAAGTGGGAGATGCCAAGCATTAAACATAGCATCTTCTGAATGCAAGACATGTGCTCGCCCACTGAACTATGGCCCCTCTTCCTAAAAGGAACTCTACAGTCCCCTTTTGAAAACAGGCTTGGTGGATCTGCAAGCTGAATACTAGATTTACAGTTTGTCTACTACTTCATCACACAACTAGCTCTAACAAAGTTAGACTCAACCAACATATTTGCACATGGCATGGCTAGTTTGCGCTGGTTCTGAGGGAAAACCAAAAAGCTGAGAGAGCTGCAAGCAATGTTAGTAAAGGCACTGGGAACCACTACCTTAAGGTATGCAATGCATGAAAAGACTTTATCGGTGGTAGCATCCCGCTTATGGAATGCCCTACCTAGGAAGACTCATTTGGTGTCTTTACTTTTAAGTTTTAGGTACCCAATAAGGACTTTTTATTCCGTTGTTGTATTTTATATATTAGTTGTTTTACTATGTTGCTTTTATCACCTTTTGTTTTTAGAGTTGTTGTGAAATTACTGTGTGTGTGTTTTGTTACCTTATTTGGGGAACTGTTTTTAAATTTGAAAAGAAGGCAATAAATACCGCAAATATATATTTCATTTGAATTATATCCCAGAGACATATGGGTTGTATCCAATGTTAGATCTACTTAGAGTGGACCCATTGAAATTAATGGGACTCAAGTTAGACTAATATTGGATTCAACACTATGCTTGGACTTTGAGAATTGATCAGAATTACCATTCTTTTCTTGAAGAAAGATGCTTTGAATAAGACTCAACATTCTAGTACAGTTTATAAGTAACAGGAAACTATGGTTTTCAGCTTTGAGAATGAGCTTCGGCAAGCTTTGGATTCACGCTTCCTCCTTGCCTCTCCTTATCTTTTAAAAGTTTCCATTTTACAATGTTCCACATAATACCCATGCTCAGAAACTGTGGTTTATTAAACTAGGTCCACAGTCAGGAGGTTCCAAAGCCATAGTTTCATTCTGGCAGGACCTGAAGCCATGGTTTCATTATGGGTTGTTTTCAGTGACCATAGTTTAAATGAACAACCATTCCATGAGTTCAGACATCACAGAGAACTGTGGTTAGTTTAAAACGGAAAGTGGAAGCTTTCAATCTCCTTCTTGCAGGTGCAAAAAAGGAGGAGAGGGGAGACAGGAAAACATAAGATCAAAATTCATCACAGCTCATCTTGTTGCAGAAAACCATGGTTTTCCATTATATCTGAGCCAGCTATTGTGTTTCCATTTTGAATGACAGGGCCAAAGAAAACATTTCTTAAAGCATGCATAGCTCCACTACTCTCCTGTAAGCATATTCTCTACTCTCCTGTAAGCACATGCAGCCCCATTCAGTTCCAAGAGAGGAGGATTTGAGCTTCCCCACCCATATTTTTCATGACATTTCTCCACAGCGTGGGGGAGGGGGATTAAAAAAGAAAACAGGCTCCATTGGCTTCCCCCCCCTTTTTTTTAACTCCCTCCCGTGGGGGTGGAATTTCACAAAAAATGGGGGTGGGGCCTTAAATTTTCCTCTCCCAGAGTGCCATAACAAATGTTTTGTTTGTCCCTCTATTTCAATGATTATACAGTTCCAGAATTATACAATAGTGATAAATCATTTCAACAATTTGAATAACCTCACTTGGTACCAAGTTAGTAAGCAAGTTTTTTTTTTCTTACAGCTTCATCATTTCAGAGTTATGTCACATTTCCTTGACCTGAAGATTTGTCACAAAGCCCAAATGTCTATTCCTGCATGTGTGTTTTTTAAATATATCCAGATGAAACAGAAAAGCGTATACTGAAATGCGTTTACAAAGGATCAGACACTCTGCTGTCTACTAGGGATGTACGAAAGTTCTGCCATGGATCTCGGGGAGGCCGAATGCCAGCGCATTCGGCCCCCCAAAATCGGTGGTGGAATGGCCCCCCACCCCACCCCCGGGACGGGACTTACCTGGGGCGGATCTTCCTGGAGGCGGTGGCTCTGGAGGCGGCTCCGCCGCCATTTCCAAGTTTAAAAAACAAACAAACAATGTGATAGGCTACATAAAGATTTACATAGCCTATCACGGCTAAATTTTAAAGAACACCGTGATAGGCTACGTAAACATTTACGTAGCCTATCACGGCTGACTGCAGGGACGCAAACGGCGGCGGCTACAGCCACCATTTGCGTCCCCGCTAGCCAGCCGGCGGCTCCGCAGAATCCCTGCGGAGCAGAGCCAGCCGGCCAGGATTCGGGGGGGGGACGGAGCGCCTCCCCCACAGCCTCAGCATAATCCGCGAACAGGTAAGTGACTTTCGTACATCCCTACTGTCTACACAGATAGGCTGAATAACAAAGGTAAGTCACTTTCTTAAAGTGCATTTCGTATTTATTACATGAAAACTATATATATTACATGAAAACTACAAAGAACACAAGAAGCTGTGTTTCAAAAATTACCCTTGCACAAAGAAAAATACATTTTAGTAAGCTTTTTCCCTTTGTTTTTTTTAAGTCAAGTTTCCTATAGAAGTATTTTTCAATAATACTTCAAAACCCCAACATCTTTTTTTCTAAAACAGTTGGCTAAAACTGGTTCATTTTAAGAACACATAAGTCTTTATATGTGTGTGTGTGTGTGTGTGTGTGTGTGTGTGCATGCACTCACCCTCAATCCAGGGCCACATCAGTTTGCATGAGCTTATTTGCCTCAAGCCTCCATGATAATTATGTTGATAAACACTTAATCCCTTTTATGCTTCATCTGTACAACTGTTTCTTAAAGATCCTACATCAAAGTGGTCTCTCACAGGGATCTTTGTTGCTACTGTGCTATGTTTTCATGGCAGAAATATGAAGGCAACTGCTTGTTTTTAAAGGCTCACTTCCTTTATTAATGTATAGGAAAAGGACATTGACCTGTAGAAGGCAAAAAAATCAAATAATTTTAGTGCAAGAATAGTCAGTGGAATCACTTATATACAACTTGTTAGAAGTACACCATAATAAATCAACCCCAAAGGTTTGTTTTTGGATCTTCAAATATTTAGTTCTTTAAGAACTGCTTTCATTCCAGCTCTTCATTCATCTACTTGCTGATAGTTGCATAGGAATTTTCGTTATCGTCCTCCCTGTTATCTTCAGGTTTTAATTTCCTAGCTGCCTGTTTGGACAACTTAATCTACAAATCCAGTCTGTGTAGAAAATCTTTAGCAGATAATTCTTCAGGTGGAGGAAGCTGATTGTAATGTCCCTGGGGACTGCGTGAAGAAAAGTTGTCTTTCTGAATTCTCACTGGTCCTTCTTCACAAGAAAGGGGGCTCTCAGTTTCAGGGGGAGTGCTACCCTGTTGATCTTCCTGGATCTCTCAGACGCTTTTGATACCATTGATCATGGTGTCTTACTGGATCGGCTCCGTGGGATGGGAGTTGGGGGCACTATGCTACAGTGGTTCCACTCCTACCTGCAGGGCCGATTCCAGAGACTGGTATTGGGGGATTCCTGTTCTACCCCATGGCTATTAAACTGTAGGGTGCCACAGGGTTCTATTCTTTCCCCCGTGCTGTTCAACATCTACATGAAGCTGTAGGGTGTGGTCATTAGGCATCTGGGGGCATGGTGTCTGGATGAAGGCCAATAAACTGAAGCTAAATCCTGATAAAACAGAAGCACTGTGGATTGGTGGTTCCTGAGTCTGGGAATTTGGTGAGTGACCTGTCCTGGATGGGGTTGCACTCCCCCGAAGGAGCAGGTGCATAGCTTGGGAGTACTCCTAGTCCATCCCTGTCACTGGAGCTCCAGGTGGACTCTGTGGCCTGGAGTACTTGGGCCAGTTTCAGCTGATCCACCAGCTATGGCCTTTCCTGAACAGGGATAACCTAGCCATGGTAGCACATGCACTGGTAACTTCCTGATTAGACTACTGCAATGCACTTTACGTGGGGCTGCCCTTGAAGATGACTCGGAAGTTGCAACTAGTGCAAAATGCAGCAGCTAGACTGCTGACTGGAACACCTCATCAAAATCATATAACACCAGTTTTAAAGGAATTGCATTGGCTGCCTTTATGCTTCCAGTTGGAATTCAAGGTTTTGGTGATGACATTTAAAGCCCTAAGTGGCTTGGGACCTCGATATTTGAGGGATCGCCTCTCCCTTTATATGCCTGCCCGAGGATTGAAATCTATTGGAGGGGCCTCCCTCTGCATCCCACCAGTGCGAGACATACACTTGGGATGTGGGAGAGGGCCTTCTCTGCTGTGGCACCCCAGTTGTGGAATGCCCTCCCTTTGGAAGCCCGATTGGTGCAGACATTGGTTTCATTTCGGTGCCAAATAAAAACATAGATTTTTACCAAAGCCTTTGAGGGCTAAATGTATTCCCTAAAGTAGCACACTGTTTTAACTATTTTATTGTTTTAGAATTTAATTAGTATTAGCTTGTTTAAGTTTTTAGGTTTTTTTAAAAAAAAATGTTTTATACTGTTTAAATTGATTTTATCTGTATGCCACCCTGAGATCTTAATGATATAGGATGGGATACAGATGTTTTAAATAAATAAATATTCAATGTTTTTCTCAGAAATATACAGTCATTCATGAAAAGTTTATTTGCCCTTTTTATCTGTTTCATCATCACTCCATACTTGAGCACGATGCCCTGCATGGTACCGCTGGGGCTGATGCACCGCCACAATGGCCATGCTGCCATACGAGTGGGTCTTGGTGTGCACCAGACTGAGAGAGAGTTCAGCCTCCGTCTCCATCAAGATGGGAAGCAGCTCTTCCTGCAGGGACAGACTGGGCACTGGCAGAAACTCCGCCATGGCATTTTGTGCACTTGCTGCCTGCAGCAGCTCTGGGCACTGGCGGGCACTGCAACAACCTGCCACCTCCCACAGTGACTCCTTCCTACCCTCAGCAGAGCCCCCTCCTTCATATGTTTTTTTTAAATACAAGCTGATTAGTCATGACTAAAAACATATCAAGCCCTATATCAATAATCAGTTAATGATTTTTGCTCCATAAGAGCTCGGTTACTAAGGACATGCTGTTGGACTGCAACTCCCATCATCCCTCACCATTGGTTATGCTGGCTAGGGCTGATGGGAGTTGCAGTCCACTAATATCTGGAGGACCACAATACCCCACCCATCATTTAGAAAACAATGGTTCAGCACCATCTGCATTCATTCCAGTCATCATGGAAGCCTGGGAAAGCCATGTAAGACCCAAGGAGAGCACATGGTTCATGTGAATGTGTGAAGTGAGTTTTAGAAAAGCAAATGTATTAGGGGGCTTGTACAACCACTTGGCAAAAAACAAACTTTCCTCTTAAACAAAAAGCCAACTACTCATTTAAAGTTTGGCTAAATACACCAGTCATTTTAAGAATTCTCCGTACCTCCCAATGCATCTACTGATACTGTATGTCAAATAATTAAAAAAGTAAAACAAACAGCCTTGTAAACCCAGCCTATTATTAGCTGAGTTTATTATTATTAGGGTGGAGCTTATTATTAGCAGGCCAGATACAATTTGAATGGAAGGGGTTCATTCATCACTAATTCCTATTCATTTTCCTCTCTCTCATCCCATTGGGTATCCTCATGTACAATCCCATCATTATTTACCTTCAGGATCCTATAGTATAGGGCCTATACCATTATGATTTCAAAACATAATTTTAATGGAACATTTCTTTCATTCACACAAAGGTGTTTCCCCAAAATAAGAGCTAGTATAGTTTTGTGGTTAAGGGTGCAAACCATGGTCCAGGCAGTCAATGGTTCAAAACTCACCTTAACATGAACTTATTAGGTGGCTGTTCTCAGTGATCAGATCACCCTGTCAATCCACAACACAGGTACTGACTTGTATATATCTTGTATAATGATACTGACTTGTCTATATCTAACTTTGTTGTAAGGATTACAGAAATAATGCATATGAAGTATTTTGGAGCTAAGTATTACTTAACTGTGAAAAGAATTGGGCATTAAAACCCTCCCAGAATTACACCTGAAACATTTTTCACACAAATTCACACATTATTGTCTTCCCATTCTCATAGGCAAATGTTCAAAACATAAAGTATGCTGACATACTAAGATTGTCCTTCCTTCTTTAGAACCTCATAGTATGAAGTAATCATTTGACAAGTTATTGAAGGGGAATCAAATTTAAAACAAGGTCTAATGTATTTCAGAACTGAATTGAAATAAAATAAGACGGCTGCTTCTGTGACAAGCCTTCCAGAGAATCTCCACAAGCAC
This sequence comes from Heloderma suspectum, assembly GCF_057233095.1. Lineage (NCBI taxonomy): Eukaryota > Metazoa > Chordata > Lepidosauria > Squamata > Helodermatidae > Heloderma > Heloderma suspectum. Next base: position 78,637,265 of record NC_139464.1, read on the forward strand.
TTAAAATGTTGAAGTACCTGACAATAAAATAATAGGTTGCCAATAATGCCTGATAAATAGTTCAAGGACAAAACACAGAACTAAAACCATATTTGTGGGCTGAGCAAACACAGCATTCAGTTTTGACTTTCTAATGTTAACTCTTTGTCATTCAAATATACATTTTAAAATACTGAGGGGAAACATGGATTGATGAGGAGCAGGCAGTGAAAGATCAGTGGAAGATCCTGTTATGGACAATGGAGGCTGGTGGCTCCGATGTCAGTGAGGTGGTGAATTCACTCTGGGTTTCAGTCAGAACCAGTGAGAATTCTAAAGGAGCTATTCAAGATGCTTCACTGATTATGGATCAGTAATTGGTTTAAAAACAGGAAGCAGGGAGTAGAAGGAATGGAAGAAGTGGGGTTTCCAAGGAACTGTATTGGGATAGATGCTTTTTAACATGTTAATTAATGATCTGGAGTTAGGGGTGGGCAGTGAGGTGGCCAAAATAAATTACTCAGAGTGGTAAAAAGAAAAGAAAAGCGGGATTACACGAATTCATGAAGGATAATGCTATCAATAATACTAGTCATTACGGCTATATACTACCTCCAAGATCAGAAGCAACATGCCTTTGAATATCTCTTGCTGGGAAATAAGAGCAGGAGAGTGCCATTGCCTTCAAGTTCTGCTTATGGGCTTTCTATTGGGGCATCAGGCTGACCACTGTGGAAAATAGAAAGCTGGACTTGATATGTCTTTGGCCTGATCCAGCAGGGTTCCTCTTCTGTGTTTTTTTTTTTATATATATATTTAGCATCTTTACATGAATATAGTTAGTAAATAAATGGGGAAACATAGTCTAGTGGTTCAGGGCAGCCACATCTTCCATATGCCAGAGTGGCTTCCATGAAGGAGAGGGAAAGAAGAAAAATATGGATGAACAGAAAGGGAAGCCATGCTGTGGAGACCATTCATTTTAGGTTCCTTCCATTGGCCAGATTTCTTGACCCCAAGAGAGGCCTTTTCTTGCCTGTGCATATGAAAATCAAGGGAGGCGGTAAATGGGTCTGGAAGAAGAAGGGGAAGGTCAAGAATGAGGGGCTATATTCCTCTCTCTAGTCAAAAAATATGCAAACGATTCAGGAGCCTTGGAGAAGGTGCATGGTGGAAATATCCCCTTTCCCTCTCACTGAAGCCAAATTCAACCCACCATTAAGATTAAATTATGTATTCCTCATGTTCCCTACTTCTTTTAGAGTAGTTTTTTGCTGCATTGTTGCCTAGGACTGTTGCTATTGGATTTGTACCCAAAAAGTACTAAATGCTGTACAGAATGTTCCAGTGAATATCTCTAATTATCTCCCAGAGACTCTGAAATCAATCTTCCTAGAGACACTTAAAGGACTGAAAATTCAATGCACAGTGCGCTTACCTGGAAGGAAATCTCACACATATACATTCTTCTGCCAAAAGTATTTTTAAAAGTTCAACAACAGAAAACATTAATAGATCAAATCAAACGCTTTACTTGTTGATTGAGGGGTGGCTGAAACGTTCTCAGCCCAAATCTAACCTCAGCTACATTCCATTTAGGACCAAACTAGACATGATGATAACAGTTCTCTCTCTCTCTCTCTCCCCCCCCCTCTCGCTTTAAATGCAAGTTACCACCACTTGCGTCACATATAAGACAAGGCATCCAATTTAAGAGCAAAAGAGATGCATATGTGAGATTTGCTACAGGGTGGTAAATGGTGGGCAGAGTGAGAATTCTGCAGTCCTCATCCATATTGTCCTTTTGCTCTTCAAATCATACATCCACCCCTGGCTTCACACATGATTGCAGCAGACCCACATTTAAGGCATACCATCATCATCACATCTAGTTTGGCCTGAAGGCTGAGTTTTCAGCCACCCAATACATATTTTAGGCTATATCTTCATTTTTAACTCCCAAATACAAACTTTACAAATGAGAATGCACTACACAAAGATAATGCAACTGGGGCTTCCAATAAATAATCTTAACAACTTCAAGTATTAAGATGTTTGCTTTTTTACACTCTAACTACGAACTGAATAGAAACAACCAAAAGTAACAGTTTCACTTTAATAGTAAACCTACGTATGTTTACTCATAAGTAAGTCCCACTGTGTCCAGTGGTGCTTCCTCCCATGTAATTGTACTGAGGCTTTGGAGTAAAAATGCCCCAGTAGCAAAAAGAATCCTGAAAAACCATGCAAAGATATTTTAAATACCCTTAGTAATCAAAGAAATATTCTTTAAAATTTTAGTAATTAAAAAAAGCAAAGGGAAAAGACAAAAATAAATGAAAAAGAGTATGCCTGAGAGGATGGCTTAATGATATAAAATCCAGGTTTGTATATAAAAAGAAATGCCCAATTCTAGATTTCTCTCATTATTTCAACAGATACAGAAAGACTGCCTGACAACTTCGGACTAGGATACTTGAGAGAGTGCCTTCTCCCTTATCAAACTGTCCAGTCACTGAGGCATCAGAGGGGATGCTCCTGCTGGTTCTGCCTGGAGCTATAGCCCAACTGGAGTCCACCTGGATTCCAGCGTTCAGTATGATGGATCCCTTTCTGTGGAACGCCCTGCCTCTGGAGGTCAGCCAGGCACCAACATTGTGCTGTTTTTGGCATCTGCTTAAGATATCTTTATTTCAAGAAGCCTTCCTCAATTGACCAGCCACCGTTTTTATTAGTATTCTATTTTTTAAAAAAACTTTTAAAATTGCATTTTTAAAAAATCTTTTTTAGTTCTCCACTCTGGAATCTGTTCAGACGTGGAGCGGTATATAAATGTTTTAAAGAAGTATGTTTAGGATTACGGCATAGTTTCTTGCAGTGCACTGAGAAACAAAACACAGTATAACACTACATTCCTTCCTGCTCACCAACATTTTCAGATATCAATGCTATAGTTGGCCATTTTCAGGTAAGGTTTCCAAATCTTATGGTAGGTTCACACAAGTGCCTTGGAAGCATGCCAACAGAATCAAAGCCAGGCCATGTTTCTACAGAGGTATTCATGTGAACTCCACGTAGTGGCTTGTATATGCAACTGGTACAATATGTGAATCATGCTGTTTCAGGTTTGTGCCATTGCTACCAGGGAAATCTCAATAACCACTTATGTAGCTCCTATGTGGAGCCACCAGTTCATACAAACAATACCTCCTTGTGACTACAGCTCGACACAGCCTGCCGGTGGCTCCACATGCTCAATAGGCATGCACATGAGGGCCAACTTCAAGTGTGAGCCAGCCTTTAGAAACCTACAAAAGGCTTCTGCAACTATTCATGAAAAAATGCACATATCTAGTAATTATAATTATCATGACATTTGATTTAAGCATCTAGTATGACATATAAAAGAATTAATAAGATCTTAATAAGATAATTTGCATGTGTAAACGATGCACTGCAATTTTCTATGGAATTAAGTTATAATTCACTAGAAAACTGATTTTCTAATATATATATATTTTAATTCAGAAAATGAGTGTATGTTATCTTCAGAGATATTTTTAAAAGCAACTAGTAATAATATAAATGAAATCACACAAACAGAACTTACTGAAATGTACAGATAGTGAACAAATAAATAAGACCTCAACTGCACAACGTTGCAAATGAAGAATTGAAACTTCACTGTTTCGTGTTGGTGCTCTCTAATCCTTGTGCCGATCACATCTTCCTAAATAACAGTGAAGAACACTGTTGAAAATGAAAGCGATTATTATCCATTGCAAATGACTGCATTACTTGTCACATACAGAAGTCTCTGTAGTATTATAATTATGCATTGTCTGTCTATTTATAAGCACCAGAACTTTATAAGATAGTAAAAATGCTCTGATGCCAAGGCACCACTTAACCAAATATGTTTGTAAAAATACAGAAGCATAATTGGAAGCAGGCTAAACATTTTCACTGGATCATCATGTTCAAATACTATCAGATCAAGTTTTATCTTTAATTACAGCTTATATCTACCCAATAGCTAAATTAGTTTGCTTCAAGATAAAAAAGATATCCAAAATAACTTGCATCCACAGGACACCAGGTCTGAAGTACATAAATAGAGTAGTTAAGATGCACAGTCATGTACATAATAAAGCACTCACAAGAACATAATTCCTGTACACAATGAGCAAAGCCTTGAAAATGAGATTACAAGAACATATAATATGTAAAGCCAATTAGGGCACAATCCTACGGCCGCTAGACAGGGTCTAGACGGCGACAGGATCTTTCGGTTCCTGGGAACCAAGCTTGGAGCCAGCACTCCGAGCTCCATTCACAGAAACCTGACTCCCCTCCCCCTTGTAGGCGACACAGTTTGTCTCCAGTTCTGCACTCATAACAGCAGTGTGGAGAGGCCAAAAAGGGGCATCCCTGGGGCCAAGGAGGGGAACAGACTGCAGAAGCACCATTATGACACTTCTTATGCGCCGTCTGGCCTCCCCCACCCCGGGCTCTGACACGGCCTGGCTAGATATCCGAAATGGCCATCTAGCCACAAATGCAGGGCGGTCAGAGCATGGAGGAAAAGATCCCCTCCCCCTCCGCCTGCCCTGTATTGGAGAGTCAGCCACGTCCGAACTCAGAGGCAGCCGACTATCCCCATAGGATTGCACCCTCCATGAGTTAAATGCACTTCTCACAATGAACAAGGTCTGTTTTCCAATTTTAATGATTTCATAGAAAAACAGAACAACATCTGCATCTCTTATACCAGGAGTGGATACCAGGGGCCACTTTCACCCCTCCTGCCAATACTCCAGTGGGCCACACTCTTGCCTCTGCTCTGCCACCGAATTTTAGTGGCAAACTATTACAGAGGGATAAAACATATACATTTTGTTTTGAAGCTAAACTTGTCCATTTTAGCCTTCTGTAGCAGTTTGCCACCAAAACCTGGTGGTAAACTGCGGGGGGGGGGGGAACATTGCCGCCACCACAAATTTTGTGTAGGTGGCAGCCACTTGTGGCCTGCATGTGGCTGATCCTATACAAATGTCTGATCAACTTGTGGACTTGAAAATATTCTGCAGCTTGCCTGGGACTATAAGAACGGGAAAGCGGGAGTTGTCAGTCAAGCTAGCAAGCCAAAATCATGGCTGTGTTTGGCATAGTGGGTTTGACCTGTTGGTTACAAGCTATGCAGGCCTGTTTTGTCTACTTGAGTAGCAGAGGTGCTGCTGGAAAGCTGAGAGGAAGGTAAAGGTAATGGACTGCATTTAATGAACTTGTACCCTCTTGCTGAGAGAGACCCTCCCCACCACAAAAACAAAATGAAACACCATGCTCCTTCCCATTTAGAAACTACACCAAAGAGTAACAATTCTCTCCCCTGCTTTAGGGAGGCATCAGTGTCCTTTTGAAACCAGCAGCCACAGTTCCCATCTCCACTCTCATCTCAAATATCTTGGCAAGCCTAGCAACCAATGCATCTCCCATTGATGAAAGAGAAATAGTGACTTTTTATTTTTTTATTGTACCCAATTATTATACAAAAAAAAGGCAAATTATACAAATATAATCAAGTCAGGGACATACACACAAAAAAGACAGGAAGTACTCTACAGTAAAGATAAGAAAGTATCTGGTCAAATATTGTCCCAATATTTACTGCAAATAGTGACATTCATAAAACTGACAAGGCAAAGGGTTAATGTGTGTGGGGTCATCATTCAGAAGAGAGCAAGGAGGAAAACCGCTTGTTTGGGAGGAGAACTAATAATTATGGGCTCTTATCATGTTGTGTAAAAATAAATTCAACTGATATATGTGCACGGTTGATGTGCTAGGGGATGGGGAACCAACGTTTGCATCTCTGTTATTTGTTATATTTGCATTATTGTTGCGGGCCTATGACCTTCATGCTGCAATTTGTAAGTTGCTGTTTGCTGTTGTGCTATTGCTTTGGAACTGAAGCTATCTGCAGAGAGTAGCTGAAGTAGCCAGTACTTGGTGAACTAGAGAAATGTTAGAGTGGCTATATACAAAGTTCTGTACGCAGGACTAACATATTTATCTTGGGGCAAGAGAACGATATTTTGTATTACTGCTCTTGTGTTAACAGGCTACTTATCTGTTTAGCTCTATGTGGCCAACTGCTGTATTGTTTTATTGTATACCTAACTATTGTGATTCTAACTAAAGAAAGTTTGTTTAATTCAAATCCTTGCAAGTTTTATATGCTTCATAGGACCCACACAGGGTACAACAGCACAGCACTTCAGGAAGCACAGAGGGAGGCAAAGGTCTCAAACAGAGTGGGAAAAGCAGGAGCCAAGAGAAAGAAACGTGGGTCAAAGCCAACTGGAAAACTGCAACTGGTATTTGTCTACCTACTCAACTACAGCCTACCTTTATGATCACATTTCCATACACATGCTCATCCTTTGGAAAGCAATTGTGCTAGTATGAAAAGAAAACTTTAGCAATGCAGATTGAAGTCAAAGTCTAAGACTGTGTACTATCATCTAATCGTCCGGGCACAACTCAGGAATACTACTGTAATAATAAAATTAGACCACTGACACCATGAATAATGAAAATATTTAAAGTTCTTTTGAAAACAAAAATATACATTTTCATCCTCTTAGAATTCTCCTGTGGTAAACGATTAACCCACTGAGGTAGGAAATAAATAATTTCTCCAAGTCCCTCTCAGTTAGTAGAGTAAATTCAGGATAAACTAAAGTGCACTAGAGCATGGATGAACGAACACAAAAACAAGACCAGAAGCACCAGATGCCATTGGCACCAGAAGCTCATCTTTTACAAACACGTGACTAAAGTGGATATAGTGGCATCTTTGTTCTCAACTGAAAACAGAGTTATCAATGAAAGTCAAAGATTGGCATTTGTATTGTAAAGCACATGCATAAAATTTCATCATGATAGCTGAGTAAGAGGAAGATACGCTGGAACCTCTTAAGCAAGTTATACCAAGAAGCTGCATCAAGGGTGGAAAGTAATTTCCAGAACAAAACTTAATACAGAATCCTTCTGTAACAGAGTATAGGACATGAGCAGTGCAATCCTATGCATGTTTACTAAGAATAAACACAGTGCCACCTTGTTAATGGGGCTTACAATCCAGATAAACCTATGTAGGTGTGCTTAATTCCCAGTGAAATCATTACAAACAGCCTTTACAGTTATAAATGCTTAAGGGCAGCAATTTCAATAGGTCTTACATACCTTTATCATATGCACATACCTTTATCAGGACTGGCCATAATTAATAAAGGCTGTTCCTAAGACACAAGTGAAAAGAAAATGCTTTAGATATACTGGCATGTTACTCTGTTTGCAGTATCTAAGTGGGTCATTCCACTAGTGCAAATGATGTTATGCTAGTTGAAACTAGGTCCCTAACTATGCAGAAGAGGAGAATCCAACTAAAGTTATGTTTGCACAAGCATAGTTGTGCAACTGGCTGAGAAATAGGTTGTGCAATCGGTTGCACGTTACATTTGCACAACTGCTTGCACAACTGAAAGATTTGGTGGAGCTCCACTAGCACTATTTGAGTTTGCAGAATAACACCGTTGGATACTGTCCTAAATTAGCATTCTTTAGTATTCAATCATTTTACAGGGGTCAATGCACTGGGACCAAATCAGCATCTGCTAAGTAAATCCTTTGTTTTACAAAAATAAAAATCAATCACAACACAAGTGCTTTGATTGGGCATCATTTGGCATTTTCAGTAGCTCTTAAAAGTTGGAAAAAACATGCACTCTTGTGTACATAACCAAATGGTTCTTCATAAACATTAATTCTTATATGAATATAAAATTTTTAAAAATGACAGTGTTTTTCATAAGTGATACTTCTAAAGCTTGACTGAAATTCTGAGTTCTAGATGTCTACTATTACATGCTACAGAGTAGAATACTTTGGTTCAAACTAGATGTAAGATTAGCTCTTGTGTGATAAATCATAATGTAAAAAGCAGCTGTGGATGGAGTGCAAACTAGATTGGGTGTCCCCATGTGCACTATTAACCCTGGGAAGAAAGCACCAATTGAATTTTCCTCCCAGGGCAAATAGCAGGCCCAAAGACCATGGTGGGGCTAAAGGGTTAAAGCTCTCCTCCTCGCATGCCACAGTCTCTGATATTCTCTCTCTCACTCTCACTCACCTAGACTGCTATTTACTTTTAAAAAATCATGCAAGGGTTAATAACATAATTAAGGTCACATCTAGTTTGACCCTTTAAAAGTGGTGTAAGCCAAGACTTGGTTTAACTCTGTGAGACATTTACACAGTTACATTTTATCTAGCATACCCTCTTCACAGGGAACTCTGGGAACTGGGAACAGTTTTTTTTAATGGGGACTCTGTTTCCCATTATGTGTCTCTCATTTAATGGGGGGTATGTAGTTCATTAATGCGCTACCACTGAGTTAAAGCCCTTCCCCTAAATTAGAATGCTTGTATCAGAAATATCTGCCCAATATGAGAGCTAAACATATAAGTAATACATTCAGCCCGAGTTGGCTACCCCTTGTGCAAAAATTATTATTTATTATTTATTAAAATTATTAATTGCCCATCTGGCTGGTCACCCAGCCACTCTGAGTGATGTACAGCATATAATAAAACAGTGTAAAACAATAAAATTCTACAATAAAAACATTTTCTAAAATACCCTAACCCAAATGCCTGCCTGAACAACCACATTTTTAATGCACGGCGGAAGCTCATTAAAGAGGGGGCATGGCGGAGTACCCTAGGGAAGGAGTTCCACAGAGTAGGGGCCACCACAGAAAAGGCCCTCTCCATCGTCCCCACCAGTCTAGCTGTCCTGGCTGATGGGTCAGAGAGAAGGCCATCCAAGGCTCATCTTGTTATGCGGCCTGTCTGGTGTTGCTGGTGGCGCTCCTTAAGATAGGCTGGGCCGGAACCATATAGGGTTTTAAAGGTCAAAGCCAACACCTTGAATTTGGCCTGGAAAACAACTGGTAACCAGTGCAACTCCTTCAGCACTGGAGTGATGTGGTCTTGCCGGCTGCCTTTAATCAGGCGAGCCGCCGCGTTCTGTACCAGCTGCAGCTTCCGAACCGTTTTCAAGGGTAACCCCACGTAGAGCACATTGTTGTTGTTGTTCAGTCGTGTCCGACTCTTCGTGACCCCATGGACCATAGCACACCAGGCCTTCCTGTCCTCCGCTCTCTCCCAGGGCGTGCTCAAGTTCATATTCATTGCATCGGTGATGCTATCTAGCCATCTCATCCGACCTGAGGGGCTCATCTTCCGGCGTCATCTCTTTTAGCCTTGTGATACGTTCCATGGGGTTTTCTTGGCAAGAATACTGGAGTGGGTTGCCATTTCCTTCTCCAGTAGACCACATTTTGTCAGAACTCTCTGCCATGACCTGTCCGTCTTGGGTGGCCCTGCACGGCATAGCTTATGGCTTCACTGAGTTACGCAAGCCCCTTCGCCACAACAAGGCAGAGGAGACTAGGGCATGTACTACCGATGGGAGCAGATGGTCGGGAAAGAAGGGGTGCAGCCGCCGTATCAGATGGAGTTGATACAATGCTGTCCGGCTCACAGCTGACACCTGAGCCTCCACAGACAGCTGGAAGTCCAAAATGACCCCCAGACTGTGGACCTGGTCTTTCAAGGGTAGCCGTACCCCATTCAACACCAGGTCAACATCCCCCAGCCTCCTCTTGTCTCCCACCAAAAGTACCTCGGTCTTGTCAGGGTTCAGCTTCAGCTTATTACTCCCCATCCAGCCACTCACTGATGACACTGCACCCCAAACCTCCTGATGATAGCCCCCAGCGGCTTCACATAGACGTTAAATAGCATCGGGGAGAGGATGGAACCCTGTGGCACCCCACAAGTGTGTGGCCACAGGTCCGAAACCTCGTCTCCCAGTGCTACCCTCTGGTACCTGCTGGAGAGGAAGGACCGGAACCACCGTAATATGGTGTCTCCAATGCCCAACCCCTCCAGGCCGTCCAGGAGGATACCGTGGTCAATGGTATCAAAAGCCGCTGAGAGGTCAGGGAGAACAAGGAAGGCGCATTCACCCCTATCCAGAGCCCTCCTCATATCATCCACCAAGGCCGTTTCTGTCCCATGCCCAAGCCTGAAGCCGGACTGAAATGGGTCTAGATGATCGGTTTCTTCCAAGTGTGCCTTCAACTGAATCGCCACCACCCGCTCAATCACCTTGCCCAAAAATGACAGATTTGAGACTGGGCGAAAGTTGTTCAGAACTTGGGGCTCCAAGGAGGGCTTCTTTAAGAGCAGTCTTATCACTGCCTCCTTGAGGGCTGATGGCATCACTCCCTCAAGGGAGGCATTCACCACCACCCTGATCCCCTCACCCAGTCTCTCTCTGCCGCCCATAATGAGCCAAGATGGGCAAGGATCAAGTAAGCAGGTGGTCGGCCTTACAAATGAAAGCACCTTGTCCACTTCATCAGAAGGAAGAAGCTGGAACCAATCCCACAAAACCAGTTTGCCACAGGCCGCCTCTTGCTCACTAACTGTATCCACAGCGTGCAGAGTAACTAGGGATGGCAGAGAATTCTGCCACGGATTTCAGTGAGGCCGAATGCACTGTCATTCAGCCCCCCAAAACCCGTGGCAGAACGGCCTCCCACCCCCCACCACTTCGCGGAATAGCCCCAGAACGAAACTTGCCTGGGGCTCCGGCAGCGGTGGCAGCGGTGGCGGCAGCTCTGGCGGCTGGTCTTTAGACCAGCTGCCACGGCTGCCGTTTGCGTCCTGCGAGGCTGCCGTGATAGGCTACGTAAGTATTTACATAGACTATCACGGCAAAGAGCAGGGACGCAAACGGCGGCCGCTACGCCATTTGTGCCGCTGCTCTTTCCTTGATAGGCTATGTAAGTATTTACGTAGCCTATCATGGTAAAGGCAGCTACGCAAATGGCGGCCACTATGCCATTTGCGTGGCTGCCTTTACTGTGATAGGCTATGTAAATACTTACATAGCCTATCACGGCAGCCTCGCAGGATGCAAATGGCAGCCGCTATTGCGGCCGCCATTTGTGTTTGCAGCAGCCCATCTGTGGCCGGAACTCCGGAGGATTCCAGGGGGAGGGACGGAGCACCTCTCCCCCCACCGTGAATCACATCTGTGAAAAGGTAAGTGACTTTCGTACATCCCTAGGAGTAACACTCCTAATCCTAAAAATGTATTGCGATTTGCACTGGTTTTGTCTGAACACCTCTTTCCTTTGAGAAACTATGCTGTTATTTTAGGGAGCAAGGAGTCACAGGATTGGGCCTGTCAGCAGCCAGCACTGGCCTTTCCCATGGGTGCCCCCTTCCACTGCAACAGCAATCAAGTGAGGGACAAGTGGGGGTGTTTCAGACCAGAACACGGGGGTGGCGTGAGGTGGCCAGTCCCCCCCCCCAACTCTCCTTTCCACAGGGTGGGGCTGGAGAAAGCACAATGGATGTGGAAGCAGCAGAGAGGTCATACTTGCAGGAGCTCTGTATTTATCCCTGCTTATAGCTGCACTGTGCTTCTAAGCCAATGGAAGAGACAGTGTGCAGAATCTCCTGCCATGGTGGAAGATCTGCTCCATCCTTATCCACTCAGGGAAGTAATGGTGCAGCTATATAACCTGGCCCTTGAAAGTAATAGGGCGTGATCAAAGAGCCCTCAGTTCACCTAGATATATATATGAGTTTGTTACTTATTGCAGTGAGAAAACATGGTTTTGTTATTACCTACCCAGTTAATAAACTAGGGCCGAGGCTATATTGGGATACTCTTTAAGGGGTTGTTTTGCTTTTTGTAATTTATGCACAAATAAAAAGTGTTCCCTGAAGAGATCACCCTCCAGCACAGACTTCCCCAACCTCGTTGTTGCTCTTTAGATGTTTTGGATTACAACTCCCAGAATTCCTGATGACATTGGCCATGCTAGCTGAGTCTGATGGAAGTTGTAGTCCAAAATATCTGAAAGTACCAGGTTGGAGAACATTACACTAGTAAATTCAGGTATCTCCACAAGACTCCACCACAGACAGGAAGACAGAGAAAGACACACAATTACAGCTACCACATCACTTCACAGAATCATAGGGTTGGAAGGGGCCTACAAGACCATCAAGTCAACCCCATGCTCAATGCAGGAAGCCTGATTCCCAGGCAGTCTCCCATCCAAGTACTAACCAGGGCTGACCCTGCTTAGCTTCTGAGATCAGATGAGATCGGGCACTGCAGGAATATAAGGAGCAACTTCCTATGGATATCTAGTTATCAGGCCATAGATACTTACTTGCATTTCCAGTTTCCTATTTCTGTTCACACTAACCTGGATCAGGCCAATGAACAAGCAATTGCAATAGATGTATTCAATTTCCAATTGTCAAACAGGAGTCTGGCCTCTGATGTTCACAGCCTTGCACTTATTTGTTAGAAGTCTCTTGAGTCAAACTAGGACAAACTGTGGTTAGTCTTAAGAACAAAGGCCTGTTTAGTCCAGCATTTTGTTCACAAAACAGCCAGCCAGATGCCTATGGAAAGCCCACAGCAGGACATGCACACAATAGCATCTTCCCACTCATGTTCCCCAGCGTACTGCCTCTGATACTGGAGGTAACATATAGTCATCATGACTAAAAGCCATTGATAGCCTTAAACTCCATGAATTTGTCTAATCCACTTTTCAAGCAAACCAAGTTGATGGCCTCACTACATATGTGATATGCTGTATATTACAGGATTTGTTCAACACAGAAAAAATATAGAGGCTATTTAATACAAATGTTTGGGGATAGGTACCAACATGGTCACTGATCATTCTTCACTACATGTCTTCATGCTTGCTATTAGAAACAAGCTACAAAATACCTCGTAACTCAGTGGATTGAGCCTGGTACATCAGCCGGTAACAAACTGTTTAAAATGGGGTGTAAATATATACCCACACACCTACACAGAGAATGTGCCAAACTGCTGCATAAGCACAAAGTCACAATAGTATCACATTACACTGACCTCAGAAGGTGCTTTATGACACTGTTACAGCCAGATACGCTAGTGCAAATGTTTCAAACAGATATAGAACTATAGGCTGGATTCAATTTAAATATTCAAAAGCTATATATTCAGGGCCCAGCGGGACAGAGATAATTTTCTAATTTAAATTTCCATTTAGACTCTAATCTTAAAGGTTTTTCCAATGTGTGAACTATCATTTTCCCCCAGGTCAATCTACTGCTTTGAGATTCAAGGATAAATGGTTATAAAGCCAAAAATGTTAAAGAAAATGTATACTATACAATATGCTTATCCAATTTAAAAAGTGAGTTCAAAAGGTCAAGAATGAAGACTACTGAAGTATCATCATTCATTAAAATATTTGAATTCAAAAACTATCTACAATAATTTTACTATATGTTAAAAATTATTTAATACAAATTCTGTCAACAATTTTTCCAGGCTTAGCAATACCGTAATGGCATTGAAACAGCATAATAATGAATAATCCTTCTTCTATCTCACCTGATATCATAATTCTCTCTATTTGAAAACAGATACATGGATTTGCACTTTCAGTTGTCACAAATGGCTTTTAAAAGCCATGGGGTGGGGGGGTTGCATATGCAGAAAAGCATATTAGTTTAGCCTTGCCCAATTTTTGGTTAGCCAATCTGTGATACCCAAGAGATTGGGGGGGGGGGATTATTATTATGATGGCAACAAGTTAGTTATTTACTGCAGTTGTTCAGTGGTAAGGAAAATGCTTATTATAGGTACTTTCTTTCACATATTCCAGCTCCTAGCATTTGTATTGAAAATTGATGTCCAGGTTGAGCCCTGGTGAGCTTTGGTAAAAACTAAATCATGAGGGAACAGGAGCAAAGAGCTTGCCTTTAACAAGAGAGGAAGGAGGAAGATTTGTGAAGAATCTGTTTTTATGAAAAGTTGCAGGGAAACAAGTGAGGGGAAAGCAAAGTCTGTTGTTTGGAAGAATATGTATGTGGATCTCATTTATGTGTTCTACGGTTGTACTTTCCTAGCAATAGAAGGCATCAGTGCTTAATTTCGAAAGAGAGAGATGTTCAGGGAAATATGTTCCATTTGGGAAGTATTTCATACGATGTATGCTTTGCTTCTTACAGCAAAGATGTCCCATGTCTCCTGACCCTGTATTGCCTTATGAAGTATCTAGCCTTACTGCTAGAAGAGGACTCCCTCTCACTGGCATGGGTCAACTCACAGGAAGATTCCTCTAGTAAAACAGTAAGGCTCAGATGGACCAGCACAGTGTGGAGCATCTTTCCTGGTTCCAGGCACTCCCTGCTCTCCATCTGAATTTGGGCCTGAAAGACCAAGGAAAAGTGTGGGTGTTATGGAGGATAAGTTGTAAGCAAGCACAATTTCTGACATTGCACATCATCATTACTGATCATGGGGCACGTTTGTTAATGCATCAGCCAGTGTAGTGTAGTAGCGAGAGTGATCGAGGTTGTAGTCCCTACTCAGCCACAGAAACTCACTGGGTGACTTTGGGCCAGTCACAGACTGTTAGCCCAACCTACCTCACAGGGTTATTGTTGTGAGGATAAAATGGAGAGAAGGAAGATTATGTATGATGCCTTGAGTTCCTTACGGAGGAAAAAAAAAGGCAGGATATAAATGCAATAAATAATTACAATAAATAAGCTTCCAATTTCCTGGTTTTGTGGAGTGTAAGCCAACATGAGATAGCCTTAACACTGGTCATAACTCTGAGCTGTATGCAAGGGGATGAGAGGGAGAGCAGGGCTATTCCACCAGCCTTGCTAAAAGAATTAATTTTCTCCCTTCTTCCCTCCTCATTCCTTTTTCCTTATGTGCCATATATTTTTAGATTGTAAGCCTGCAGGCAGGGACTGTCTTGTTTAATTGATTATATATAAGCCATTTACATAATCAAGCCTTTTGGGGAGGCTTTTTGGCTGAAGAGTGGCATATATAAATAAAAAGGCAGTTTTTTAAAAAAATCACTGAATATATTTATGGCTGTTTTATATATCTCTTATCTATCTATACCTGTGCTGTTTGTCATTTTTATTGTATTTTCTTCTTTTAACTGATTGTAATCTTCCCAGGAATGGTTGTTATTGGGTAGATTTAAAATATCATAAATAAATAAGACAGTAAGGAAACTCATCATGGATTTAATGTTTTCAGCAGCATCTCCATAGCAAGCATCACATATAACCTGTCTCTTCACACAGTACCTTTTCTATAAATATGAGCAGCCTGGCCAATCCCACTGACTTTCAAGGGGAAATGTGAAATAAATGCTGGATGATCACTAGAGAGGTCCACATTGCTGGTAAGAGTACTGGCACTGAAATGTGAAAACTACAGTGTGAACTAGACTTTAATGTATAATCTCTTCTATATGGAATATGTTTCATAAACTCCAAATTTTTCATAAACTTTTCATGATTCCCCCCACCCCAGTTCCATCTCATAGCCACTGTCAAAATATCCTTGTTCAAATCTTTACTGTAGTACATTTTTTAAATCCTCAAGACATCCATTTACACATACAGAAATGTATCAAATATACAATTGTTGCTGAATTCTGCCTATCATATGGCGAGACTAAACAATACCAATTGTGACTCACTTACACTGCTTGCCAATCAGATGGATATTACATTCAAGATGCTCCCCTTGACCTATAAAGCACTTTCAAGTTTTGATCAATATTATCTCTCTGTTGCTGGCTCTGAATGCACAAGATGACATAAGTCATCCGATATCTTGCTCATCTCAGTATGATAAGATTAAAGTTGTTGCTGACTTTGCCAAAATAGCCAAGCTACATGCAATTAAAGAAGAAACACATATACTAGTGCTGCTTTTCAGCCAGGAAATTGACTTTGTGCATGCCTACCTTTAACTTTACAATACAGAGTGCAATCTACAAAACAGCAGCTATGTTCTTGCACATCTCACATTTAATTCAGATGTTCCCAGTAGATTGTGACCTTACTTTACCAAAAACCTATTTATTGCAAAGAGCCATGCCATCCTATCAAAGAGAGCAGGGATCCTTGTTTACATGCTGTGTAGTGTTCACATATTGGATCAAGTTGCACCATACAAGCAGCGCAAACACAGTGGATGCACAAGTGCAAAGGAGTGCATACTCATCTTTTTGCTTTCTTCTATTTCTTGTAGATGTAAGGAAATAGAGCCTGCACACCTCTACCGTGGGAAAAAATGAATGTACCCCAAATGCATTTGGAGCCTACACAGTGGAGGATACAAGAGTTTCCTTTTTGCACAATACAAGAAATAAGTGACTAGAGAAACTTGTGTATCCACTTCTTGGCCATTTGTAACATGCACTGAAGACTATACACCGAAAGGGTTCAGATCATAAAGGTGGGATTACATTTACCTAAACTGAAATAGTTATTAAACTTTCTATGGGTGCTACTGCTGGAAAAATATATTTATTAGCTAAATATAAATAATAAATCAGAAAACGGAACAGAATCTCAGAGTTCACTTTCCCAGTTTTCTGTAAAAACTACTGACTTCAACACACAATTCCATGTTTGTAAAAGAAAGCAAATTCTACACTACAAATGTAAGCAAACCAAGTGGGCTCTTTAGGGTGTTGGTTATTTCATTCTGAGTATAAGCCCTTTTTATTACAAGACATCAGTATGACAGTATAAACAGAATGGGATAATAAAGCACTTTGTATAATCAATTCTTGGCATTGCTTCACGTTCTGAGAATATTTCTTGTTAGTACTATACAACGCACACAATCTGGTCATTTCTGGGAAGTAAGGAAACACATCCTGCCTTTCCTAAGTATATTCTGCCTTTGCTTGTTTATAAAACTACAAAGAGATTTGTGATACCTTAAAGAATAGGGCTTGTATCCAATGGTTACACAAGTGGAAGGCAGCTTGCATAATCAATCTTTCCTCATATCCCACCTGTGGCCCCCTATGCCCCTGACAAGCCTCTCTGGGGGACCAGGGGAGACACCCAGACAATGTGGGCTGTGTCACACAGAACTGTAGTGTGAGAGGGGAATCATCCAAATTCAAGTGGAGGGCTTTTCTGCCAGCAGAACTCTGCAAGCTTCCGCCACCCAACATCAGGCAATTTGCCCCTCATACTGTAGTTCCATGCAACACAGCCCACAATGTTCAGGAAGACCCTCTGACTCAATGGAGAGGCTTTTCAGAGGTAAAGGGTGCTGCAGAGGGAGGAAGGCAATGGAAACATTGGTTGTACAAGCTCTTTTCCACTTGCACAATCACTGGATATAACCTTAACACATTTATTATGGCATACACATTCATGGACTAGAGTCCACTTCATCAGATGCATGAAGTGTTGTCCTAATTTGGCAGGTATATATGAATACATATGGGTGCGGGAGGGGGGAGGGGGCAGTGAGGCCAGAAGGATCTCATTTAAATACCTTACCAATCAGTCATTTAAATACCTTACCAATGCCAGGATGTTTGTGTTATCATCTACACTGCTTTGTGACTGGTCATTATGCTTATCATATATTTAACCTTTACTATAATTGTCACAATCTGCATTTTTTGCATTTCATTTCCCCACCCCCTACGTGCGCATGTGTGTGTGTGCGCACACGTGTGTGTGTGCATCATGCATCCACAAAAGCTTATGTAAGGTTTCCCCAACCGGGTAACTTCCAGATGTGTTGGACTACAACTCCCATCATCCACAGGCAACATAACCATTGACATCAGGCTGGGGAGGTTGGCTTATGCCATAAACAATTATTTCTTCATTACAAAGAGCTCGGGGTGGCTACCAACCCACATAAAACAAAGTACAACACATGAACAATATAAACATCGTAACTCTAAAGACTTACTAGGTATTTATTTATTTATTTATTTATTTATTTATTTATTTCTATACCGCCCAATAGCCGAAGCTCTCTGGGCGGTTCACAAACATTAAAACCAAACAACACACAATAAAACAATTTAAAATATATAGAACATTAAAACCACAATATAACAATACAACCACAATAAAACCTAGCAGCAGTGCAGGAGTTTAAAATACAGATTTAAAACAGCAAAGATAAAAATTTAGAAAGCTAAAATGCTAAAATGCCTGGGAAAATAAAAAGGTCTTCACCTGGCGCCGAAAGGAATACAATGTGGGCACCAGGCGAACCTCACTAGGGAGCTCATTCCAGAGCCGGGGTGCCACAGCAGAAAAAGCCCTCCTCCTAGTAGCCACCCGCCTCACTTCCTTTGGCAGGGGCTCACGGAGAAGGGCCGCTGATGATGATCTTAAGGTCCGGGCAGGCACATATGGGAGGAGGCGATCCTTCAGGTAACCTGGCCCCAAGCCGTTAAGGGCTTTGAATGTTAACACCAGCACTTTGAATCGGGCCCGGAAATGGACTGGCAGCCAGTGCAGCTGGAAAAGTACTGGCGTAATATGAGCTCGCAGGCCAGTCCCTGTTAACAATCATGCTGCCCTATTTTGGACCAGCTGAAGTTTCCGGACCATTTTCAAAGGCAGCCCCACGTATAACTCATTGCAGTAATCCAGACGAGAAGTTATCAGAGCATGGATAACTGTAGCTAGGCTGTCTCTGTCCAGATAAGAGCGTAGTTGGTATACCAGCCTAAGCTGATAAAAAGTGCTCCGTGCCTCTGAGTTCACCTGTGCCTCAAGTGACAGTTCTGGATCCAAGAGCACCCCCAAACTACGAACCTGATCCTTCAGGGGGAGTGCAACCCCCTCCAGAACAGGTTGAATATCACCCAGCCGGGCAGACGAACCACCCACTAACAGTACCTCCATCTTGTCTGGATTGAGTTTCAGTTTAATAGCCCTCATCCAGTCCATTACCGTGCCCAGGCACTGATTCAGAACAGCCACTGCCTCACCTGGTTTTGATGAGAAAGAGAGGTAGAGCTGGGTGTCATCTGCATATTGATGGCACCTCAGCCCACACCTCTGGATAACCTCCCCCAGTGGTTTCATGTAGATGTTAAACAGCATGGGGGATAAAATAGAGCCCTGTGGAACCCCATGGCACAATTGCCATGGCACAGAGCAATAATCCCCCAGCACCACCTTCTGGAATCGGCCATCCAAGTAGGAGCGGAACCACTGTAGTGCAGTGCCTCCAACTCCTAACCCAAACAACCTATCCAGAAGGATACCATGGTCGATGGTATCGAAAGCTGCTGAGAGGTCCAGGAGAATCAACAGGGTGGCACTCCCCCTGTCCCTCTCCTGGCAGAGGTCATCCCACAGGGCGACCAAGGCAGTTTCCGTTCCAAAACCAGGCCTGAAGCCCGACTGAAATGGATCTAGATAATCCGTTTCATTCAACAGTGCCTGGAGCTGTCCTACAACCACCTGCTCAAGCACCTTGCCCAGGAAGGGGATGTTGGCCACTGGCCTATAACTGTTAACATTCTCTGGGTTAGGCTTTTTCAGGAGTGGTCTAATTACTGCCTCTTTTAAAGCGGCAGGCACCACTCCCTCTCTCAAGGAGGAATTTACAACCTCCTGGACCCAGCTGGACAACCCCTCCTTGTTTGATTTAATAAGCCATGAAGGGCAAGGGTCAAGCACACAAGTGGTCGATCGGACTTGGCCAAGCACCTTGTCCTCATCCTCAGGCCTCAGTAACTGAAACTCATCCAATAAAACTGGACCAGATGGTGCTCTGAACGCCTCTACCAATGGAACTGCATTAATGGTGGTGTCCAATTCATGACAAATCTGAGCGACTTTATCCTCAAAGTGCTGTGCAAACTTGTCACAGCGTGCTACCGAGGGTTCCACCGTCTCTCTCCCTGGCCCAGAATGTAACAGGCCGCGAACCACTCAGAAAAGCTCTGCTGGACGACACTGAGAAGATGCAATGCTGGTGGAAAAGAACTGTCTCTTTGCCACCCTCCCCGCCACAGAGTAGGCTCGATAGTGGGCTCTTACCTGTGTTCGGTCAGACTCAGCACGAGTTTTCCTCCACCTGCGTTCTAGCCGTCTCCCCTCTTGCTTCATTGCCCTCAGCTCAGGTGTATACCAAGGAGCTGGCTGGGCTCTGTTCAGAGGGAGAGGGCGCTTGGGCACGATCGTATCAACCGCCCAAGTCATCTCTGCATTCCACAGAGCGACCTGGCTTCGACAGGAGCACCAGCCATACCAGCAGGAAAATCCCCCAGAGCCCTCTGGAATCCATCGGAATCCATTAATCTCCAGGGGCGGACCATTTTAATAGGTCCCCCACCCTTGCAGAGGGGAAAGGCCGCCAGGAGTCTAAACCTCAGCAGGAAGTGATCTGACCATGACAAAGGGACAGATGTTAATTCCTCCACTTTCAGATCACCATCCTCCTGCCCAGTCGAGAAAACCAGATCAAGCGCGTGTCCTTTTATATGCATTGGGCCGATGACATGTTGGGACAGCCCCATGGTTGTCATGGCGGCCATGAAGTCCTGAGCCGCCCTGGATACAGCGGCCTCGGCATGGAAGTTGAGATCCCCCAGGACCATCATCCTAGGGGTCCTCAACACCAAGTCCGAGACCACCTCCGTCAGCTCAGGCAGGGAGACTGATGGGCAGCGGGGTGGGCAGTACACCAACAGAATCCCTAATCTGTCCCAGGTACCCAAAACAAGGTACAAACACTCAAGATCTGAACTCGAATGAGCAGGAAGCCTGGAGAGGGAGATTGAATTCCTATAGAACATGGCAACCCCCCCTCCCCGACCCTCAAGTCGGTGTTGGTGCTGCACTGAGTATCCAGGAGGGCACAGCTGGGAGAGAGTAACCCCTCCCAGTTCCCCCGCCCAGGTCTCAGTAATACATACCAGGTCAGCCCCCTCATCCACAATCAAATAATGGATGAGGGAGATTTTATTTTGGACTGACCAGGCATTCAGCACCAGACCTGAGGGCAAGCTGGTAAGGCTGCCAGGAACCATCAGGTTGGGGGAAGAACCAGAAGAGGGGATAATCATAAGGTGCCTAGCCCCTCTTCTCCTCAGCTGGCCTGTTAATCCCCCAACACCATACCTCCCCCTGCCCGTGACCACAGTTATGGTGGCACCTCCCCGACCCCCTGAGTTGCCCAACAGTCCTCTCAGGCACATATTAAAATGTTAGGGTATAAAATGCACAACAGTTTAAAAGAATATAAAAGATAAGAGATAAAAGAGAACAGCAGCTAAGAAGGAACAGATAAAGTCCACGTTTGCCCCTTTCCCCTTGTCTTTAAAGCTGCTGCCCTCTGCTGCTGCTATTTGCTGCTGGTATTGTGGCTGCTGGTGTCTCTGGAGAGGCAGGTGGGTAGGTCTTCAGATCCTACGCGACTCCAAGTGCGACGCTAAGTGCACACTTAGCATCGCACTTGGCGCGACGCCGAGGCGCATGCCGAGGCGCTGCCTCTGGCAGCCCCGCCTTAAGTACCTGTGGGCGGGGGCAGAAGCAGGCTCAGGCTCAGGATCCACCAGGTGCAGCTGCTGGCTGGTCCTCCTTCCCCCAGGCTCCTTCCCGAGCAGCCTCTGGCAGCCCCGCCTTAGGTACCTGTGGGCGGGGGCAGAAGCAGGCTCAGGCTCAGGATCCACCTGGTGCAGTTGCTGGCTGGTCCTCCTTCCCCCAGGCTCCTTCCTTTAACGTACCACAAGACACTTTGTTGTTCTTGCTGCAACAGACTACTGCATCTGCCCCCTGGAAACTGCTTATTGATGTTTCAGTTCTACTCCAGTGAAATTAACCAAGGCTAATGTAATGTTTAATGAGATATTAAGAAACACACAACTGCAATATTTCTCTAAAAATACATAAAGACGATTCCAGCTGTATGTCCTCAGAGAAGCCATCTCCAACCTGCTGCCCTCCAGATGTTTTTCACTATTGGGATATGCTTTAAGGGTTTGTTTTGTTTTTTGTAATTTATGCACAAATAAAAAGTGTTCCCCTAAGAGATCAACCTCTAGCACAGACTCCCCCAACCTGGTGCCCTCCAGATGTTTTTGACTACAACTCCCAGAATTCCTCAACATTAGCCATGCTGGCTGGAGCTGATGAGGGTTTAACACATCTGGAAGGCACCGGTTTGGGAAAAGCTGTGTTAAAGCAAGACTATCCTGCTCATAGTTTGGGCGCTTAAATCCCACTGACTCCAGCAGGACTGAAGCAGCTTTTGTGTGACTGCGGTACAATTCTACTACATTTCACAGCAACAGATGGCCTAATTTCTGTACTTCATTTAGGGATGCTAATATAACATGGAATTTAAAAGAAATGTCACTGGATAGAGTCAGTGCAGTGACAGATGCTTCCCCACCCCCCATTTATAAAGACATGGTAATAAACAGAGTGAAATGATGAAGCTATGTGTGATATTAATTCTACCTTAGAACGTGACAACTATAATTGTGAAAAATCATTACTAAACTACACTGCAAGGCCTAAATTTTAAGTTTGTTTTCTAATTCAAAGCAGGGGAACAACATGCCTGAGAATTGCTTTTCCAGCCTACGTTCAGAGCAGCAGAAGATGATACAACCATGCAATTTATGGTTGTGTTACAGAAAGTGGTCTGTTGTAATCCTTTATTTTTTAAAATGTTGTAAATATGTGTAATGTGATTTTTATATATATATATATATTGTTTGCTTGTTTTAGAAGCCCCTGAAGAGGGAATCATATTTCTGAAATGCATTGGGTGGAAGAAATATTTCAGGCACTTTGAGAACCAACTCTCTTGTTTTTGCGCCTTTCTAGAGCATGTTTTCATTTTGTTGGTTGCATGCAATTAATGACCAGAAGACACTCTATTATTATTACAACTATTAGTACTATTATTACTATATAATGCATGTATATAACGCTTGTATATATGTCAATGGATGTCATGAGAACCCATGGTCTGCAGTGTGTTATGTTGTCTAGTAGGAGCTTTTTTAACCCATGATGGATTATCTGGCCAAAATAACCCACTCTGATCACCCATGGTCTGCAGAGTGGGTTATTTAACCCATTGTGGGTTATCGTGTCATCTGGCGGTCGCCATGGGTTATTTTGGCCAGCTACAGAGCTGTCTGGGAAGAGCAGTCAAAACTGCTGCCACAGTGCTCTTCACTGGCTTAGCACTTACAAACACATTGAAGCAATCAAGCCAGCAGTGTAAATGGGGGGTGGGGGAGAATGAGCAGGATTAGGATCAAATTTTATAGCCAGCCTCTCCTACTCAGGAGGCACCCAATGCATCCTCAAAACCTAGCACACTGACACTGACAGCAGTGAAAACCCAAGGTGGCTATAAAACCTTGGAGGTTTGCAGGATCAAGCTCCATTAAGATGTAACTCTCATTCACTAAAGCACTAACGTGCAATTCTCCCCATAGCCATTGCTGACAAAGAGGCTTTAACGTCTTCCCAATACTACAACTGCAGTATTGGGAAGATGTTACAATCTCTGTTGGCTATGGGGAGAGTTGCACTTTAGCGAATAAGCATCACACTCTATAAAGCCTGGTTTGATCCTGCAAACTTCCAAGGTTTTAGAGCCACCTTGAATTTTCACTGCTGTCAGTGTCATGGCACTGGATTTTTTGAGGGTGCATCAGGTGACTCCTGAGTAGGGGAGGCTGGCTATTAGGTTTGGTCCCAATCCTGCAAACCATCATGGTGATATAGGCAATCTCCCCCTTTTTGGTGCTCCTTGGATTTTTGCTCCACTGGGCTAATTGTGCAGGGTTGTGATGGTGGATCAGGTGCTTCCCTACTAGGAGAGGCTGTGTGTTAAGTTTGGTCCCAAAACTAATATTGATAATTTTAAGTTGATACCGCAAAAAAAAAACAGAAAACAGTGATGGCTGAAATCAACACCACAGTAGTCCCATTAGCAAATAATTCTCAAAGGAAACACATGATCCAGAACTCCATTCCCCGTTTAAATGGTGCCGAGCAGCTTGACCCCTCAATAGATCGAATTACATTAGATTGTTCCTCCTGACAAAATAAGGCTTTGGGGAGCTCACTTAGGTGTGTCTCCTGGAACATCTCTGGATGGTCCACTAAAAGGGCAGATGGTTCATTCAGAAGGTACCTTAGATCTTTTGCTATCATAGTCCTATAGGAAACATGGTGCACAGGGGAAATTTTTTTGAGTGATTATAAAACCTATGAAGTCCCTGCAAGTAATCCCAGAAGCATGGGAAGCCCGTGGGGGGGGGGGATTAGCCTGCTGTATATCAACTAAATTGAAAGGGGAAAGTTATCTCATTAGTAATTTGCAGTCCTGGGCTTTGGCTGTATTTTTCCAAATTAATTCAATGTCATATATTATGGTAAATGTATCTATTCCTCCTTGGAAATCAACTCATCACAGCAAAAATGTTTGGGAAAGCCTTACAGATTATATACTTGGCCTGCAGACCAAACTATCTGAAGCTCACTTGATATTAATTGGTGATTTTAATGCCCGGATTGGCCCAAACTGGAATGCAATAGAGCCAGTCTCCTATTTTTCCTTGGATGATTTCCCACTGATAGAGGATAGACAGTGAAAGGACCACACAATTAACACCCAAGGGAAGCTGTTTATTCAAATGATCTTTCAATCTGGACTTTGCATTCTGAATGGCATCCTGTCCAAGGATTTGACAGGGGACTTTACCTTCATCAACCATCTTGGGGCTAGCATAGTTGATTATATTGCAGGCCCTCCAGCTGTGCTTAGGCTGATTATGCTTTTTAGAGTAGATTCATATCCATGTAGTGATCACCAGCCATTGATTGTCCAGCTGGAATGTCTTAAAATGCCTGGGCAAATCAAGAAAATAGGTTCCCAGTCCCAAGCACAAGAGTTGCAACATACCGTCGTAAATGGGCAAATGTGAATTTAAATGTTTTGGAATGCTTATGGCATTCTGAGAATGTACAACTCTTGTTGAACACCCTGTCCTCTTCCAAAGAGACGGAAGTAGTACTAGAATGTTATGCCCAGATTATAGCAGCAGTCGAACCTCTCTTATTTTGGAAAGGCCAGTCAAAGAACCAGAGGCCAAAAGAGGGCAATCCATGGTTTGACGCAGACTGTAGGAAACTTAAGCAGGAAATCAAAAGACAACATAAATTCCTAAGAGATAGAAGTATAGTCCCTTTACCACAGTCCTATTTGGCACTGCATAAATTCTATAAAAATACAATTAAAGAAAAAAAGCAAGAGCATGCCAGGTTGCAATGGGTGGAATTATCATCAGCACTTGAAAGAAATGATAGACCTAGATTTTGGCACCTTACTTCAGATTTAAGATGCTATGGGACTCCATCTGTTGACTCTGTTATCACAACACATGAATGGGAATGACACTTCCATTCCCTCTTTTATGATGAGATGGCCTGTCTTCCCCCATTGCAGGAGAAAGACCCAAAATCACCTAGTTGGCCCCCAGTCACCTGTGAGGAAATAGCTATGCTGATACAGAAGTTGAAGCATGGAAAGGCCCCCGGAAGGAGTGGCATTTCACCAGATTTCTTGATCGATTATCCTCATTGGTGGATCCCAATGTTAGCAACCTTATTTACACTTATTGATAGAACTGGGAAATTTCCCCAAGATTGGGCAGTGGCTATTGTAGTGCCTATTTATAAAAAGGCAATCGGTCAGACCCTAAGAATTATCGCCCTATAAGCCTACTGGATGTTATAAGAAAGTTGTAAGCAAGACATCTTTTAGATAAGCTGGAAAACTGGGTGTTTGGGGAGAATCTCCTAGCTGAAGAACAAGCAGGCTTCCGATGTGGCAGATCTACAGTAGACCATTGTAGACCACTAAAATATTTGGCTGGGAAATATACATCTCCCCTTTATCACTCACTTTTTGCTGCATCTGTAGACCTTCGAGCAGCCTTTGATTCTATATCTAGACCGCATCTTTGGCAGAAGCTTACCATTTTAAATTTGGATCATAGGAGGCTCAGGAGAATACAGGGGCTGTATGAGAACTCTATCTTGCATGTGAGAGTGTCTTCAGGTGATCATTCAGACCCCATTATTGTTAATAAAGGAGTGCGCCAGGGATGTTTGCTTGAACCTCTATTATTTAACCTATATCTTAATGATATAGTTTCCTACTTATCTAGCCCAAACTTCTTCCCACCTCTCTTAAAGGACAGGAGTATTTCAGTGTTCCCCTTCATGGATCACTGCCTTGTTGTGGTAAAGGGGCTTGCGTAACTCAGTGAAGACATAAGCTATGCCGTGCAGGGCCACCCAAGACGGACAGGTCATGGCGGAGAGTTCTGACAAAATGTGGTCCACTGGAGAAGGAAATGGCAACCCACTCCAGTATTCTTGCCAAGAAAACCCCATGGAACGTATCACAAGGCTAAAAGAGAGGACTCCGGAAGATGAGCCCCGCAGGTCGGAAGGTGTCCAATATACTACTGGGGAAGAGCAGAGGGAATTTCCAAGTAGCGCCAGAAAGAGTGAAGCGGCTGGGCCAAAGCCGAAAGGACACTCAGCTGTGTCTGGTGGTGAAAAGAAAGCCCGATCCTGTAAAGAACAATATTGTTTAGGAACCTGGAATGTAAGGTCAATGAATCAAGGTAAGCTGGAGGTGGTCAAACATGAGATGGCCAGATTGAACATCGACATCTTGGGAATCAGCAAACTAAAATGGACAAGCATGGGCGAATTTAATTCAGGTGACCATTATATCTACTACTGTGGGCAAGAATCCCTTAGAAAAAATGGAGTAGCACTCATAGTCAACAAAAGGGTGGGAAAAGCAGTACTGGGGTACAATCTCAAAAACGATAGAATGATCTCAGTATGAATCCAAGGCAAACCATTCAACATCACAGTAATTCAAGTCTATGTCCCAACCACTGAGGCCAAAGAAGCTGAGGTTGATCGGTTCTATGAAGACCTACAACACCTTCTAGAACTAACACCAAAAAAAGATGTCCTCTTCATCACAGGGGATTGGAATGCTAAAGTAGGAAGTCAAGAAATCACTGGGATATCAGGCAAGCATTGCCTTGGTGTACAAAATGAAGCAGGACAGAGGCTAATAGAGTTTTGCCAAGAGAACACGCTGATCATAGCAAACACTCTTTTCTAACAGCACAAGAGGCGACTCTACACATGGACATCACCAGATGGTCAATATCAAAATCAGATTGATTATGTCCTTTGCAGCCAAAGATGGAGAAGCTCTATACAGTCAGTCAAAACAAGACCTGGAGCTGACTGTGGCTCAGATCATGAGCTGCTTCTTGCAAAATTTCAGCTTAAATTGAAGAAGGTAGGGAAAACCACTAAACCATTCAGGTATGACCTAAATCATATCCCTTATGAATATATAGTGGAGGTGAGGAATAGATTTAAGGGATTAGACCTGATAGACAGAGTGCCTAAGGAACTATGGACAGAGGTCCGTAACACTGTTCAGGAGGCAGCAACTAAATCCATCCCCAAGAAAAAGAAATGCAAGAAAGCCAAGTGGCTGTCTGAGGAGGCTTTACAAGTAGCTGAGGAAAGAAGGGAAGCGAAAAGCAAGGGAGAAAGGGGAAGATGTATCCAACTGAATGCAGAGTTCCAGAGAATAGCAAGGAGAGACAAGAAGGCCTTCTTAAATGAACAATGCAAAGAAACTACCAGAAGTACAAGCTGGGTTTCAAAGAGGCAGAGGAACTAGAGATTAAATCGCCAACATTCACTGGATCATGGAGAAAGCAAGAGAATTACAGAAAAGCGTCTATTTCTGCTTCATTGACTACGCTAAAACCTTTGATTGTGTGGCAAATTGTTAAAGAGATGGGAGTACCAGACCACCTTGCCTGTCTCCTGAGAAACCTGTACGAGGGTCAAGAAGCAACAGTAAGAACCAGACAAGGAACAACCGGTTCAAAATTGGAGTGAAAGTGGAGAGTGCAAAAGCTGGTTTGAAACTCAACATTAACAAAACTAAGATCATGGTATCTGGCCCCATCACTTCCTGGCATAGAGAAGGGGAAGAAATGGAAGCAGTGACAGATTTTATTTTCTTGGGCTCCAAGATCACCACAGACAGTGACTGTAGCCATGAAATTAAAAGACGCTTGCTCCTTGGAAGGAAAGCTATAGCAAACCTATAGAGCATAATAAGAGGCAGAGACATCACCTTGCCGACAAAGTTTCATATAATCAAAGTTATGGTTTTCCCAGTAGCAACGTAAGGCTGTGAGAGCTGGACTATAAGGAAGGCTGAGAGCTGAAGAATTGATGCTTTCGAACTGTGATGCTGGAGAAGATTCTTACAAGTCCCCTGGACTGCAAGGAGGTCAAATCAGTCCATCCTAAAGGAAATCAACCCTGAGTACTCATTGGAAGGACAGATACTGAAGCTGAAGCTCAAATATTTTGGCCACCTAATGAGAAAACTCACTGGAAAAGACCCTGATGCTGGGAAAGATTGAAGGCAAAAGGAGAAGGGGACAGCAGAGGATGAGATGGCTAGATAGCATCACCGATGCAATGAATATGAACTTGAGCACACTCCAGGAGAAAGCAGAGGACAGGAAGGCCTGGCGTGCTATGGTCCATGGGGTCATGAAGAGTCGGACATGACTTAATGACTGAACAACAACAACAACATTTCAGTGTTATTATACGCAGATGACGCTGTTCTCCTATCATATACCCAGGTGGGGATGCATAGGTTTTTAAGAGCCCTAAGCTCATATTGTATGAGAGAAGCCCTTCAGGTCAACTATGAAAAAACTAAAATCTTAGTCGTTGGCAAAAGGAGGAAAAAATACCGATGGCAGCTGGATAACCACCTGCTTGACCAGGTTAATAAATATAAATACCTAGGAGTGACATTTCAAAGTTCAGGAACTTGGTCTGAGCACCTGAAAGCAATAGCCCTGACAACTAATGCAACTAGTAATGCCATTCTTCGTTTTGCTGCTGGACCAGGTGGTAAGATGGTGGCCCCTTTAATAGAGCTATATAAGGGTAAATTACTTCCCCCAATATTAGGTGGGGCACCTGCCTGGACCCATGTTAATACTGTTTCATTGGAGCCAGTGCAGCATAAATTTCTATCCAGGGTACTTGGGGTTCCTAGATCAACTTCTAAGGCCATTGTCTGACTAGAAACAGCTGTCACTCCATGGGAATGCTTGTTGAAAAAGCTGCCATTTCCTTCTGATTAAAGATCCAACTGGCCTCCCCTTTGGTCTTATAAGCATATGAAGCAATGGGAAGGTATCTTGGGCAGACAAGATAACCACATCTATTTCTGAGTTGGGCTTTTCACAATCATATTTGCCTGTGAGGGGCTATGATAGAGCTAGGGAGGAGATCTCAAAGAGATTACAAGATGTTGATATCCAAAACAACAATGGCTGTTGCTGCTGAAAGTCACTCTAAGATCTATAAAAGCATCATGACCTCTCCGGGGAAGGTTCCCCCACATCTGATTTCCATCACCTCACATGAATTGAGGTGGCTCATGACTAGCTGCAGACCGAAATCACTCCAATTGATGGAGGTGAAGGTACTTTATAGGACCCATCATGGCATGACTGCAGATTGTCCAGCTGGTTGCCCCAAGGTAGAGGACATGATGCACTTTCTAGCAGAATCCCATTGTACATCGATTTGAGGAAGCAATACCTTGAGCCCCTATTAGTTGTGCTTGAGGATACTCCCAGTGCAAGTTGTTGTTCAGTCGTTAAGTCATGTACGACTCTTCGTGACCCCATGGACTATAGCACGCCAGGCCTTCCTGTCCTGCGCTCTCTCCCGGAGCGTGCTCAAGTTCATATTCATTGCATCGGTGATGCTACCTAGCCATCTCACCCTCTGCTGTCCCCTTCTCCTTTTGCCTTCAGTCTTTCCCAGCATCAGGGTCTTTTCCAGTGAGTTTTCTCTTCATATTAGGTGGCCAAAATATTTGAGCTTCACTCGATTATTATTAGCTGGAACAGATCATTATACATCGTATAGGACTAAGTTTGTCAGTCGAGCCCTGGAGAGGTGAAAGTCATTGACTGTTAAAAAAAACAAAAACTAATCTGTAAACATGGTAATAACATGCTGGCAAATACTGTTTTAGGATTTTAAATTTTTTTTTAATTTGTTTTGTTATTTTATTAACCATTTGTATTTTGGTCTCCCTTTTGGTTGATATGAGAATTCTATTTGTTTTTGTATGCAGATGGCCTGATTGGCTAAAAAGCAATAAATTTCAAATTTCAAAAGTTTGGTCCTGAACCTGCAGACCCCTAAGTTTTACAACCACATCCCCCTTTTGCTGCACTTGGAATTTCCACTTCTTGGTGAGTGATCATGCAGAGTTTTGATGGTGTATCAGGTGCTACCTGACTGGGGGAGGCTGTGTATGAAGTTTTGTTTGGATCCTGCAAACTTCCAGTGCTTTAGAGGTGAAATAGCACTACTGCTCAGTTGGAGGACTACAGCAGGATGGGGGTGGGGGGCGCAAGTCAAATTACACACAGTAGCTTAATAAGCTACTCACAGTAGTTTATTAGCCTGCTCATGTGGCAGGACATCATGGACTATTAAAAAAATAAGCTACTGTGAGTAACTTATTAAGAGTGCAACTCTATGGCCGCTAGTCAGTGGCTAGACGGCCATAGCATAGGACAGTTCACAGGTACTGACCTCGGAGCCCTCGCTCCAAGCTCTGATCCTAGAGAACTGACCTCCATGGTAAAAAACAACAACAACCATTTTATAAGTGCACAGACCACAAAGTCTACTACAGTCTTTGTGGTATGTGCACTTAGCAACTCATTTTTTTAATCACGGAAAAGATAATAGTGCAGTAAGGTTTTCAAGAGTGCCCTTGAAAAAGGGGTTTTAGAACCTGAAATGCATTGGCCTTCAATTAAACGTCTTCACAATTATCCAACTTGCAGTACTTTTTTGTTTAGGCTCCTGGAGGGTTCCCTCCTTCAGTCTGCACGGTGTTCTGGTGCCTTCCCTCTTCATTTCTTTGATCAGCCTGCATTGGGCCATTTGGAGTTCCTTTACATTTTCATTTAATTTACAAACTGACATTACATACATCTGAATTTGCCAGTAGAATATAATGATTTATATTAAACAAATACAGTTTTCTGTGCTTGTGATGCCTCTTAATATAATTACTTTTCTCCATTTCTTGTTTGTCATAAGTCCTGTCATAATGCATTCCAAATTAGAATGCACAGAAATTTAATTGCTTTACTTGTGCTGAAGGGAGTGCAGATATCTCAATATATTATTATCTCCAATGGCCTTAAACACCATTACAAATGCAGGGAGCACGTGGGAGATTACAACAGTTAAAGTAAGTAATTTGAAGTGTTTATTTAGCATTGATAAGCAATTCATTTTCTCAGCAACCAGTTCTCAGCGACACTGTTAGAAGATGACATCATGCCACAAAGGTGTTCTGAAGGCCTCCTGTGTGGTCTATAAAGTTGCTTGTTTTTGATGCTTTCACATAGAAATAATTTCGACATCCAACTGTGTTTAAAGACCTATTCAGTGACTACAAAATGTAAATTCTGCTGGACACTATTAGATAGGCTGAATGTCATCAGTTTTCTTCTTTGAACTCTTTGGCATTTGTTTCCAAGCCACTTCCAGTGACATCTGTGTGTCTCCTAAGTGTATCTAATAAAATACTGCATACGGGGAGGTTCTTAAACAAACAACAAACCCATAAGATCCACATGAATGCTCAACAGCCTAGCTTTAGTTTTTATGATGGCAACCCTAATTGTATTGCCATTGCTTTTCTTCAGTATCCCAAGCTTTAAGGGACTAGAAATGTTGTGGGATGATAAACTCAGCCAACTTGACATCGGCATAGAATATTACAAAGAACCAAGGTGCTACATCAATTAATCCCATCTGGCATTCCTCCACCTAAAAACATATTCCCAATAGCAAGCCTTCAGGGATGGCCAAATTAGAGGCAGCAGGGAGCACCCTGATGAAATCATCAGTGAGCTCATAATGGTCAGACCAAATTGCCAATATCCGCTGGATAATGGAGAAAGCCAGGGAGTTTCAGAAAAACATCTATTTCTGTTTTATTAACTATTCTAAAGCCTTTGATTGTGTGGATCATAACAAATTGTGGCAAGTTCTTGGTGGTATGGGGATACCAAATCATCTTGTCTGCCTCCTGAGGAATCTGTATAACGACCAAGTAGCAACAGTAAGAACAGACCATGGAACAACGGACTGGTTTAAGATTGGGAAAGGAGTACGGCAGGGTTGTATACTCTCACCCTACCTATTCAACCTGTACGCAGAACACATCATGTAACATGCTGGGCTTGATGAAGCCAAAGCTGGAGTTAAAATCGCTGGAAGAAACATTAACAATCTCAGATATGCAGATGATACCACTTGGATGGCTGAAAGCGAGGAGGAGCTGAGGAACCTCATGACGAAGGTGAAAGAAGAAAGTGCAAAAGCTGGGTTGCAGTTAAACCTCAAAAAAAGCAAGATTATGGCAACCAGTTTGATTGATAACTGGCAAATAGAGGGAGAAAACGTGGAGGCAGTGACAGACTTTCTAGGCACAAAGATTACTGCAGATGCTGACTGCAGCCAGGAAATCAGAGGACTTTTACTTCTTGGGAGGACAGTAATGACAAATCTTGATAAAGTAGTGAAGAGCAGAGACATCACACTGACAACAAAGGTCCGCATAGTGAAAGCAATGATATTCCCCGTGGAAACCTATGGCAGTGAGAGCTGGACAATAAGTAAGGCTGAGTGGAGGAAGATAGATGCTTTTGAACTGTGGTGTTGGAGGGAAATTCTGAGACTGCCTTGGACTGCGAGGAGATCAAACCAGTCCATACTTCAGGAAATAAAGCCAGACTGCTCACTTGAGGGAAGGATATTAAAGGCAAAACTGAAGTACTTTGGCCACATAATGAGAAGACAGGATACCCTGGAGAAGATGCTGATGCTAGGGAAAGTGGAAGGCAAAAGGAAGAGGGGCCGACCAAGGGCAAGATGGATGGATGATATTCTGAGGTGACGGACTCGAACTTGGGGAGCTGGGGATAGCAACAGCCGACAGGAAGCTCTGGCATGGGCTGGTCCATGAAGTCATGAAGAGTCAGAAGCGACTGACCGAATAAATAACAACAACAAAGGGAAGGGCAAGTACGCTTTCCATTTCCCCCCACCCCAGCATTTAAATAGAGATACTTTGAGTAGTAGCCTTTATTTCAAAATAGCTGTATATTTCATATGAAGGAATAAAATCTGCACATCCTGTTACTAACAAGTATTCAGGGCTGCAGCCACTGACCAATAGCCACTGACCTTAATTACAGCACCTTCAAAACTTCATCATCATACTAAGTATGTCTCCTCCCCGCAGTATTTTTCAGTCTTCACAGCAATATAGATTTCCTACAATAAAAAGTAACATTGATTCTTTTAAAATGCAGACATGTCTCCATTTGTATTCATATCTTAGAATGATATTCTAACAGAATGATATTCTATGAGGTTACTTCATGGATTCTACACCTGTGGCTCCCACTGAATACACATTTATCTATTCATTTTCATCAATGAAATTTATCCAACTTGCTTGTAACAAGAACTTGATTTTCAATGTCCACAAATAAAGCTTTCAAGAATAAACAGCAACATCTCAATACAACTTATTTTACGAGTAAGCTGTTGTCATTCTCCTAAAGGAATTTCAAAGAAGGTTTCAGCATGAAATTGTGTTTAGAACTTATCAGTTTGATTCTATCCATTTAGGCTTGAATTGAGATAATGGTTTCCTTCCCCACTATATGTGTTAATTAACTTAGCATTGCTAGGATGATTGTGTTGTCACCAACAGCAGCTGTTGTGAATGGTTTCTGCTTATTTAGCTGACATTTAAGCTTTAATTGTTACTATTTACCGTTTTCCCTATCTACATAGATAGGGTGTGTGTGTGTATGCATGCAATACCAGTTGAGTATAACACTTCATGCATTTGATGAATTAAACTCTAGTCTGCAAAACCTTATGCCATTAATAAAGCTGTTAGTCTTTAAAGGTTCCACAAGCCTCTTTGTTACATTTACTGCAACTGGCCTATACTGCAATCCTATACATGCCTATTCAGAAGTAAACCTGAGTTCAGTGGGACTTGCTCCAAGGTACACATGCATAGGATTGTAGCCTAATTAGCTCTATACCACAGGAAGGTGGGGGAAAAGTATTCTTGCTTACATCATTAGCTTAAGATCACAAGTCCTTTCTCCATTTCAGCCTATATTAAATATGGTTGAGGTTTAGAGGGAGGATTGTTAATGAGGCCGTTTTAACTGGAAAGTGAAGAAAAGAAATATCCAAGATTAGAGGCTACTTACTTGCTTTACACAAATCAGTAATATGCTCCCTACCCTATGGAGCAAGATTCACCCAGGTCAAGTTGCTCAGGGCTGGGCCATCCCTGGACAGGACTTCATTGCTAAACACCAAGTATATTGGCTACTGGTCACGATGTCTGTGTACTACCCCCAGTATCTGGTATGCTGGGGAATGTAAGCAGAAGGGTACTAGTGTATTCATGTCCTTCTTGTGGGCATCTCACTGGGGCATCTGGTGGGAGCAGAAGATTGGCCTTCAGGCTGATCCAGCACAACTCTTATGTTCTTAAGTACAAGAGACCCAAAATGCTTTATCCTCTTGCAATCAGCTTCAACATGGGACATAAGAAGAGCCATGCTGGATCAGAACAAAGGCCTATCTAGTCCAGCATTATATTTACACAGTGGCCAACAAGATGCCCCAACAGGAAGCCCAGAAGCAAGACGTGAGTGCAACAGCACCATCCCACTCATGTTCCCCAGCAACTGGTGTACAGAGGCATACTGCTTTGAATACAAAGCCATAGTTAGTAGCAGCCGTTGATAGCCTTATCCTCCAGATGTGGGTAACAGGAAATTGCTGGAAATCACCAGAATTAATTTACAATAGTGTGAAAACAACCTTAAAGTAAAAATTTGAGATAACATATAATTCAAAGGAAGCCAAGTAATTTTGTGACTTGAGGTAATTTTAGGAAAATATGTCTTTCTCTTCACAAGTATTCAGAGTTATGAACTGGGTTTTTAAAGCTCCACTCAGCTTTTCACTATATAACAGCTTTTAAAATTCCATATTTGACTTTGTATGTCCCAAAGCTCTAGCCATTACTTTGGAGGTGGAGAACCATTTATGTTCCCTTAAGTACAAAATGGGTAGTTCTTTAGCCTTTAATAAGTCTTCTTGCTGCTAGGCAACAATGCATACTGGTACGGCGGCAAGATTATGCAGCACTCATGCCATTTTCCTCAATTTACAAGCAGACAGCATAATAAAACTAAAATAAAGAATCCATATTTTCAGGACTGAAAAATCTGGCCAGTAACAAATATAAAGCTCTAGCTAATATCTGTTTGGGTTTTACATAAACTGAAATAATTCTTTTCCTTGTACAAATCCATTTTCTTTACTTTCCTAAACATTATGCATTATTCAAGGACTTATCTCATAGCCATAAGTAGCCCCAGGCCAGGCCAGCCTAGTCACATACATTTTATTACAAGTGACCAATATTTTAAAAAATTATTTAACATATATATTTTAAAAGCTGGATGAGTTACCAGATAAACATCCAAAACTAGTAAATAACCATTACAAATACATTTGATATATTTGATGGCAGTTTTTTGATGGCATTTGCTCTTTTGCACAATACAGCACTTCCTTTAAGTAATTTTCCTTTACATTGTACAAAATCTGTTTGCTGTGTAGACTATAGGTGTGATAGTCTATAAGAATTCTACTAAAATATTAATGGTGAACCACACAATTATCAGTTTCTCCCTCATAAAATTCAGTCATGCAAATATTTAATCAGGGACATGTCAGACTACTCATTTTGACAATATCAGCATCAGCCAATGATGCCCTGAGGTTTTAATACATACTGACTTTTCTATCACTTTAGTGGCTGATATATGCAAAGTAGGACATTTTAAAGATGACCTACTTCTCAGGTCTTATAATATCTACTTATTGCTTCCAATGATGACCTAAAGTTTTTTCTCTAGGGACAGATCACTGCCTAAAGCGCAAAAAGAGAAAACAAACATAATCCCTTTACTCTCAACACTATAAACTCAATTACATCCCTGTCAAGAGAACATCCAGGAGCATACTACACAGGACACCATCTGTCCAATACTATTTAGAATGCTCTTTGAGCAGTATCAGAAAAAGAGATCACAGCATTAACTCTGCAGCCATTCATAATAAGGTAGAATCAACTCTTTGTTGACTACAGATACAAATTACATGTATTTGCAGACTGCAAAAGTGAAGTCAGCCATCTTCAGTATATGTATACGTCTTATTGTACATATACATATACTGATTTTTGCATGTCAAAAGCCATAAAAATGTAACAAAGAAAAAAAAATACTATTTGGACAAACCAAAATTGTCACATTTCATTGATAATCCAAGAGCAGAAAAGTTAGGGGGTTTAGTTTATTGTCACTGAAGTAGTCCCTTTGAATCACCACCAGCCTGCTTTTTAACCTGCCTGAAGGTTAAAAAGCACTTACTGTCCCAAAGACAACTCTACTTCACTCTGTATATGTTTATGTGCCTCTACTGAATTTTTCTGATGACATTCATTCTCATACATATATATATATATATATATATATATATATCACATTGTTGTTGTTGTTCAGTCGTTCAGTCGTGTCCGACTCTTCGTGACCCCATGGACCATAGCACGCCAGGCCTTCCTGTCCTGCGCTCTCTCCCGGAGCGTGCTCAAGTTCATATTCATTGCATCCGTGATGCTATCTAGCCATCTCAGCCTCTGCCGTCCCCTTCTCCTTTGGCCTTCAGTCTTTCCCAGCATCAGGGTCTTTTCCAGGGAGTTTTCTCTTCGCATTAGGTGGCCAAAATATTAGAGCTTCAGCTTCATTATCTGTCCTTCCAATGAGTACTCAGGGTTGATTTCCTTTAGGATGGACTGATTTGACCTCCTTGCAGTCCAGGGGACTCGTAAGAGTCTTCTCCAGCACAACAGTTCGAAAGAATCAATTCTTCGGCGCTCAGCCTTCCTTATAGTCCAGCTCTCACAGCCATACATTACTACTGGGAAAACCATAGCTTTGATTAGACGGACCTTTGTCGGCAAGGTGATGTCTCTGCTTCTTACTATGCTGTCTAGGTTGGCCATAGCTTTCCTCCCCAGGAGCAAGCGTCTTTTAATTTCATGGCTACAGTCACCGTCTGCGGTGATCTTGGAGCCCAAGAAAGTAAAATCTGTCACTGCTTCCATTTCTTCCCCTTCTATATGCCAGGAAGTGATAGGGCCAGATGCCATGATCTTCGTTTTTGTAATGTTGAGTTTCAAACCAGCTTTTGCACTCTCCTCTTTCACCCTCAACAAGAGGCTCTTGAGATCCTCTTCGCTTTCTGCCATTAGGGTGGTATCGTCTGCATATCGGAGGTTGTTGATAATTCTTCCAGCAATCTTAATTCCGACCTCTGATTCATCCAACCTGCCATTTCTCATGATGTACTCTGCATATAAGTTAAATAAGCAGGGTGACACATATATGCATACTAACATTGTTCATCTGCTGATCTATAATTTTTAGATGTTTTTGTCTTTTATAGATTGTGCTTGTATGTTTTGCAGTGTTATTACTGAGACATCAAAGTAAGTGAAGAGCAGATTTAAATGTGACAAAGGCCATATGAAGAAAAGGACTTAGTTATTCTAGTGGCACAACATTTAAAAATATACCAAAGCATACAAGTACAGTGTTGATAGAGCAGCGGTGAGTGCACTGGCATGCAGTTGCATTCATATGTCACAGCATGCAAGCTAATATACTTTAAATCAGAGGTAGAGAATCCACAGCCCATGAGCCTGCCAGGTACGTAGAACAGCTATGGTGAAGTGCTTTTTCATGTGGCTTTGCATGGCTTCCATTGTGTTTTGACTACAGATTATTTAAACATGATGGCATTTGCATCTGGCTGTATGAATCTGAAACAGTAATGCTAGCAAACCACTCATTCATTAAAAAAAAAAAAATCAATTTAAATTTAGCTCTAAATAGTTGCTGAAATAGACCAGGTCACTTTAAGGGAAAAGGCCTCCGTAAATAGGGAGGCAGGGCTAACCAGCCTAAAAGGAGCCAAAACCATACTTAAGGCTCAGTCACAACATGCTACTTATTTATGTATTTAGTCCATTTTTATACCATGGAATAGCCAAAGCTCTCTGGGTGGTTCACTTGTTGGAGCAACATACAGGTAAACTTGTCCGGCTTCCTTCAGCAATAGCATCCCTCGGAGCTCTCCGTGGTGCTGCTCTATTTTCTTTCTCTCCGGGAAACCTGACTCCTGCTTGGTCAGAATCCACTGAACTTGACTTGCCTCGACTCCTTAGTGTGAATTAGACTTCACAGTATACAACAATCCCAGGCCCTCAGTGTGACAATGGAGCTCACTCTCTGAAACAAAATACTCTAGCTCTAACTAGGGAGATGTTTGTGGCTCTCTATTTTTTGATTTATCAGTATGGACAATCGTACTTCTCTTCCTCCCTGTGCCCCATATTTAATCTTTTCTTTTCTTGGTCCTATTTGCCATACATACTAATGTTCTTTTTCTCCTGTGCCTTACGTTTGACTTCATTTCCTTGAACTTGTTGTGCCACCCATCCCACATCCACTGACTATATTTTCTTTGAACGTTATTTCCCCCACCTTTTTTTCTTCCTTTCTTCCATTTTCTCCCTTTTCAATACCGTCCTACATTTTACCTGCCATTTTAGTAGTTTTGCCTCAAGTTCAGTATTGAATAAACCAGAGATGGTAAGTCTGACGATTATTTTTCTACCTATTCCTCCAACCCTTCATACCCTGGTCTACCAGGCCCTGTCCATCTCCAACATAACAATAACCACTAGGCACTAATCCCTAATCTACCAAGTCTTGCCAAGGGTCTTCTACCACCCAACATGTGTGTTTTTTAAAAAATCAAAGGTTAGCAACCATACTTCTAATATCCTGAGGCTTTTTCAGGTACTGGTTGTTTTACACCACACATTAGATGGAACCTCATCTAGAGCCATGTTCCTGCAGCAGATTCCACTGCAGCCACACTGAGATTCCTCTACAACAGGGTGCCCCATATATGATGATGGCTCAGGTGATGGGAGCCACACACATATACATACATATATGTACACACACACACACACACACACACACACCAGCAATCCTGATGCAGATTGCTCTATCCTCACTGCAAGGACTGGCAAGGAAAGAATGAGGGTCTCTGGGGGATTTCCTTCAGTTTGCTAGCTTTGTGTCCAATTATATTTTACTGCCCTAGCCCATTTAAGAATAGCCTAAGAAGTGCAGAATTGAGGACAGATCATACTTTAGCAGGATGACAAAGAACCTCACCTTGCCAAAACAAATATAACTTGCAGATGTTGCTATGCAATCAGGCAAACATTCCAAATTACAGATTTAAGAGATCAACTGTTGATGTATTTCCAGACAAACAGCATATGGGATTCCCAATATCCCTTCCCAATGCTTAACACTTAGTTTGTCATTACAGCTTTCTACAGGAGAGAAGAAAGCACATTTGCCACCCAGAGAGTCAAGCCAAGAATGGTACATTTCATACTGGATAATATTGGCCTAAATTTGATATCTGTTTTATTTTTAAGTTTCTAGCACCATCAATAATTATGTGTGAGTAATTCCTGTGTTTCAAAATAGTGGAAATGATTCATATATGTGTCTAGCTCCAAAAGTCTCCATTCACAATTACACCGGTGAGCCTCAGACCTAGGTTTGTATTACATGAGACTATATTAGCTTTGCACTATTTTCCAACATAGGACTGGATTTTCCTGGATTCCATTGTATGGGATCCAGGAAAACTGGATCCCATATAATGGCTGGGATCTGAAGAGCTACTTAGGTAGGCCTGAAGGCTTGCCCAGTGGCACTTATTCTTTACTTGTCACTGTATATCAGGAACACTGCTGGTTCCAAGTTGTATGAAGCTCTTTGGTAAGACTGCCTCAGTGGGACTCCTCTTCTTTGCCCATTCAGCTGTTCTCTTCTGCTGGGCCCAGTCTGTATCACTACCAGAAGGATAGGGCAAGGTGAGTGGAGGCTGATGTTCCATTTCCATGCTCTTGTCACTGTTCACATGCTCAGAGAGGGCATGAACAAACACACAGGCAGGAAGAAAATGCAGGACATGGAATCATGGGCTCAAGTTACAGGAAGCCAGATTCCAGCTGAACACCAGGAAAAACGTCCTGACTGTTAGAGCAATATGACAATGGAACCAATTACCTAGGGAGGTGGTGGGCTCTCCCGCACTAGAGGAATTCAAGGTAAAGCTGGACAGCCACTTGTCAGGGATGCTTTGACTTGGATTCCTCCACTGAGCAGGGGGTTAGACTTGATGATCTTATAGGACCCTTCCAACCCTACTATTCTATGATTCTACAAGAGGAGCAAGGCCAGAGGGCTAGCAGTTGGCCCTTGCTGGCAGGTGGGCTTGGGCAGGTACCTGACAATACTGATCCCTGATGCTGGCCCTAATGAAGAGTGAATATTTCCCCTCTCTTCTTATTTCCAAAATTACTTCAGAGTAGCATCAGAGTCACCCATTCCTCAGCTGGTTTAGATGAGCACATCAAGTCTCAAGCCGTTATGGCTGCTTATATCTATCCCTTCACCCTTTTGGGAGAGGAGAGGATAAATTTATGTGTGTTTTTCCCCAAAAGGAGAACAGAACAAGAACTTGTCTTTCAAAGACTATATTGTAGCATGAAGGAAGGGAGTAATTTCCTTAGCCAAATTCTCTGCCAATTCCCAAGTAGCATTACTTACAATTGTTACTTCTTCAGGCATTTGGAAAGGAAGCACCTGCCAACTTTCACTGGAGAAATAAAAACATCACAGAAGCAAAGAAATAGAGCTTTGTGGGTGAAACTCAAATTATGGGAAACAGTTTTTAAGAAGAGCAAAAAAAACTTTAAAAAATCACTTGGGAGGACAGAACATTTACTACCTAAAACTAAAATTATCTTTACCATTTGGTAGTTATTAAGTCATAACTCATTTACACAGAAATCTTTCATATTTATCTAAGAGTTTAAATTGCCAGTAATTAGTCTGTATAGTATATTGGCAAGCATTGATTTGAACTCTACAGCTGAACAAAATATAGTTGTGGCAAGATTAGCAACCTTCTCTTTAACTGCTCTGCTTAATACAAGAATTCACTCTAAACTGAACCAATATTCTAAACGAATAACATAGCCACATTTTAAAATGTGTGTTCTTATTCATAGCTGGGTTCAGGCATTCAATGCAAAGTGTTAAAACCTTCCTCCTGTTTCTCTCGACCATATACTACATCCTAGAGCTATAGCCACTCATCATGCAGCCATTCAACTCATCTTGCTGAATGTGACCTCTTCAACCCCTCTATTCCTAGAGCTCAGAGGTGGGAAACCTCTGACATGCATGCCAAATCAGGCACATCTGGCCCACAAGGTCTTGCCTGATGTCTCTCTCCTCCTAGAAGCCCCGCCCCTCCAAAGAGAGATGGGGCAGGACAGCAAGTGAGCTGCAGCCTTGAAGCCAAGGCTCAATCAGTTTTGCTTGTCCCTTGCCTTTCCCAATCACAGAAACGCAGAAGAGGAGTGAAGCTAGCTTAAGACTCAGCCAGCGCTGGGAAGAGTGGCTTCCCCCAGGCCCTTGCAGAGTCCCTTCAGCTGCTGTTTACTGTCCCAATCAAAACAGTGAGCTGTGGGTGAAGCTACCACATGACTAGTCTGGTGCTCGGGGAAGCAGCTCCTCCAATCACCAGCTGAGTCCCTTTCTCCATGCAAAGAAAGGCTCTGTGCCATTCTCTCCATGAAGAAGGCTAAAATGGGCA
Source organism: Heloderma suspectum (assembly GCF_057233095.1). Taxonomy (NCBI): domain Eukaryota; kingdom Metazoa; phylum Chordata; class Lepidosauria; order Squamata; family Helodermatidae; genus Heloderma; species Heloderma suspectum. The sequence continues at coordinate 78,679,328 of NC_139464.1, forward strand.
TTATTATGGTATCAGGAGAGGGGTCCCATGACATCATCTGGCCTGCCACAAGGAACAAATCCAGTTCCCCACCCCTGCTATAAGCTCTATGAACCAATCACATATTACACAAAGTCCATGATCTGCACCGTATGATTAAGGCCTGGATGGGTTGTTGACACATCTCTCAAGATCTCATGCACTCCATTCAGGCCACTGGGCTCTTCAAATTCGTCCATTTGGCATCATTAGATAGATAAAACTTTATTACGGTCAAAGACCAGCCCAGGCATCATTAGCAATTTATTTATTTATTTATTTATTACATTTTTATACCATCCAATAGCTGAAGCTCTCTGAGCAGTTAACAATTATAATCATAAAATACAGCATGATAAAACATAATATAAAACTTTAAAAATTTAAATTACAGTATAAAAGCAAAATAAAAATCAGCAGCCGTGTAAAGATTAAAACTACAGTAACAAATTTAAAAACAACAGAAACTAAAAGACTAAAATGTCTGGGAAAATAAGGTGGCCTTCACTTGGTGCCAAGAAGACCACAACGTAGTCACCAGGTGAACCTCTCTGGGGAGGTCATTCCACAACTGGGGTGCCACAACAGAAAAGGCCCTCTCCTTAGTAGCTACTTGCTTCACTTCATTGGCAAGGGCAACTTTCTTGCTACCCTACAGCATTAATCCCCACTTCCTTAGTTTCTCAACTGCTTCAGAACTGCAAACATTTGTGGAAGAAAACATTACCTTTTTTTAATTAAAAAAGTATTTTAAAAAAAGTGTGTTATCTCCATCTGCTGATGCACCAGAAGAACCACACTCCACAAAGCGGTTCTTCAAGCAGCCTCCTAAGTTTTCCAAAAGCAGTCAATGCAAATCAATGTTGTGTTTACATGGGCACAATCCATACCCATAATCACTAGTGCATTTAAATTTTAGAACTAGATGCGTTCAAAATCTTTACCTGTACACAAGCAAGGGCATGGTCATGCATGCCCATAATTCATGCCCTCCAATCTTGTATTGAAGAAAATAGGAACACACTTGTGCCTGTATACTCTATTGTTCTTATTCGTAGAGCCAAATTAGGTGTTATGTAGGAGTTCCATTATTTGAACTCCATGTTCCCCCCCCAGCAGCTGCAGAACCCCTTATCCTGAATACAACTATGACACAAGGTGAGGAAATTAAATCCTTCTTCCCCCCCGCCCAAGAAAATCCCCCAGCAAAAACCTGCCATTTGCCACAACTGGAGATTGGGCACAACCCTGATATGTTTGGTGTTATGAGAACAAGGCACAAGTATGGAAGCTCCCTTCTCTTCTGCTGCTTTCATGTCAAGACTGGAAGTTTCTAATTTCAGCTTGCAGCAAACTACTGTTTGCATTAAACCAGAACTGCAAACCACATTCAAACCATGGCTTGCAACCCTCGTTTAAGGGCAAACTATGGTTTTTCCAATCTATAATTTGATGGATTCTGTCAAAACAGCAAACTATGATCTGCCACTAATCACAGTCAGAAAGCTTTTAGTCTCAGCAAATAAGGGGAGAAGGAAGCTGGTGAACCCGAAGTTCATGGCAGCTCACACTTGTAACACCACATGGCTGCATAATGCAGCCATAATGTATGTCTGCATTGTGTCTGAATAACCCCATTATTAACTGAAAACAGAATTACAATAAATATGAACCATGCCCTGTCATTGATACAAGATTGCTCACCAACTTATGAATAATAGCCATCCTATGAAAATGTTGCCATAAAAACATAGGTTGTATGTTAAATCCTTCAAATAACTCTGCTGATGAAACAAACAGCAACCAACCATTACAAAGGGCTCCTTCACACTGAGCTTTTATCCTGCGGTTGAGATTGCTCCTTCACGGAAGTTTGTGGGCTCTTTACATGATGCAGAGATCATCCAAGGCATCTCCTGCACTAAACGCCCTTGGTTCCGTTTTTAAATAGATTGCAGATAATGAGCTATCAAATTACCCTGTTATGTTCTGCTTCAGTTTCCTCCGTAAAAAGAGTGAAAGTGGCAAGAAGAGGAGCGAGATCAATGAAAGATAATGGAAGACTCGGATACAGGCAGGAGGAGGGGTAACGGAGTGGGGGGAAAGGAAGCACGTAAAAAAGGGAGTTGTTGTGAGAAAGCTCCATTTTAAATGCAGGATTTTAGGCTGGTGTAGAGATGCCCAAAGGCTTCCCCCAAGCATGCTACTATTAAAAATCAGACAGCAATTCTGACCCCACTGCTCCCATGCTTCAGGAAAATTACTGCACTGCTTTTCTCCTGCTTTGACATGTGCCAGCAGATTGTGAAACACTGCTTAGAATCAAGGGAATGGCTATAACTGGCATTTGCCATTACTTTAACATGGATTGCCCAAAGGTGTAAAACAGGTGTAAAATAGATTTATGGTAAATGCAAGTGGGAGGAGTGAAAGGGCTACTTTGGGTGTAAAGGAGAGTGTAAAGGAAGAGACTGGACAGATTACATGGATGAGCAACTTCTCCCTTTATTTGTTCAGCTGTGTTGAGATCAGCACTCAATACTGTATCAAATGAAGATTGGGGAACTGATCTTAAATTTGTCTGCAAGGCCACTGGCCTAGAAGGAAGGTATCCTGATAGTAAGTTTATCAAGTATACCTGAATGGGTACATTGGTGTTTCATGTCTGAGGAGTGGCCCACCAAAAACTCACTGGTGTGTTCCTTTTATTCTACAGACAACAGTATACTCCACTGCACAACAGGTTTCTTGGCTAAGTTGGTTCTGCAGAATATCAAGGAGTAGTATTTAGGTTTGTGACTTTTCAGCTCCATAATAGGATCCCAAATAACTCACTAGCTCAAGAACATGGGATTAAGTTTTGTACTGGCCTAAAAACCAGTGCTTTAATTATCAGAGCTGCTGAGAAGATGCCATAAGGATTCTGCAGATATCCCCCACCTAAATTGGCCACTTACACATCATGTGGAAATGCATCACCAGAAAAGAGGATAACAGAGGACAGAGTTTTGCATCACAAATGTATGTTTATGAATATCTGCAAATGCAAGCATTACTATAATTTAAACAGGAATACAGTACATTTCACCACAGTAGGAAGACCATGACCAAGTGACATATGCGCCTGCTCAGTCTACTGTCCAGGTGCTAGCTGTTGATGGACAACTTCAAAACCCCTACTTCTTAAAGTTGTTTATCTTTAAATTGAATTTGGGCTGGACATCCATTAAAATAGAGGACTGTCCTCTGTAAGATAAGACTCATCCCACCATCCCCACTATTCACTGAACATAGAGTGGGGAGCAGGACTTCACCCACTGACATCAGCATGACTTTTGAGCTCATTCTCAATCTCTACACCACTTTCACACTACTGTAGTTATTTCAGAGATAAATGTTAAATGCATGTAGTAGGTGGAAATAAAGACTGTAGGAACAATCCTGCTCTCTCTTTTATACGTGTTTGTTGTGATGTGTGAAGACAGTCTTGATTTGGTTTTCAAAATGCCTAGATAGTTGGGATTTTTGGTTTATGCTTTGGGGTGGTGTATGTTTTGTGTGTTAAATGGTATAACCCTGTCTTCAGACGTCCTGAAATTTTCATGTCAACCCCACTTACTGATAGTCAGGTTTCCCACAGGGGAGGGACCATAACTCAACGGCAGAGCATATGCTTTGCATGCAGAAGGTTCCAGGTTCAATCCTTGGCATCTCCAGGTAGGGAGAACTAGGAAAGGCTCCTGCCTGACACCCTGGAGAGGTGCTGCCAAACAGCGTCGACAATACTGGGCTAGATGGAACAAGGGTCTGACTCGCTATAAGGCTACTTCCTATGTATCATTTAACTGGACAGGGGTAAGGAACCTGTGTTCCTCCAGATCTTGTTGCACTCTACTTCCCATCAGCCCCAGCCAGCATGGTCAATGGTCAGAAATGTTGGGTGTTGTAGTCAAACAAAATCTGAAGTGTCACAGGTTCCCTACTCCTGAACTGGAGGATTAAATCCTAACACAAGCTCTGCAGGATATTCTGCTCAACTTAACATTATGCACCAATCTATTACAATTATTTTCCTTATTTATCTTCTTTAAATAGCTCATTTACACGACAATCCTAAGCATACTTATGACTAAGCAAGCTGCCTTGGGGTCCTTGCAAGAGGGAAAAGGCGAGGTATAAATGCAATAAATTAAAATAAACAAATAGATAAGCCAGTCCCATTGATTCTCCAAGTAGACATGTTAATGACTGGGCAATTAATGCTGAAAGGGGTGATGGAGACACTAATGTTTACCAATGTGAATATTGAAAAATGATGTGCCTTAGAGATTTGAACCCTAAGTCTAGATTCAACAATCTAGCCACTAGGCCATGGACCTAACAATGGCTTTTCATCTCTATGTTATCACTGTTTATCTGGTTCACTTTCAGATGGCTACCTGAAGGTAAGGCAACAGCAGCTTCTAAGTCCTTTCAATCTGCCCCAGCCTTTAAAACCTGAAACAACCATTGTCTGCTAATAACACTTCATGAAGCTTTCACAAACCCAGCTTCCTGAATTTCCATTTTGTTTTGAAGGGAAAGGGAAAATGATTATCCAGCTGTGAATTCTTAATGCTGATGTAATTCCAGATAGAAATTGCAGCAATTCTACATAGCAAACTAAAGTAACATTAGAGGCTTCTGTGGCCAGATTCATCAAGGGAAAACTGTCAAGGAACAGAGCTCATCACTTCCTTTGAATTCTTTAGTAATATGCCAACACAATGCAGGTTTGTATAGATCAACCACTCTTAAGGACTGGGTCAGCTGCTTGCAAAATTCCAAAGAACATCCAAAAATAAGAGAGCACAAATGGAACTGGAACAGCTGTGCTGGGTCACAAACCTAGGCCTGTTTTAGCTACAAACCTTCCTTTATGCTTGCAAACTTGTGTAGTATTCCAAGAAATGTATAATATGCCCTAATTTCAAGTATACTTTGATCATGCCCAATTTGTCTTTAAGTCAATCCCACCCTTATAATGAAGTGCAGATTAATCTTATTCCAATTCTATGAATAATATTATTGTGAAAGGGAAAGCTCATATGTGCAGAAACATAACCAAACATTTTAAATCAAAGGCTATAGTAGGCATGGCCTGAGATTTGAGGAAAAAATAACATCTTAAAATAAATACAATTTTCTAGGTTTAATCACAGCACTATTTAAAACACAGCACTGTTCATGCACATTTACTCTGTAGTAAACCATGCTAAGTTCAATGGGACTTACTCCCTAGTAAGTGGATTTAGAATTACAACCTTATCAGTTTCCAGTAAAGACTATTCATTATGCAAATTCAACAAAACTCCCCTGACATCTACTGCAGTTTTATTTTAACCCAGTGGCCTTTATACAATTAGCAATAGCTCACTATAGGCATACCCCCATCTCTTATGGAATGCCATGATCTTCCATGCAACCATCATAAAACTGGAGGGGAGGGAGGGAGGAAGGAAGAAACTTAACTAGTCAGGAAATATCTCCACTCATTGCCATCTAGGTTTGCTAGCTGTTAAAGGGACACTTAGGGAGGCCAGCTGCAGTATTTCCAGAAAGGTAACCACATTAGTCTGTTGCAGCAAAAACAAAGAGTGCTGTTGCATCTTAAAGACTAACAAATGTATTACAACATGAAGTGGATTTTAGTCTGCAGATACTTATGCCATAATACATTTGTTAGTCTTCAAGGTGCCACAACACTCTTTATTGCTTTTCCCATTCCTTAGTATGTGTGAGGCAGCTTGATCTCCTGCAATGCACAGGTGTTTTTATACCTTGGAGATGAATGTTATCAGCTGCTAATTGCTGCAGATCTAGCTTCTATTACAGGCACACCTACTGGTATCCTACTAACTTATTTATTGTGGAATTCAGATATTGCCAGTGGCCAGAAGAAAGCAAGCCTAGCCTCTTCCTGTGCCTTTAACAGAGACTGGATATGCAAAAACTAGCAGGTGTTTTATGCCATGGAGCTAAACACTTCCACTTGCTGATAGCTGCTGCAGATCAAAGTGTCATTAAAGCTACAGGCACAGGGGGGTAGCAACCATGTCTCCAGAAAGGGTGCAGTTACGAAGACATCTCATGCCGGTCTTACCTGTTTTTGATGGCATGCTCTTGCCCTTGCATGTGTTTCCCATGTTGGGAGAAAATTAGCTACACCTACTGAAACTGTAAATCAGCCCTGTTAACTGTATACTGGCAAATGGCTACTGCACAAAACATCACAAAAATCTAATTGCTCACTCTGCACGTTAGAAACCTGAGAGATTCAAGTGAAAAATCCCACAACAACTACAGACATAGATTAACATCCTTGTGCAAGTCATAACTTTCGGTTGAGGAACAACATTAAATCTATCTCACAAGAGGATTGTGAGAGGAGGTGCTAAAAGAAAATCTTTAAAAATCTAAAAAAAAAATAAGTTATTAGGACACTGGGGTGCAATAGGTGTTATATAGATCAGACAAACTGAAAAAGGGATTCAGGGATAAGAGGTGTGATTAATCTTGCCAAATTCAAACCCTAAGAGAATTCCTGTACTGTTAGGAGATGCAAGGAAGGCAGAATTTCACCAGGTACATCTAAACCAACTACATGCTGAAGAGACCGTACCTGATGAAATTTTCCCTCCTATGTAGCTCAAAAACTATAGCAGCTCTACCAGGATTTGGGCCAGGGAACCTATGGCACGGCTCGCTGCGGGGAATGAAATTGCATCAGCTTCCCATGCACTGAGATCATCAGAGGTTGGATGCACTCACTATCAGAAGGGAAGCAGATGGTGCCTAGAAAGGGGGCCTTTTCAGGGATGGCAACTCATTTATGGAATTTTCTCCCTTCCTCAGGCAGGCTTTTTTGGAACCAGGCAAATACCTTTCCATTTCCCCAGGCTTCTAATTATTCAACTATGATGAATGTATTGCTCCTAGTTTTTATCTACTGTTTTTGCTTTTTAATTTTCTCATTTTATGTTTGTTTTACGTTTATTCTGCTGTGCACTACATACATTTTAATGAATAAACACAGAGGTGCAGCTAAGAAATTTGGCAGCATGGCTCATGACATGATACGATTTCATCACAAGGTTATCATGTATAATCACTAATGAATTGCAAACAATACTGGTAGTCTTCAGAAATAGCCACAGTTGGAATACATACAATGACAGATGTGTGTTGGAACGGGAATGACTAGATTAATGGGCAAGAGGAAAGAGTGGGATTATATGCCAACCCTGCAATTTACGGTAAAGAAATAAAGTCTGATGGAACAAGTGCAGATTATTTAGGTTAAGAATAACTCTGGGATCAGAGATTCATCTCAAGATGAGTACATAAACTAATGGCCATTCATAACATTTGCAACCATTTAAAATAGAATACCCAAATCACTCCCTTGAATGGCTGTGGGAAATAAGTATTGCATTAGTGGCGCAGATTCATTTAAATTAAAGCCATAAAAAATCCTTCCTAGCCTGAAGCCTCAACTGGAACTTTGAGATGAAACCTTCTAGGAAATTCTTTGAAATGCAGGCGTCTAGTCACTTTGGATTCTGGAAAACCTGGTGAGTCCAGGAAAAGCTAGCTGATACCACAGGACCTCAATTTCTCCAAGGACCCATCTTCTCTGCAAAAGATGTTTAAGTAATCATACTTCTATTTAGCATTTGTGGGGAACCTGTGGCCTGCCTAGGGAAGTGAAGGCCCAGAAAAAAATGGAAAAAACAGGGGGAAATCCAGAAAACCAGATGTTGTTCAACTCCATTCTCATCAACTCCAGCCAGCAAGGCCAATGGGATGATGGGAGCTGAAGTCCAACAACATCTGAAGGGCCATGTCTTGCCAACAGGCAGATGAAGGAGGAAGAGAATTGTGGAAGTACTTTGCATTTGTGAAGTCTAATTAACTTAATAGAGAACAAAAGGTGCTTGCTAGTTTGTGTGGTGAGGCAGGGGTAGGCAAAAAGCAAATATTCGGGTGTTTTGGACTTCAACTCCCAGAAGCCCCTGCCAGCAGGGTCAATTCTCAGGAATGCTAGGGGCTGAAGTCCAAAACATTCAGAGATCTACCTTCTGCCCATCCCTGTGGTAAGGGATCATCCTTAAAATCAGTTATGGTTCCATGATTTAGGGTATGCTCAGTGCTGAAGGCCAAAGAGATCTTGGTGCTGCTTTGAGAAGTTGAAATCCTCGGATTACAGTAAGTACAGAGAGTGGGTGAGTCATGATGTCTGAGAATATGAGCTATGAATCCACAGTCTGAATTTCATCTCTGGCATAATGTAACCAGGTGCTCTTAGTCAAGTGAATATCTCTCAGCCTCAGGCCCCCTTCCATCCGCAATAGGACGATAATAATAGTAACCTGTCTTACAACATAATGATGGGTTTTGAACATCCTAAACATTTTAAACATTCATACCAGAGGTCTAAAAAAAAAAAAAAGACATATGAATTGTAAATATAGAGACTGTGTAGTTTCTCTCTGTGGTCCACCAGTAAAAGGAGCCCAGGGGGGGGATACTACTGAGTAGCAGCTCAATTTTATATTTTCAAAACATTTCTCCATTTCTCATCCCAGCAACCATAGGGTCAGCTTCAGGTCCAAAGTGTAACCACCGAATCACCTGCTGAGCCTAATTTGACTGTCCACAGACTCCTTCTCCCCTACTTAATCTTGGGACTCTCGCAATGTGACTTCCACATCAAGTCAGGGTCCCATTCCCCCCGCCCCCGCCTCAAACCTACTTTTTCTAAAGTCTTGCCTGAAGAAGGGATCAGGGGATCTCAAAAGTTTGCACCTTTTTGTGATCTTTTGGTTGACCTAACAAAGGTATTACATGAATAAGGATTTTGGAAACTTTGTTTGGTCAATACAGCTACGTTTGCTTTTTGGATTACATTCGTAAATGGATTGACTCATACATAATTTATTAATTAATTTATTTCAAACATTTCTATCCCACCCTATATCATTAAGATCTCAGGGCGGTGTACAGATAAAATCAATTTAAGCAGTATAACACAATGAATAATTTAAACACTTTAAAACATATTAAACTATTAAACAAGCTAATACCAGTTAAAATCTAAAACAATAAAACAGTTAAAATAACGTGCTAGGGAATGCATTTAGCCCTCAGAGGCTTTGGTAAAAAGCCATGTTTTTACTTGGTGCCAAAACAAGACCAATGTCTGTGCCAATCGGGCCTCCAAGGGGTGGGCATTCCAAAACCAGGGTGCCACAGCAGAGAAGGCCCTCTCCCACATCCCACCACATTGTATTTCTCACACTGGTGGGATGCAGAGGAGGGCCCCCCTAACAGATCTCAGTTCTCTGGCAGGCATATATAGGGAGAGGTGCTCCCTCAAATATCAAGGTCCCAAGCTGCTTAGGGCTTTAAATGTCATCACCAAAACCTTGAATTATGACTGGAAGCGTATTGGTAGCCAGTGCAATTACTTTAAAACTGGTGTTATATGATTTTGATGAGGTGTTCCAGTCAGCAGTCTAGCTGCTGCATTTTGCACTAGTTGCAACTTCCGAGTCATCTTCAAGGGCAGCCCCATGTAAAGTGCATTGCAGTAGTCTAATCAGGAAGTTACCAGTGCATCTACTACTGTGGCTAGGTTACCCCTGTCCAGGAAAGGCTGTGGCTGGCGGATCAGCTGAAGCTGGCCCCACGTACTCTGGGCCACAGAGTCCACCCGGGGCTCCAGTGACAGGGATGGATCTAGGAGTACTCCCAAGCTACGCACCTGCTCCTTCGGGGGAGTGCAACCCCGTCCAGGACAGGTTGCTTACCCAATTCCCGGACTCGGGAACCACCAATCCACAGTGCTTCTGTTTTATCAGGGTCTAGCTTCAGTTTCTTGGCCCTCATCCAGTCCATTACAGCCTCTAGGCACTGGTCCAGCTCCTTCACCGCCTCAGCCAACTCCGACGACAAGGAGAAACAGAGCTGAGTATCATCAGCGTACTGGTGACACCCCACCCCAAAATTCCTAATGACCTCTCCCAGCAGCTCCATATAGATGTTTAACAGCATGGGGGATAGAATGGAACCCTGTGGCACCCCACAGCTTAATAGCCATGGGTAGAACAGGAATCCCACAATACCATTGTCTGGAATCAGCCCTGCAGGTAGGAGTGGAACCACTGTAGCACAGTGACCTCAACTCCCATCCTGCAGAGCCAGTCCAGTAAGACACCATGATCAATGGTATCAAAAGCCTCTGAGAGATCCAGGAAGATCAACAGGGTAGCACTCCCCCTGTCTTTCATCCAGAGTAGGTCATCAGTCAAAGCAACAAAGGCCATTTCAGTGCCATACCCTGGCCTGAAACCAGACTGAAATGGGTCCAGATAATCAGTTTCCTCCAAGAAAGTCTGAAGCTGCCCAGCCACCACACACTCAAGCACCTTGCCCAAGAAGGGGATATTGGCAATGGGGCAATAGTTCTCACATACCTCTGGATCCAGGGAGGTCTTCTTCAGGAGAGGGTGTACTACAGCCTCTTTCAAGGCAGCAGGAACCACCCCCTGACAGAGTGAAGCATTTACCACTCGCTGGACCCACCCAGCCAATCCACCCCTGCTGTATAAGCCAAGATGGGCAAGGGTCAAGCTTACATGTGGTGGGCCAGACTGATTAGTATCTTGGCCCACATCAGGCTGCAACAACTGAAACTGATCCCAGGAAACACAACCAAACAGGACACTGGACACCTCTCCAGACTCTGCGATAACTGTAGCATCAAGTTCTGAATGAATACGAGCAACTTTCTCCTCAAAGTGCCTAGCAAATTTATTACAGCAAATGACCGAGGGTTCCAGTTCCAGTTTCTCTGAGCCTCATATAACCTCACTTGTTCCTTCTCAATCCTTGCAGGAGGTTGATGGGGGTAGATGGGTGATGCGGGTAGATATAGGTCAATTTTGTAAAAATCTTGTACTTTGAATACCTTGTTACAGGTATCTGTCTCCTCCCATGCCATGAAGCATTATAGTCATTGGTTATTTATATTATTCGTACAGAGTTATTAACCAGGGATTTCCTTGTTTATTCTTTTTCTTTTTAAAAGTTACATATGATAACATACATAAAATCTAGTTAGAGGCATAAAGTAGCATCCAATGTTAGTCCTATGTACAGTGGACCCATTGAAAAGAATGAGATTTAAGTTAGTCACAACTAACTTAACTTCCATTCATTTCAATGGGTCAACTCTATGTAGGGCTAACATTTGATACTACCAAAAATGGCTACTTCCACCCTTAGTTCACTGAAGTCTTGGCTGTAGTCTCGACTGAGGAATAAAGGTGAAAGTTGCAATTTATGCCCTTGGCTATATAGCAAAACTACATTTGCTTAGAAAGAACTTTCACCAAAACCAGTGAAACTTTTTATATATTGCATTTCTATTTAGTATGCGGCATTACTGCTGAGCTCAGCAGTGGCAGAGTCTGGGAGCAATTTCTCTGTTCTCACCAGCAGGTGTTACTATAATCAAGATGAACTGCAACATATACACCAAGTGACAATTTATTAAAAAAAAAAAAGAAAGAAGAAAAAGTAATTGCATTTCAAATAAAGTAATCAAAAAAACAAATGTACAAGTGTGGGCTTGTCAAGGATTCTATAAACATATAAAACTTTGGACAAAAACTGTCAGAGAGAAACCAGCCTGCATTTTGGAATTCAAACAGCATCTACACAAGATGCCTGCATAACTGCCATGGCAGCGCTAAAATGGATGTGTGAACTACAACGAAAGCTATTAATGCCTGCATTATTCATACACAGGCTGGAAAATATCCTACATGTTAAAAAAAACTGCATTCTTTAGGCTTTCTCAATCTGTTTCTGTTCAAGTCCAGGCTACTTTTATGTAATACGGTTTTTAAAAATGAAGTTTATGGTGAATTATATGTCCTACTTCCGCTTTATATATGCAGCATATTTAAGGTGTAAATGCAAACAACAGCAATGAGGATATGTTAAAGATACCTTCTGGAGGCCATTGCAATTTCAGTAGTCTACTGTCTTTTCACTGACTGTAAAGGTGGATCCAATTCCTGGTCTGCTCTTTCAGTCTAGCTTCTGCAATATATATGCACACACTTGGGATAAAACAGCCCCATACAGTGGTTCCTCTAAGTATCTATACAATAACATACATAAAATATTATTCCTCCATGTGAAAAGGCCTGTTAACCCATTTTAGGGGCACAAAGGTATACCTAGGATGGGTTAACGAGGCTTTTTACAGGGATCTACCTAGTATGTACTGTCAAATTAATATCATTTCCTTGCACTGGATCATGCTAGGTCCTTTCCACAGTGAATACTCCCATGAGTTCAGACACTGTAAATTAACAATTAATTAGGAATGCTTGTGTGAACATCAATCCCCCTGAAAATATCACCCCTGAGCAACATGTATTTTTTGTGTAACCAGGCTTAAGAATCTTGCTCTTGTTCTCCTTGACGCTTCTGCCTGTTGGAAATCCAGACAAGCTTCTCCTCAGCAATGGTGCAGTTCAGGAAAAGGAAGGAGAGAAACACTCTTTTAAATATATATATTTAAATTCATACTGCCCCAAGCAGATGGATGGATCCATCCATCCGCTTGGGGCAATATGAATTTATTTTTATCACCATAGCCTGGGCAAAAGAGCTAAATATCACCAGAACTTGAGCAAAGGAGTCAAACAGGTGAGCCGAAAGGCAAGAAGTCTTTGACTCCTGGTGTTCTAAGACTGAAAGGGGGTGGGGGAGAATGTATAGGGGGCGAAAAAGAAAAGGAAAGCGGGCGGCAACCTACATTTGACTAAACATCGTACCGCTTCCGACCACTCTTCCCCTCCCCAAACTGGCTGCATTCGAGTCACAGCTTACTGCCCCCGCCAAAAAACCGAGCTGGCTGCTTCTTGCTCGGGCGGGGTTCAGTGGGAAAAGTTGCCCGGGCTCCCCTCCGTCCTCCTTCAGCGGCATCCACGGCGCTGCCCCCAGGCTGCCCCCACCTGGCACCGACGTCAACCCGGCGCACTTCGCTCTGAGGCGCACCCCTTTCCCCCGGGAGCGTCGCGCGCACCCCGACAACTAAGAGGTTATGCCAGCGGCCTCAGCCCGCCCCGCGCTTGGCGCGCACCCCTCCCGAAGGGTGGGCCGGGCTTCGGGGCATGTAAATCACGCCAGAAATAGGTAAACCAGCCCCTCCGACCTTCCCCTCCGCTGCGCAGATCGAACAATAAAAAAGCCAGCTCCTACCTGTGTGCAGGGATAGCGGCTGCACAGCGGGACTCGGCGCCGGAGGCTTCCCGCGCCCGGCGCACGCACCTGGGAGCGCCCTGCCTGCCTTCCCGCTCGCCCTCTACTCCTCCACGAGCCTCCCAAACGCCTCGGCAGCTGCCCGCCTTGCCTGAGGGGCTCCGGGCGAACCGAGCCTATTGGGGCAAGGGGAGGGTGGCGGGGGGGAGCGTCGGGTACTGATTGGACAGGGGTGATGTCACTCTTGAGCCTGGCAACCAGGATAACGTTGCTGGGTCAGGGTAGGGCGCTCGCGGGGCGGGAAGCAGCCGCAGCCTCGCAGCTGCAAAGGAGTTGCGGGGGGGGGGCGAGCCAGGGAGTGGCGGCGACGGGGCTCAGGAGGCGCCTCGGTCCTCGGCGCAAGCCGTTACGCCCCCCGGAGAGCCGGAGGGTGGCGAGGAAAGGCGAGCGGCGCGCTCAGCTCCCACCCGCCCATCTCCTCTCTATTCTCGGTGACACATTACTGCAGGTGCAAAGGCGGCGGGGCAGCGCGGCCCCGCCTCCGCGCCGGCTCAGTGGGCCCGTGCGCCGTCCCCTCGCACATGCCCAGTGCCAAAATGAAGCCCCCGCGAAGCTCCTGCCCTCATCCTACCCTACCTGGAGTTTCTCACCGCGGCGCTGCCCTGCGCCAGCAGCTCCCTCGCAAGGACGCAGGGCGTGGAGAAATGGATTTGGACTGCCGGACGGGATTGGAGGATGCTCAGGGAGATGGAAACGCAGATCAAGGCAGCAGCCGATGCTTCGCGGAGCTAGGGAAGTGAGAAGCCGAAACAGGAGGGGAGGGGAGAAGCCGAGTCTGTGTGGGTGGGCGTTTAAAATTAGGTCTTGCATATTATTGTGCACTCACTTCGGAAAGTCCCGCAGTGTACATAAAAGTCAAGTTTCCCCGCGCTCCATCACCCACGCTCTAGCTACCATTTCAAGTTGTGCACTAGGACACAGAATTCCATGCTCTGGTGCCAAAATAAATCAGATCTCTATCCAAGCCAGATTTTTTTCTCCCCAGTTTGCTCTTGTATAATAAATTTATCTCTTCCCTGCCTGCATCAGAGTACAGATACTAAGGGTCAAACTAGTTAAATGCATTTTTGCATTTGGTGTGCAGAGTTTGTTTTAATGTAAAGAAGCATTTAACTTCACAAGTCAAATTCACCATCTACACAACTACAGGCTCAACTGGCATCAGAAAAATGTGGGAGGATTTAGGAACTTTGTTAAGGGCACAGTCCTATGGGGACTCCAAATTTGTAATCCGAATTCAGAGGCTTATGCCCATCTGTGAAGGAGTGCTGGAACTAATTCCAACTCCCCTGCAAGGTAGGACAGGCCACTTCTGGCCTCACATTCCCCAAACACCCAGTAGCCACCCTTCCAGGCCAATAGACACTGAAATTAGCACAGAGCTTACCCAGAAGGAGTTACACCAACCTTAAATTGGATAAATGCTTATTTAGAAAAGGGGGGTAGAGGTAGTAGATTGTAGAGAGGAGTACAAAGCTGAGATACACAAGAAGGGAACCCTTCTGCTTCGAGAGCCTTCTACCAACACACCCAAGCAAAATAACAAAAGCTGGCTAACCTATCCTTGTACATACCAAAGTAAGGGCCTCCTGGGATAGAGTCCAACCCTTGACCCAGGTCCAAAGACCATCATAATGAGAGGAGACAGCCATGCCTCTGCCTCAGCTCCTTTTAAGTCTCAGTGCTGGCAACCCAAGTCAGATTTTCCCCAGCCAATCACCAACCCAGTTCTTGGGTCTGCCACCCTCACTCCAGAAGGAGGTAGGATCTTCCCACCAAACCCAGTTGTTATCACTTCCCCAATTAATGAAGACGGAACCTGGCCTTGAGCAGCAGGAGGAGCTTTCCAGATAACACACTCCCAGAGGGTTGCATCAGAGACGAAAGCAAGTCCTAGGTTCATGGTGGAGAAACATGCTGGCGTTCTTGACACCATCCAATGCAGGGCGGGAGGGACGGCAGAGGTGATATTTTCTCCATGCTGGCTATGAATGCTGACTCTGACCTCAGATCCAGGAATCCAAACTATGCTATCACCCCTTGGACACTGTCTATAGGATTGCTCTCTCAGTTAACTTATCTTTGGCTTTAAGCAAAAATGTTTAAATCAGGGATGGGTAACTTCTGGTGGGAAATCAGTGCTGGCCCTGCCATTAGACAAGTGAAGCAGTTGCCTCAGGTGGCAAATGCTAGGAGGCAGCAGCAAGGTGTTGGAGGAGAGAACTGTGGCCTGCTCTGTGCCCCCTAAGCTAGCCCCTTCAGATAACTGGAGGATGCTGTCCCATTGACAATGTTGAAGAAAGAAAGACTCAGCTGCCAGTCCAGTCTGCTTTCATACCTTAAATGGAGGGGGGATGTTATTTGCCTCAGTGAGCCAAAAGTCTTGGGCTGGCCCTGGGACCAGGGCACCCCAGAACCCAATCCTGCTGCCGCTGTGCTACCAAAATGGAATGATTTCACAACAATGCAAATATTCTACCAATTAAACACCATGCAATGTGGTCAACCAAACAATGCAAGGAGCTAGCAAAGTCTTTATTCCAGGTACAGGATTTGGTACCTTGTGTAAACTGCCTTGGTTGGTCTCAGAAAAGCGGTATAGAAATACTGTAAATACAGTGGAGGGTGTTGCATAACCATTTGTTAGAGCCTCAAAAGTTTCCACACAGCCCAAGAAAGCAGACATTCCTAATTTAAACCAGTCATTCTGTTAATTAGAGGGATTCAACACCACAACTCTTTTATTCATAACTGATTATAAACAGGGTATTTCACCCAGCTGGCCTCTATGCTGGTTACCTACTCATAAACCCATGCTGAGTTCTCGCTCACCAGTTAGAAATGGCTGATTTAAATAATGACATTAGAAAGAAAAAGTGGCCAAAAACCAGTCAAACCCCATTATGAGCTCTAGATTCAAATTCTGTAGTTACCCTGTGATGATGTGGCTATTTTCCTCACATCCTAGAGAAAGAGAATAGCACTGTGTGTCATTCTGCAACAGACCTGTTAAAAGTAGCATCCCATCTTTATTCTCTGTCCATAACAGCTATATTATGGTCCATACAACACCATAAACATGTCTACATAGTAATCACACTCCACTAATTTCTTGCACACAAGTTCTATATAAACCTGCCAATTATCATATGCATTTCTTTATCACAGAGTCCCCTGTCTTGGATGCCAGCCCAAAATCTTAAGTAATCATAATAAACCAGATCTCCAGAATCTCTTTTTGCCTCCACTTTCTGGCTCCAGCCGCTGCCCTAAATCAGGGGTGGGCAACCTGGGGCCCTAGATCTAATTTCAACAGCCCTCAGCAAGTGATCAGTTCAGATCTCTCACAAGGTGATCTCTCCCTTTCCCAGCAGTCCACTGGACAGGAAAGTAGAGGGAGAGGGAGCAGAGAGAAGGTGATGGCAGAAAGGAGGGAGAAAAGGGTTGGCCCACCCACTTTTAGCTCTGCCCACCACTGGCTTTGGACCTGCTTGCCACCAGCATGTGGCCCCAAGGAAAGGGGGCCCTTGGCAAATTAAAAGGTTCCCCACCCACTGCCCTAAATATTCAGAGATATATGGCTAGTGTTAGAGACTGAAGGCAGAAGGATTCTGGGATCCGGTTTATTACTTAAGGTTTTGGGCTGGGATAGGTATGGCCAAATTTTGCTGGAGCCTGGTATACTTTCACAGACGTACATCCAAACATTCACAAACATTCACGTTCACAGATGTACATCCATAAGATTTGGGCAGACTCTTGCAATTCTCTCCCTAACCCTTTCTTCCCCCACTCAATTACCTAATCACTTCGTTGACTTTGCTGACTTCAAACACCTCTGAACCTGTCACCATATGAACAGATGCTATGGATTTCACAGTGCCACAATCCAAATGTAACCTCAGTCCTTCTCATTGACTAGATTCCCGAACCTGCTTTGTAAGCTGTGTGCCTCTTAGGGCGCAATCCTATATAGATAGGTGGCTGCCTCCAAACTCGGAGGTGACCGCCTATCCAAAGCCAGGCAGGAGAAGCGTGGAGGGGATCATTCCCTCCATGCTCCTCCTGCCCTGCTTTTTCTGCTAGACAGCCAATTGCATCTGTCTAGCCACAGGAGCACAAAGTGGGGAAGGAGGCTGCTGTATGACACGTTAGATGTGTCGAACAGGCAGCTACGCTCTCCCCGCCCTGGAGTGCCCCCAGCCATGCCCCTTTCTGGCTGCTCCACACTCCTTTTGTGAGCACAGAGGACAGGGTGTTCCACGCTGCTTCCAAGGCAGCATGGAAGTGGGGGGAGGTCAGTTCTCCAGGAACCAACCTTGGAGCGCAGACTCCAAGGCCAGTTCCCAGAAAACAGCATATCCTATGGCCGTCTAGCCACTGTCTAGCGGCCATAGGATTGCTCTCTTAGAGACCTAATTAAAAGTGAATTTCATTTCAAATTCCCAAATGGAGATATTGCAATTTAAACATTTGCAAAAATGAATTCTAACTGTTCATGTTCACAGAAATCTGATTATGCCAGAGTTCTTCACATTTCATTACCTGACATCATGAAGCAGAAACAAGCAAACCCAAGACTAAAATGGGATAAGGAAATGTCCAAACTGCCTTCCACAGATGTGCTTGAGGCAGAATAATTTTATCCCTATGATTAGTTGTTGAAAATGGGGAAATATAATTGGATTTTTGCGTAACTGTTTCCCCCGTGTGATTTGTAATAAGAGAAGGGCTTAACAGCCAATTACTTCTGTAGCCTTATGCACATTTCTAGTTCCCTACGTGAATGGAAATACAATCCTGAAGCACCACTGTAACTCCTTGATTGTGAGTGTGAATGTTACTATATGAAGATAGGTAAGTGGGCAGTCTTTAAAAAAATTATATAGCAAAATGTTCATTGTGCAAATACTTATTATATGTGAAGGTTGGTGTGCACATTCATTGGAGAATTGTAGCACAGCACACACAAAAAGAATGCTCCCTCCACTGGTTTTTAGATGAAAACTTTAGGGTAAACATTTGTGGAAAAAAAGGCTATCTCTTGATTCTTCCAAAGATGCAATGGCAGGTTGGCAGAAAGGAGGTCACTTTCTGTAGATTGTGTCATACTTAAAGCAATGTATTAATCACATACATTCACTGTGGCACATTTTCTTTGGGTGTTCCACGCCTCTCAGTATCTGCAGTCAGAAGATTTCATTGCCAGGAGTTAAGATGGCTGACGGGAAAATTATAAGACTGCTCTTATTTTTTTGCTACCACATGTGTGACAGTGACTTTCTCTGCACTGCATACTAGCATGTCTCCCTCCCATTCTGTTACGATAACCCAAACAGCTTTTCCTCCCATCCAGTGTGAAGGACCAGTCTGCCAAGCACAAAAGGCACACAAGCAGGCAACACACACCACATGGTGTGCTCAGAATAATGATCTGCCATTTACAATGTACATCATGCCCACGCTGCACTTTAGCTATTTCTGCAGAGATCGTTGCACATATGATAGACAACACTTTCATGCATATTTTAGAATGCACTTACTGGTCTGCTGGGAAGGATCCTGAAAGGGGAAGGTTTTGTCCATTGAGGAGTGAGTCCTGCTTGTGAAAGAGACGTGGATCTAGGCATCCAACACTACCTGGAGGACAGCAGCTCAGAGCAGTAACCTTTTTACGCTTCCTATAGCAAAGCAAATACGTTCACATCCTCGACTCCACATAGGGCTGGAAGAGGGGTCATCTGCTTTCCCCCCTATGATAAAACAGAGGCACACGCCAGAAGCAGCTTTATTCATACAACACAATCACTGCAATCTTTCAGAGGATTAGTAAGATTAGAAGCCCCTATTGTTCCACTAATGGCTGTTTATTTGAAAGGGGCACTTCATTTGTAAACAGGGAGAAATAACCATGTGTTACTCTCCCTTCTTGGGTAACCTCAGAGCATGACTAAAGGCAAAATAGCAACGCATTGTGTTGAAACCATTCTTTTTTTCTTCTTCTTCCAGATTTCACTCTGGAGGTCAGATCTGTATTTAAACTGCTCTCGATATGCCCTGTCAAAAATCTTGCACCAAGTTATACTGTTATAAGAGAGTAGTAAAGGCAGGCTATGCAAAAAAAAAAAAAAAAAGTTTTGCAGTGCAATCCTATGCCTGACTACTTGGATCTTAAGCTCCTCTGAGTTCAATGGTACTTACTCCCAGGTACATGCATACAGGACTGCAGTCTTAGAGCACAATCCTATCCATGTTTAGACAGAAAAAAAGTCCTACAACTGCTGATTTTCCATTCTGGCTGAAGCTCCGTGTGCTGTGAAGTGAATATATGAAGTGCCTTTTTCTGACCTTTTGTCCATCTGGCCCATTGTTGTCTGCCCCAATTGGCAGCAGTTCTCCAAAGCTGTAAGCAGAGATCTTTCCCAGCAATGCTACTGTGAATCCTAGTAGCTAGATATGCCAGGGATTGGACTTAGCACCTTCTGTATGCCAAGCAAGGTGTGCTACTACAGACTGATAGCTCTTCTTCCCCAAGGATATCTTTTGGGACAGCACTGTGATTGAAAAGAAAAACTGTCCCAAATCAAGGAAGCATTGCCTAGTAATGGCAAGGAAATATTGGTTTCCAGGCACTAAGAGCTTTTCTACATAGGGCTTTTAACCTGCACCTTTGCTGGGGCTTCTGCTTCCAGATTCCTTGCAGGATTAAGATCGGCTCTTTTACATGTGTTTCCCCCCCCCCAGGGAAAAACCCCCCAGGCTCTTTCTCTGCCTTTCTATATGTTTCATTACCCATCCACTAGATGGTGCTGCGGTTTAATGGAATTGTGCAAATACATGAGAGCCTCATTCCACCATTTCTAAATAATACTACACTTTCCTCAATCTAAAAAAAAAGCCAGGGAAATAGTTGCAAAGAGCAGGAAAGGCCCTGAGTGATGACAACATCAGGAGAAGGACCCACAAACTACCATGACTGAGCAATCATGAGCCCACAATAAAAGTCTTATGTAGCAAGGCTCTCAAGGAGTGTGTCCTTATTAGAGACAGAATGTGCTAGGAAGTTCTGAGCAAGCCACTTTGCTCCAATTTCCATTTTGGTTTGAAAAGTGAGAGAATCAAACTTATCAAAAGAATTGCTGTAAGACATGATTGTTTACTTCGTCTGTCTAAACACATGAGACTTTTGAAATGGGTGGGCCACAGAGAGCTGACTGTGGACATCGTGCTAACTCCCCATATCCAGCTGTTAAATTCCATTAAAAAGCCATTTTGAATGTCATTCAATATTTTTTTCCTAATGTGTGTTCAGTGCGTGAGCAATTAAAGTAATTGCCAGAAAAATGCTGATGATCATGAGAGGCTGCAGAGGTGTTCCTCAGAAAAACTCCCTGCTAAGATGTAGGTAGGACACCCCCCCCAAGTGTGGTCTCCATTCTCCTCCCCATGCCCCATGCCACTCTTTTCTCCTACTCAGCAAATGATGAGAGCATATTCAACTCCTGCCCTTAAGTATGCTTTACTGCAGGAGTTTGCTACTTTGGATAGTCCAGGGGCCAATCCCCCCCCCCAACCCACTGAGGGACACACTGCCCCCACAACTGCCCCTCTACTGTAAAAAAAAAAAAGCCACCCTAGCCACTACAAAGATTTAGAATGGACAAATTTAGCTTGTTTGTTTTCAAGCTACATGTGTCCATTTGAAGACTCTGAAGCGGTTTGCTGCTGAATTTCAGTGCAAACCATGACTTTTTCTCCCATTTTTTAAAAAAGAAAAAAAATAGGGGTGACGGGCAAGGGGGTGGAGGTCAGGGTGGAGGCCACACCAGGAGGTACACGTGGCCTGTGTATTGCCTAGCCTGTACTAGTAGAAGTTCCATGCACCTCAATATTATTTACAACTGCCATTCCATTGGCCATGCTGGTGGGGCTGATGAGAGTTGTAGTACAAAATATCTGGAGGGTAGCAGGTTGTGGAAAACTGTTGTGAACCATTCTAACTAATTCAGAAGCTCAAAAGCCAGGGTGGTTCACTGCTTAGGCTGTCAGTTTGGTCATGGAAACCTGGGTTCAAATCTCTGCTCTGCTTAGCAATTCACGGGGTGGCCTTGGGCCAGTCACTATCTCTCAGTCCAACCTATCTTTCCAGGTTGTTGTAAAAAAAACCACACACACACAAAAAAAAGGTCTCCCTGAGTTCCCTGAAGGTAGGCCAGGCTGGAAGTGTCACAAATTAATAAAGTAAGGGGGTAGCTTCTTGGGGAAGGGGATATGAGCAGAGGAAAGCAACGTCAGTGTTTTCCCGTTCATACATCCTGGATAGGGTAAGGCAGAAGAATTTATTGCAGGCCAGTGTCAAGGACTGGTATAGTTGGGCTCCAGCTGAGGGCACACACTCCAGTGGGGGCCCACTGACAAAAGCCCCCTGGACTTGCTGGGGGCTTCCCCATTGCAGCCTGTTTGTTCACCTGCCTCTTGCTGTGGCCCAGACAACAGTGGCGGGGAGGAGGAGGAGGAGGAGGAGGAGGAGGAGGAGGAGCAGATGCCACGGCCTACTTGCTCACTGGCTTTCTGTCTGTCAAGTAAGCAAGTGGCAGGAAAAATGAGAAAAAGGAGGCAGTGCAATAACAGATGGTGACAGTGGTGGTGACAGCCTAGGCAGGGGACCCACTGAGGCTGCCTTGCCTAGCAGCTCTCAGAAACTTGGAGCTGGCACTGCTTTCTTGGGCTGTCTTAGTACTGGCTTAGTGCGCTGAGTGGGTTTTCTTATTTGAGGCTGCAGTCCTATACCCACTTACATGTGAGCAAGCACCATACAATTCAATGGGACTTTCCTCTAAGATGTAGCATCTAAATAGACATTCATAGAATTGGGCTGTGAAAATTCAATAGCTTCTCAGAGCTACTAATAATTTATGTGGCATTTTAAACTTGTGAGCAGTCCTTGTCTGTCCTCAAAACAGCTCAGTGTTCATCACTGCAGAAATATTCAAGTGGCCTGAAACTTATACAAAGCCACTCAGTGTCTTCCAGAATAAGCAGACATTTAATCCCCCTCAGCATCTCAACTCCAAGGGCAAGGCTAGACCATGCTTGATCTCACCCATAATATTACTTGTCCTAGTAGAAGAAGCTCTTTACGAGTAATAGTTTCGTGACAGACAGAAATTCAGTAAGTGAAATTCCCTATTTCTGGATGTCAGTCCATCAACTCTGCTGAGAGACCAGTTATATCAAGGTCCCCCTTCCTTCAGCTGTCACCACCCGGCAGCAGCCATTCCATTAGGCTAAAACAGAGAGAGAGGTGGGAAGCAGAGCCCACTCTATTCATTCTGCTGAGAGACCAGCTCCATTTGGATCCTTGTCCTCCTCCAACTGTTTCCATTGCAGATAAGAACTGCAATGATAAGAACTACTTATGATAAGAACAACTGTGTAACTTTAAGCATTGGTGCCCGCGTCTGCTTGTTTTCCACTTCCCTCCTCCTCATGATTTCCTTATGTGTCTTTTCTTTTTTTATTGCATACCTGTCCTGTGGGAGGGAACTGTCTAAATTTGCATTGATCTTATGTATGCTGCTCTGGGAGCTTTTTCAGCTGAAGAGTGGGGTAAAAATGTTTTAAATAAACGAATAGTAAATATATGTGCTGGGATAAATCTACACTGTTTAATGTCCCATTAATGGGGCAGGGGGAAACAGTATTATATACTTCTGTTATTAATATGAATATGAACAGTTCAGAAGTTAAGGCATATCTTCCTAAATATACCCTCCTCCATGAGACATTCCTAACACTCTTCACCTATATTCATGTGAATGCTGCCACAGTGAAAATGGTTTGGTGGTTCTTCTATAGCAACACTTAGAAGAATGTTGATATCTTATTGGTGCACGCGATGCTGCTGATATATTTTTTCCTCTATTATTGTGTTTGGAATGATACACTTTGATGTCAATAGAATGATGCAATCAATAGCTTTTGCTTAAAATAGATTGGTTTTGAGTACAGATCTGAGCCAAAATCCATTGAAATGCCTGACATTAAATCTACTTGAATAGATATTCCATTAGCTTTTGATAAGATGATGAATAGTATTCTGTTTAAACACAAAGTGGAAAAAATAAGAAAACTATATTGAATAGGGCCAGCAAAGCATCCACTCTGTAATGCCAACACTCTCTTGTACGAATTGTTTCTGAAAAGCTGGAACCCCCAGGAGCATGTCCAGATAGGGCTTTTGGTGGCCAGAGGCACCCTAACAACCTGGAACAAGCAGGTACTTCTCTTTCTCAGATGGTGCACCCAACATTAACAGTTAAGGACAGAGTAACACAGGGAGCTTCTATGTGGGACCACACATTTTAGTGCAGTCTTTCCCTCAGAAATAGTGACAAATTGCAACAGAACACTTTTCTTCACACAACACAGAATTAATTTATGGAACCCACTGCCAGAAGATGGGGCAGTGGCAACTTGCTTAAATGGTTTTCAAGGGAGATTAGACAAAATTCCTTCCAAACGTCCCTCTATACATTTGCTGAGGAAGGGGAGGGAATCTTCCCTGATGGCCGCTCCCAGTGGCAACCCCCAATGGCACTGCCCCGCCATGGCTAATAAAGTAACAGAGGAGAGTATACCAGTGACTATTAGCTTTGATAGCGATATGGTATCTCCAAGTTCAGAGACAGTATGATGAATGCCTTGAGAGCATAAAAAAAGCCCTGCTGGACCACACCAAAGATCCATCCAAGTGCAGTATTCTGCCTTCCACAGTGGTCAGCCAGGTGGCCCATGAAAATGTACCTTGAAAGCCAATGCACTGGTTGCTCCACAGCAACTGGTATTCAGTGGCATACTGGCTCTGAAGATGGAGATTTCACATATACCATCATGACCAACAGCAATCTGAACCTCTTAACATCGACAGCTGAAAGATTTGGTGGAGCAGCTCCACCAGTGGTGGCAAGGAGCTCTGCTAGCAGGGGTCTCCACCATTACAGAGGCTCCTGCTGCATCCACAGAGAGCTCTCTGGGCAGAAAGCTACTGCCTGTACCATGTGCCAGTTCCCAAAATGGAGCATTCCAGGGAGCAGACTTTGAATCTGCTGGACCCAAAGCTGCTGTGTTCCCTTGGTCTGAACCAGGACTCTTCTGGTGTTTTCTGTTTCCAGTATCTGTATCAATTGCCATTTAGTTTTGCTCCCTACACATGCACAACAACCTGTGAGAGACCAGCTTCTCCCTGTTATGCACACAACTTTAATAGTATTCTGATACAGCAATCACATGGACAGAGTGCTACTTGAGAAAGTCCCACATGATCAGTTCTGTTGGTTGTATTCATATACACACTGCAGCCACACTGGATATCACTGCAGTGAAGAAACTATTCCAATTGCCATCTAGGGGCCCACTCAGCTAGAGCTGGATCAGGGTCAACATTTTTATTCTTAAGAACATGTAATTATGGTTTATCTAGACATTGTTGTTCTAGATCAGGCATAGGGAACCTTTGGCCCGCAGAGATTCCCCATCCAGCCCATGAAACCTTCTTGGATCCCTCTGGGGGTGGGGCTTGGCCTTCAAGTCCCCACCCCCCAAGAGTGATCCCTGCCATTATCTCCAATCACAGATTGGAGATAACAGTGGCAAAGCAGGCAGTGGGGGACTCAGTCAATACTGGGTGGAGCTGCTCCTCCCAGTGCCAGCTGAGTCTGTTTGTGCTCCATGCACTGCCTCCGTGGGGAGTATGTGCTGTGCTCTCAGCCCCAGGGTCTTGCTTGCACTGTGCCTTCCTCCATTGGGGAGGATGCTGCATGACCAAAGTATCCTTGGCTGACCTTGAGGAACACCCCAGCCACCAACTCAGTTGGGATGGCTTTGCTGTGCCCAAGTTTTCCCCAGCCAGGGATAGCACAGATGCACCAAAGCCGGTCCCCGAACCAAGCACCAGCTGGAGCTTGAACCAGTGCTTTGGCCAGGGGGTGTGGCCATGCCCCTGACATCCAGCCTGTGAAGGGGTGAGTGGGGATCATTTGGCCACACCTCCACTCCAATACTGTTCCCCACCTCTGCTCTCGATGTTCTATCTCAAGCTATTTTAATCAGGAAAACATATGTATAATAAAATATATAACACATATATAATTAATATAATATATAAATGCATTTTCTCCAACATCAAGGCTCTGTTAAGCATAGCATTAACTTTCCATAATAGCTTTCCTTTACCTCTGCTTCATTCAGATACATATATACACAAAGGTATTTATTATCAATTGGCCAAATGCGTTCCTTGAAATTAGAAAGAAACAGTGTATTACACACCATAATCCTTACAGGAATATGAGTAATTATTTACAGTAAAACACAATGTGTACTTGTCAAATCTGATAGAACAGACCCTAGTTCATTGGACTAATTTTACTAAGGAGATTTTACTGCTGTTATCCCCATCTGTTTACTGACTAGAAAATGCAGTATAGTTACAGACAAGTAGGCTAGCATTTTACAGATGCTGCAAGAATCTTTATTGACCCATATCAAATGTGGTTTGACTCACAACATGACATACTACCATTTATCACATTATTGTTGGCAATGGTATTTACAAACCCTTAAGTATGATTTTTCAGAATACTTAAACTGGAGCGGAAACCTTTAAAATGCAAAACAGATGAATGCAACTATGGACACTGGAAGTTACAATGGCAACGATGGTGTGTTGTTAACGTCATACATTGTTTTTATAGTGCCTGTAGTAGATTAGTGATGCCATTACCCAATATCCAAATAGCATTTTGCCTTCCAGTTATTAGTTCAAGTTTTGTCAATTTTCACCTGTGTTTATATTTGTAATCCCACCTGTTGCATCTTGGGAGATTAGAGTTACACTGTCGTGTGGAACAGGGGAAACAAAAGAGAAAGAACAGTGGAAATGTCACCACCAGATTCTGAAACCTAAACACACAAGAGCCTCCAGCAGAGACCCAAGGGAGCATTGTTTTGAGCCTCACAGATTTTTTCATATATGCTGGGGCTACAGATCTTGATCTTTCCAGAGCCCCTTCTGAACAACTTTGAGAATGTACTACACTCAGAATTTTAGAACTACCTCTTGACTTGCAGGAAAGAAAGGTGTCTTCTGTACTGGAAGAGTTAGCGTTAAATGTGTTAATGCAGCTCCCTGTGCTTGTTTATATAGAACCCACTGGATCTTGAAATGTTAATGGATAATCTGCTGCAAAGGATTCACATATGAAATGCAAGCTTAAATATTATATGTTAAAGTGAAATATCTAGGCGCCTGCGTAGGAATTCCGGCAGGCAAACTCAGATGTTGAATGACTTGGAAAAATGAACCGAAGAGCTGTCAGCCAGATAACAAAAGGTGAAACCTCAGAACCTAAGTTTTCTGATAAACATTTACAAGATGGCTCTAGGCTTACTGAAGCTGAGACAGTGAAAGGTGGGTGCAGATAATGCCAGAAACGAATCCTACACCTTATACAGCAACTACCAAATGCCTCAGTTTGTAAACAGAAATTGCTGATGTGTCAGGAGAAATTTACAGTAACTTAAACCAAATGTCCTTAAACATACAAAAAACAAAAAGGAAAATAAAACAGTACATAATACAACTTTATGATGAATAGCTTTGCTAAAACGAAAGGCAAGCCAACAAAAAAACCTGCAGGGGCAACACTGGCCATGCTATCTCAGGCTTGCTTCAGTCAGTGGTTCCTCCAGCCAAAACACATTCAAAAGGCCTGAGGGATTTTTTTTTTTGATACTGTTAGATTGGAATGACTGTTTCCAATGCTGGGAGAGGGACAGGGGGAGTGCGTCCCTGTTGATTCTCCTGGACCTCTCAGCAGCTTTCCATACCATCGACCATGGTATCCTTCTGGATAGGTTGTCTGGGTTGGGAGTTGGAGGCACTGCACTGCAGTGGTTCTGCCCCTGCTTGGATGGCCGACTCCAGAAGGTGGTGCTGGGGGATTACTGCTCTGTGCCATGGCAATTGTGCCATGGGATTCCATGGGGCTCTATTTTATCCCCCATGCTGTTCAACATCTACATGAAACCGCTGGGGGAGGTAATCCGGAGGTGTGGGCTGAGGTGCCATCAATATCTGGATGACACCCAGCTCTAACTCTCTTTCTCATCAAACCCTGGTGAGGCTGTGGCTATTCTGAATCAGGGCCTGGGCATGGTAATGGACTGGATGAGGACCAATAAACTGAAACACAATCCAGACAAGACAGAGGTACTGTTAGTGGGTGGTTCGTCTGCCTGGCTAGGTGATGTTCAACCTGTTCTGGAGGGGTTGCACTCCCCCTGAAGGATCAGGTTCGTAGTTTGGGGGTGCTCTTGGATCCAGGACTGTCACTTGAGGCACAGGTGAACTCAGTGGCACGGAGCACTTCTTTATCAGCTTAGGCTGGTATACCCGCTATGCCCTTATCTGGACAGAGATAGCCTAGCTACAGTTATCCATGCTCTGATAACTTCTAGTCTGGATTACTGCGATGCGTTATACGTGGGGCTGCCTTTGAAAACAGTCCGGAAACTTCAGCTGGTCCAAAACAGGGTAGCAAGATTGTTAACAGGGACTGGCCAGCGAGCACATATTACGCCAGTACTTTTCCAGCTGCACTGGCTGCCAGTCTATTTCCGGGCCCGATTCAAAGTGCTAGTATTAACATTCAAAGCCCTTAACGGCTTGGGGCCAGGTTATCTGAAGGATCGCCTCCTCCCATATGTGCCTGCCCGGACCTTAAGATCATCGTCAGCAGCCCTCCTCCGTGCGCCCCTGCCAAAGGAAGTGAGGCGGGTGGCTAGTAGGAAGAGGGCTTTTTCTGCTGTGGCACCCCGGCTCTGGAATGAGCTCCCTAGTGAGGTTCGCCTGGCACCTACACTGTATTCCTTCTGGCGCCAGGTGAAGACCTTTTTATTCTCCCAGGCATTTTAGCATTTTAGCTCTTTAGACTTTTAGCTTTGCTGTTTTAAATCTGTATTTTAAATCCCTGCACTGCTGCTAGGTTTTATTCTGGTTGTATTGTTTACTGTGGTTTTAATGTTTTACGTATTTTGTATTGTTTTATTGTGTGCTCTGTGTTTTAATTTTTGTGAACCGCCCAGAGAGCTTCGGCTATTGGGCGGTAAAGAAATGAAATGAATGAATAAATTCTCCTCCATAACAGACATGTACCTCCAAAAGAATCCCTTGATTGACTGGCCACATGATTGTTACTAGGAAGAAGGCGGCTGTGCTGGCTCCATGTTTTGGGGGGCCCTTGGACAAGTTTCCATCAATGGGCATCGCCCCTGCAGTTTAAGCATCATGGGTGTGTTATCACTGCAACGAGTAGAAGGGTAAGGAATGAATATTGTCCTTTCCAATATTTGGACTGGGATAACAAACAGAAGTTCTAATCTGACAGTGGAATTCTGTCATATCATGAAAAAATGGCTAATTCATAGAGAACATCCTTTGTATGCAGAAAACCCAAGTTCAGTCTTTGGCCTCTCTCATGAAAATGAGTTCAGGTATCAGGGCTGCTAAAGATTGCCAATCAGAGTAGACACCGCTGGTTAGAGAACTGCAAGGATTCTCCATGCTGGCTACCCTTTAATAAAGATGTAACTTCTTTTAAAGCTAACTTAAATATATGTTCTACTGCAGTGTGCATATATGTAAATACACCTAGAACTATAAGAGTATCTGAATATTTGTACTCGGATGTGACCAAAAAAATGTTGCTATTCCCCCTATGTATGTTCTCCTTTTAGAACTTTGAGACTTGGATATATGGAACCCCCTGCCACAGTGTTTAGATAGATCTCACCACTAGGGAATGCTGCATCAACTATAAGACCTTTAATCACTGCCACCAAAGCCTCTGTACCATATAGAAACTCATTAGCTTTGTGCCTAAGGCATAGGCATGAGACTAACACCACCACTAGAGACAAGTTTATGAATAAAATTAAGATGTTTATTTAAGGAATTATTTACACCAGGAAATAAAGTGTTGCTTTTGAAGTTGTAGGATGAGTTTGCTTAAATGTACAGTTCTTTGGTTAAACATGCTTAGCTATAGATCCTAATAGCTAAGAGTCTTCCCCAGCTAAATTAGCTCTCCCTAACTTTTCCCTCTCTAACCCAACTTTTCCCTACCAGCAACCATGTGAGGTGGTGGAAACCATGGGTTCATACAGTAGTGGGTGAGGGAGAAAGATGCTGACCCCGAACCAGTGTGTGGTGCCTCCAGTAGCCCACCAGGACCCCCTGTTCCATGAAAGGGGGTGGGGAAGAGCCAGTGAGCAACTTATAAAACAAAAACTAGGATTTATTTAATAATTACATTACAACACCTTTATACCCCACCTTATCCTTGAAGAATTCTAGATAGCTTACAGCAAGTTAACAAGGAAGGGGAAAGAGTGTGTAGTCCAACTGACTACTACCTGTCAAGAACCAACCAACCTATGACTAACTGACTAACCTATATATGTGAATGTGTGTGTATTTTTTGGATCTGTCTGTTTACACCTGGCCAGGATTTGACCCTTCTTACCTTCTGCCAGGTCTCTCTCCTACAGGTCTTCTTTCAGTGACCAATCAGTGATTCTTTATGGACCTTCTAACCACGAATCAAATTTGTTGACCCCTTGACCAATCCAAACTGTATTCTACTATCCACCTGGTACCTATATAAACAAAGGCAGCTTCCCCCCCTGTTACCTGTCACACAACAACCTGACCAAGGCAGCTGCAACTGTCCTATTACAAGTTACACAGTAGAAAAGCCAGGCTTCTGGCCTACTTGGATACATTATCACTCAGAGGTTATTCACAGAATGTAAACTTTAGAAAATATAAACAGACAGATAAAAATACAGTGTTTCTTCACATAAGACATGGTTTCAGTATAAAATAAGAAATGAAAATCTTTTGTTAACTTTGTTGTTCTTTCCATTGTCTGGAAATATATAGGACATTCCAGAATACTGTTTAAAAACTAACCAAAATGGTCTCACTCAGTATAATGCAGCTTGTTCTGTTCATAAAATAATTACTGTAAATCACATGTTTGTTGACCTTTCAAGTTTCCAGGAATATGTAGGACATTCCAGAATACTGTTCTAGAAGAAAAACAACAAATCCAAGGAATTACGGACAACAGATGCTAACACTTGGCTAGGCCGTTGCAAAAATGGCAGATGCTGACAATCACATATATCCTGTTGCAGTGCCTATATAAGTAAATAAACAAGGAATAATACGAGTATCTGAATATTTGTGGTGGGGCATGAATAAATATGCAGAGCAATTTCCAGAAACATATATTTTAAAGCACATAATGGGGGTGGGGGGAAGCCTTTTATAGGATCCGTACTGGGATAGAGTACAAGGGGCACCTACCACTTGTGGAATGGAGATTTAGCGCTTCTGGGGGCTTGTTTCTGGAACAGGGCAGGTCGGCAGAGCTCCTTTATGCGAGCTCTGCTGACCGGTCCCATTCCAGAAACAAGCGTTTTTACTCGCTTCAGGTTTCCCCTGGAAGTGGTAAATCTCCATTCCTCAAGCAGAAGGCACCACTTGCCGCAGGGAATTGGTGGGGCTGGCTGCTCTCGGGAGGTCTCTGTTAGACACTGCCCTTTGATTTACAACTCAGCCCATAAGCCAATGGCAGTCGTACACGGAGCTCACCTGCTTAGGGATAGCTTTCCCATTTATTCTACGTTAGGGAACCACTCTGCACATGCTCCTTAACATGCATGTTTATTCAGAAAGTATATGAATTAGAAAGCTGGAAATTTGATTTAAATCACTGATATACAGGCAGTTTCTCTTAATAATTTAAAACATTATTTCAACCAATGACTGCTTGCTTGATCACCTTGCTTTAAATCAATCAACCCTAGCCTAAATCAGTATAAATCACACACATTCACACACACTTTGAGTTCAATGGATCATAGCTGAATTCTAAATCCAAGTACATGCATTCCTTTGCATGGTTGCTCAGAGATAAGTTCTACTGTATTCAATGGGGCTCACTCCGTAGTCAATATGTTGAGGACTGCAGCCTCAATTGGCTTGAGAGATCTCCATTTTAGGGATCACATACCTGGGAAAACTTACCGTCACTTATAATCAGGTGAATACATTTTATTCAATGCATTTAAACCAAGAGCAATTTCCCTCCTACAGCAAGTAGCAGCTTTTGGAGGGGGGCAATTTTCATCCCCCCCTCCCCCACCTGCAATATGTGGGTATTATTAGCAGACTATAGTCCTATTCAGGCATTCCTAGTCTAGGTAGACTCTACATATGAGCAAGGAGACCAAGGACTAGCGTGCTAGCTGTACCCTCACCAGCATCCTCCATGTGTTGTGTGCAACTGTCTGCAGCAAGAAGTCTTCTCTATCCATGGAGGTTCTCCACAGGCTTCTCCACCCACCCCCTGCAGCCCCACTAATCCTCAAGAATAGATTTTGAGGGCATATGGGAGGCTACAGATGGGAGGGGAATCACTTCTCCCTCTTCTGCTGAAGGAAGCTGTTCCATCAGTGGGAGGAGTTAATTGGATACCACCCATAGTTGGTATCCAATTTAAGTTGATAGCCCACTACAATATTCTGATTATTATTATTATTATTGTATTTATTTATACCCTGCCTTTTCCCCAGTACCGGGACACAAGGCGGCTTACAAAAATTAAAACATATACAATTAAAACATATGAAAATATACAAAAGTTAAAATATAAATTAAACAATATAATTAAAATTATATTAAAACATTAAAGCAGCATTTAAAAACAATATTTTAGCAGCTTACCCCCAGGTGCCAACTATGTCCCAAAGGCCTGCTGGGACAAGAACATTTTAGTATGCCTCTGGAAACACATCAAAAAGGGAGCCAGTCTAGCCTCCCTGGGAAGGGTGTTTCACAGCTGTGGGGCAGCTACCAAGAAGGCTTTCTCCCGGGTTCCTACCAAACGTGCCAGTGACAGTGGTGGGACTGAGAGAAGGGCTTCCCCAGAAGATCTCAGAACATGGGCAGGTTCATAAGGGAGGATACGGTCTTTCAGATAACCTGGACCAGAGCCATATAGGGCTTTATAGGTCATAGCCAGCACTTTGAATTGTGCCTGGAAACAGACTGGAAGCCAGTGAAGCTGTTCTAACAATGGAGTTGTATGCTCCTGTAACCAGCCCCAGTCAACAGTCTGGCAGCAGCTCTTTGAACCACGTTGCAGTAATCCAAACGGGATGTAACTAAGGCATGTGTCACCATGGCCAGATCAGACATCTCCAGGAATGGGTGCAGTTGGCGCACTAGTTTTAACTGTGCAAAAGCACTCCTGACCACCACTGAAACCTGAGCAGCCAGGCTTAGGGCTGAATCCAGGAGCACCCCCAAACTGCGAACCTGAGTCTTCAGGGTGTGTGTAACCCCATCCAACACAGGCTGAATCCCTATTCCCTGATCTGCCTTTTGACTGACCAGGAGCACCTCTGTCTTGTCTGGATTAGTTTCAATTTGTTCTCCCTCATCCAGTCCATTACTGATGCCAAACACTGGTTAAGGACAAAAACAGCTTCCTTGGAATCTGGTGGAAAGGAGTAATAGAGCTGGGTGTCATCAGCATATTGGTGGCACCAAACTCCAAAAGTCCGGACAACCTCTCCCAGCGGTTTCATGTAGATATTAAATAGCATGGGGGACAGAACAGAACCCTGAGGGACCCCACAAGCTAACAGCCACTGAGTCGAACCCCAGCACCACCTTCTGAGTTCGTCCCTCTAGAAAGGAATGGAGCTACTGTAAAACAGTACCCCCAAGTCCCATCCCAGCGAGGCGTCCCAGAAGAATACCATGGTCAATGGTATCAAATGCCGCTGAGAGGTCCAGCAGAACTAACAGGGACACACTCCCCCTGTCCAGTTCCCGGCGTAGGTCATCCACCAAGGCGACCAAAGCTGTCTCCATCCCATACCCAGGCCTGAAACCAGATTGAAATGATTCAAGATAATCCGTTTCATCCAAGAACCCCTGGAGCTGGGAGGTCACCACATGCTCTAATACCTTGCCCCAAAATAGTACGTTAGAGACTGGACGATAGTTATCTAGTATGGTGGGATTCAGGGAAGACTTCTTCAACAGAGGTCTCACAACTGCCTCTTGTTCCAGAGAGGCATTAACTACTCCTGTTGTCCACTCAGCCAGTCCTCCTCTGGCCTCTCTAATAAGCCAGGAGGGGCAAGGATCCAGCATACATGTGGTGGCTCTCACCGCTCCAAGGACCCTGTCCACATCCTTGGGCTGCACAAATGGAAAAGGATCCATCAACACTGAACAAGCAGGAGCCAAAGTGACATCCACAGGATCTGCATCAACTGCAGCATCCAAGTCAGAACAGATCCGAGCGATTTTATCAGCAAAGTGCTGAGCAGATTGTTCACAGCGGGCTGTCGAGTGGTCAGAATATTTATCACATGGGCCAGGATGTAGAAGGCCCCTGGACACTCTAAACAGCTCCACTGGCCGGCTCCCTGCAGATGCAATGGTGGCAGAAAAGAAAGACATCTTTGCTGCCCTCACTGCCACGAAGCAGACTTTCAAATAAGCTCTAGCCCGTGTTCGATCGGACTCGTTCCGAGTTTTCCACCGACGTCGCTCTAGTCCCCATCTCATTCGCTTCATCGCCGCCAGTTCCCTGGAGAACCAGGGTGCTGGTCTGGCTCCAGTCCGCGAGAAGGGATGCTGAGGACAGATGGTGTCCACCGCCCAGCCTTTCCCTGTTCCAGGGCTTCAACAGAATCGCCTGCCGAGGCAGCAGGAAAATCCCCGTGAGCCATCAGGAAACCATCCGGATCCATCAGCCTCCTGGGGCGGACCAGCATAATCGGTCCCCCACCCCTGCAGAGGCACTTAGTTCCAGTGAGTCTAAACCCCACCAGGTAGTGATCTGTCCATGACAACGGAACAACAGAAATTTCCTCCATGCCCAGATCACCGTCATCCTGCTCAGCATAGAAAACTATGTCTAGAGTGTGACCTGCTGTATGAGGGGGGCCAGAAACCACTTGGGACAGACCCACGGTCGTCATGGAAGACATGAAGTCCTGACCCACTCCCGACAGGGCAGCCTCAGCATGGATGTTGAAGTCTCCCAGCAGAACAAGCCGAGGGGACTCCATCACTGCCACCGAGATCACCCTGGCTAGCTCAGGAAGGGAGACTGTGGGGCAGCAGGGTGGGCGGTACACCAACAGAATCCCTATTCTGTCCCAAGCACCCACTTTTAAGTATACACACTCAAACTCAGTAGACTGTGGTCCAGGGCACCTGGTGAGGGGGATAGTATCACGATAGACCACTGCAACTCCGCCCCCCCTGCCCCCCAGGTTTAGCCTGCTGTACTACAGAAAACCCTGGGGGACAAAGCTGAGATAGATTAACACCTCCAGCTTCATCCAACCAGGTGTCTGTAATACATGCCAGGTCGGCATGCTTATCCAGGATCAAGTCCTGGATGGCAGCTGTCTTACCATTCACCAACCTGGCATTCACCAACAGTATTTTCAACCCAGGGGGCTGCTGCCAAGGCTTTCCAGGTTATTTGTATTGGGGGACCACCT
Organism: Heloderma suspectum; assembly: GCF_057233095.1. Classification (NCBI taxonomy): domain Eukaryota; kingdom Metazoa; phylum Chordata; class Lepidosauria; order Squamata; family Helodermatidae; genus Heloderma; species Heloderma suspectum. The sequence goes on from NC_139464.1 coordinate 78,714,389, forward strand.
GGGGACAACCAGGACCCTGTTATGGTCCCCGCTCTGGTCCTATAAATATTCTGTTGCAATATACTGATATCCTAGTTAATACTGAACATAAAAAACTTACACCAAACTGTAGATCTAGGACAATCAAACTATAATTGGAAATTTGTCAACAGCAATGAAAATTTTGTTTAGTCCTAGATGTCACTCAGTGAAACCCCATAAAACTTCGGAACTGTTAGCTAAGATTTCAAAAACTGCCGGGATTAAATCATTTGGGTGGATCTTATAAATACGAGAGGGAAGAAGAAACAAAAGCTTTGGGGAAAAAAAGCCAAAAGCTTTGGTTACCCATTTGTTAATAACTGCAAGACAGATTAATGAGGATTAGATACTGGATTTGTGGGACCAAACAAGACTAGAATCGAGACATGCTAGAATCTTCCTGAGTCTAGAAGGCTTCCTTATATCAGAGACAACACTGATTATGTCAAGCTGGTACAGAAAGCTTTTTTTTTTTTTTTTTTTTTTACATACCTATCTTATAGCTACAATAGCAAAGAAGTCTCTGGAACCCCTCAGAAACTGTTGGATCCCAGTACTTTTACTAGTGGAGCTAATGGTGGTGAATCTTTAGCAATTAATTTTTTTAAAAAAATTAGAATTTAAAAACATCTAGGTCTGCCCAATTCTTTTCTGAAAAATAGCCCATCTCTAATATGTCATCGTACCATATTTTAAGGTTTAAGAACATATTTAATACTGCTACTCTGTTTAGAGGTTTTGAGTGAATCTTCTGTGTGTTTGCAAGACCATAGATCTGTCCTTTCTAGTAGATAAGATATATTTACTCTAAATTCATTTTCAAAGTAGTTGAGATTTCTGTGTATCACTTATACAAAGACACATTGCTTCCTTTTTGAGATCTGGATATATAGCATGCACACACTCTGCAATACAAATGCAAAAAAAAAATCACATCTATATCAGATTATGTCATGTCACATCTGGAAGTTAGTAATTACTTCTGTAACTTAACAAGCAAAAGCCCAATCCATAATAAATGGATTATCACAGTACACTGTCAGACAAAATCAGTCTTTTTGCTATCTGTAGAACTTCTCTATTACCTTATAGCTGTACTGTTCTCCTTAGATTCTACAACACCCATCAAACACACAAACAGGCATCCATAACTATTATAGCCTGAAGGGACAGAGATAGCACAGTAGCCTTTTGGCTGAGAATAAACATCACCATTAGACAATAGCACCACCTCCTGACAATGCATCTCTTTTTTCATTTTTGGAAGCATCTGAACACATCAAAGGCACAGGCTACAACACATCATAGGACAAATGAATAGAATGCATTGAGCACAAAGTCTGGACACCAGCATTATTAGAACCAGATTTCATGCAATATAAAAGTGAAGAGAAATCCTCGTAGACTTTGTCCATATAGCTAGTACAGGAGTTATTCCAGTAGCAGATGCCTCTGTGCTCATATGAGGTGGTGGCCCAATTCACAAGATGGCAAAGGCCATTATTTATATAAGTCAGACTGAAAAGGAGAGATCCCTCCCTTCCAAATACCTTCCTCCTCTTTTTCCCCACATACTGTGCCCAGCAATAGCCCCTGCAAGTTCTGAATTCACCGCTGTCCCAATAACATGAAAGGAGGTGGAGACAGATGATGTACCTTCTTACTGCCCCCAGTAGATCTTTCCACTCTTGTTCATTCTTATATACACACATTTTATCACATTTATAGTAGCATAGGCTTCTAACACGAATCCTAAAGTTAAAATAGTGTCTCCTCACTGCTATAATTTAGGTAAATTTAGTGGCAGTCTCACTGCCAGTGGTGGGCCTAGTTAGGGGGCTCGCTGTGTGCCACCCTCACCACTCCCCCTCCCCCTGCCTGTACCTTTAAAAGAAAATAAGTCTTTGCCAAAGCGCCTCCAGCTTCACCACAGCAGCCAGCTGTTGCCCTACTGCGGCTGCTCTCCTGGTCACAGCAGCTTCATGTTCAAAACGGTGCATGTATAAACTCCCGCACCTGCGCAGAGTGTTCCAGAGCCTTTCCCTGGAGTGGAAAGGCTTTGAGTCTGCCGGGTGTCCCGTGCCAGGCGGCGCAAGCACCTGTCATTAGGATGGGAAATCAGACCAAAAAAATGGGCCAAGCTCAAGCCTGAGCTAGCCAAGCATGGTAGACCCATTCTCTCCTGAGGGAGGGGGTCGTTCTGGGTGAGGTTGAGGCACCCAGCGCATGTCCAGCAGCCCTTGCTTTCGTTGTACTCACTTCATTTGCTGGCTGGCTCACATTAGATAATTTGCTGAGCCAAGCTGGCCTATAGGCAATAGAGGCATGTGTTGGAGGCCAGCATGAGTTTTGGTTCCTTGATGGTGTCATCAGTTTTATTACCGTTATGTTATTGTTTCATCTTTGACGGGGTGTGTGTGTGTGTGTGTGTGTGCATGCTCTGGAATGTGGGAGCATGGTTTGGGGTTTGTGTGTTTATGTATGTTGGGGGGGTGCCTGTGCGCGCACGCACATTTGTGTGTGTAATGGGGGTGTCTGCGTTGTGCGGTGGGTTCATGCTGTCTTCCGAAACAAAATCATCATCATCACTACATGGAAAGGGATGAACTGTGGATGTGCACGTGACTTGCCATACTTTCCCCTGAGCAATCCAGTCCTCTTTATTTCTTACAAGATATGTATAATCATAATCTGGAATTGTGTACTGTGTGGCTTCTGAGTAGGCCTGCTCTGATGGATGCTTTGTGATGGATATACAAAGGCATGGATTGTCAAATGTTTTCAAACTTGTTTCTGTGTTCCAATTAGGGATGGCGGAGAATTACGCCACGGACTCCACTGAGGCCAGATTCTAAGAATCTGGCCCCCCGGAGTCCGTGGCAGAACGGACCACTCACCTCCACCACCCTGCGAAGTTCACGCCGGCCGAATCCTACCTGCCACCAGCCAGGTCTGCGTCCGTCTGCTGCCAGTCTGTGGATGCAAATGGCGTCCAGCATAGCAGATGCCATTTGCGTCCCTGCTCTTTGCCATGATAGGCTACGTAGTCTTCAGACCAGCAGCAGACGGAAGTCCAGCAGCGGACAGAGCCGTCCGGCAGCTCCGCGGAGCCGATGCGGAGCTGGCCAGGGAGGATCCTGGGAGAAGGAACAGATCGCCTCCCACCACCCCTAGACCCCCAGCAGACTCAGGTGAGTGGGGTTCATACACTCCTAGTTCCAAAGGCTGCTTTTTTGTGTGGCTCTGAGAATATCATATATTACTTCAATTATTATCATTGTTATTATAGCTGTCTGGATTCTCCCCTCCCACTCATCATCTTAAAGTCACTTGATACTCTGTGGAATGGGAGGTGTTGCTGGAACAGGAGAATGTGGGTTCAAAGGAGTACTTTTATGTGGTTACCTGATCCCCCTTTGCATGTTTTGTGCCTCAGTTTTCTCTTTCTGTGGTATTGGTTCCTGACTGTTGGGGATTCAAAGACTGCTCTATGTCCACTGACCTCCTTGGCTCCCCATCTCATGACTCCTTGGTTCTGCCTCTGCTGACCTGTCCTCCACCCCACCGGTCAGGCTGGCTACCATCCTTGTCTGGTCATGATACCATTAGAGTGCAATCCAATGCAGGCTTAGACAGAAAAAAGCCCTATAATTCCAGGCATGCCTCAGCCAGCCATGCTTGTCTAAACATGCAGAGTATTGCACCTTTTGGAAGCAATCCTATGCAGATTGATGGTTGCCTCTGAGCCCGGGGGTGATCACCTATCCAGTGCAGGGTGGGAGGAGTTGTGAGGAGCGTATCTCCTCCCCACTACCGCTGCCCTGCTTTCACGGCTAGACAGCTGCTTTCGGCTGTCTAGCCATGGGACCTCAGAGTGCAGGAAGCGGCGGCAGGACAACACATAGGATGTTGTCTTACTGGCACTTTCGACTTCCCTGCCCCATCACCAGGAATGCCCCATTTCCCCTGCTCCATGCTGCTCTTCTGAGCACAGAGCACAGGGCCGATCTGTGCTGCCTACAAGGCGGCACAGGAGGGGGTGGAGGTCGGTTTTCTGGGAACCGACCTCAGAGCACAGGCTCCAAGATTGGTTTCTGGGAACCGACCTATCCTATGGCCGTCTAGCTGCTGACTAGCAGCCATAGGATTGCACCCTTGGTATCTCTTCTACTCACTGAAGGCAGAAAAAAAAGTTAAGAAAAATACTACAGGCATCGTATCGTCATGATTCTCAGTATTGTAATCAGTCAACCGATATTTTTTTGTAACTTTGTATGGGATACTGGGTTTATTATTCCCATTTTAAGTTCTGTTTTTTAAATCAGCAGGTCCTGGTATTCCAAATAGATGGAATGCTGAGGACAGCATCAAAAAGCAGGCCAAGATCAAGCAGCTGATGCTCTATTTCATCCAAGGTGTGGTCGCCCAAGCTCTACCTCCTGTAATTCAGCAAATATTTATTTCATTATTACACTTTAAGAAGGATGCAGACAAACTGGAGAGGGTTCAAAGGAGGGCAACAAATATGATCAGGGGACTGAAAACAAAGCCCTATGAGGAGAGACTGAAAGAACTGGGCATGTTTAGCCTTGAGAAGAGAAGACTGAGGGGAGATATGAGAGCGCTCTTCAAGTACTTGACAGGCTATCACAGAGAGGAAGGCCAGGATCTCTTCTCGATCATCCCAGAGTGCAGGATACAGAATAATGGGCTGAAGTTACAGGAAGCCAGATTCCGGCTGAACATCAGGAAAATCTTCCTGACTGTTTGAGCAATACGACAATGGAACCAATTACCTAGGGAGGTGGTGGGCTCTCCCACACTGGAGGCATTCAAGACGAGGCTGGACAGCCATCTGTCAGGGATGCTCTGGCTTGGATTCCTGCATTGAGCAGGGGGTTGGACTCGATGGCCTTGTAGGCCCCTTCCAACCCTACTATTCTATGATTCTATGATTCATTGCATCTAGAATTTATATCCACTGAACCAGAAACAAAGTTAAGGAAAAACAAATAATTGAATAGTATATAGGATTTTTAAAATCACATAAACTAATACTTATTTTTTTATTTATACTCCATCCTTCTACCAAAAAATGACACTCAAGGCAGCCTATGGGCACAATTAAAACTGATTAAAACAATACATTAAGGGAGCAATCCTATGGCGGATATGTGGGTTTCCGGGAACCGACCTCGAAGCCTGAGCTCCAAGGTCAGTTCCTGGAGAACCACCCTTCCCCCCTTCCACGCTGCCCCACAGGCAGTGCGGAACAGCCTCACACTCCATGCTTGGAAGAGGAGCATGAAGAGGCGAAAACAGGACATTCCAGGGGGCATTCTGGGGTGGGGAAGGTGGAAATGCTGGTCCGACACATCCTATGTGTTTTACTGGCAGCCACCTTCCCCACTCCACCTTCCTGCGGCTAGACAGCTGAAATCGGCTGTCTAGCTGCAAATGCAGGGCAGAAGAAGCGCGGAAGGAACAATCCCGTCGGTGCTTCTTCTTCCCTGCACTGGATAGGCAGTCACCTCTGTGTTCGGAGGCGGCCTATTCCCATAGGACTGCACCTTGAAATACAATAAAAACATAACAATTACAGAATTTAAAAAAAACAGCATCCAACCCAACAGATCCACTTACAGGCCAAAGGCTTTCTTGAATAAAGCAGTAGTAGGGGAGAAGGCAGTCTTTCAGGCAAACTGATCCCAAGCTGTATAGGGCTTTATAGGTCATAACCAGCACTTTGAATTCTCCCCAGAAAGACACTGGTAGCCAGCGAAGCTATTGTACCAAGGGAATTGCATGTTCCCTGTAACCAGCGAGCCCTGCTCAACAGTCTGGATGCAGCATTTTGGACCAAATGGAATTTCTGAACAGTTTTTGAAAGCGGCCCCATATAGAGCACATTGCAGTACTTCAAATGGGATGTAACTAAGGCATGTGTGACCCTGGCTTGTCAGACACCACTAGGAATGGGCACAATTGGTGCACTAACCTCAGCTGTGAAGACACACTCCTGACCACTGCCAAGACTTGAGCATGCAGGTTCAGGGCTGAGTTCAAGAGCGCCCTGCATTGTCTGCAGCAGACTGAGTGAAGGTGCTAACCAAGAAGCAAAGTAATGAAGCAGGCAAAGGCTCTAGCACACAGGTTTCAGTCCAATGGGTTCAGGAGGCAAAATAGTAGGCAAAGATCGAAACACAGTTAGGCTGTCTGATACTGTCAGGGTGGAAACTGAGCCCGTAGAGCCCCAGAGCAGTTCTGATTCTGAGGAGGAACAGCAATCCGTGGGAGAGGAGCTCGCTCATCTCTCACAAGCACAGCAGCTGGCAGAGATTCCTCCTGCCAGCATTCCTGGGAGAGATAGTGACCCTGGCAGTGAGAGAGTGCTGGAGGGGGGCTTGCTGGACGCTCGGCGCAGATGCAGGGAGCGACGACAGATGGAGGGCGCCGAGAGGAGGTGCGCTGCTCGTCTGGCGCTACAACAATGGTCGTGTCCCGAGGACCCAAGGGAAAGAGGGAGGATCTCTCCATAGCCCATAAGTTCAGAGTCTTCCTGCGGTTCTCCTTCAAACGGGGACCAACTGCCTTACCTGGAGCTTAGGCTACTCTGCTATCTTTCCCCAGTGCTGTTCCTTGCTTAGTCGCTAGTGATTAATATCTGAAAGAGTCATAAAGTAATAAAGGAATAAAGCCTTGGAAAGAATCCTCGTCATCTGTGTCCTGAGTTGGCTATTGGAGGGGACTGCAAGAGGCAGCTAGGGTGCTCCTGACAGATACATTACACAGTCCAGAAGCAGAGTCAAGATGGAGTCCAAGGGTCAGTAGCACAGAGGATCAATCACAAAGCAAGGTCCTGAAAACAAGGTACTTGAGCTGATAGAACAACACTGTTCCAGCATTAGCTAGACAGCCACTGAAGGCTTTTAATACCACAGCCTGCTGAGCCCCACCCACATCCCAGCTGCAGTACATTAGAGCCCCCTGGTTAGAGCCCTACTCATGAAGAGTGGCTTTCTCCTGAGGAGTCCTTCTTTGCAAGCAAGCACCCCTTCTCACTGGAGCCCTACTGGCCTGTCACTTGAGGTGATGATGTTCCTGGGATCCAGGGGGGATGGACCTGCAGTCATCTCCTCCAAGGGCCCAGGCTCCTCCTGGTCTGGTGACAGTGGCTTTCTGGGGTACCACAGTTTCTGGGAGTGCTAGCTCTTCCTCTGAGGAGGATTTCTCCAGTGCAAGCCTGAATCTTCAGGGGGAGTATAACCCCATCCAGTATATCTTGAATCCCTTTTCCCTAATCTGTCTTTCAACTGACCAAAAGCACCTCTGTCTTGTCTGGATTAAGCTTCAGTTTGTTTGCCCTCATCCAGACCAGTTCATTACCAACAGCAGACACTGATTTAGAACCGGAATCACTTCCTTGGATTTAGATGGAAAGGAGAGATAGAGTTGGGTGTCATCAGCATACTGGGAGCACCAAACCCCCAAACTCTGGACAATGTCTCCCAGCAGTTTCATGTATATGTTAAATCGAATGGGGGATAAGATGGAACACTGAGGGACACCACAGGCCTACAGCCATGGCATCGAACAGGAATCTCCTAGCTCCAACTTCTGAGATTGCCCCTCCAAAAAGGACCAGAGCCACCATTTAATAACGCCCCCCATCCCACCTCAGATAGATGCCTCAGAAGGATTCCATGGTTGATGGTATAGAAAGCCACTGAAAGGTCCTGTAGAGCTAACAGGGACACCCTCCTCCTGTCCAGTTCCTGGTGTATATTGTCCACCATGGTGACCAAAGCAGTCTCTGTCCTATAACCAGATTGAAATGGATCTAGATAATCTGTCTCATTCAGAAATCCCTGGAACTGAGAAGTCACCACATGCTCCGGCACCTTACAATACTGGAGACTGGCCAGAAATTAGCTAATACAGGGAGGTTCAGGGAGGGCTTTTAAAGAAAAACACACACACCAAAGGTCTTACCACCACCTCCTTTAGGCAAGATGGAATCACACCTTGCTGTAAAGAGGCATTCACCACTACCCCACTCAGCCTGTCCCCCTTGGCTGCTTTTATAAGCCAGAAAGGGCAAGGGTCCAGTGCCCAAGTAGTAGGCCTCACCTCTCCAAGGATCCTGTCCACATCCTTGGTCTATACAATTGAAAATCATCCATTGTAACTAGACAAGCAGAAGCCAAAGTTACATCCACTGGACCTCTAATTACACATAATACCACACAAATAATTTTAACCCTAATAGTTGGATGACAAAACAGATCCCTAATAGTATTGCTGTTTCAATTGTGTAACAGGTCAGGGAGACATCATATTATGGTGCTAATACTAACATGTCACAGAGAAAACAGTGTTTGTTGTCCTGAAACAACCTAAATCAACAGGACCAGGAATGTATTATTTTGCCCTCTAGGCTGGATTTAATTCATATAATCAATTGAGAATTCAGTCCCCACCCCCAGCACAAAATCATTGCTCTGCCTGGCCTGAAGCAACTTCTGTACACATCTGATCAATCAGTGCTCAGTGTACACATTCATAAAAGGTCTCCATGCCTCAGGACCCTGGAATAGAAAGTAATGATATCCACACTGACCTACCATTAGGAAGAGGGTGCACTATACAGATAGCTGGTTATTTACTACATAGCTCAAATGACCATCATAGATGCCACCATTACCCTTTCATATGGTTTCTTTGTGGTATATTTGCGAAATGAGGTATTCCTTTTTAAGTGAGCACTGCTTAATTCTGTTCATTCCAATGATGTTTAATTATACATAAGTCATAAATTACACATGAGTTCATAATATTTTCAATTTATATTTGAAATATGATACGGTCCAACGGTAGCTCAGGGAAGTTACACTGTCAAAAATCTAATCATTTCTTGGCAATTTCCCTTGATCTGTGAGAAGATTCATCAGTCTTACAGGGACAATAAAGTTATAGCAGAGACCAGAGGTGGTTATTTTCCATTCTACGAGCTTTACATGGGAACCTAAGAATACACATCAAAATTAGTCCCTGTGGGGGCTGTTTTCAGAGAGGGTTTCCTCTGGACCCTGCTCACTGACTTACCAATGGATATCTGCCCTTAGATCTCAGACCATAATTGGTGCAAATTCTCTTAGGTAAGTGACCCTCGCCTTAGGGGAACCACTTAGGAAGGTTGAAGGTGCCCCACTCTATGTTTCCAATTCAATATGGTTATTCATCATGAGCACCTCTCTGGCCAGCTCATTGGTTCTACACCTTGAGCTTTTATTATCAGTCAATAAATGGGCATATGTACTCTATACCTATTTGCACTTCAGACAAATTCCTTTGCTTCAGAGCAAGAATTTCTGCCCTGTGCTGATAATTTTATTATGAGGTACAAAAATAACCACATCAAAAGCTCTTAAAATATATTGTCTTTGTTCATTTGTTTTGTTTGCAATTTAATCATACAAATATTCCAGAGTGGGCTTTTAAAGCAAGAGTGGGCAACTTGTGGTCCTCCAGATATTTTGGCCTACAGGTCTCATCAGCCCTATCCCTTATAGCCAATGGTGAGGCATGATAGGAGTTGTAGGCCAAAACCTGCTTTATGGCTTACTGTGAATCTTGCCTTTCACCCACCAAAACTAGCCACGGGGCCCTCCTAGATAGGAAGAGCCTAACAAGGCTTCCTGTTTGGGCTGAGACTTTGCCTGAGCAGCAGTGGTCTTATTTATTTATTTATTTATTTATTTATTAAATTTATTAATCACCCATCTGACTGGTCACCCAGCCACTCTGGGCAATGTACAACCCACCATAAAACAATTTAAAACAATAAAATTTTACCATAATTTTTTTTTTTAAATACCCTAACCCACCCCAAATGCCTGCCTGAACAACCACGTTTTTAATGCACGACGGAAGCTCATTAAAGAGGGGGCATGACGGAGTTCCCTAGGGAGGGAGTTCCACAGAGTGGGGGCCACCACAGAGAAGGCCCTCTCCCTCGTCCCCACCAGTCTAGCTGTCCTGGCTGATGGGACAGAGAGAAGGCCATCTGAGGCTGATCTTGTTAAGCGGCCTGTCTGGTGTTGCTGGAGGCGCTCCTTAAGATAGGCTGGGCCGGAACCATATAGGGTTTTAAAGGTCAAAACCAACACCTTGAATTTGGCCCGGAAAACAACTGGTAACCAGTGCAACTCCTTCAGCACTGGAGTGATGTGATCTCGCCGGCGGCTGCCTTTAATCAGGTTAAAGCTTCCGAACCGTCTTCAAGGGTAACCCCACGTAGAGCGCATTACAGTAGTCTAAATGAGAGGAGACCAGGGCATGTACTACCGATGGGAGTAGATGGTCGGGAAGGAAGGGGCGCAGCCGCCGTATCAGATGGAGTTGATACAGCGCTGTCTGGCTCACAGCTGACACCTGAGCCTCCATGGACAGCTGGGAGTCCAAAATGACCCCCAGGCTGCGGACCTGGTCTTTCAAGGGTAGCCATACCCCATTCAACACCAGGTCAACATCCCCCAGCCTCCTCTTGTCTCCCACCAAAAGTACCTCGGCCTTGTCAGGGTTGAGCTTCAGCTTATTCCTCCCCATCCAGCCACTCACCATCTCCAGACATTTGGACAGGGATTCTACGGCCAACCTTGGTGAAGATTTGAATGAGAGGTAGAGCTGCGTGTCATCCGCATATTGATGACACTGCACCACAAACCTCCTGATGATAGCCCCCAGTGGCTTCACATAGATGTTAAATAGCATCGGGGAGAGGATGGAACCCTGTGGCACCCCACAAGTAAGTGGCCACGGGTCCGAAACCTCCTCTCCCAGTGCTACCCTCTGGTACCTGCCGGAGGGGAAGGACCGGAACCACTGCAATACAGTGTCTCCAATGCCCAACCCGTCCAGGCGGTCCAGGAGGATACCGTGGTCAACGGTATCAAAAGCCGCTGAGAGGTCGAGGAGAACAAGGAAGGAGCATTCACCCCTATCCAGAGCCCTCCTCATATCATCCACCAAGGCGACCAAGGCCGTTTCTGTCCCATGCCCAGGCCTGAAGCCCAACTGAAATGGGTTTAGATAATCAGTTTCTTCCAAGTGTGACTTCAACTGCACCGCCACCACCCGCTCAATCACCTTGCCCAAAAATGGCAGATTTGAGACTGGGCGAAAGTTGTTCAGAACTTGAGGATCCAAGGAGGGCTTCTTTAAGAGCGGTCTTATCACTGCCTCCTTGAGGGCTGATGGCATCACTCCCTCCTCAAGGGAGGCGTTCACCACTGCCTTGATCCCCTCACCCAGTCTCTCTCTGCAGCTCATAATGAGCCAAAATGGGCAAGGATCAAGTAAGCAGGTGGTCGGCCTTACAGATGAAAGCACCTTGTCCACTTCATCAGGAGGAAGAAGCTGGAACCGATCCCACAAAACCGGTTTGCCACAGGCCGCCTCTTGCTCACTAACTGTATCCACAGTGTGCAGAGTAACACACTTAATCTGATCAATTTTATCTGCAAAGTGCCTTGCCAAAGCCTCACAGGAGGCCTTAGAATGCTCCAGTGGTTCCGGAGCCACAGGACCGACCAGGCTCCAGACCACTTGGAACAGCCTCCTGGGGCAGCACTCTGCAGACGTGATGGAGGCAGCATAATATTCCTTTTTTGCTGCCTTCACCGCCACGTGATAGGCTGAAGATATAGCTCTAGCCCGTGTCTGATCGTCTTTGGAGCGAGACTTCCGCCACCGGCGCTCTAGTCGTCTCACCTCCTGTTTCAGAGCTCGTAACCGCGGATTGAACCATGGTGCAGTCCGAGCCCTGTTCAGGGGGAGAGGGCGTTTCGGAGCCACCCGATCTAATGCCCCAGTAATTGCGGCATTCCAGCCACCCACCAGGGTCTCAACCGAGTGGCCGTTGGCATGCCCCAGTGAATCCCCAAGCGCATTCAGGAATCCATTTGGATCCATAAGACGCCTGGGGCGGACCATTTTAATGGGTCCTCCACCCCTGCGGAGGGGTTGTGGAACTGAGAAGTCCAACATCACCAGATAGTGATCTGACCATGACAAGGGGGTGGTGGAGATACTCCCGACTTCCAGATCACTCCCCGCTTCTCCAGAAACAAACACAAGCTCTAGTGCATGACCGGCTACATGGGTGGGCCCAGTTAGAATATGGTGCAGCTCCCAGGAGGCCATGGTCTCCATGAAGTCCCGAGGTGCTCCTGTGAGGATGGCCTCTGAATGTACGTTGAAGTCCCGCAACACCAGTAAGTTAGGGGACTGTACATGCACATCAGAGACCACCTCAAGCACCTCGGCCAGGGAGTCAGTCGTGCAGCGGGGTGGACGGTACACAAGCAGAATCCCCAGACTGCCCTTCGGGCCCAACCTCCAGTACATGCACTCAACAACCTTGGTGTCCCAGAGAGGGGGTCTGGTGAAGACCAAGGACTCTCGGTAGATAACAGCCACTCCCCCTCCCCGATCCCCAGCCCTCGGCTGCTGTGCATACGAAAATCCAGCTGGACACATGGCTGCAAGGGTTGGAGCAGCAGCCTCGGCCAGCCAGGTCTCCGTAATACATGCCAGGTCTGCACCCTCATCCAGGATCATGTCATGGATGAGGGAGGTTTTCTGGGTAACAGACCTGGAATTGCAGAGCAGCAAACGAAGGCCAGAAGATGGGGTCACGCCTCCCCCAGCCATCCTTTGGCTCTGGACAGGCCCGGAGCAGGGGACAGATACTACACATCTCTCCCTTGTTCCCCTTACCTGGCATGGCCTGCCCCTACCGCTCCGCCAGCGCCTGCCGCCCAGCCTCGGTATGTTCTGGCCCCCAACACTCCCCCCACTGCCTCCATCAGGTGGACACATGCCCCCTCGCTCCCGCCTATCAGGCAGGCTACCCACCCCTAAAAACACAACAAAATCCCCCCCAACAAAATAAAACAAACAAACAAAACAATTAAAATCCCCTTAAAAATGCCAGGCAGGAGTCCACAGGGAAGGCCTGGTGGCGGTGGTAGCGGCGACGGCGGCAGCAGGCCCAGCGGCGGCAAGCACGCCTCTTCCCTGGTGGTGGTGGTGGTGGTGGCTTCTCCTGCAGGCTCTGGCTCTCCCAGGCCACCTCAGCCAGCCAGCTTATGTAGCCCCTCCAGGGAGGGGCAGGTGGAGCAGCACAGCTGGCTCGGTACCTGGGGGCCTGGTCCTGCAGGGACTGGCGGTCTGCCAGGCAGAAGTCCACAAGGAAGGCCTGGTGGTGGTGGCAGTGGCGGCAGGCCCGCCGGCGGCGGCGGCAGGCCTCTTCCCTGGTGGTGGTGGCGGCTTCTCCTGCAGGCCCTGGCTCTCCCAGGCCACCTCAGCCAGCCAGCTTATGTAGCCCCTCGAGGGAGGGGCAGGTGGAGCAGCACAGCTGGCTCAGTACCTGGGGGCCTGGTCCTGCAGGGACTGGCGGTCTGCCAGGCAGAAGTCCACAAGGAAGGCCTGGTGGTGGTGGCAGCGGCGGCGGCAGCAGGTCCAGCGGCGGCGGCAGCAGGCCCGGCGGCGGCAGCGGCGGCAGCAGGCGCGGCGGCAGCAGGCCCGGCGGCGGCAAGCACGCCTCTTCCCCGGTGGTGGTGGTGGTGGTGGTGGTGGCTTCTCCTGCAGGCCCTGGCTCTCCCAGGCCACCTCAGCCAGCCAGCTTATGTAGCCCCTCCAGGGAGGGGCAGGTGGAGCAGCACAGCTGGCTCGGTACCTGGGGGCCTGGTCCTGCAGGGACTGGCGGTCTGCCAGGCAGAAGTCCACAAGGAAGGCCTGGTGGTGGTGGCAGCGGCGGCGGCAGCAGGCCCAGTGGCGGCAGCAGCAGCAGGCCCAGCGGCGGCAAGCACACCTCTTCCCCGGTGGTGGTGGTGGTGGTGGTGGCTTCTCCTGCAGGCCCTGGCTCTTCCTGCCACTGGTGTGTTTCCGTGTGTTCTTTGGCTCTGTGTGTCCTTCAGCTCTGTCCTTCAGTGTCCTTCAGCTTGGTCCTTCAGCTCTGATGCCCTGACACAACTCCTGCTCCCCCTCTGATAGCTACCTTTGGCTCAGCCCTGACATCTCTACACTTGGCATTCAACTCATCTCATACATCTACCTTTCCGCTCCATGTCCCTTCTCTTAGATTTAAGTCTGAAGACATACTAATAACAATAACCACCACACCGGCAGATCTCACTAATAGGATTCAAACAAAAAGGATTCAAGGGTGTCCTGCATGATTAAATTCAAACAACAACAAAATAAACTATGCATGTTACAAACAGAACAAATGTTTGGGATGCTTTCCCCAGCTGCAGTGAATGTTTTTGAAAGGACAAACCCATGTGAGTCTTTGTTCACATGAACTTCAACCAAGGCTGCCTCCTTATATATTCATCAGAGAACTAAGCCTAACAAGTGGGACTGCTGGAATCACGAAATGCTTAGAATTAGGCAAGGAATGAAAGGTGAAGCCTAACATAGACTTTGTGGAGAAGGGAAGAGCATATATATGTAGAAAGCAATGGTGTGTTTCCACGGTTCTAGAAATAGAAATGGGTAGGAAGGAATGTGCCAAAAGATGTGCAAAGATGGAATACAGCAGATTGGAACATTGCGTGAGAAATATACAAATGGAAATACAGAATGGTAGAAGAATAGGCTTGAAAGAGAAACATTGTTAAAGAGGAATTTGCACTGTAGTGAACCATTCCTGTCAGAAATTTGGACTGTATAAGACAGTAGTGTATAGCATTAAGAATTTATAATAAAAATAATCTTACCCCAAGGTGGCTGCCATCTGTCCCCATGCTCAAGCTATGCTGTAGTTTCCCTCTGGTGTCTTCTCATTTGTCCCTAGCTAATTATCTCTACCTAGAGCTGAATGCAATTACTACCTCTTCAAACAACAATCAAATGGGGAAATGTAGTACACGCTCTAGCTGGAATCTGATTCCTGATGGTATGAAAGTGTTACAAAGATTCTTTTTTACACCACCCCCACTGTATTTCTTCAGTGCCCTATGAAACAGGCCAGTCTTTCTTTGTTCTGCATCTTCTCCTATATAAATTAGAGCTGTGCGCAAATGGCCTCTTGAAATTCTCCACCTTACTTGTGGGCAGAGGAATTTAGGAGACAATTTCACTGAATCTCTCCAGGAGGAGGAGAAATTCTCATCAGTTTCTCTCAGGTAGGGCTCCCCAATGGCAGGGGGTGTAGCACAGTTTCTTTTTTGTTTTATGTTTTGGGGGTCTTCATGCTGCAACAGCATCAACTGTCTTGGCAGGCTGGCCCCCAGCTTGCATCCACTGCAATGCAGGTGGGGCAGTGTTGGGTCTAGCTCCAGGGAGGAGGTGGAGGTAGTGCTCTGCCAAAATCTCGCCTCTAATTTCCTGAAAGTTTTCTTCCCCCATGAAAGGAGCTTCCATTGTTCTGCCTCATTTGGGATGTTTTATGATTCATTTTTGTGGTGTTTTTGAGCTTACCCAATCACAGCTAGCCTCCCAGGCTGCCTGCACCTCTTGATCTGAAAAAGCCCTATGGGAGGACTTACTGCCTTAAACTGGGCTTTAATTGATGTGTAGAAAGACGAGGGGGCCACAGGCAGCCAGGGAGATGATTGTATAATGGAAAACAGAACACTTGTGCTCACTCCTCAGCCACCTCCTAAGTGAAGGAGAAATGTAGAAACCCAAGAAACCCAAACCCAACCTGTGAGAATTTCTCTGAAATTCCTTCACCATTGAATTTATTTTCCAAAGCAATTTCTCATCCATCAGATTGAATGAGAATGGTGGAAAAAAGTGTGGGAGACATTTTCGGCACAACACTAATATAAATTATTTCCTGAGGGGTAGCTGTGTTAGTCTGTTGCAGCAAAAATAGATTTGTGGCACGTTTAACAGATTTATTATGGCATACACTTTCATGGTCTATAGTCCACTTCTTAATGGGAAGGGCTGTAGCTCAGTGGGGGAGCACATGCTTGGCAGGCAGAAGGTCCAGGTTCAATCCCCGGCATCTCCAGGTAGGGCTAGGAGAGAATCCTGCCTGAAACCCTGCAGAGCTGCTTCCACTCATCTGACTCAGTATAAAGCAGCTTCCTGTGTTCATCAGATGCATATAAATTATATCTCCTTACTCGGCAAGTGCAACGAGCAAGGTAACCTAACTTGAATTATTATTATTATTATTATTATTATTATTATTATTAACATTTCTATATCGCCCAATAACCGAAGCTGTCTGGGCAGTTTACAAAGATTAAAAACATTAAAAATGCAATATACAGAGATTAAAAACCATTTACATAAAAAACCCCACATGAACAGACAATATATACAAAAGAAACATATATCTAAAATAATGTCAAACAAACAATCACAAAAGCAAACAACAACCATAAGACATTCCAGGATCAATTAAAACTTATTGTATGCTGCCAAATGCCTGAGAGAAGAGAAAGGTCTTAACCTGGTGCCGAAAAGATAACAATGTTGGTGCTAGGTGGGCCTCGTCAGGGAGACCATTCCATAATTTCGGGGCCAACACCGAAAAGGCCCTCTCTCTTGTCACCATCTTCCAAGCTTCCCCTGGTGTAGGCAGCTGGAGGAGGGCCTTAGATGCTGAGCATAGTATATGAGTAGGTTCATGTCAGGAGAGGTGCTCCATCGGTATTGTGGTCCCAAGCCATGTAAGGCTTTATAGGTTAAAACCAGCAACTTGAACCAGGCTCAGAAACATACAGGCAGACAGTGCAAGCGGGCCAGAGTCGGTCGTATATGTTTAGACCTTCTGGTCCCTGTTATTAATCTGGCTGCTGCATTTTGCATAAGCTGCAGCTTCTGAACCATCTTCAAAGGCAGCCCCACGTAGAGTGCATTGCAGTAATCTATCATGACCAAGAATAGACAACTGAAGCCAGGTTATCCCTGTCCAGATAGAGGCATAGCTGGGCCACCAACAGAAGTTGGTAGAAGGCACTCCGGGCCATTGAGACCACCTGAGCCTCAAGTGACAAAGATGGCTCAAGGAGAACCCCCAAGCTTTGAACCTACTTCTTCAGGGAGAGTGCAACCCCATCCAGAACAGGTTGAGCACCCTCCATCCAGTCAGAAGAACCACCCACCAACAGCATCTCAGTCTTGTCTGGATTGAGTTTCAGTTTATTAGCCCTCACCCAGTCCATTGTCGCAGCCAGGCATCGATTTAGCATATCCACAGCCTCACCTGAAGATTATGAAAAGGAGAAATAGAGCTGCGTATCATCAGCATACTGATAACAACATGCCCCCAAACTCCAGATGACTGCACTCATTGGTTTCATGTAGATGTTAAATATCATGTGGAACAGAACTTACCCCTGTGGAACCCCATACTGGAGAATCTACGGGGCTGAGCAATATTCCCCAAGCACCACCTTCTAGAGCCGACCACCCAAGTAGAAGTGAAACCACTGCAATGCAGTGTGTCCCACTCCCACTCAATCATCCCAGAAGGATACCATGGTCTATCGAAAGCCTCCAAGACATCAAGAAGAATCAAGGTCACACTCCCCTGTGTCTCTCCTGACACAGCTCATCATACAGGGTGACCAAGGCTGTTTCTGTGCCAAAACCTGGCCTGAACCCCGACTGAAATGGATCTAGATAATCGGTCTTATCCAAGAGTGTCTAGAGCTGGTTGGCAACCACCTGCTCAAGAACCTTGCCCAGGAAATGAACATGTGCCCCTGGCCTAAAATCACTAAGATTTCCAGGTCCAGGAGGGTTTCTTTAGGAATGGTTTCACTACTGCCTCTTTGAGGTGGCCCGGGACCACTCCTTCTTACAATGAGGCATTAATTGCCTCCCTGGCCCAGCCAGCTGTTCCTTCCCTGCCAGTTTTTATCACCAAGAGGGGCAAGGATCCAGTATGGAAGTGGTTGCACAAACCTGTCCAAGCACCTTGTCAATGTCCTTGAGTTGTACCAGCTGAAACGCATCCAGGAGAACAGGACAAGGCTGTGCTCTGGATACCTCATCAGATTCACCTGCTGTAACACTGGAGTCTAAGTCCTGGCAGATGCAAGAGATCTTGTCCTGGAAGTGCCTAGCAAATGCATTGCTGTGGGCCTCAGAGGGATCTACAGTGTCCTTAGGGCATGTAATAGCCCCTGGACGACTCCGAAAAGCTCCACTGGTGTTATGGCACCATGGATTCCATTCATTTCCTATGCTGAGGCACTTCAAACTTTTGATAAAGTTCCAGCAAAGTACAGTTGCCTGTATTTTTTCTTATTAATATGCACAAACATAAAATGACATACACTTGCACATGTTCCTTTTATGTTTTGTTGAACCTGTATTTTTACTTTCATTAGATATTGAACTCCTTCTACCTTGGCCGTTTCATTGCAAATGTTCCATAAGCATATCAGTTGTAGACTAAGATTTATAATTCGTGAATTCCTTTGTTTCTTTAGTGATTTTGATTTATTATGATGTATGTTCTTTTTTGTTGCCTTAATTTTGTTAACCTTATTTCAAGACAAAATAAAATTTCATGATAAATAAATAAATAAATAAAGTCTCCGGTCACTATAATTGTCTTTTAATTCAGCTTTCGCTTACCTTATTCTGTGGCTGGTTTCTACTTCAGTAATGCACACAAAATAATGTGATTGTTTTATTTTGTCAAATGTGAAAAATGCGGTGCTCCACAAAACACGTTGCTACCAGTGTCTGGTTGAAATGGAGATTTAGCAGTAATAAACTGAATCCTCAGTCCAACTTGCTAACTAGTGATACATCAATAAGTGTGTGGGCTGCCTGTGACTCATACACTCATTACAATGAATTGCCTACTCAGTTTCATTCTACCTGCAAAAAAACTGCAGGTCTGTCAGCTCTTATCTTTTGCTTGTTTTCCATATATTTCCAAATGGCCAGCTGTTGAAATAACAGGTATTCTGGTTTCCACAAAAATAGCTTTCTACTGCTTGCTGCTGAGAAGTCGGGGCGGGGTGGGATACATTTCAGTATATCCTGAAAACCAAGAACAGAGTATTCCCACTCCCTCACAATACACATTTTTATTTTTTGAAAGCTCTGACAATTCTAAGATGATTAGAATTCTTTTACAGTTCAGTCTCTAGCTGCACTGTTTAAAATAAGGCTTCCTGCTCACAACTCGGAAATAATAACATGACTGCTGTTCATTACTCTCATCCTACATCTGCTCATGTTTTAAAATGAGTAAGATAAGGTATTGATTCAAGAGCTGCACAATTCTGCCATTTCACTTCACTGGGAACATTTTCAGCCTATCTATGCAACTTTTTTCCCTCTCCAGCAGCAATGAAAGTTTTTGAAAGGAACACAGGCTCCAGTCTATCTTTTATCCATGACATCAGCTCATTTGCCAGCCTGGTGTTCTGTCATCTCAGGAACATCACAGGGTTGTGATATTACCTTTCCCAGATGGAAGCAGAATTGGTTTTATAACTTCTTGTCCGAGTTACTACTAATATCCTTTTTTGAGTCCTTCCAACAGGAGTAATAATATATTTCCTTTAAGATTGATTCAAACTCACCTAGCATTACTCTTTTGCCTTTTGCTTTTGCTTAGTGCCCACACATGTACTCTTGTGATTTTAAAAAATTGTTATAAATTTATTTATAACACAGCTCACAGTGTGCACCTTTGATACTTTTTTTTCCTTTTGTTAAGGCTCAGTTCTCCAACTTCTGTACCTTGGCCCAACACCTATATTGACAGCATCCTATATGACTGAGTTGGCTTCATTATCTATGGCCAAGCCAATAACAGAATTAAGAGTTAACAACACAACCATATACTTGACATAGACTTCAGGAATGATATGTAAACCATCCTGAACTTAGAATCATAGAATAGTAGGGTTGGAAGGGGCCCACAAGACCATCGAGTCCAACCCCCTGCTCAATGCAGGAATCTAAGTCAAAGCATCCCTGACAGATGGCTGTCCAGCTTCATCTTCAATGCCTCCAGTGTGGGAGAGCCCACCACCTCCCTAGGTAATTGGTTCCATTGTCGTATTGTTCTAACAGTCAGGAAATTTTTCCTGACGTTCAGCCATGATTCCGTGTCCGGCATTCTGGGATGATCGAGAAGAGATCCTGGCCTTCCTCTCTGTGACAGCCTTTCAAGTACTTGAAGAGTGTTGTCATATCTCCCTCAGTTGTCTTTCCTCAAGGCTAAACATGTCCAGTTCTTTCACTCTGTCTTCATAGGGCTTTGGTTCCAGTCCCCTGATCATCTTTGTTGCCCTCCTCTGAACCCTCGCCAGTTTGTCTGCATCCTTCTTAAAGTGTGGTGCCCAGAACTGGGCACTGTACTCCAGATGAGACCTAACTGGTGCTGAATAGAGGGGAACTAGTACTTCCCAGGATTTGGAAGCTATGCTTCTATTCATGCAGCCCAAAAGAGCATTTGCCTTTTTTGCAGCCACATCACATTGTTGTCTCATATTCAGCTACAACAGTTCCAAGATCCTTCTCGCTTGTAGTATTGTTGAACCAAGTATCCCCCATCTTGTAACTGTGCTTTTGGTTTCTTTTTCCTAGGTGCAGAACTTGGCATTTATCCCTATTAAATTTCATTTTGTTGTTTTCTGCCCAGTGCTCCAGTCTATTAAGATCACTTTGAATTTTGTTTCTGTCTTCCAAGGTATTAGCTATCCCACCCAATTTTGTGTGACCTGCAAATTTGATCAGCATTCCCTGCCCCTCCTCCTCAAAGTCATTAATAAAAATGTTGATGAGCACTGGGCCCAGGACTGAGCCCTGCGGTACCTCACCAGTTTGAGAAGATCCCATTGATAAGCATAGCATTCCACAGTCCATAAGGGAGGTTACTTGATCAAAAAATGAGATCAGATTCGTCTGGCAGGATTTGTTCTTGACAAAATCCATGTTGGCTTTGAGTAATCACGGCATTGTTTTCAAGGTGCTTACATACTGAATGCTTTATCATCTCCTTCAGAATTTTCCCAGGGATTGATGTCAGACTGACTGGTCTGTAGTTCTCAGGTTCCTCCTTTTTGCCCTTTTTGAAGATAGGGACAACATTAGCCCTCCTCCAGTCATCTGGCACTTCCCCTGTCCTCCATGATTTCTCAAAGATAATAGACATTAGTTCTGAGAGTTCTTCTGCCAATTCCTTTATTACTCTAGGGTGCAGTTCATCTGGCCCTGGAGATTTGAACTCATTCCAAGTAATTAGATGTTCCTTGACCATATGCCTATTGATCTCAAAGTGCAATCCTGCCCCTTCAGCCTGTACTTTGCCTTTGCCAGCGGGGTCACAGACCCTCTTTCAGGAGAAGACTGACCTGAAGTAGGAATTGAGCACTTCTGCCTTTTCTTTGTCATTTGTTATCATTTTGCCATCCTTATTTAATAGTTGAACCACCATTTCTTTCCTCTGCCTTTTACTATGCATGTATCTGAAGAAAACCTTTTTGTTGCTTTTAGCATCCCTCACTAACCTCAGCTCATTCTCAGATTTAGCCTTCTTGACGCCATCCCTGCAATTCTGTGCTACCTGCCTGTACTCTTCCTTTGTTGCTTGGCCTTCCTTCCACTTCCTATATGTGTCCTTTTTTGTTTTCAGGTCATCTCTAAGGTTTTTGTGAAGCCACATTGGCTTCTTCTGTTGTCTTCCACCTATTTTTCTTGTTGGAATTGTTTGTAATTGTGCCTTGAGAATTTCCTTTTTTAAAACTCCCACCCATCTTGGACTCCTTTTCTCGTTAGAGTCGCTTGCCATGGGACCTTACTTGTCATTGTTCTGAGTGTATTAAAATCAGCTTTCCTAAAATCCAAGGTATGCATTTGGCTATACTCGGCTTTTGTTTCCTTTAGAACCAAGAACTCAAGTATAGCATGGTCGCTTTCCCCCAGAGTTCCTGTAACTGCTACTTTATCCACTAAGTCATCTCTGTTGGTTAGGATCAAGTCAAGGACAGCCGATCCTCTAATTCCTTCCTCCACTTTCTGTAGAAGGAAGTTATCAGCAACACAAGTCAGGAATTTCTTGGAGGGTCCATGTTTTGCCGAATTTGTCTCCCAACAAATATCGGGAAAATTGAAGTCCCCCGTTACTGCTACCTCATGCTTCCTTGAAACATTGGCAACTTGCTTTTCAAAAGTGTCATCCTTGTCTTATGCTTGAATTGGTGGCCACCAGTAGACTCTGACCACCATGTTCCTTTTATTCTTTGCTCCATTTATTTTAACCCAGATGCTCTTGATGGGGCTACCAAGCTCTTCCTCCTGTATTTCTGTGCAGAGATATGTATTCTTAACATATAGTGCAACTCCACCTCCCTTTCTGTTTCTCCTGTTCTTTTTGAACAAATTATACCCTTCAATTGCTGTATTCCAGTCATGGGAGTCATCCCACCAAGTTTCAGTTACACCTATCAAGTCATAATTTCTCTCCTGTATTAAGAGTTCATGTTCATTCTGTTTTTTTCCCATACTCTGGGCATTAGTATATAGACATCAAAGACCATGTGCTTTATAGTCTGGCTTTCTTCCTACATGTTTCTGAAAACTGTTATTGGTTGCTATTAGAGCTGTTCTCTCTGTTGTGGTGTGTGGGCCTTCTTCCATTGTTACTCCCAACTTTATGTCTCCCTCCCCAGTAGGATTCAGTTTAAAGCCCTCCTGATGAAGTTCTTCATGCTGTGGCCAAACACATTCTTTCCATCCCTTCTGAGGTGCAACCCATCCCTTGCTAACAGTCTATCTTCCAGGAAGCATAGCCTGTGGTCCCAGAATCCAAATCTCTCATGTTGGCAGCACCCTTGTAGCCAGTCATTCACCTGGAGTACTTTTCTTTCCCTTTCTATCCCTCCTCCAACTACTGGAAGGATGGATGAGAAAACTATCTGGGCCCCAAAGTTCTTGAGTTTCCTTCTCAAAGCTCCAAAGTCTGATGTGATTTCTTCATAGCTCCACTTGGTGGTATCATTTGTTCCCACATGGATGAGAAGAAAGGGATACCTGTCAGTGGGCTTTGTAGCGTAGGCAACCCTTCAGTCATGACTCTAATCCATCCTCCTGGGAGACAACATATCTGGCAAGTCCATTGGTCTTCGCGACATACTTGGGTTTCAATCCCATGCAGCAAGGTGTCTCCCACAACTACTATTCTTCTCTTCTTCTTGTTGTAGGCCGTGGTTTCATTGCCTCTGCTTGACTGACCTTCAGCCTCTTGCTCGCTCTCATGTGGGGTCCCCTGTAATTCTTCCTCTACAGGATGTCCTCCAGTCTCATCCTCAAGTACCTGGAATTGGTTCCATACCTCCACTGCTTCCACTGGTACCCAGTGCCTTCTTCTGCTCCAGTCACCCTTTTCCAAGGAATATCCTCTACTTCATTTTTCCTTGCCTCAGCAGTTTCCTCTTCTGCCTCAGCTTGCTGTTGCTCTTCTAGCTTCTGTTCTTCACTTTGCTGCTGTAGTTCCACTGTTCTATCCAAGAACTCTTTGTCTTCTCTTATTCCCTGGAGGGTCAGCAGCTGCTGCTCCAGTCCTCTTACTTTTTCTTCCAACAGCATGATCAACTTGCACTTGTTGCACGTGTAGGCCATGTTGATCTCAGGCAAGAAAACAAACATTGCACAGACCTTGCAGGTCACCACCACTGGAGAGTCTTGTCCTTCCATAGTCTCTATTCCCTTTATGTTTCTAGCATTTTGATTGTACTGGGATATCCTGTGCTTTGTCCTCTATTCACTGGAGGTTAACAACAGAGTCCCACTGGTATGGAAATGTGTGTTACAAGAAAAAGAAATTAAAAAAAAACTTGTCAGGAGCAGCAGGTGGGACTCTTGACACATAGGATTAGAAACCAGTTGGATCAGGAACAGGAAGTGCTGGACTCTGAGACAGAGTCTGAGCCAGAACCTGTCAACCAGGAGCCCCTTTAGCCACAGAATCCTGAACTAGATTCCCAGAAACAGTATCCCCTGAGCAAGATTCTCCAGAGAATCCATCCCCCTTTACGCCAGAGCCCTCACATTCCCAAGTGCTACTCCAGTGGAGCATGAGGTGGGCTGAGAGGCAATGGAATGGTAGGCTCCAGGCTGAACGACTACCCATTTAAGGCTCCCCACTCTTCTGGAAAGGGGCAGTAGTCTGCTGCAAGGGTAAAAATCCTCACCTGAGCGCCAGACTTCATCAAGAAAGTGGTATGATTGGAGCTATCCAAGGTCCTGACACTCAAACTTGACTCTGGCTACTACGTGCCTGACTAAGCTACCCTCTGGCATCCACTGAGCCCTGTGGACACCTGCTTGTGGTCAGGAGAGGGCAATATCCAAGCAACACAGTCAGTAACAGCCTATTTATTTGTGCAATTAAACAGAAATTGTGTTGTGCCAGCTATTCAGCACAAGAAGAAAGGGCACGGTGGGAAGGGACAGAGGGGTTGCCTTGTTTGTCAGCATTCTATCAGTTGTCCCCATTTCTGCATAGTGGCACAACACTGTGGAATCAATTAAACAACACACCACTATCCTCAGTGCTCTATGAAAAAAAAACACCTGACAACACATTATGAAAAAAGAAATTTGGAGGATAAGATCAAGGCTAACCCAGGAGCCTAGTGAAGTAGAGCAGTGGGCTTACATTAGCCGCAAGGGGAAAACACAGCTCAAACTACCCCACAGTACAATATGGAAGTTATATGCAAGTAGGAAATTGTACAGTTCCCATGTGTAAGATTTAAACGTTGCTTTGTTGTTGTTTATTCGGTCAGTCGCTTCCGACTCTTCGTGACTTCATGGACCAGCCCACGCCAGAGCTTCCTGTCGGCCGTCACCACCCCCTGCTCCCCCAAGGTCGAGTCCGTCGCCTCCAGAATATCATCCATCCACCTTGCCCTTGGTCGCCCCCTCTTCCTTTTGCCTTCCACTTTCCCGAGCATCAGCATCTTCTCCAGGGTATCCTGTCTTCTCATGATGTGGCCAAAGTACTTCAGTTTTGCCTTTAATATCATTCTCTCAAGTGAGCAGTCTGGCTTTATTTCCTGGAGTATGGACTGGTTTGATCTTCTTGCAGTCCAAGGCACTCTCAGAATTTTCCTCCAGCACCACAGTTCAAAAGCATCTATCTTCCTTCACTCAGCCTTCCTTATGGTCCAGCTCTCACAGCCATAGGTTACTACGGGGAATACCATTGCTTTAACTATGTGGATCTTTGTTGTCAGTGTGATGTCTCTGCTCTTCACTATTTTATCAACATTTGTCATTGCTGTCCTCCCAAGAAGTAAACATCTTCTGATTTCCTGGCTGCAGTCAGCGTCTGCAGGAATCTTTGCTCCTAGAAAGACAAAGTCTGTCACTGCCTCCATGTTTTCTCCCTCTGTTTGCCAGTTATCAATCAAGCTGGTTGCCATAATCTTGGTTTTTTTGAGGTTTAACTGCAACCCAGCTTTTGCACTTTCTTCTTTCACCTTCTTCAGAAGGTTCCTCAGCTCCTCCTCGCTTTCAGCCACCAAAGTGGTATCATCTGCATATCTGAGAATGTTAATGTTTCTTCCTGTGATTTTAACTCCAGCCTTGGCTTCATCAAGCCCAGCACGTCGCATGATGTGTTCTGCATACAGGTTGAATAGGTAGTGTGAGACGTGAAAGTATACAACCCTGCCGTACTCCTTTCCCAATCTTAAACCAGCCCGTTGTTCTGTGGTCTGTTCTTACTGTTGCTACTTGGTCATTATACAGATTCCTCAGGAGGCAGACAAGATGACTTGGTATCCCCATCCCACCAAGAACTGGCCATAATTTGTTATGATCCATACAAAGGCTTTAGAATAGTCAATAAAACAGAAATAGATGTTTTTCTGAAACTCCCTGGCTTTCTCCATTATCCAGCGGATATTGGCAATTTGGTCTCTAGTTCCTCTGCCTTTTCTAAACCCAGCTTGTACATCTGGCAATTCTCGCTCCATGAATTGCTGGAGTCTACCTTGCAAGATCTTGAGCATTACCTTACTGGCATGTGAAATAAGTGCCACTGTTCGATAGTTTGAACATTCTTTGGTGCTTCCCATTTTTGGTATGGGGATATAGGTTGATTTTTTCCAATCTGTTGGCCATTCTTGTGTTTTCCAAATTTGCTGGCATATGGCATGCATCACCTTGACAGCATCATCTTGCAAGTTTTCAAACAGTTCAGCTGGGATACTGTCATCTCCTGCTGCCTTGTTATTAGCAATGCTTCTTAAGGCCCATTCAACCTCACTGACCACACCATCAAATCTATCCCCAATATTATTATCCTTCCTATACAGATCTTCCATATATTCTTGCCACCTTTTCTTGATCTCTTCTGCTTCTGTTAGGTCTTTGCCATCTTTGTTTTTGATCATACCCATTTTTGCCTGGAATTTACCTCCGATGTTTCTAATTTTCTGGAAGAGGTCTCTTGTCCTTCCTATTCTATTATCTTCTTCCGCTTCCGCGCATTGCTTGTTTAAAAATAATTCCTTATCTCTTCTGGCTAACCTCTGGAATTTTGCATTTAATTGGGCATATCTCCTCCTCTCACTGTTGCCTTTTGCTTTCCTTCTTTCTTGGGCTGCTTCCAGTATCTCAGCAGACAGCCATCTTGCCTTCTTGGTTTTCTTTTTCTTTGGGACATTTTTTGTTGCTGCCTCCTGAACAATGTTTCAAACTTCTGTCCATAGTTCTTCCGGGACCCTATCTATGAAATCTAGTCCCTTAAATCTATTCTTCACCTCCACTGCATATGAAGTGCACTCCCAGTGAGCTCATATCTAACTGATCTGTGGGTCTTCCCTATTCTCTTTAGTCTGATTCTAAATTATGCAATAAGAAGTTCGTGATCTGAACTACAATCAGCTCCAGGTCTTGTTTTTACTGACTGCATAGATGTCCGCCACCTTTGGCTACAAAGGATGTAGTCAATCTGATTTCGGTGTCGACTGTCTGGTGAAGTCCATGTATAAAGTCGTCTCTTAGGTTGTTGGAAGAGAGTGTTTGTTATGCACAGTGAGTTGTCTTGGCAAAATTCTATCAGCCTATGTCCTGCTTCATTTTGTTCTCCCAGACCATGCTTGCCTGTAATTCCAGGTGTCGTTTGACTACCCACCTTAGCATTCCAGTCTCCTGTAATGAAAATAACATCTTTTTTTGGTGTACTATCCAGTAGGTGCTGCAGATCCTCATAGAACTGATCTACTTCTGCTTCTTCAGCATCTGTGGTTGGGGCGTATATTTGGATCACTGTGATGTTAAATGGCTTACCCTGAATTCGAATTGAGATTCTGTCATTTTTTGGATTGTATCCAAGCACTGCTTTAGCCACTTTATTATTAATTATGAAGGCTACTCCATTTCTTCTGTGGTCTTCTTGTCCACAGTAGTAGATCTGGTGGTCATTTGATAAGAAGTGGCCCATTCCAGTCCATTTCAGTTCACTGACACCCAAAATGTCTATATTTAATCTCGACATCTTCCCAATAACCACATCCAATTTGCCCTGGCTCATAGATCTTACATTCCAGGTTCCTATGGTGTGTTGATCTTTAGAACATCGGATTCGTCGTTCACCACCAGCACCATCGGCTGCTAGCCATCCTTTTGGCTTTGTGCTAGCTACATCATCACATCTTGGGCTAGTTGAACTTATCCTCTGTTCCTCCCCAGTAGCATTTTGACCATCTTCCGACCTGGGAGTCCCATCTTCCGATGGTATACCGACATATCTCTGGTTGTACTGATCCATTTAGTTTTCATGGCAAGAATACTGGGGTGGGTTGCTGTTTCCTTCCCCAGGGATTGTATTTAGTCTGACCTCTCTGCCATGACCTTCCCGTCTTGGGTGTCCCTTCATGGTTTAGCTCATGATGTCATTGAGGTGCTCAAGCTCCAGCATATAAATCATGGTATACTTATGCAACAATTTACAGGTATGAAAGGTAATCACATGCTACCATCTGTATATGGGAATTGCATGATTTCCTACATATTTTGGAATGTGTGGCAGGCCACAGCACTCACCACTCACGCCTATGGGATTATTTTCCAACAAAAGTAGAAGGCATATTGGCGAGGGGGAGAACAGGAGTAAAAGGGCACAACCCATCAAGGAGAACACTTACACAATGAACAGACAGCTATGATGGCCCAAGAAGGATAAAAGTCCTCACCTGAGGGCCGGACTTCATCAGAGAAAGTGGTATGACTAGAGCTATCCAAGGTCCTAAAACAAAGGTGTCTCATAGAAAAGAAACAAGGCAGTCTTATAACATTTGCATCTTCAAAGTCTCTGTAAGTGACACTTCATGCCAACCTGGTGCCCTCCAGATGTGTTGGACTACAACTCCCATACTACAACTCCCATAATCCCACCAAAGTCCAACACATCTGGAGGATGGGTTGGGGTGGATTATTTATGCCATTATTTTAGCATTATTATGGTATGGTATTATTATGGTATCATAACGTATACATGTAACTCTTCAGTTACATTTTCTGGGAGTGTTTTCAGTCTTCCAAATGAAACTATCACATTTTGTTAATTTGAAGTGGTTTGTGCCTTCTTCGCATATCAGATGGCAGTTGCTGTGATGTACTGCTGTTAAGCTCCCTCTGGCAAAGTATGGCCTTTAAATAAATTTTCTTTGGCAGTGCATAAAGGAAGGGAAGGACATAAGGAAAATGGTGTGTGGGGGGGGGAATGAAAAGGGGAAAAAAGAGATGCAGGAGATGTGAAATGAATGAAATTTCAGTCAGAGGAATGGTGCTTTTTAGTTGAAAAACAGACTACTCTTCTGATGTAGGGCATTACAAATGAAGAATCACTAAAGCTCCCTTCAGGCATTGCTCCTCATTTGGTTGCCTCTGAGAATGGAGTGGCATCAACTGGACCCACCCCTGCTATCGCATCTCCTGCTATCCCTGGTCCCCACCATTCACGGGTTGGGTGAATGTCTGCAGTGGGGAACCTGTTACACATAGACTCTCCCTGTGGATCCCTGGATGAGTGAGAAATGCCTGAAGGGGGCATACACAGACATCCCATTTGATAGACATTAGAGAACATGTTTTGACAGCAACATATATGAGTGTTGAGCTTGTCCAAAAACTCCTGGGGCGACTATGGTGTTTGATAAGTTTTTAGTCAGCTCAATTGCCAAATGTCTTCATTTATGTGAACTCTCATATATACACGTGTACCTGACAAACCTGGCAATGTTGGGACTGTTTGCGGCAGAGTGTATGCTGTACTTCAACAAAAGTGGGGGAAATTAACTCAAGAACTCTGACAACTGAAGCACAGAAGTATTATATTTTATCACACACACACACACACACACACACACAAAGAGCAAAGATTGATTAGTACACCACCACCCAGCACCGGACCAGCAAAGTATTCCTAATAACAGATCCTAATAACAGTGACACCAAACAGAATTTTATATAGAGTTTTATATATCACCAGCTAATTATCTTCCATTGTACAACTCTTGATCATTAATATTATTCCTGCTAAGTGACAACATCCTGAGGAGTAGCTGTGTTGTCTTTGCTCTTACAGCAAAACAGCAAGGAGTTTTGTGGCAACCTAAAGACTAACTGATTTATCATAACATAAGCTTTCGTAGACTGAAGTCCACTTTATCAGATACATTAAATGTTTTCCTCAATAGACAGGTGTGAATCTGTGCCTGTTAGTGAGCCAAACACACAGAGAAAGACACACAGACACACTGCCACCAGTGCCTCCTTGCAAGAGGGAGTGGTTGCAGGCCACCTGAAAGAGACAGTGGTGAGACCACACCTGAAGAACTCCTCCCTGGACCCAGAAGATCTCAGTAAGTTTAGTCCAGTTACAAGGTTCCTTTTTCCTGGGCTAGGTTCTTGAGCAGGTAGTTGCCAACCAGTGGCAAACACCCTTGGACGTGACTGATTATCTGGATCAATTTCAGCCAGGTTTCAGACTGTGTTAGGTCACCCAGCATGATGACTTATGTCAGCAGAGAGATGGGAGAGTGTGACCTTGTTGATTCTCCTTGATCTCTCGGCAGCTTTCAATACCATCAACCATGGTATCCTTCCAGGGCAATTGTCTGAGTTGGGAGTGGGAGGTATTGCATTACAGGGATTTCACTCTTACTTGGATGGTCAGCTCCAGAATGTGGTGCTTGGGGAATATTTCTTGGCCCATTAATTCTCTAGTATGAGGTTCCACAGGGGTTGGTTTTGTCCCTCATGCTGTTCAACATCTGCATGAAACAGTTGAGTTTTAGAGTACATTGTCATTGTTATGCTGATGACATGCAACTCTATTTTTCCTTTTCATCTTCATCAGGTGAAGCTATGGATGTGCTAGATCTGTGCTTGGCTGCAACAATGGACTGGATGAAGGCTAATAAACTGAAGCTCAATCCAGATAAGACTGAGATACTGTTGGTGGGTGGTTCTTCTGACTGGATGGAGGGTGCTTAACTTGTTCTGTATGGGGTTGCCCCACCCTGAAGGAGCAGGTTTGTAGCTTGGGGGTCCTCCTTGAGCCATCTTTGTCACTTGAGGCTCAGGTGGCCTCAGTGGCATGGAGTGCCTTCTACCAACTTTGGTTGGTGGCCTAGCTATGCCCCTATCTGGACAGGGATAACCTGGCTTCAGTTGTCTATTCTTGGTCATGATAGATTACTGCAATGCGCTTTATGTGGGGCTGCCTTTGAAAATGGTTCAGAAGCTGCAGCTTGTGCAAAATGTGGCAGCCAGATTGATAATGGGGACCAGAAGGTCTGAACATATAACACTGATTCTGGACCACTTGCACTGGCTGCCTGTATGTTTCTGAGCCTGATTTAAAGTTCTGGTTTTGATCTATAAAGCCTTACATAGCTCAGGACCGCAATAATTGATGAAGCACCTCTTCCGCAATGAATCTAGCCATATACTACACTGATCATTTAAAGCCCTCTTCTGAGAGAGGCTCAGAAGGTAACAACAAAGGAGAGGGCCTTCTCAGTGGTGGGTCCCCCATTATAGAACAATCTCCCCAGTGAGGCCTGCCTGGCACCAACATCGTCATCTTTTCAGTGCCAAGTTAAGACCTTCACATACTCTCAGGCATTTGGCAGCATATGATAAGGTCCAGGAATTTTTTTATTGTTGATTCTTAAAATTGTTCGTGTATCTCTTTGTGTATTGTCTGTTTATATGTGCATAGGTAAATGGTTTTTTATATTATGTACAATGTCACATTTTTAGGGTTTTTAATCTTCATAAGAGATTAAAAAGAGATTAAAGCTCAGAGAGCTTTGGCTATTGGGTAGAATAGAAATGTAATGAATGAAAGAATGAATGAATGAACTTGCCCTTAGTCATGAAGTAACATCCTAATTGTTTCAGTGGGCATAGTTTAGGAGAAAGCAACTAACTTTTCATGTGCCCTCAGTGTTTAATTGTACTGAGCGAAAGAATGTTTAGGGTTTGGATACCTTCAGTGTGTTCCTCGACTGTAATGTTCATGAATGTAGCTATATTTATGTCACCTGTATAGATGACAAATGTGTTGGCATCATAATGTATGGGAAATATTCTTTAATAGAGACAGGCACAGTGATATCCAGGTGGAAGCACCATAGAGTCATCTTACCCCGTTAGCATTCTTGAGCAACTACTGAACAGGAGATTCCAACAAAACCTTACATTACTACTATCTTCAATATATATATAGTGCAGGGAATGAGAAAATTACTAATCTCTTGCAACTGATTGGGCTTGCCTACCAGTGCTCTGTTTAGGATGTTGCCACAGCAACAAAGGAGTCTCCCTTGGCAACGTATCATCCCTCAGTGTGTGTAGCTTTGTTCTGGTGGATCATATACCCAGAGGCCCCACATAATTACTTGTAAGATGTGGATTGCTATTATTATAAGGGCTATAATTAATTTTCCCAGATGAGAGTAATAATATTTGTCTCAATATATTATACTATTGCCCTAATAATCTTATTTTATTGGCATTGAGTTGCAGAATGTTCATGATGAATACATTCTTTCTCTGAAAAGGAGTGTGTGTGTGTATGTGTGTTGCTCAAAATGGGGAGGCCTTATTCCTTGGCAGTAAAGTTAGTCTTCTCCTGTGGTGGTTATTGTCCTGGGCTCTTTACATGCTGACAAGGAGGACTGGAGACACACACACACATATGTATGATGTGGAATAAATTTTCCAGCGGTTGTGGTACAGAAACCCCCAGCAAGTGTATCCAGGTGCAGTTAAGAGGCAACAGGCAAGCTCTGTTTCTGGCCTTTTGTTTTCTCAGAAAAGAAGATTCTCAATTCTGTACCTTAGATGCTGATAGAATATCTGAAGTGCTTTTCTAGCCAGCTTCTTTCTGGGCTTTATCATCAGAAAATCCATCCCAGTGCTTTATCCACCCCACCCCCATCACACACAGCTGTTGTTAGGACTGCAGCTAAGTTCAGAGGGAATGGGGAAGCCTGAGGGGAGACAGACCACATTATTGTCCCTGCTAATCAGAAGGTCCCACTGCTTAGTACCTGCGAGTCATGGCTCAGCTACAACACTGGTGGAGGCACCATGGCTGTAGCCTCCTCAGGGAAGTTAACCAGGCACCATCTTTATCGTCTTTTCAGCATCATGTGAAGACTTTATTATTCCCCCAGGCCCTTAAGCTAGCGTTTTAAACAAACAAAATCTGGACTCTCTCTGTACATGCTGTGTTTGATTTTATGAAATGAGCTGCTGATTGATTGCATTTTAATGCTGCATTTCAGTGGGTTTAAAAAATGTTTTGCCATTATTTTCTGTTTCAGTTTTTCTTCTTGTTTTGTAAGCTGCCCAGGGAAGATGTGTTAATGGGCTGCTATATAAATCTAGTAATAATTCAAGTAATAAAGAAAGAATTCAGAGATATTGTTTGGGGATCCTTTTTTCATATATTGCAACAATACTCTTTGCTGTCAGGGGAATATCCATGAGTAATAGCCTTTATGAGTACTTTTGCATTTTGAGGGTAAACTGCTGTTCTCTAGAGGCAGAACTAGTAATTCTTGTGACTTATTGATTGCCATTCTCTACAGTTCCTGTCCTCAGAAAGTAAATTGCTGCTAGCATGCCGGAATAAGTTTGTGTGATCAATAGGAATAACTTGCACTACTTATTTTATTATTTATTCTGTGACAGTTTTAAAAATCATTGGTAAATTATTCACATGGATTCATAATTATTTAAAATTTGCTTGGAATGAAAATGTAGAAAGAAAATTAATGAACTGTTAGTTGTCGGGGGGCCTCCTCTAGCTTTTAGGAATAGGGTGGGTAATCAAGAAAGGAGACCACAAGGTTTAAATAATAAAATTTTAAAAGTTTACTGAACAGTATTATTATTAGGGGGAAAATTACAATTGGAATGGTTACAACGCATGCATGCATGCATGCGTGCTCACACACACACACACAAACAGCAAAAACATAAGAGCAAATAGATAAGAAAATAACCAGAGTTCCTAACTAGACTGCATTCCTATTTTCTTTAAATTCTTTTCAATAATATCTTACTGTCTGAATCTCCAGCTTTTCTAAGCATTCAGCTTTTCCTAAGCAGTGCTCTGGTTTTCTTCCTCTTTCTGATTCTTCTTTTTTTCCCACCTTCCTATCACTTTCAGCCTCCCTCTACCTTCTAAAAAACTCCTTGTTGCCTCCACATTTTATAAGTTAAAGCTAGCTAGTGCTCTTGTAACTCTTGACCAATCAGGAAGGCTCACCCTTGCCCCAATTTTCTTCTGATGTGCTCCTTGCAAACATTTCTGCAAAAAGTTCTGAAACCTATTTTTCTCTGAGAGCAGATACTTCTGCACCCAAGAAGCAAGGTTCCTGATCTGCAGCTGACGGTCCTGTCCTCTTTCTTGCTCTGCAGACTTACTGGCAACTGCCTGAACATTTGACCTTTTGGTTAAAAAAATACAGATACAGTGATTAACCCTTTAACAGCCAGATTATATACAAAGCATTTTCAGTTGAAGATCTTAAAATGTATGGGTGAATAAAAAGGGCTTCATTTCTTCTGATACCAGGTGAAGGCCTTTTTATTCACCCATGCATTTTAACAGCTTGTAGTAAAAAAATGTCTTAAGAGATCGTCTCATTTTTCAGGTCTTAAAAAAAGGGTTAAGGGTGTGATCCTATTGATGCTCGTGATGCTCAGAAGCCTCCAAACTTGGAGGCTTATGAGTATCCAGTGTAGAGCAGGAGATGTGGCGGAGGAGTTCCTCACCTCTGCCATGCCTCCCGCTCTGCATTTCAGCTAGATGGGCTTTTTTGCTCATCTAGCTGGGGAAGGAAGGAGGTTGCAGAGGCCTCGGGATACCGCATAATCCAGCCTCTCCAGTCCCCTCCCCACCCACTGGAACTCCCCCTTTACCTCCTCTCTGAGGCCGCTGGTGTGGTTCTCTCTGCACTGGCTGCGAGGGAGCAGGGAGCACGGATCCCTGGGTCCAAGGCTGGAGCACTGTCTCTGACCTTGGATCCAGGAATCCCAAGTGTCCTATCCCCTCCCCCCAAGACACTGTCTAGGGGCCATATGATTGATCCCTTACAATTAACCTTTTAACAAGCAGACTAAATACAACATAATTTCTGTTCTTTCACAGTATGTGAAGTGATTTGAACCCTGAATATGCTATTAAAAAGGCTTATTCAATATGCATAGGATCAGGCTGCTACTGTCATGTTTGTTAGGTTTTTGGTGTCTCACTGTGTAACAGGTTTTCCTCTTCTCATTAGCTTGGTTCTATGAATGTTTCCCCTGTACCATCTCATATCACCAAAAGCCAATGGGATACTAATATGGATCACTGCCTTGTTGTGGCGAAGGGGCTTGCGTAACTCAGTGAAGCCATAAGCTATGCCGTGCAGGGCCACCCAAGACGGACAGGTCATGGCAGAGAGTTCTGACAAAATGTGGTCCACTGGAGAAGGAAATGGCAACCCACTCCAGTATTCTTGCCAAGAAAACCCCATGGAACGTCTCTCTATGGTCATTTCCCTATAAATACAATGACACAGACTGACAAACTCTTTATGACATTGTCCATCTATGTCAAAGCATATGCTAGAACCTCAGTAAAGGCAGCAGGCTCTCTTGGAGGAGAGTGTGAGGGAGGCCCAGGAAAAGAGGGTGGCTTGCTTTCAGGGGGACCATGCCCACCTGGCAAGGGTGCTGCTCTTACTTATAGTGAGGTGCCTGCTTCTCTGCCTGCCCGCCCCATCACCACCTGCCTTCTTGCCAACCAGCTGCAGTGCAGGTCTCCCATTCACCATGAGGGAGATCGCGCCTTCCTGGCAAGGGAGGTGCTTAGCTGCCTGCTTGCCTGTGTGACTGCTGGCTTCCTCCAGGCCCAGCATCTGCCTGCCTGCCTCCGCCTGAGCTTGCTGGCCATCACGGAAGTAGTGCTGCTCATTCTACAGCTGTCCTGATAGCTGATATCTGTTACCACTGCTTTCCACGTCACCTTTGCCTGGCTGCTGACTCAAGTGAAGTAGCAGCCCTTCAAAGATCGTTGCATTTTGCATGGCTCCTGGGCTGGCTCAAGTAAAGTGGCACGAGATGGTAGAAGTAAGATTTTGCATGGATCCTGGCTCACATAGCCAACCGAGTGAAACTTGTTAGTTTTCCCCTCACAAGACTGGCATTGCTGTGTGTGGAGTATAGACGGAGTATGATGTTTGGGAGGCAGGCAGCGGGGGGTGGTGATAGCCAGTATACTTGAAGTGGGATGGACCAAGGATGGCGCCATGAGATGGCCCGTTCCAACACAACCACCACGCTGCACTATGAAAAAGCCTTAAACTGTTTTTCAAGCATTTTCATACAAATTGCTTATAAAAGCAGGGAGAGGGTCTACAATTCATTCCCAAAAGCCTAATATATTGGGAATGAATTGTAGACCTGTTTCTTTGATATAAGATGGATGATATGATATAGAAATGTAAGGTTGTTTATTAAACTGTAAGATTGTTAAGGTTATAATTTTTAAAATAGAATGGCATCGGAGGCTGGGGGGTGTTGGAGTTTAAACTCAATTGTTTAAGGGGGAGGGAGAGGGAGAGGGGGAGGGAAGGGATTTTTTTTCTTCATTTCCTTTCCTCCTCTCTTTCCTTTTTTCCCCCCTTCCCCCCTTTTTTTCTTCTCTCTCTGTTATTGTGGTGTCCTCATCAGAATATTGTACTGTTGGGAAATTGAAGTATTGATTAGGTTGTTGGTAATTTTGGTATTATTTCATTTATAAAAATAAAATAAATAAAAATATATTTAAAAAGATGTTGTTGCTGCTGCTGCTGCTGTAAAACCTCTGTGAAAAAGGCAGAATCCATATTAGGCATAATTAGGAAAGGCATCAAAAATAAAACTGAAAATAAAATAGATTTGCCCTTATACAAATCTATTGCGCAACCACACTTGGAATACTGTGTACAGTTCTGGTTGTAGGGTTGGAAGTGCAGAGAAGGGCAACTAAAATGAGGGGCTGGGGCAACTCCCTTATGTGGAAAAGTTACAGCAGCTGGGACTGTTTAGTTTAGAAGGCCAGTAAGGGGAGGTGTACAATATTATTCATGTGAAAACGTTGGATAGGAAGACACTTTTCTCCCTCTTTTATAATACTAGAACTCAGGGTTATCCCATGAAGCTGGTTGATGGGAGATTCAGGGAAGATAAAAGGAAGTACTTCTTCACACTGCCCATAGTTAAACTGTGGCATTCTCTACAAGATGTAGCGATGGCCACCAATTTGGATGGCTTTAAAAGGGGGTTGGACAAATTCAAGGATAAGGCTATCAATGGCTACTAATCCTGATGGCTACATGCTGTCTCCAGTATCAGAGGTGGTATGTCTACATACACCAGTTGCTGGGGAACATGACCAGAAGGGTGCTATTGCACTCATGACCTGCTTGTGAGTTTCCCATAGGCTGATTGGCCATCGTGTGAACAGAATGCTGGACTAGATAGACCCTTGGTTTGATCCAGCTTGGCTCTTATTTTCTTATGATTTACAGACAGAGTCTGGTGTGACCCCTTTTATACAGAATAAAAATGTTGCTGCCATTCGTATTTGGAAATTTTGTGAAAAAGAGAACTATGGCACCCTTTGCTGACCAACTTGTAAAAAGTTGTATGGTCTTTAGATTTAAGAGTAAAATCCAAACAATACCAGAGATATTTGCATTGTTCTTTCTTTTTGTTCTCAAGCAGTTTTTCTGATGTATCCAAGGGAACTGGAAGTCTGTGTCCAAAATCAAATCCCAAGGTGCTTTGGATATTCTAAATAAGTGGAATAGTATAAGTGCAAGTGAGTTGCGGTTTTGTTCCCATGCTTCTGGAATAACATAGGGGAAAACACTGGCAATATGCTAGCACCAGAAAGAGAACACTTGTTTAAAAAACCAACCCCCCCCCCCCACAATAGAACACACAAGGAGGATGGAGAAGGAAAAAAAGTTCCACATATTTCCACACCTTTCCATTTGTTTGGTTGATAATCCATTCTCACTTTAAGATTATGACTGTTGTTGTTTTTAAAATCCTAATGATCTTCAAAGTACAATTTTTTTATTAAATTGTCATAAATCAAATGGTAGCTTTTTTGCTATAACCAACTGGTAATAAAAAATTATTTCCAAAAAGATGACAAAACCCCAGAATGATAACCTACTACAAAGCCTGCTTTTATCTAGCCTTATTTAGAATTTTTTTCATTTCCACACATTCAAAGGGTATCAGTGACAATGTAAGCAATGTTATGATATACAGACTGAACAACAAATTAAATTTTAAATCACATTTATTTTAATACAAAATGTGTTGCACTATTACAGAAGTAATCTTCTCCATGTATTTTCACATGCATGGATAAACTTAGCATCTACATTTAACTGTAAAATTATGCTGGTCTCCAATACTGTTGGTAAATCTTGGTAGGAATTTTTTTTCCCTTTTGTGCTTTTTCTATCAGTGCTGTATGACTGTTTTGATTCTTGATTTTGGGGGAGAATGGGACCTATGAAAACCTTAACTTTTTCCCCAACCTTAAATGTTGGGCTGTTTATAAAGTGAATGTTGCAAATTGTGCTCTATGTACGCAGTATATGCATCATAACTGCAAAACAAGCATTGAGATTCAATGAAAAGCACTGAGACACCTTCTGATAATATTGGATGCCATCTGTCAAGCTCTGCTGCTATGCAGCCTCCATTCATTTAAATGGGACGTCTATGGAGCTTGCACAAAAAATGAATAGAAGTTACACACCAGCAGGTCTTAGTTGACTGGCACATGACCTAAAAACCTGCAGATAGAAGGCTGAATATCTCATTACCTCAAATTTTAAATTATATGTATTTAGGTAGATGCTTTCAAATACCATGCATTTCATTGGCTAGAGTACTCCTTACACAGTACAACAAAAGCAGGTGTGTTTTTTTTATTTGAAACACCTAGAAGCATATAGCATCTACACTTTAAGTGTATGTACAAATTCAACAAAATATCTACATATAAAAGCTTACTTAAAATTAAACTTGATGCAAGTTATGAAAAACCAATTTATTGGCAAATGAAACTGAGCATTCCTTCAACCATAGGTTGTTATATAAAATTTCATATTTGGAGGTAAACCATTTATGTGATATAGTGTGTGTGTGTGTTTAAGTAATGTTCTAACAGATGATAGTGGTCATTTGTGGCTAAACTTACTTAGCTTTTGTCAAATTACTTGAATGCTATAGCTCTTGAGTAGCAATTTACACACTGCTTCATGCCAAGCACATTGGTACAATCTATGTCACAGTAGTCGCTGGGACTTGGACCACTGGGAAAGGGAGTGTGGTGTTGTGACCATGGTGTCTTAGTATATTATTATGAGAAGAATTGTATTTCCCTGTGTTAGCAAAATATACTAATTCAGTCATTTTTGTATAAACTGCGTAAGGCCATGAACATGTAAGTTGTATTTGCTTCTCTATTGTTTATCTCCATAAAAGAAAGAAAGAAACCTTAATGAGCTTTGTGAAACTTAAATATGAACTCTCCTGTATCATTTCAACACATCTGGGAATTTAAAAATAATCAAATTACTTTGGCAATGACAGCAGTTCAATAATCATATACTATCGTATCAGCTCAATAGGGACACAATCCATTGGGAACATTTCCTTCACAAGCCCCATCAAAATGTTTAGAGTTGTACAAAAGCCCTTTTGCAACTCTCATTTCAGTGTTATCTTACACAGGAAAATGTTCCTGGTGGGTTATGGCCAGTTACAGTACACTACGGAATGCACATTATTTAAAGGCACTGAATGTATTCTGCCCTGTATGTTTCTGGAATAATTTCTATCTCATTTGAAAATTTCACTTCCATAACTGTACAAATTCCAAAATGCATTATGATGCATATTGTTGTATGCCCTAAAAAAACCCCAACAACGTATATTGGATGTCAAAAATAGAACACTGTACTGCAATAATACTTGATAGATTAGAAAGGCTATAAAGTAAGAGAAGCAAAAAGCAGGTATCAGGATCTCAGTAAGCATCAGCAAATGCAAGTGTCATACTTAAAGTCATTTATCAATCATATACTGTACATACTGTTCCTAACTGTCTTGCAAAAAGACATCATGATATCTAGACATTAAGTCACCAATTTCACAACAATGTCCACAAAGACATTGAAGTTCTATTTAATACTACTATAACACTCTGACAATGAAATGGACTTGATATCAAGGGATTCAGTTGAGGACTGCATAACAAAGTATCAAAATCATTTCCAATGGCATAACTGGCTTTGTCTGTGACATATGCAGCACTTTGCATGCATTATACTGTACTTTCAGTATTCTTAGTTGACATTGCTCTTTTTTAGTTTATAAAAAAGCAAGTTCTGTGCAAAATGTTTCCACTTTTGCATTGTGATTCATACTTACTGTTGTTATATAGAGTAACGGTTTCACCTATATGTACTTATAGCATAAACACTTTGCTGGGTAGAACATTGGTTTCCTTCATGTCCATAATATGGGGAAGATGTACAAGGGCTTGAAAAAATAATGGAAATGTTGTTGGAAAGGGGCAGAGTTTCTTTAACTAGACAAATGAATTCATTGCATTAACTGGGGAAGGAGCCTCAGAACTTTCATTTCCTTCTGCAGGTTCTTTCTCTTTTTTACCACTGTATTGTCCAATAAAGGAGCCATCCTCATTGAACTGACCATTGACCCCTTCTCCATAGTCAACTAAACTATCATCGCTGTCCTCCTTTTTCACAGTCCTGTCAGAAGGTGTCCTGCTTCCTTTTTTTAGAGGCTTGTGGTCATCAGCATCACTGAAAAAATAAAGGAGTTTTGTTTTTTAAAAAGCAATTAGCATGTAACATATACAAGGAATGCCAAACAAATCATGCATGCAGATTTTTGAAAAGCATGTGTGGTCCCACAGTCCTTTAGTAAACCCAATCATATGGTAGAGACAAATTAATACAATGCAACTGGCATGAATATATGGTGCAGTAATGGTTTAAAGGCAGGATATCTCCAGCGGTGGAGGCACATTTCCCCCGCTGTGCATGGCTTCTCAGTGACAAAAAATTAAACTCCCAATTTTGGCTCAACGTAAAAAAATTGCAAGCATTAGAACAGGCCCTTTGTTCTTCAAATATCAAGCTTATGGGGTGCTGTGAAATTAGTCTGTTAAACTTCTTAATTCTTGATTCCTGGATATGAATGAGGAATGAATCTGATTAAATGGAAAACACTGATTCTCCCCATTATTAGGAAAAGACAATAAACGAAGTGTTCTATTTGGAGTAATTTGTTACATTACACACATCAGGTTTGAAACATTTAACCTTACCTTTCAAGAGACCTATATATTCCATTAAAAGGGTGCAGAAGAAACAAATAAAAATAGCCTAAGAAGAACAGCAGAGTCCATATCCTGACAGCGATCAGTATTTAGTTAAATCAGAACCAGAGCTTAATTCACCACATATTTAAATTAAGTGAAATTGCTGTTTCCACAGAGTGAATATTTTCAAAAATTTGTTAGCAGTTATAGAAGAAATGGTTTACCTAGCCTTTAGTGAGAGATTGTGCTGGCAACTACGTAAGAGGATGATATTGCTGCCTGATACATATATCCCTCAACTGAGAGCCTGACAAATGGACTTCTGCATACACTGAGGGCACATGCAGCATGGCCTGTTTCAGCGGTGAGCTATTCCCACAGTCCAGGCATGCCAGCCCGTACTGGTACTCTGCTACTCATACAGTGATGCAAGTAGACTATGTTCTTCTGGAACTTCAATGATGTAGCTATATTAGCATGATAAGGGAGGATTTATACACTACCAGAACAATGCAGGACTCCATTCCACTTGGCTGGATTCCCTGCCATTTGTAATATCTGCAGGAAATAGTCACATGGGCTGGGTGATTTATGTACTTATTTCCCACAGCAGTATGACACATTATAAGCATTGAAAGAAATATTTGTCTGACAATCACAAACATTTCCTGTACATGCTACTACAAAGGTGTAGGATACAGCCATGTAGTACTATCTTCCAAACTCTTCTGGTAATGTCTCAATCAGTGCTAAGCTTAACAACAAACCTGGGTGAAATATTTTGCAGTTTTGCCAATATTCTATATCTGTCCTTTTGTGCCCATGTTTATGACTAGCAGGAGTTCACATGACTACCAGGACTACCACATGCTGTACAGTCAGCAGGACTGGCTTTTCATCCTCACTGCAGGGTTATCTACATTGTCATATATCCAGTTGCATGCTAGTGCACAACCTGGAGCACAGGAAGCTAGTGTATGGACATACCTATGGAATACATCCAAAGCAGCACACTTTGTGGAATTGCTTGGTTGAAGCCTTCAGCATTAGTTCATATCATGGCTTTGTGCTAATCATGGTCAAGCAGAAGTATGCAGTGTATAGGGATTTCTCCCTTAATGAACATATATACTGTCTCAATATTTCTCCCTTGGCACAGCCCACGCCACCTACTGACACCATTGTAGCCCCCTGTGGGATATGAGTGATGGGTGTCTTTTCAGCCGATTCCATCCAACCTTCCCCTTGTTTTGCTCTGCTTCTAAACTCCTAGTACTACCCCCTCCCTAAATCATTGACACTTGTCTGTTAGGCAGGGCTTAACCCTCAGCAGAGAGGAGATGGAAACAGGACAAGATACAAAAATGTCCAGTAGGTTGATGCAATATTGTATTACATCTCTTCCTCACAAATTAGTCTTGGCCTACTCCAAATTTATCCCTCCTTGCAGGACTTGTAAAATCCTTTCTTGCCTGATATATCATCACATGGGGAAATAACTCTGCTCCTATCTATTCTTCGTCTTAGTTCTTAGCCTCCATTTGGTTCAGATCACCTCCCTTCTGTTTACAAAGAGAAAAACGTGAGAGCTCCCACCCCATTTTCCATGAAGCAAAGGATCTAAGCACTGATCTGAGAGTGCTTAGATTCTAAATGGAGGTCAAGACAATCCTTGAAACTTTCCATAAGGTGCTTGAGGTTGGGTCTACAAATGACTTTTGGCAGACTAGACTTGTCTCATGAAAGACTGACTGCATTGTTCATTGCATCGTGGGAAAAACTACTTATCTGAATCCATCCTAAGGTACTGTATGATAGAGTGGACTGTGAGAGAATTTCACAGCCTACCTGTGACACATCAGGAAGAAAACTGCATGCCTCTTTGTTGTGCATGACACTGGACAAGCTCTTAGACTGGCTTGTCCTAATGCTGGCCATTTCACTACTTACTGCTGGTGCTAACGTGCTGTATAAATTTAACACATGGAATGTGAACACCTCAACTCAAAAAGGAGGTAAGGTAATAGATAAGCAATTAAGCACACTTCTCTTACAGAGTCACACATTATTTTGAAGAGTTGCAGAAACACAAATGGAGCATGGGAAGAAAAAGGTAAGCAATACAAAACACAATACTAAGATTATTTACTCTCAAGTCCTACCAAGTTAAATAAGACTTACTCTTTAGTAAGCATGATTAAGTTTGCAGATGTAATTTGGTCAACAGCAGTACATTACACATGAAATATGCTCAGGAATGTGTGTTTGATTTTGGATCTTTGAGCATAGAACAGTTTTAAAGATAAATCTTTTTTTAA
The DNA here is from genome assembly GCF_057233095.1 of Heloderma suspectum. Taxonomy (NCBI): domain Eukaryota; kingdom Metazoa; phylum Chordata; class Lepidosauria; order Squamata; family Helodermatidae; genus Heloderma; species Heloderma suspectum. Next base: position 78,757,676 of record NC_139464.1, read on the forward strand.
AGCAGATTCAGGAAAAATACTGATTTCTACTCAGGGGAGCACTGCGGAGATTTCGCATTCAAACTACATGTTGTAAGCGCAGTACATGCATTTTACTTCCATTCTCTTCACTACAAGCTCATATATATGTCTTTCATTTCCATTTCTCCATTTTTAACAGTAGCATACCTATATAATTGTTAAACAATACTCCAATGAAAAGTAAGTTCCCATTATTACAAAACCATTAAACCAGCTTTTCATTGTGATACAATTACATATGCAACCTTATATTTCCTATGAAATCTTCAACAGGATTAAAAAAACACACTTTTGAATTAAATGTATCTGAAAATACAAATAAAAATACTGTAGAATATATGGTAAAGTTAAGAAATACCACTCTTCAGAAAATGTTATCATTTATATCCCACATTTTCAAGTCACTTTTTTGTAAGTCACTTATTTATAAGTCATTTTTACATTTATAAAGTCAGAACAGAAGGAAAATGTTATCTTTTATATGCTGTTACATGTAAATAACCCATCAGCATGATGAACAAGGCAATGCAGAAGAGGGCACTAGTACACAGCCCTATTTATTTTTGAATGTCACAATTTTTTTTCTTACAATAGTAGCATACACTTCAATACATTTATTTTTAGGTGATTACTTCTACAGTGGATATTATTACATGTGCATGTTGTGAACCTGTTGCAAACATAATGATAGTGGATGCACTGCCCGGCACTAAAGCGAATGGGGTAGCTCCTTGCACATACTGGAGTGGCCCCATTGATATCCAGATTTCCTGTTGTGTTTTCCATTTCCATTCCATTTATTCTTCATTCTTATAGCCTTGTTTGACAATATGCATTGCCTATCTGTTGTAATAATATGTATATAAATTATAATTCAATGTAAAGGAAAAATATAACTTTTGAAATATAAGCAAAAACCTTGTTAAACTAGAATTTATTATAAAGGGTTGGAGCCAAAGTTTTTGTTCTATGGAAGGAGAGATCCATAGATGGAATGACCCAACTCAATGAGTTTAGAAGTTCTCAAAAATTGGTGCATATTACTGTGATCTACTATTTTTCCAATTATTGACAGAATAAAGGAGGCCATTGACCAAAATAACAATTATATTTTAATATCTTAAATTAATTGTTAACCTGATCATTTTCCACACACAAAAAAACCCCTTTCAACAACTGTCCCTGAAGACAGATACCTTCTACCAGTATGTAGGGCACAACAGCAAAGTGATTCGCAATTCCATTGAATCATTCTAGCCAAGCCTAAAACACTGATCTAGTACCAGCCCCAAACTGTAAATAAACACTGATTGATCTAATGACAATAATAAAAAGAATGTTAGCAGGTGAGTTGGTATTAACAGTAGGGCAGTGCCATCAGGGTTACGAGAAGGTGGAAGAGGAAGCATAATTGCCCCACTCAAGTGAGTGGTATTATACACCATTATATGTGCATGCATTTTAAATATAACTATCCTTCATATAGTATAGTCTTGTTTACAGAAGACATCATCAAAAAGTCTCAGTAGAACTAACATTTCCATGATCATTTATACTATGTGATATAGGGCTGCTTCAATTCGAAAATTACCCAAATATTCACCTTGGGAAAACCATGTGTATACTATATTTGACAAACAAAATTTCATCTGCTGTGCTGCTACCGTATGTACATGCAATAAAATGGGACGGGGTGTCAGATAATCCCCCTCATGTGTTGAAAGCATACGTGAGGAGATCGTGTGAGCTGGCTCTGCTCCTTTGCCAACATGTGTGGCAGTCATGCTCCCTACCAGCATGCATTCAAAAAGCATGAGAAGGGGGCATACTTGCCTAACGATGGGTTTATCAGGTCCCCCCCCTCCTGTGTGGAGGAGCTCTATGCTTGTACATCATAATACACATATGGCTCTTTCTCACATTTACTGATTGCTCATATGGCAGATGCAGCAGTGTGGTTGACAGGCACAACCCTACTTTCTCAATGTATGAAATGTTCATTTGGACAACCACAGTGACATGTGCATTTGTCACACATTATGACATAAGCACATTTTTCCTACACGGAAGTTATATACATTTAGGAAAACATCTTAAGTGAAGCAGTCCATAGAAAGGACCATTTGGGTTTTACCTGTCAAAGTTCTAAAGATGTAATTTACCATAACATGAAATTATTTGAGACATCAGCAATCACATGTGGCTGAGCACTTCACTCAAATTCTCCATAGTGTATTTTAACTTGATTCTAGAAAGAAAGTTCTGTAACAATATTGTTAAAAGATCTACCTTGGTATTAAGAAAGTGTTCATACTAGTAATTTTTACAAAGAAACGACCAACAGGATTATATAGTTACTGTAATTCTTTCTTTGTTACTTATTTATAAAAATGTGCCCATTACAGGATAAAATTGAAATGCACTATTTTTTTCAGTTGTGGAATCTGCCCTATCCCTGAAGATTTAAGACTTAAAAAAAAGCATATAATTCCTTTAAAACAGAATAAAATTCCCAGTTTCCCATGAATGAATTTTATATGGTTGGTCTAATTTTCACAACTTATTTTATGAATGGAAATGTTTCCCACAAAAAACATTGAAAACTTTCAAATTGTAACTGCTGAGAAAAAAATATTTCTATATAAATATACACAGATAGTTTTGAAAATCTGAACTCTGTCAAAAATGGAAATCAATTGAATAATTAAAGTTTTATATTATGCATTATATTATATATATATATATATATATATATATGAACATGCACTTGTAAACACACATTAACCACAAAATACAAATGTCATCTATAAAATAATCTTATGTATCCACAGTTGCAAATATTTTCTGAGCTCTTCTTCTTTATTATTTTTTAATACTGTAAATATTTATTTTGATTTCCTTTTCCATTCAATTCACAATCACCCACCAAAGTCAGATCTGGCTGAGCAGTATACAGTGGATAAAGTATTCAGGTAGATATTTACTGCTTTGTATTGCCTGTCACCTCCAGTGTTTTGTAGCCCAAAATATTTGGACTTTGCTAAAAACTATAGATGCACTTGCTTTTTTAAAAAGGTGATCATAAGCAGCTCAAATTGTTTTACTCTAATGTATACGTTACATAAAATGCTTTGAAAATAATGGGTAGCAGCACTAATTTCAGAAAGTATTTGTTTTATTTATTACTGTAGAATACAGGAATGTTTTACTTCAAAGAAATAAGTTAATTTTTCAATTTTTTTGCATTCTTATTTCTTTTAGGGTTATTTTACAATTATCCATATTTAAAATCTAAATAATGAAAAAATACTTACACAGTTGGTTGCATTGTTTCTGTGATTTTTCTATATGCTAGTAATGATGCAGATTCTAATGTCTGTATAATTAAAAACAAAACAAAAACAAAACTGCAGATTTACACACTTGTGTACCTGCACAAAGGTGGACACTGGTGTGAGTGCACAGTTACAGCATATGCAAAAATCAAACTTGGAAACAGGGCTCCCTCCTTTTTGCACACTAAAAAAGTGAAAGTAATGTTGCCATAGGGACTGCAGTAAATGTTTAGCTGGGTTACCCAGGAAACCCATCTCAACCAGAAAGGAATACATTTAAAGTGACATGACTTTTAAAGAAAAATTCTGTTCTCATGATTTTGAGCTCAGATAAATGAATTCAGTATTACTCTTCATTGAGAAACAGGAACAGGGTAGGGGAAAAATCATGAGTTCCAACTGAAAAAGGCTGAGCACTAGGTTCTCTCAGTAAAACCGAATGAAGAGGGAACAGTGACCATCTTGAGGGAAAGATAGCAGGGTGTAAAGAAGATGTAATGTACTGAAGGCAAGCAAAACATCTGGGTTTCAATGGTTGTGCGAATGGAAGGCTGCTCATGCATCCAATCTTTCTCTTCTCCTCTTCTTCCCTGCAAGCCCCTGCAGCCCTGTGAATATCCTGTCCATGGTGTTGGGGGTCCCCCTGAACAGTGGCGCCCATGACATATGGGACTGCAGTGTAAGTGGGAACTGTCTGAAATTGGGAGAGCAAGGTTGTGCCTGTGCTGCTCCTGGTGGAGCAAGATCCCTCCACCCAATATTGGGTGATTTCCCACTCACACGGCAGGCCCACACAACGTGGCCCCCATTGTTCAGGAAGGCCCCGACCCTCTGGACAGGGTTTTATAGGCATACAGGGTGTGGGGGTGGGCTGCATGGGGGAGGGCAGATTTACTTCTGTTCATGAAAACACTAGATACACAACCCCTCACGAACTGGATTAATGGACTAAATTTGTAAGGGCACAACCCTATGCATGTTTAGACAGAGCAAAGCACAGCTGACTGGGAAATGCTGGGAGTTGTAGGACTTTTTTCTGTCTAAGCATGCATCGTATTGTGCCTTCAGTCTGTCAAATAAAATGACTAAATGCAAAGAAGGAACTGAATCTTATTCCTTTGATAATTGTGTAAAGGAAGAAATGTTGGCAGGCGAAGCGTTTTTCACAGCTCTCTGAGAAGCTACACCTGCTGAAATTCTCTCTTCTGCATAACTAGTAAAGGGAGACTTGAAGGGCCATGAAGTACCCTGAACTTGTTCGCATCTGGTCACTTAAAATTGGAAAGTCAAGTAGGCTGTGTAAACAAATGATGTGGCTCCTTTGACATTGAGTTTACTACTTGTCCTGTAAGCATTATATGTTTTAAGGTTTAATTGCAGAACTAGGATAGGGCTTTCACGTGGCCTCAGTCTCATGGGAACTTCAGCAGTGTCACTCCTTTATGCAGTGGCAGGGTAACATGCAAAGCCTGGGGCCATACAGCAGGAACCTTTTCTTACACGATCCCTGGATTTAACGTTTCCTGGTGGTACAGGAATGATGCTGCTGCAGCTTCCACAATACCAACTGAATGTGATGAACCTAGTTTAAGGTTCGGACTATATAAACTATTCAGTCTATATAAACTAACTTGAAAGCAAATCCCAGTGAACACTAACTTCACAAAAGAAAGGCATTCTGCATATAATCAGGAATATTATGGGTTGTATCCAGACTTAGTCATACTTAGAGCAGAGCAACTGAAATCAATGGGACTTATGTTAGTTATGACTCGTTAGTTATTCTCGATATAATCTGTTGTCTTTGGGTCCTTTAAAAACTTTGTTCCAGTTGAAACTCTGAACATGTTCAGAAGTATTCTGTCCAAGGTAGATGCTGTTTACATTTCCTAATCTACTACATTATTCAGAGTTGATTGTTGACGGGTGAAAGAACTGTGAAACATCTTTTACCAAGACATAGACAGAAAGAAGAAAATCACATAATGCATGCAGGCATGACAAGTAAATCCACTTTGCTTATGTGGTTAAAAATTCTCCACAAAATTTCCTGCAGAGCAAGGTATGGAAATAATCTGGAAAAGATGCAGAAGAGGTGGGGAGCGAAGAGTGAGTATAATAATCCTTTGTGCATGGCTGGTGGTTTATTGACCATTCACCCCCTGGCCATATGCTATCAGTGCCTGCCCTGAGAAGCTACTGGCTGTGTAGGTAGGGTAGTTTCTGGGAGCTGGGTCTTGGACCTGAAGGAGAACCCTTTCCCCCTGGTCTGCTTCAGAATTATAGATAGGGAGCCTTGTCTGCATTGCTGTTGCCAACTCCCCACTCACTCTTACTAGTTGTAGCGCTTGTTATCTTGTGAAGGACAGAAATTAGCCACCTGTTGATGGAGCCAAGGAATCTTACCCACATTCACAATTGGTCTCAGTATTTGTCATTTAACTGTGTTGTACTATATTTCTGTCACAGCTTTCTGTTGCAGGCACTGGTGGTGGCATTGGGCTAGGGGCATGGTAGGGGTAAGAAGGGGTGGAGTCTCCACTGGAGGATGCCCATATGATCTTGGTGTGACACTTCAAGACTCCAGCCCAGTTCAGGGACTGGCATGCCTGCCACACATGCAAGTCACAGGATGGGCCTATAGAATCAGTTTGGACTGTGGTGGGCCTGAGAGTCCCGCAACTCCCATAAACTCTATTCCAATACCCAGGCTTGGATGGAAGGACAAGTCAGCAGCAGGGTTGCCCTATGTCTAGAACCTTGTTTTATGCTATAGTGAACTCTGTGTCCATTTTTAACCCTCTTCAGCCTATTCTGAAGTAGCTATTCTTCCCATGCCTGCCTCACTCCATGCTGCTGGCACAAGTAGCTGGAGATATACTTAAGAAAACCCCTCTCACTGTAAATTAAAAAAGACAAAACGTTCATAAATATTAACAGCATTTTGAAAAAGGCTTTCCCCTTATTAAAACAAATAATTTTTCAATGATATCTTTCAGAGTATCTGAAATGGAGGAAGATTATCCCCTCTGTTTACTGTGAGACATGCTGTGTTGTTAACTGTGCATGTGAGGGAATCTTGGACTATAAAATGTATAAAATTAGCTGTCAGTTTTAAACATAAAGAAGATCATCTGAAATTTAAAATGGGCATTAAGACTCTACAAAATAAACAAGACCACTCCAAACTATGTGGCCCTTGAGAATGAAACTCCTAAAAGTGTTATTCCAGGGATCTGGTCAGTACTAGTGTGGGATGTTTTATTAACCCCCTCCCCTATGATCTCAGGGTTATTATATTACCTGAGAGGCAGTAGAAAGAGCCATGCTGTAGTGCACTAGTAACATGGAATGGGCACCTACAGCACAATCCTATACATATTTACCCAGAAATAAGTCTCTTTAAGTTCAATGGGGCTTGCCCCCAGGTAAGTTAGTATGGGTTACAGCCTTAGTGTTCTGCATAGGTATGATATGTTGACTTGGCTGGAAGACGTTACTGGTTTTCTTAACATACCATTTTTGTAACGTACCAATCTCAACGGTTTTTAAATTAGTCTAAATAAGCCAATGCGTGTTTAATATATTCAATGGCAGGAATGGAGGCCTGCCTAGGATGAAAAGCACACCTAGATCATAGCAGCCCAAGGGGAAACAGGTCTGCCTGAAGTAGTTTTACAATACTGTTGCATAATAAAGAATACATTACAGGAACAGCATGTTACCACACTGCAGTACCTCCCACACTGACACAAGCTAGGAACAGGCCCTTAGAAACCTACAATAGAGATGAAATATTGAATTCTCTTGACTTACACTGTAAGAACTAGAATCTTTTATTTTCTTAAGCTGATTTCAGTGAATTGATTTCAGTCAGAAAAAAATGAGTATGTTCTGTATTGTTGTAACTGTAACTACTAAGAGCAGAATAAAGGAATATTTTGAGTAGATGGATCTACAAGAAAGTCTCAGGCCTAGAAAGCCGCTTATCTGAAGTCCAAAGTCAAACTGTACAGAAGTACTTTAATATTAAAGATTAGGCTGACAGAACATAACTGATAGTATTAGTGAGATATTTATAGTTACAATAAACATACATCTTGTATATCTCAGCCTATATAAATTTCACATACACATATATAAATATACGTGTGTGTGTGTGTGTGTGTATTCCCTCACTGACTGAAACTATAAATGAACATGCCACCTATTTTGCTTCCTGGGAAGGCTTCAAATCAGAAGTCTCCTTTTGGTACATTTGTAATTTCTTTGAATGCCATAACCTTCCATACTGTTGACATGTAAGGACTGCAAAACGTTTCTTCTTTTAACCTAGCAGGGACGAGACAGAAAGTGTGACACCCATGAGGGTAGTAAGGAAAAGAGCCTGAACAGTATTTTTCCTTTTCAGCTGATGGAGGAATTTCTCCCCTTGGATATAATCACTGAGAACCTGTTCCAAGATAAAGTTCCACCAAAATACAGTAGGGATAATATCAGATATTTCATACCTAGGTCAAAGGGCCAGCTATGTAGCCAGAGACACACTATGTTTTTAATGATGAGTCTGAGAGAATCCTGGGCTGCATTATTGACAAAATTAGCTGCTATTCTACAAAGCATGTGTGTCCTCCACTTGCTTGAAGATGAGCTCAATGTCTTTTCTCTTATTTCTTGCTCCTTTTGCAGCCAGGTTAATAAAGTTCTAGAAGCATAGGCAGAATAAAGGGAAACTCTAAGCTGGGCTGCAACTAAGCTGAATGATCTCTTGACTGAAGCCCCCATTTTTCTATCACTTGGATTCTTGAGAACAGGTCCCTCAACACTAGAGAGACATGACTTAGCATTCCCACTGCCATATATACCTTGGGTAATGACTCCCATAATGAGCCTTTATCTACTGGAAGAGGATACAGTTTATGCAGAATTGCTGGAGCTACATGTTTTACATTGGGGTTATTCCAGATTCTATGGATTAGCTGAATGGATAGGAAGGGATGTGTACAAGCTCCCTACCCTCTTCTACTTCCAATGAGGAAGCAAAGGATATTTACCCATCCTCAGGAGATGACACATCCTCCAAGTCTCTGTGAAACTTAGGTTTCTTTTTGCAGAAGCCACAAGTTCTTTCAAAATGTCCACACCTTCAGATATTGATATATGGGACTGGTGTCTAGTTGCTCCAGGGGCAACCACTGCAGCTCCTGTTTATGATGTTTTGGGATACATCACTGTAGAAGGTCCACTCAGTGTGGTAGAAGCCATAGTATTTTTTTGGCACAGCACAAGAATCCTTCAAAATGATAATAACTTCAGGTAATACAACAGACCTTATTGGTGAATTTTTGTCAGATTTTGAGGAACTAATAATTCTACTAGCAGCAGCAGCTCTTACTTTCTTGATATGGGACCTGTGGCTGTCTTCTGAGCTGGGTCTACTGTGTGGCTTAACCACTGCTGTAGAGAACTGCAGTTCAACTCTGGTGAACTGATATGAGGAATGCTCTCCTACCTGAGAATCTGATTCTCCATCCAATTCTATTATTTGTTGCTGCAGAGTGTAATATCTAGGAACACCCTCAGATTGCCATTTAGTCAACATATTTTTCCTCCAACAGAGTGAAGGGGAGATGGAATTAACCTCTAAGTGGTCTGAAGAGTGCCCGAGAGGTCTCTGATCTGGTGCTGAAGGATTGATTTCCTTATCTTCTGCATAAGTTGGCTCTCTCAGACCACACAGACACTGACTGGGTTCAGACATCATGCTGTGGCTTGCTGTGGGTCATTTAATCTATGGTGAGCTGTGGCAGCTGCAGGCACCAAGTTGCATATCCATCACCCACTTGGGATTTGTCATGTCATGCAAACCTGGTGAGTGCTAAACAACCCTCACCCAACCCTAAAACAGACCATTGGTTATGAGAGAATTGTTTACCCCTCGCATAACCCGTGTTTGCTCGGTTTGCATAACACAACAACCCCCAAGCGGGAGTTACATATTCAAAATGATGCCTGTACGTCCTCCACACACACTGCAGCCTCACCATGGGTTAAATAACCCATGGTGGGCTGTCATGTCATGCAAACAGCCCCATTGCCTTCGTAAAGACAGGGTCTGCTTCAGGAAATGTGGTGACATTGCTACATTTTCTCTTTCTTCCTTTGTCCATTTTCTTTATTGTCCATGGAGACATGGACCTGAAGTGATGGAAAAAAGTTCAAAATGCTCAAATTCGGGGGGGGGGGGATGGAGAAAAACAAAAGATGCCCTCAAAGACATTGCATTACATTTTAGAGTTGCCTGAGGCAGCATGAACCATGGAATTGATTGACTGTAGCAGTGCTGAGCTGCACAGAAGGTACGACTCATGATCTGTGATTTGAATATTTGCTTGCATCTGCCTTGTCTCTAAGAGAAAAGAGGCAAATCCTATTACCACCATATGGCACAGGAACTCATGTCTCAAAGGAGATTTTAGAATAATGAATTAGATGTGTAACTTCTTTTTAATACTTTAGGTATTCTGGTTCATGCAATTATTTACTTAACCATACAAACCAACTGACAACGGAACAGGTGATTTCACAGATTAACATGCTAGTTATTTCAAGACATATACTGAAATCCTTGCTTAGGTCTGACATGACTTGATGTTCATATCTAGAACTGAGTTGTCCGACTCATAAAAACCTTACCAGAGAATTGGCAAAATTCTACATGACTATCAAGTAGTCCAACAAAAAGGTTTCACAAGTACAAGTTGCATTTGAATAATTTCCCTTTGTCAGTAACTGCCACTACTCAATTGCTCTAGGCCAATGTTATTAGCCCATAGTTTTTAAAATTATTAATGTTTCCCAGCAACACTGAAATAGAAAAACTAATAATCTTTAAAATGTTCTGCACTGAAAGAGTCACAGAATAACACAGAAGCTACTCTTTGGTATTCAGAATAATACAATATATAGCTTATTGGAGGAAATAAATACTAATTTCCTATAGATTAAAGTGTTACAAGAATATGCTGAACTCATTAAAAATGACATTACAAATGAGAAATAAAATTGCACCACATAAAACTAAACATACATTTAAATATGATACAACATAAAACATAACACATAGCGCTAACCATTTAAGAAAATAATCCTTTCTTGTTTAAACCCAACAAGTTGGATTAAAACAGTAACATTATATTAAATTTATATTGCATACTGGTACTATTATAAATTCACTAATTTGAAGAGCATGCTTTTGTGTGGCAAGGCATGCAGCTAATTTGTTTTCTTTAAGAATGCTGAACTGGCTTTTTAAGACAGACAAGAACAAACTGCAGCTACTCTGAGGCCATTATCTGTATCATATGTGTTGAATTTGTGATGAAGTTAATCTTTTGCATATCAGTTAGCTGTTATTTTTTTTTTGTCAAGTGAGATGCCTAGAATTTGTCTATAAATGATCACTCCACTACAAAGGCAAAAGCAAAATCTGAGTAATACTGCAGTCAACTGTATTTTTACTTCTAAGTTTGGATTTAACTCAGGACATTTATATGCTCTGCTTTATTCCTGACTTTAAAGGAACAAAGCAGAAAGATTAAACTGCAAGAAAAAAATAACACATGAACAACATCCTCCTCAGAATTCACAATGAACACTGGAAGCACATATACCAGAGATATGAATGAAGTAAAACTCTAGATCCAATTTTGTTTTAAGTATTGGGATGTCAATACAGCAATTTGGATCTGTATTTTACATTTCTGGTTGATCATAATGTACGATCCTAAGATTCCCTACTTAGGCTGCAACCCTTGCTCGCTTATCTGGGGGTAAGCCCCACTGAACACAGTGGTACCCACTTATGAGTAAACATGTAGAAGATCACATTGTTAGAAAATGAACTAGAGGCTGTGTGGGAAGTCTGTGAGGGAAGAAGGCATCCAGAGCAAGGGTGAAGCGCTACCACTGCTGCTCATCTGGAGAATATCTATAGCAATGGTGATGCTGCCATGTCTTCCCATGCCTTCTGCTATGCTGTGCTTTGCCATAATTAGCACATCCATGGTGTTTCAAATTCTTCTTAGAATTAAATGAATTATTACTTATCTGATAACTAGATGTGTTGATATCTACGTCTGTGAATTGAACAACCATGGCAATGGATGGCAATAGAGCCATCAATATGTTTGCCTGTAACACCAACATAATATTCTTAATGTTGGTGTGACATTATGTATGATGATGCTGAGTTGATGAAACTATTAATATAACCAATGTTAAACACTACTGAACAGGGTGCAACAAGCCTTATGCACAGGTTGTTATCTCAAATCTAAGTTGATGTGACCAATAAGAATTAATATAATCACTTACCTGTATTCACCAAGAGTTCCATCGTCTTCTTTCATAGGCTGTATTTCTGGATCACCATGAGCATCCTCCTTTTCTTTCACTAAAACACACAAATTGGTATTTTAAAAGAATCAGTGGATTGAATTCAGACTTAGGCATGCTTAGAACAGCCTCATTCAAAACAATGGGACTTATTTTAGTCATGCCTAATTTAAGTCCCGGAGAAGACTCTTACGAGTCCCCTGGACTGCAAGGAGGTCAAATCAGTCCATCCTAAAGGAAATCAACCCTGAGTGCTCATTGGAAGGACAGATAATGAAGCTGAAGCTCCAATATTTTGGCCACCTAATGCAAAGAGAAAACTCTCTGGAAAAGACCCTGATGCTGGGAAAGACTGAAGGCAAAAGGAGAAGGGGACGGCAGAGGATGAGATGGCTAGATAGCATCACTGATGCAATGAATATGGACTTGAGCATGCTCCGGGAGACAGCGCAGGACAGGAAGGCCTGGCGTGCTATGGTCCATGGGGTCACAAAGAGTCGGACACGACTGAACGACTGAACAACAACAACAACAAATTTAAGTCCCATTGATTTCAGTGGATCTACTCTAAGCATAATTAAATCTTGATTCAGTTCAATAAATATTGGGATTAATTGTGAATTGGCAAAGAATCCTGTAGGAATGGATTCCTATATGTGGTAAATCTGATCTAATGTTGAACCAATCCAATGATCTGGCTTGCTAGCAGACACAACCTGATACCATGAATACTTCTTTTAGAGCAATCTGTGTTCCAAATCCTTCACACTTCTTTACAGCACCTAACTGAAATGGGCCATGAAGTGGCTATCTTTCACATGTTTTCTCAGAGTAATGGTGGATTCACACTCTCACGTTTATCCCACTTTTATGTCTAGTCTGTTGGATGGCAGCTGCAGAATCAGTTATGTATTAGAATCTTTCAAAGACAATTCTCAATGCAAAAGTACTGCAGAAATTTCTGTGCAAAGAAAAAAAATAGGTTGCATTTTTTTCCTACTGACTCACTGATCAGAATAAGTTGAAAAATTGTTGCTGTCATCACTGCCAAGCGAAACTGATTTCAGATTCTAAGAGTTCACAATAATTCCTTAAGTGGAGTCAATATAAAATTATATTGACTAGGATTCAAAGAGCAGCACAATTAGTTCTGCATGCCCAACTAGGCTTTTGGACATGTTTCCTGAACAGCAGGCCCTCATGTTGAAAAGGAAGGAAAACTGTTTGTGATATTTATTCCTTTATTTATCAAATTTATATCCTGCCTTCCCACTAAAAATAGTGTTCAAGGCAGCACAGAAAATATGGCATAAAAGCTTGCTGTTTGAAGTGAAAAAGTCAAAAATCCCGCAGGGAATGCCAGTTTCAGCTCCTTGATTTGGTCATTAAGAGTAGAGATGATATTAAATTTAAATAGAATTAAATATTTTAATTTATACTGATATGACTCTTACCTGGATATTTTCCACCTTTATTTCTCCGTATGAAACAAACAATCAGCAAAATCAAGATGAGAAGAGCAACTGCACACATAAGACCAATGAACCATCCTTGAGTAGCTATGTCAACCTGCCGACTTGCCTTTGCTAAAAAATGGAAAAGATTATTATACTAAAACATCTATTGCATTAGAGGCATTTTATGCACACCAATTCCATAAAACATCTTATGCATTACTTCTGCACCACTATAGGATATATTGTTTGGGAACATTTGACCACTGAATGCATTCGGAGTATGATCCATTTGGAAGACATCAGTTATACCCATTGGATTCCCCTTCATGTCAAGGACACTGCAACAGGATTTCTAGTGTAGATATATTTACAACTTTCTCAGACTATACTGGGTTAATGTACTGTGTTTTTGAAAGAGAAAAGAGTGCTTTATAAAGGTAACAAATGATTCTAAGAAGCTTTTTGTTCCTTCTGTACAAAACCCAAAAGCTAACCTTAAACACCAACCTAAATAGTGATTAAAGTATATGTAGAAACTTTGAATTTTAAATGATTATAATATTAACATAGAAATAAAATAATAATTTTTATTTTCTTAATAGGTTAGAGAAATCTGGGGTTTTCCAGACATGCAGTTATGAGGAATTAAAAATTTAGTGTCGAACGTTATAGGAAGGCATACACTTTTAACATTCAACCGTAGTATGAAATTTCATGCCTGCTAAACAAAACAATCCATGCATAACACATACTAAATATATAACAAGCAAAGGTGGTAACTTACTTATGCAGCTTCTGGTATTTGCATTACTGTATATTCTACTAAGGAGTATAGATTACTAAGAGCCAGTATTGTATTTTTAAATTACATAAAAGTTTGTAATTGTGCTACACAAACTGTTTGCTTCAAGCAGATTGCACATTTTTCTGATGAATACAGAAGCTGCTAGTACATGCAGATCATATAAATCTGTCCCAGTGCACTTGCTTAAAATGAAATAATGCCTTATGAAGATATCCTTTTAGAGACCACATAACGTGTTTTGTGATAGTGAGTCTAATTTGGGGTTTCAGACCATGTTCCCCTTTTCTCTCATTTGATCTACACATGTTTATTGGGTTGGATTCAGAGTTCCTATGAGTGGAACTTTGCTTATGGGATGCTACTGCTGGAGGAAGTGGTGGGGAGAAAGCATAAGAACATAGGAATAGCTGTTCTGAATAAGACAAATTGCACATCTAGTTCTAGCATTCTGTTCCCATAGCGGCCAATCAGATGCCTATGGGAAGCCCACAAACATGACATGAGTGCAATAGCACTCTCCTGCTTGTATTCCCCCAAACCCCAGAATTCAGAGGCATACCGTCTCTGGAACTGGAGGTAATATACAGTCATCATGACTAGTATCCATTGACAGCCTTATCTTCAATGATTGTTACCAATTCCTCCTTCGTCTTGCAGCCCCTTGAAAAGCTGATCCAGAGGGCTGAGGGACCTTCCAGAGCAGCCTGAAAGGTGGCACAGGATGAGGGGATTGGTGAAAATTGCCTTGCCAACTCAACTTAGAGCCTCTACTGGATTTCAGTCCCTTCCATGAGACGATGGGACACTCTTGATCCAAGCCATTGTCGTGAAACAAGAATTCAGATGCTGAATTATTCCACAGAGTTTGAGGGACACAGGAATGTTGTCAAGTGAAGTTTACTTCTGAATAGAGGCAACATAACCCTTACCAACCTGCCTGGTCACTGAGGTCATCAGAGGGCATGTTCCTCGTGGTTCCCATGGACCTATGGCCTGATTGGAGTCCACCAGGAGAAGAGCCTTCAGTGTGGTGGCCCCCTTTCTTTGAAACTCCCTGTCTCTGGAGATCAGGCAGGCACCAACACTGGGTTGCTTCTAGCACCTCCTGAAAACAGCATTGTTCCAGGAGGCATTCCTAAACTGACCAGCCACAGTTCTTATTGGCATTTTGTTTATAAAAAGCATAATTTTAATATGGTGTTTTAATCTTTTTATCCTCTTACTATTTTACCTTGTATGTTTGCCGCTCCGAAACCTGTTTTAGAAATGGAGCAGTATACAAATGTTGTAAATAAATAAATTAAAAAACACATAAGTAGCTCTCCAAATCTCTCTCTCTTTAGATTGGTTTTCTGGGTTTCCCAGAAACAAATCAGGAAAACCCAGGAAAAAATGTCCCAAGCCAATGCAAGAGCTCAGAACGATTTGACCTACCAGCCCTTTGCGTCCTTGTCCATCTCTTCTGTCCTATCACTCCCCCAAATGCATTCCCCACTCTTCCCTTTGCTTCCCTTCCCTTGGTGACAGGACAAAAGCTGACAGGGAGGAGACGGGAGGGTATTTTCTCCTTCTATAACTAGCCCTTTCCATAACTAGAGGTGAGAAGGATGTAAAAAGCTATGAGAGATAGCTATGAGAGATACAATTCTCACAAGGAAGAACATACCCATTATTGTTCCATAATATTCATAATATACAGGATGCACATCACATAGTGTAGACTGGCTGCACTAAATCAGCTGTAGCCTATATAACTCTCTGCAGGAAGGATGTGATATTTAATGTAGAGGTCGTTCAGGGACTGGTAAAGCCACCAGTTTTGAATAAAGTTTTGAATGTTTGGTTCTGCTGGCAGGATGAGATATTTTACGGAACTCTGGTGTCCAATTTTAGGTGTGAAACTAGAGCTCTATTTCTCTCATAACACAGGTCAGGATATCTATTGGCTTCTGCAGGAAGAGCCAGTAGGAAGCTCTTGTGATGTTCCTAGGATTTTGTTTTAAAATTCTGTACAGAATACTACTGCTAAAATTTATTCAGCTTTACAATAAACATAGAATGTGGTTGGGGAAAAATCATTGAGAATATACAGCATTTGGACAATTAAATCTCGACCATTCTATTGTACTAAGTTTACCTATCAGTTTTGTAGGAATCATTTAAACATTTAACCCAAGTCAGATATAGGTAAGTCCACTGACATCACATCAGTTTTTCTATCATATCGTACAATGTTTCTGATAGTAATATATTAGTAATATATAATATTACAAAGCATTACACCCTCTAGTCCAGAGATGTCCATGTGCTCCCCTACCAAATAAATGATCAGTGCTATCAGCTCTGGTTGCATTGATGACCTGCTAGGAAAGAGGAGAAAGATATGTGTGCCTGGAATTAGTCTTCTACCTCATAGTTGGTTGGTTCTTTCAGAATTGACCGTGCTGACTATAGGTTGGATCCAGAATTGACCCTCCAGGAATAGAAGAGCACCTTTTGTTGGTGGAGGGAAAATGGATCCAATGGCGCCTCGATTCCTTCTCCTCACTGCAACCTCCAGTGCCACCTTGAATATTGTTCAGGAGGTCCCTCAACCCTCCAGAGCAATTTTCCAGGGTATAGGGGACTGCAAGGGGAGGGAGGATTGGAATAAATCACCTTTGTCCCTTCTAGTGAAGTGGAATCATTCAGTTTGTGGAATTGTGCAGTGTACAACTTGGGATCAAATTCCTTACGTTCATTAGTACCTGAACATGTGCTGAATGCAAGGGGTTTTTCATGGCAGAGCCCTCTATTTTACACACACAGGAGGATTGCAAGTAGAAGAGCAATATGTACTGCTTCCACTCATATACCATCCTTAAATGATCATGGCACATGGTTTTAACTTTTTTAATTGCCCTTTTAACTAAATGCTTTAGTATCTTCCTGATCATTACTTTGCCTTATATTTATCCTTGTTATTCTGTTTACTAAAAATCATAGTGTACATGCAATTTATGAAACCCACAAACAAAAGTGTGCTGATAGCACAGCCCAGAACACTTCTATTAACAACAAGCTTTATGAGAACACTACTCAACATGAGATTCCAGATATTTATAATGAAAACTATACACTGTTTTAATAATTAACATTCACTATTTTATAAAGATAATCTGATACAAAGGGTCCTTGTTTTCTGGTTTACAGAAGATTCTGTACAAAACATTCCTAATACCATATACATGATTTGTTCTGTGGCATCTTTAGTTAAACAGAACATCAAATTTAATAGATTTTTTGTTGATCCTAAGTTAGAAGACACCATCGTGAAAAACTGGGTTTAATCTCCTCAGATGCAACTATTCTTTTACGCTGTTTCTGATCCATAATAAATAATGTACTACCCAGAAACAAAGCATGTCAGCCTTAAAAAGTGCCCAACAAAAGGAGCCATGAAAAGTGTATCTTTTGTTTGAAAAAAGATGGCAAAGTGACAAAGAGAACTTACAAGAAGAAGATATTCATGGAACATACCAACGATGTGCTGGTGTGGCTATGAGACACATGTTTTAGCTCTACTTCAGGAAGCAGAGAACAAATTCAAATATTTTGATACAACACAACACTAGTTCAAAGTTCCAGCACTTAACACATCACAATTCTGAATGCAAGGCAGAATTGGTATGGTGTGCCTCACCTGGACCTGTCTCAAACACAGCCTCTGAACTCCTAAAACCAGAAAGACCCTCAGCACCAACCCGGACTTTATAAGATGTTCCTGGTGTTAATCCTTTTAACACAAAGAAGTTCCGGGAACCATTAATATTTTCTTTTTTCAATTCTTCTTCGCCTACAAGATTTTTAGGAACACAACATATTGGAGTGTTTAAATTCACTCTTAAATAAATTCATGTTTACATTTCTTAATGTCATTTGGCAAAATTTAGATTTCCCTCTCAAAAATATTTTACTGTTACTTCTTAACATGCAATATCTAGGTAAACCACAATCTAAATACTATCTCATTTTTGATCTGCTAAAAGAAGTGAGATGGAATTAACAGTTAGAAATTGCCATGAAGATGTCAACTCATCACTGGACTGGATTATCATTTTGTTTTCTTGAAAATATTTTTTTCAAGTCTAAATATTAAGAGAGATACATATTCTATTGAGATTTTCTTTACATTTTATTTAATTGCTCCACTATTCATCAAAAGAAGGGATGGGATTCACTCCAGATGGAAGGAATTTGGCTGGCTTAATTCATTTTCAGTTTCTGTCAGTAGCTTATCATTTTCTTGGGAGTGAGAATCTCTACATTCAAATTTTTGTTCAGGACTGATAAAAAGTTGGTATGTGCAATGTCACAGGGTCGCTCTGAAACTCTGGGCAGTATCCAGTGTGACACTACCACCAATGTAAATTTTGTTGTGTTAGCTCTGTTAGTGCAACACCAAAAGCTTTTGCTGGTGCAATGGTTTTTCAGGGAAACCTGTCATACCAGCAAATGTTATTGCCATTGTGCTAGAGGTCCTTTACACTAGTGCAGTGTAATTTATACTAACAGTAGTGTCACACTGGATACTGCCTCTTAACTGGGGGCTTGTGATGGTGTTATCCTCCATCTCATGGAAGTGAAACAGGCATGTCCTGACAACTAATGACGGGGCAACCACGTGCACTTTCATGGGCAGACCACAACTGAATGAAGAAACAGGCACTTTTTGCCAGCATATCATCAAGTACTTGACTTTAGGATGATAGCTGTGTCAAATTGCTCCCCTGAAGATGGTTACGAAATCCTGCTTTCTAATTTGGATAATATCTAACTAGTTACATATGGATTTGATAGCTCAAAAATCTACAGCTTCAATATACTGTAATTTAAAGCATACTGCAAGGAACATTTTGCTTTGTAGCTTTTCAAACAAATACTTCTAACTTATTTTGCATTAATGAAATTTTAATAACATAATATTCTGGCACAACCAATATGCCTGTGTGCAATAAGACTGAATGTATGCCATGACTAGCAGCTTTATACACTTTTGCCCAAATCAAGCTAGGAGAGCATTACGTGCAAAGAAGGAAGGATTCTTTGCATATATATACAGTTGGATGGGGAACCACCACTTCAAACAAGTTCTGCATGAGGGGTTCCCTCCTCTAATCCAACAACTGAAGCTGTGTGTACTTTTCAAAACAAAATTCTGCTGATCTGCTTCTTGGGAGGGGCAATGGGGGGTTGATTCAGTCAGGCCTGCTATCTCTTCCCTACCAAAGAGCAGATTTGTGGGAACTTAGCTTCTTTCAAAGGACTCTGTGCCTAGAGCTGCATCAGATCGATGCATTTTCCTTCAAATGGGGATATTTGAAGTTTTCTTAATGTTGGAAATAAGTCCTAAAA
The DNA here is from genome assembly GCF_057233095.1 of Heloderma suspectum. Classification (NCBI taxonomy): domain Eukaryota; kingdom Metazoa; phylum Chordata; class Lepidosauria; order Squamata; family Helodermatidae; genus Heloderma; species Heloderma suspectum. The sequence goes on from NC_139464.1 coordinate 78,777,085, forward strand.
TAATACAATGAAACAATGCTATATGTATTTTTAGACTATTAAGCAGCACTAATTTAGAGAAAAGCTCCATGTGTATTACCTCTATGTAATTCATATTAAAAGGTTGTCGTTTGTTTTGAAAATTTTTGAAAAGTCAATATTAGGCCATTTTCTATTATTAAAGTATTTTGAAATATATTACAGCATTTAGAAGAATTCAATGAAATGTCTTCTTACTGCCTGCTACACCATATTCAACATAAATGTTCTCATGAACTGGACCCTCATACTCCCAACTGATATTGGCATAGGTCTCAGCCGCAGCTGCCGTAACATTTTTGATCCTTGGATACACTGGTTGCACTGAATACACAAGAAAGACAGAGCAAAATATGAAAGGCTGCATGCATCCAATACAAACCAACTTTAACTACTTTACTAATCTGAATCTTATGAAATTATTCTTGTTTTCATCATGGAAAAAGAAATGGACTTACCGTGAGTTTCCATTTGCAGTGATTCTAGGGTGGGGCAGTCTTCAGTTTAGAGAAAGTACCTCCACTCTGCATGGAGGCATGGTCCTCTTGCACATGGCACCAAGGAGAGAAGCGTCTTTTCAGCTCCAAGACCAACATCAGTGCCTGGTTAAGCCCCTACCATGAATTGACAAGAGTATCTACTAACAGTATTGAACAATAACTGGGAAAATATTTGTAGTTAACCTTATCACAATGAATAACAATGAGAAGGATAAGGTGGAAAGGAAAGATCATCCCACTGGAGACAGTTCATCAGACTATCTAACCACACTACAAATATGTGTAGACTTCTCAGAATATAATTGAAGTTTTTCTCTATGCCTATCTATTGGCATACTGCCCCACCATGGAACTAAAGAGAACGGGAATACACAGGCAGTCCAAATTTCTTTCTTTTCAGTGGACCTGAGGAAAATTGCCGAGGAAGTTCAACACAGTCACATTTAACTTCAAAAGAGGAAACTTCTCTAAAATGAGGGGTAAAAAGGAAGTTGAGAGGGGGAGTCAAGAGGGTTAAATCCTTTCAAAATGCTTGGAGGGTATTCAAAACCGCAACAATAGAAGCTCAGCTACAAGTCCAAGAGGTCTCCAGCATGGTTAACAAGCAGTATCAAGTAAGGTATTAGAGAAAATAAGACTTTGTTCAGAAAATAGAAGTCTTGCCCAAATGAACACAAGCCTGCACAGAGGCAATGCAGGCAGGCAATAAGAAATGTAAAAAAGCAGTTTGAGAAGCATACTTCATCAAGGCCAACAATAAAGAATTCTTTACATATATCAGAAGCAAGAAACCAGCTAGGGAGGCAGTTGGACCATTGAAGGACAATGGAGTTAAAGCAGTAGTACTAAAGGAAGACAAGGAGATTGCAGAAAAGCTGAAATAATTATTTCCACCTGTCTTCACAGCAGACGATATAGGACTGATACCTGTGCCTGAACAGATGTGTTCAGGAAGGGAGTCTGAAGAACTGAGGCAAATAGTGGTGACGAAAGATGAAGTTCTCAACCTTATTGAAAAATTGAAAGTTAATAAATCACCAGACCCAGTTGGTATCCATCCTAGAATTCTTGGAGACCTCAAATGTAAAATTGCTGATCTTCTAACAAAAATATGCACCATGTCTCTAAGATCAGCCTTTGTACCAGAGGATTGGAAAATGGCTAATGTAACACCAATTTTTAAAATGTCTGTTCTGGGTAAATTGGTTGAAAGCATTATTAAAGATAAAATTAGTAAGCATATAGAAGGAACAGCCCCACTGAAAAACAGTCAACATGGTTTCCGGAAAGGTAAGACCTGTCTCACTAACCTTTTAGAGTCCTTTGAGAGAGTCAATAAACATGTGGATGGGGGTGATCCAGTAGACATTGTTTACTTGGACGTCCAAAAGGCTTTTGACAAAGACTCTCACCAAAGACTCCTGAGCAAATTTAGCAGTCATGGAATAAAAGGAGATGTCCTCTTATGGATCAGTAACTCATTAAAGGTCAGAAAGCAGAAAGTAGGAATAAATGGTAAATTCTCCCACTGGAGGGATATAAATAGTGGGGTTCCACAGAGATCTATATTGGGATCAATGCTTTTCAATTTACTCATAAATAATCTGGAATTGGGAATAAGCAGTAAAGTGGCCAGATTTGCTGATGACAGCAAATTATTTAGCGTGCTTAAAACAAAAAGGAATTAGGAGGAGCTCTGAAAGGATCTCTCCAAATTGGGAGAATGAACATCAAAATGGCAAATGCGATTCAATGTAAGCAAGTGTAAAGTGATGAACGTTGGGGCAAAAAATCCAAACTTGAAGTATACACTGATGGGATCTCAGCCAGCGGTGACTGACCAAGAAAGAGATCTTGGTGTTATAGTGGACAGCTTGATGAAAATGCCAACCCAGTGTGCAGCTGCTGTGAAAAAGGCAAACTCCATGTTAGGCATAATTAGGAAATGCCAAGATCATACTGCCTGTCAGGAGCACCCTTGCTGCCTTCTGAAATCTTCAAGTAGCCAGAATCACAGAGACCATAGGGCTCTTTTCCAAGGCTTTATTTCCATTCAACCTAATGATGCTTATAGATGCTAATTGCATGAGCCTAATGAGGGAAACTTTAGAGAGCTGCCTACCAGAGGTTTCTAGCCTTAGTGAAATCAGTTGTTGATCTCCGTTTGGAGGGCAGAGGCAGGAAACTTCTGGATTTAAGGGCTAGGAGGCGAAAGTCCACCCCTTTCCCATGGGGCATCGGGGCGCAGCTGTTGACGTCGCGCCAAGTGGGCTGAGTGCCTCCTCTCAGTGCCCTCCTTCTCCCACTTGTCCATTCATCAGCGCCTAGCGTCCCAAAGCTCCAATTGTCCCTCCCCCTGCCTGCCAGGGTCACTACCACTCTCATGAATGTGAGCAGGGAGGGACTCTCCCTCTGGCGGCACCTCTGAACAGCGCATGGGTTCCTCTCCCACCATTTCTATCTCTTCCTCAGAATCAGAACTGCTTTGGGGCTCTATGGGCTCCGATCCAACCCTGACACTGCCTTTATACAAATCTGTGGTGCAACCACACTTAGAATACTGTGTACAGTTCTGGTCACCGTCCCTAAACAAAGGATATTGTAGAGCTGGAAAAAGTGCAGAAAACGGCAACTAAAATGATCAAGGGGCTGGAACATCTCCCCTATGAGGGAAGGTTACAACATCTGGTATTGTTTAGCTTACAAAAAAGGCAAGTAAGGGGAGACATGATAAAGGCGTACACAATTATGTATGGTGTGGAGCAAGTGGACAGGGAGACATTTTTCTCCCTCTCTCATAATACTAGAACCCAGGGTCATCCCATGAAGCTGACTGATGGGAGATTCAAGATAGATAAAATGAAGTACTTCTTCACACAGTGCATAGTTAAACTATGGAATTCAGTTCCACAAGAGCTTCACCACACCGCACTTTTTATCCCGCAATTTACCGGGGCTTCTGCTTCTGGATTCTTTCTGTGATTTAAATCAGTTTTTTACACAGCTGTTTTTTTTTCTTTACTGAATAACGCTACCAGCCATTTACACTGCTGGGTGGAGCCTGAGGGGATGTCCTTGCCTTCCCTTTTCAGTTCTAATCCCTATCTTGTTTTCTTCTGAGTAAAGGTAGCCACTGTGGATGAAACAAATAGGACTTCCTTGGGAGTAAGCCCCTGGAACTCAGCAAGACTTACTTTCAAGCAAACAGGTGCTAAGGCTGCCCAGCAGTCTCCTGGCTATCTGGATGAAAAACCCATTGAATTCAATAGCATGTTGTTTCCTGCCACTACCTGTTTGCCCAGAAGCCAGCCTCGATCAGATAAAGCCTGCCAACGTGTGTGTAAAGGCACAAAGACACTGGAGTTTTGAGAGAATGTGAGGCTGAGACACAGAGAAAGGGCTGAGGCTGAGCTGGAATGAAAAAAAGCATTTGGGATTATCTCCTTGCTTTGCCTCCTATGGGCAGCTTGTATTTCTATAAGTAAACTCAACTATTATAGATCCCCTGAAGTCTCCAGCGATCTCTTCCTGCAAAGAAAACCAAACCCTGAAGCTTCTTGCCTTGCCATTCGGAAAGTGGGTAACGAGTAACAATATTATTCGAGTGGGAGAAGGCAGGGTACCGTTCTGAGGAAATGGCTTACACCAGGGTGCAGACTGAGCCCACTGAATTCAATGGCCTGTCCTTCCCTGTCGCTGCCTGTTTGCCCAGAAGCCAGCCTCTATTGGATCAGCGAGGGGTACAGAGGAAGTGCTCTCCCCCCTGTCCCCGTGTGCAAGTCAGTATTGCAAACAGGAAGTAACACTTTTCTTGCAGGCAAGAAGGGAAATGGAGGACGAGCCAAAGTGCCAGATGGGGGGTGGAGGAGGCAATGCTACTCTGCCACACTTGCGGACTCCCACCATGTTGTGCTCTGCAGGCAACTGATGGCAGAATGCCAAAGAGGCAGGGTGGCACTCCCACGCCATCATCGTCATCATAACTGCACCCCCAGCAACCACCCACAAAGCCGCTTGCGCCATGGCAGAAATATGTGGGCAGGTGGTAGCGGTGATGGCGCGAACTGAAAAAAATACTGAATTTTCCCTGTCCATAAATATAACAGAATTTCACAGGGAAAACAAGGTGAAGGCGTGGAAGAGCTGCTGGATGATAACGATGCTGTGTATTGCACATGGGAAATACAAAGAATGGAGGACGACAATTGCATGAAAAACTGCCCGTGTGGAGAAGCTCATAGTGATAGCCACCAAACTGGATTGCGTTAAAAGGGGATTGGACAAATGCATGGAGGATAAGGCTATCAATGGCTACTAGGCTTGATGGCTATCTCCTACCTCCAGTATCAGAGGCAGTATGCCTATGTACACCAGTTCCTGGGGAACATGGGTAGGACAGTGCTGTTACACCCATATCCTGCTTGTGGGTTCCTGGTTGACAGCTGGTTGGCCACTATGTAAACAGAATGCTGGACTAGATGAAACATGAAATGTGGTATGGAAGAACCTAGTTCCCCTAGCCTCGGTTGTGATCCTTGTCTTTGCTTCTACTGATTTACCTAAGTGGCAATGGCCATCTTTCCCCATCCTTGTGCTGGTGGCTTCATTTTTCCTTTATAAGTGTGGGATATGCAGCCTTCACAACCTTTCAAGGTCAACCCCTCTGACAAGCTGCCAAATTCAGAAGAAATAACATCTTGTATCTCTTTGGGCACAAGGTGTTTAAAAAATCTTGGGGTAGCATGTCGGCCCTCAGGCTGGAGCATGAAAGATCAAACTGCCTTTGAAACCAGTGGTTGCAATCTCACATGAATCATGGGATGCCATGGGATCCAGCTAAGTGACAAGAGGACAGAGTCACTGTGGCCAAGCCACCACTAAATTCTTCCTCCTGGCCTGAGATGGGGAGAGGAGTAAGTCAGGTGTGTGGAGTGGCACTCGGTAGTTCCTTGAAACTCAGTGCTAGTTGCCCTACATTTTGCACATTGGGGGTGGGTGGGAGGAAGGTGCAAGACAGCCAGGAAAATAGAAGAGAAAGAAGATCGACCCACATGATTTTTTTTCGGGCTTTAGGACTGGAGTTCTCTCCCACACCCAACAAAAAGGCACTAGGGAAGGGAAAGAAAAATATATATAATTTTTTAAAATGTTGTAAAGCTCAAATGATTAGTTGTGCTAGAACTGTGCTGCCTGCTAATCAGGCAAGGCAGGTCTGGAAGCTGAAGAAAAGCCCCTCTTCTTCTTCTTTTTTTCTTTTGGCAAGAAGATCTTGCCTGATAACCAAGTGGAGGTTCTGAAGTGTGCCCCATTCTGGAACCACTATAGATTAGTGTATCTAGGATTAACAGACATTGTACATGACTTTAGGATTAACAAACATTGTACATGAAGTGGTAGGAAGCATGCCAGTATACTATAAAGTGCAACTAAGAATTTAATCCTATGCAACTCATTTGAGAGTATGCCCCATTGAATTCAGTGGGACATTTCCAGATAAACAGGCATAGGATTGGATTGCATGTTGATAAACTCTACTGCTCAATTAAAAGGCCAGATACTGGAAATTACTACTTAAATCCATTCCTAAAGCAGACATGCTAAAAGTGGAGATATTTCTACAGGTTTACAAGAAAATCTAAAGACATGCAGGCACATGACTTTCTAGTTTCATGTTATTTTTTAAATGCCAACATTTCCTTCCAGTAGTTTCTTTCTGTGCGATGTTGTGTTTCAGCTGTTTCCATGGCAGTTTATATTGATAAAATAAATAGTAATACCCTTATAAAATGTTGGAGGTACAGTATGCATGACAGGGGAGGTTTCAAAATGGTTCTCTAATCCTTCATCAGACAAAGCAGGAAAGAAGAAAACAAAGAGTGAAAATATTTTTACACAGTAAAAATGTTTCAAAAATCACAGTACTATCTTACCTCTTAAATAAATAATACATGCAAAAGTGAACATCCATGCAGGTTCTTTTAGAGACATTACACTTGATACAACAGGAGAGCACATTACAAAAGGCAAACAGGAACATAAAAGGCACAATTATTTTATAAGCTACCTTGAAAGGCTAATCCCCCACCATCCTCCACCATACTGAATAGCATAGGAGTTTTCTTAGGGCTGTGCATGGACCCCCTGATCCGACTTGGAAGCCGCTTCAGGGCTTCCGAGGCAGGCCTGATTCTGCTCGGGCAGATTCTGAGGGTCCCCAACTCTCTTCGGCCTATGAAGCCAAAGCGGGATTCGGACATCCGAATCCCACTTTGGGGGCCCCAAGACCCCACCCAGCCCCCAGCTCCTTACCTGGGCCCTTGTTCTGTGGGGAGTGGTGGGGAGGCGCCACCATCAGGGGAGCCTCCACTGCTGCTGCTGCTGCCGCCGGGAGAGCCACTGCCGGCGCTGCTGGAGGAAGCCGCCAGGGAAGGCGCTGCCGGTGTTGCCTGTTGCAGCCCGCCAACTATCTGTTATGCCCTCTTTGCAAGGAGGGAAGAACAGGCGATTGGCGGGAGGCACCAGCCACCTGTCAAGCTGCATGGCCTCCTTCCTTGCATGGAAGGCGGCCATGCAGATTGGACAGGCACGAGGGCAGGAGTGGTCCTCCAACCAGGCGCCCTCTCCTGCAAGGAAGGGAGAGGGCGCAGTTGGAGGGCAACTCCTGCCTCTGCTCAAGCCTTCATGGGTTCCTTGCTTGCAAGGAGCCCATGAAAGCTTGAGTCAGGCAGCGGAGACAGGAATCGCCTGCCAACTGAGCTCTCTCCCTTCCTTGCAAGGATGGAAGGAGGCCTGGTTGGAGGATGACTCCTGCCTCAGCTCAAGCCTCCACGGGTTCCTTGCTTGCATGAAGGCTTGAGTCAGGCCAGCAGCAGTTTGCAATGAGGGCAGGCTGCTGCCAGTGCCTCCGGGGGAGCCACTGCCGCTGCCAGCTCCTAGGCCCTCCGGAGGTGCACCGGCAGCCATCTTATTGTTCCAGGGAATGTGGGGAGCCATTTTTAAAATGGCAACTCCCTGTATTTCTGGGAATATAGGGAGTTGCCATTTTAAAAATGGTTCCCCCCCTCCGAACAACAAGACAGTTGCTGGCTCACATCCACAGGACCCAGGTAAGGAGCTGAGGGCATGGCAGCTAGACCTCCAGATCACAGCAAAGCTCTTCGGAGTGACCTGATTCACTTCAGGCCCCCTCCGCCTTGACTCAGAGGCAGCCCAAAGCATCCCACTTCAACTCGGAACTCAGGCCAAAGCGGTGCACAGCCCTAGTTTTTTCCCCCACCAAGCACTGCTACTGTGCAGCCACCATTCCTATTAGTGGAACTCATAAGAAATCCCACTGAAGGCCCACTAGAGAAGATTTTATAGTTGTAGTGCATGGCGGATTACATTTATTTTCCGATTCTGTGGTACTTAATTCATAACATGGTTTCACAGTTCAAACATTCAGTATGTGAAACCTTACATGGAGAACAAAATACCAAGAGATTCCCACCCCCAACCCAAAGCAATGCTGAACGATTTGTCAGTGGAAAGCTTCAGAGTTTTACATTTTTACATTTTTGTTTCAAAAAGCAGAGCTATATAAATTCAAAGTATCTTTCATATATCTGGGATGCCACTGTTGTTGCTTTTTTCTCTTGCCCTGGTGCTGAAATACTGAACAGTATGCACAAAATCAACTTCTGAGCAGTGTGCACAATGAGGCAGAAAAATATTATTTGCATTACTCTGGTCCATAATCCAAAAATATAGATAACATCACAACTAGGGAAACATAGCATGCTTCTCTTGCCTTACTCCAAACCAGCAATTTGTTCAGGCTTATTCCTTTTTGAATTTAGATCAGTTCTCTCTGATTTCAGTATTCTGTACAACTGCAGAACACACCTCAAGATTCGGGAGGAGGGCATGCCTTTTCAATTTTCCTTGGGTTGCTAAAGAGATTCTGGTTTCTAATAGATTATCAGTTTGGCTTTATTTACTGAAAAGTTATAGCCTATTCAGAAAAGAGGCAGCAAAATCTCTCATCTGCTCTGCCACAATGTCACCCCGGATAGCAGATTTGTGATTTTTATTTTATTTATTAAATTTATTAATTGCCCATCTGGTTGGTCACCCAGTGATGCTTCTAAAGAAGCAGAATGGGAAAAGAGAGATCTGGACCATGAGGCAAAAGCTACCAAGACGTTCTCCTGCCTAAGCCCCACTGAAACAAAAAGGAGCTATGCAAGAACATAAGAGTGCTTCTGTGCTCCTTCTGTTCTTTTCAATGAGACTTGTATGCCCAGGAGTGTGGCTCATGTTAACTACTGGAGGGAGAAATGCCATTTGGATTTCTCATCTTAGGCAGCAAAGCAGCTACTTCTAAAAATCTAAGATAGCTACATTTATTTACAACATGTCTATAATCACTTGTCCTTAACTAGGTTAAAAATACAGTTAGGACACAATCCTATGCGTGTTTAGAAAGAAAAAAGTCCTACTATTCCCAGCATTCCCCAGCCAACTGGAGTGCTAATGCAGTGAACCTTCTGTTGGGAATATTGCAACCTCATCTGCAAGTTACTGGAAGGGGCAATGTTGCAGTTAGTTAGTTCATGGGAATTTAGGCCACCGCTAGCTTTAGGATCTCTGAAGCCTACAGTATGGTTTCCTGTGATTTGTTCCTTTTGCTCCTCTCCTCTCCTCTCCTCTCCTCTCCTCTCCTCTCCTCTCCTCTCCTTCCTTCCTTCCTTCCTTCCTTCCTTCCTTCCCTCCCTCCTTCCTCTTTTTCTTTGACCTCCACCATTGCTGGGAGTTGTGGTGTTTGTTCTCTCGCTCCTGCCTGAATAATAGAACACTTTGTGAGTAAACTATTTTACCTTTGCTTCACCAAATAAGGGTATGGGCTTCTTTTTAGCCTTGTGTACACGTGGTACTGGTAAACGCTCATTCTGTTCTGTCTTTTGCTTTTCTCTGCTAACTATCTTTCTAACAACAGGCATCAATACTAAATAATTCCCATCACCTTCATCTTCTGTGTATGTGTGCATAAATAAATATCACAGAATTGCCCTATGTCTTCAGTAATCTCTTTCTAAGTAAACGGAACCTAGGTTAGTGCTGTAGTAGCTCATGAAACTTCTCCAGCTCAGGGTGCTTGTGCATAACAATAATAATTGCAAACTTATTTCCCATTATGTGCTGGCCTGAGCAGAAGCCCACAGGGATCAATGCCACGCAGCAAGAGGCAGGGCAGCAAGGAGTCAAGGCACCCAGGAGCGCTCCTAGTGAGCAACTTGCTCCAACAAAGTCTGAGGCCAGACTGAAGCTTTTTATGCTACAGTCCCCAGACTCCACCCTTTCCTTCAGAATGGAAGCCTTAAAGGGACAGGCCCCTGGCTTGTAGCCTAGCACTCCTCCATCTCTCCTGGCATGCTGCTGGCATTGGCACATTGGCTCCCTGGATTGTGGGGCTCTTGTAGATGAGGGTGCTGGTCTGGTGCTGGGGATAGGCTCAGGGGTCTCTGGCAGCTCTGCAGTGGTGCTCAAACCTGGATTTTCTTCTGTTGGCACCACTGGATCTTTGGCTTCAGAGTCCATGTCACTGCTGGACTCCTGGGTCATGACACCGCCCCCCCCTCCCATGGACTCCCTCTGATGGGCCTGAGTTTTTTAGACAGTGCTTGTGGAACTGCCTTACCAAGGCTGGGGCATGCACATCGACAGCATTTTCCCATGAACGATCTTCAGGCCGGTATCCCTTCCAGTCTATTAAGTACTGTAAACATCCCCTATGTACTTGTGAGTCCAGGATCTGGGAAACTTCATATTCCTCCTGTCCCTCAACCATTAATGGTGGTAGTGGTGGTGGTGGTTGGTGCCTGCCAGGATCTGTATTTGGGACAGCTAGTATCAAGAGAGATCAATGAAACACTGGGTGTATTTTCATGTTTGATGGGAGCCGGAGCCAGTAAGTGACAGAGTTGATTACCTCGAGTACAGGAAATGGCCCTATGTATTTGTAATCAAGTTTACTGGAGGGATGTTCTGTGTGCAGATGACAGGTAGACAACCATGCTTTATCACCAACCTCAAGAGGGTTTCCAGCCTGCCATTTACAGTCAGCATAATTTTTATACATGTCCTTGGCATGATTTAGTTGGTCCCAAAGGTCTTCTTGGATAGCTTTGAGTTCTGACAGAAAGACATTAGCGGCAGGGACACTGGTGGAGGAGGTGACATCGGGAAAATAATGGGGCTGGAAGCCATAATTGGCAAAAAATGGAGAGTGCTGAGTTGAGACATTGTACTGTTATAGGCAAATTCAGCTGTGGCCAACAGGTCTGCCCAGTTGTCCTGCTGATGTGATGACTAACATCAGAGTTATTGCTCCAGTGTTTTGTTAGTTCTTTCATCACTTTGAGGATGATAAACTGATATGTCTAGTAGGGTTGCCAGAATTTTGAGGTGAACTGGGTGCCCCAATCTGATATAAAATGAGTGGGAAGTCCATGCAGACAAAAACCATTGTGAAGGAATAGAGAGGCAGTTCCTTGGGCACTTGGGGAGGTAGATCTGTGATGAAATCCATTGTCAGCATTTGCCAGGGTCCTGTTGGGATGGGTAGAGGTAGTAACAATCCTTCAGGCTTGCCAGTGTGATCTTTAGATCTGCAGCAGGTCTTGCATGTCCCCACATAATTTTGCACTGTGGCCCCCATTTGGGGCCACCAGAAGGCTTGTGAGAGTCACCAAAGTGTCTTATACACCCCAAAGTGTTCTTTGGTACGAAGTCATGGCAAAGGTGTAACACCTGCTTCCTTGCCAGCCCAACAGGAACATAGAGCTGAGAATTTTGATAGTCATCCCTGGATAACTGCAAAGCCTGGATGGGCTTTTCCCTCCTGTGGTTCCTTAAGCCATGCAAGGGCACATGGATCCTTTTGCTGATGAGACTAAATCAGTTATATGAGCTCAGGATCCACTGTGGCTGGAAAATGTTCAGGTTTCAGGATAGTTGCATGGAGGGTTGCTCTCCCTTAAGATATTCTGGTTTGCAGATTAAGGCATCTGGTTTCCTGTTTTGTGAAGTGGGTATATAAGTGATCCGAAAATTGAATCAGAAAAAGAAAAGTGCCAAATGTATCTGGTGCTGAGTGAGCTTGTGTGCAGTCTGTAAGTGTTCTAGGTTCCAATGGTCAGTGAGGATCAAGTCTGGGTGCCCTCCAAGTGATGACGCCAGTCTCCAAGGCAGCTTTTATGGCCAAGAGTTCCTTTTCCTATACTGTATAACTGTGTTCAGGGGGAGTCAATTTTCAGGGGAAATAAGCACAGGGATGTGGAGGGCCTGTGAGTGTTGCCTGTTCAGATAGAATAGCTTCTATAGCTATATTTGAGGCATCTGTTTCCACTATGAACTGCAGTTCATGCACCAGTATTGGCGCCTTGGTAAATTTCTGCTTCAGCTGGTCAAAGGCATGTTGGCCTTGGAAGTTCCACTTGAATGGCTGATGGACTTTTCAAGATATACTGACAATAATAACTGGCAAAGCCAAGGAACTGTTGCAGGTCTTTACACATCTTTTGGACCTGCCAGTCCAAGAGAGCTTGGATCTTAAATGCATCCATCTGGACACCTAGAGGGGAAATCACATGATCCAAAAATTCTACAGTGATCAGATCAAATGCACATTTTTCTAATATGGCATATAGATGGTGTTCCTGAAGTCACATCAGAATTTTCCTGATGTGTTGTATATGTTGCTGGGGTGTCTCAGGGTAGACCAAGATGTCATCCAAATAAATCACCACAAACTGGTCTAACATTCATAAAATGTTGGAAGCATGCATTGCACTGTCTGAAGGGCATTACCATATATTCAAAGTGCCCATAATGGGTTCTGATGGCGGTCTTCCATTTGTCTCCTTCTTTAATGCATGCCAAATTATATGCCCCTTGGAGGTCCAATTTCATAAATACTGTGGCTGTCCTCAGTCTCTCAAAGAGCTTTGGCAGTGGATAGCGATTCCGGATGGTGATAGCATTCAGGGCACAATAATCATTTCAGAGGTGCAGTTCTCCACACTTCTTTTTTACAAAGACTACTGGGGCAGCAGCTGGGGAAGTAGAAGGATGGATAAAGCCCCACCTGAGATTCTTATCAATGAAGACCTGAAGGGCTGCAAATTCAGGTTCAGACAAGGAATAGAGGTGTCCTGTTGGTATCTTAGCCCGAGGGAACAGATCAATAGCACAATCATATGGCCGATGTGGTGGTAAAGTGTCTGCTTCTATTGGGCTGAAGACATCCTGGAAATCACTGTACTTCCCTGGGAGTGAAGGGCTCAGTGAAGGAGCTGGTGTTGCCATCATAGTAGCCGTTGTCAATGGTAAACAGTAGTAAGATGAGTTAAAAACCAAGGTGCAGGCCTGCCAGGAGATGGATGGGTCGTGTTGAGCCAGCCAGGGAATCCCTAACACAAGTGGGAAGTGAGGAGTCCAAACCACATTGAAGACCAACTGCTCCCTAGGCCCTTGGGTCCTCGTTTCCAGTCTCCTGGTTTCTCGTGTGAATGGACCCAAGACCAACGGTCTTCTATCAATCACCTTTATGGCAATGGGGAAATCTTTAGGCTTGGTAGGAATGGCATGCTTAGTTGCAAATGTCTCATCAGTGAAATTACTAGATGCATCCAAGTCTATCATGGCAGCAGTCTCTAGGAGCTGGCCACCAGGCAAGCACAGGACCACCACTAGAGTCAGGTTAATGCTACTTTCGGAATCCGTGGAAACATAGTCCATGACAGTGAGCCTTCGTGTAGCAGGGGCAATAGCATTTGCTGCCTTACTAATGGGTGGGTCTTTATGTGGGCAAACACTGGCAAAATGCCCATCCTCCCCGCACTATAGTCAGAGGTCCAGCTGTTGAAAATATAGCAATATTTTTCTATAGGGCCTATTCTGTACCAAACACCCCTTGGGCCCACATCCAGCTAAAGGGGTGATGCAGGTCCCTGCAGGTGGTTCCTAAAGCGAGAATCAAGGCATCCTTCAATCTGGTGACAGGTATTAATCACTTCTGGAAGGGTCCTAGATGTATCAATTGGGCCAGCTCATCCAAGATCTCCACCTTTGGGCCTTCCAAAAACAGGGCGTTCCAGTTCAAGTCTTGTGCCCGTAGGAGAAAGGAATAGGCAGATTCTAGGAATGAGCCTGACCCCTTGTTGCAAGCACTGAAGGTGACCATTAGCAATTTCTCTCTTCAGTGGGTCATCAAATACTTGCTTCACCTCAAGTATGAATTCTGAATAGCTGTTCAGGAGTGTACTGGCCTGTAACACATATGGCACAGCAATCCCTCTCAGCAGGCAGATCAGGAAGCATGTCTTCATCTGGTCAATAGGGAAGTGCTCAGGTCAGAGTTCCATATAGAGCTGACATTGTGCTAGGAAGCTGGGAAATAGAGCTTGGTCTCCTGAAAACGTATCTGGACGACTTACTCAACACTTTCCCCATGGGGGCACAGGGGCTGTTGTGGTGGGAACTTCCCTTGGTGTGTCACCATTTTTGGATGTCCACATAGCAGCTTGAGCTGGTGCAGCATCCATCCTGTGTCAGTGGGTCACAGCAAGATGTCCTGTTCTGGCCTGAGCAGAAGCCCATGGGGATCAATACCAGGCAGCAAGAAGTAGGGTAGCAGGGCAGGAGGGCAGCAAGGAGTCAAGGCACCCAGGAGTGCTCCTAGTGAGCAACTTGCTCCAACAAAGTCTGAGGCCAGTCTGAAGCCTTTTATGCTACAGTCCCAGACTCCACCCTTTCCTTCAGAATGGAAGCCTTAAAAGGACAGGCCCCTGGCTTGTAGCCTAGCCCTCTTCTCTCTCTCCAAGAGTACATGCCTGGCACGCTGCTGGCGTTGGTGCATTGGCTCCCTGGAATGTGGGGCTTTTGTAGATGAGGGTGCTGGTCCGGTGCTGGAGCTAGGCTCAGGGGTCTCTGGAGGCTTGGGCTCAGGGGTTTCTGGCAGTTCTGCAGTGGTGCTCAAACCTGGAGTCTCCTCTGTTGGCACCACTGCATTTTTGGCTTCAGAGTCCATGTCATTGATGGACTCCTAGGTCATGACACCTCCACATTTGTCCAGTATATTTTTAATTGTGAAGATTTGCTGCAACATTTACACTTTTGAATAAGGGCGCAATCCTATGCAGATAAGTGGCTACCTCTGAACTCAGAGGCGACCACCTATCCAATGCAGGGCAGGAGAAGCACAGAGGAATTGTTTTGGCTGTCTAGCTGTGGGACAGCGGAGCGGGGGAGGAGGCTGCTGGACAACACATTTCCGCCCTCCCTGCCCTGGAAAGCCCCCCGGAACGCCCTGTTTTGGCCGCTCCGTGCTCCTCTTGCGAGTGCGGAGCACAGGGCTTCTCCACGCTGCCTGTGAGGCAGCACAGAAGTGGGGGAAGGTCAGTTCCTGGAAAACAAGATATCCTATGGCCGAGTAGCCACTGACTAGAGGCCATAGGATTGCTCCCTTAGTTGCTTAATCAAAGCAAATCAAAGGATTGCTCCCTTAGTTGCTTAATCAAAAAAGACCTACAAGTGCCAGTGTGTTCCAGCCAGCCATGCTGGCTGGGCCATGTTGAGAGTTGTAGGCCTTTTGTCTGTCTAAACATGCATAGCATTGTACTTTCATTCAGTTGACTCAATGTTCATTGCTTTCATTGAGACTTAGTCAAGATTAACTTTAGCTGAACTGGGTGTCTCCATCTTTAACAGTCTAACAAAATTCCAGTCTTTTGTGTCAGCACATATCTAATGCTAGTCAATTCAGAAAAAAATAAGTTTCTAGTGCTCATCTATAAAGCAAAAGATAGAATCCCTTCACAAGAGTTTTGAGCCTTCCTAAGTTCCAGCTACTCAAAAATAAGAAATTTGCTTGATATACTTGCGAATATTGCAACAGATGGATAAAACTATGCAAGTTGCAGAATAAAACAACTGAATATAATATATTGTTGCTGCTCTTTCTTAGAATGTGCTCCACTGCATAGAGAGGCATTCAGAGACTGATTAGATACTGCAGGCTCTAAAGCAAACAAACCCACTGAGGCTCTAGGCTTAGAGAAATCTATGGGACATTTAGGTTTTGGGAAGTCCCCCCCCCCCCCCAAGTAATCCAATAAGCCAGCAAATTCAGGGAAACATCTGCAAAGGATTGTTGTTGTAATTGTTTTTTTTTTTGGGGGGGGAAATATATATAATGATAATTTTATGGGGAGAGGGAATACCTATGGGCTGGTAACAAGGGAAAGAAATGTGGAATTCTAAAAGCATTATGTGGAGTGATGAAATGCTAACATCTCTCCTTTTGGTTCATTTAATAAACTACATGTCCAGAGCTTTGGGCTAACCCAGTGAACTAATCATTCAGGTAAACAGGAAAAATATCAACAATACTGAGCATTATTGGAAGCAAAGAGTATCATTTTCTTGTTGTAGCAACAGTAGTTTGTGGCAGCTGTATGCTGCTCTACTGCTCCATAGAATGCCACACCAAATCCCAGAGTTGTCCATAGGTGGATCTGCATACCAATGTAACCAGAAATAGAAGTGGAATAGAGGAACAACAAACTATGAGAAATGGTCCTGGAAAACTACTAAAGATAATAAATCCACCATGTGATTCGCTAAGCATTGAATAAGGTTCTCTAGAGACTTGCATCTAGAATTCAAATACTGCATTTATATGCTTTGGGAAAGTGAAATGATTTGGATCATAGAGTTTTGCATTACCTGGCTTTTTGTTAAAGCCTGTTATTTGTAGGGAAGGCATTACTGTTGTGCATGTAGTATGAACAATACCCTCAAGGGAAAACATATAAAGAAAAAATGGCAGAGAAAATCAAATTCTGCGAGGAATTGCTATGAGAATGTTTATTTGTAATTAGATTTTATTTAACTGTTTGAACAAAGCAACTCATGACCTATGTAACAGGAAGAAAATGGAAATTTAGCTAATGAGCAAGTGAGAGCAACTCAGATCCTGTCTGAAATTACGATCACAAATTCTTGAGGGGAAAAGCCCCCAGCCACTATGTTTTAGTGGCATAGTGTGCTACAATATTCTATACTGCTGTACTATTAACTAATTGTACTGCTCACCTTTCTCCTTTTTAATGTTTCACTGTCTTATGCTAACAGCAATAACCATCTCATCTTATTCTGGGACGTTCTATAATTTCTCAAGTAAACAACTTCAGAGGTAAGCCTAGCCAAAGATAACATAAAACCCTCCAATAAAGCAATAGCTAAAGGGAACTTCAACAGTCATTTAACAATATATGCCAGGTAACTGAATCTCATCCTTTCCTTACACTTCATTACCAGTATACT
Organism: Heloderma suspectum; assembly: GCF_057233095.1. NCBI lineage: Eukaryota > Metazoa > Chordata > Lepidosauria > Squamata > Helodermatidae > Heloderma > Heloderma suspectum. The sequence continues at coordinate 78,793,971 of NC_139464.1, forward strand.
GAGCACTCTTTGCCTTTAGAGGGCACTCATACAGCAGAAAGTGGAGTGTGGCCAATGGACAGGTGGCATTGCCTCACTCCTACATGAAAGAAAGTGGGGAAGTGAGCCCTGTTCTCTCCCTTCACTCCTAGTGGTTGCAGCAGTGCCATTGTCAGAAGCCCTGAAGGAGGAGGAACCTGCAAAATACTTTCAGCTTTCCTGCTTTCACCATTGTTCTCAAAGGATAGGCTGAGCCACAAGGGAGGGAGCCACTTCCGCAATACAACCTACTCTCCTCAACCTAGCCTATCCAGTTAATGTCACTTCACTAGATAATATATAAAGATGAAAGACGGCACGTACACTTCTGCTTTTTGAACCAACTACCACATTAAGGAAAAGGATAGATGACCAATAAACATTTCCCTCTGTCAGTTCAGGGTCTCATTTAAGGAACCCTACTGTTCCTCCTTCTTACCAGCTGCATTTTTTTTCAGTTTAGAAAACTAAAGAAGTCCACACAATCAGTGCTCAGCTTTATTTTACCTTTACCCGCACCTACATCAGTTGGGAAAATACCAGCATTAATGGATGAAAATAAAAGGACACAATGTAATTAGATACAACAAAAGGAACACACACATAAATATTACAAATCTACGCATTTATGTTAAAGCAGAAAAGCATGCAGTTAAATGGAACAGTATTGGAACTAGGGTATAAGAAATTAAATACTCACACTAAACAGTGACTGTAAGAGCACAACCCTGTGTTAATAATCATGCATTTGTTTTAGTCATACTAACTAATAGTCAACTAAAAATACCCTTCTTAACCATTCAGTGTTACAATTTATCAATGTATAGTCAAGATGTATACCCTCTCTCAGGCTGCAATCCTATACATAGTTACATGGGAGTACACCCTATTGAATCCTATGGGGCTTACTTCTGAGTAGACATATATAGGAATGCACAGCATTTCACAGTAAAAATAACTTCAGCACTGAGGATGTGCAAATATTATGTGAATTTTGGCTTGGTCGATCCTAATAATAAACTTTTGGTTGGTTCAAATGGACCAACACAGTTTCCTGTCTTTGGTTTGCCCATTTTAGGATATTTTCTTTTTAGGATGGCTATCTGTGATCCTGGTTTTTTAGTAGTGCATACTAAAAACTGTTTCAGCAGGACAGACAGAAATTTCTTCCCAGAAGGCACACCTGTGCTCACTAAGAAAAGCCACCAATGTGGGATTACACAATGCACAATGGCTCAGTGTCATCCCCTATCACTTGTGAGGAAACAGTTTTGCCTGAAGCACCCTGCAGCACTTCTGGATTGCAGGAAGTAAAGATGCTGGAAGCAGACATCTAGTTTTCAAAATTAGGGCAACCCAAATATGTCCTAATGAACTGGAAATACGAAGTGAGGAAAGTGCTGTCATATAATATAGAGACATATTGCCTCCAGCTGCAAGCTGATCACAGGATGATTTCTAAGCGAGTTTCATGTCACTGTATTCAAATTTCAATTTGGAAAGCTGTGTGATCATTGCAAAAGCATGGTTTAGTGTGTAAAATACATATATAAGCAAATCTATTCATATGCAAGATCCCTTCTGTTAAACAACTGTGCACAACTTTTCTAGGCATAAATATTAGGATATACTGACATTTTAAGAGTACTAAAACATTCTAAAAAAAAATCACACTATTCCCCAGTTACAGATAGTCATGTTCACTTATTTTGAGAAAAACTTGCACAATTATTCAAATTTAAGTACTCCATCTTTATACATACCCATCTTACCTTCATCCATAATTGTTACTGCTTCCTCTGTTATTTGACTTCCAGATCCAACTGATGTTTGTGCATAGAAGTAAAACTTGTATCGAGTGCTATAATTTAAATTTCTTAATATCAAGCTGGTCTCATTGGCTGGAATACCGATCTCTTCCACACGACCTAATTCATGTGTGCTATTAACTGTTATTGCAAGATGATAGAAAGAATATAGTTAATATCTGTTTGGGAACATGTTATGTATTAATGAGTGTTGAATTAAAAAAGAGTTACACCAGATCCTGAATTCTAGTATACACAGGTTGCATATGACTCCTCAATGTGTCACACTGGTCAACAGCACCAATGATCAATTGTGCATAATTTAATTTTTGTCTAAGGGCTGCTTCATATCTTGTATGCTAAAAACGTCATAATCAAGGTGTGAAAGTATGTGTGCAATATGGCTGTCCTCTTCAGGGAGCAGCTGTATGGCTGTACTACTCTGCAGAATACTGGAGGAGAGACCAGGAGAGGACAGAACAGCAGAGCCAGAAAATAAACCCAATACACAAAAAGCTGTCTGGGGCACAAGGGAACAAACATGGAGTGTGCATAATTTTCAGGTTAAGAATATTACGACAGCCACATGAAGGGTGGGGTTGGATGCCTCTGTCCCACCAAATCAGAATGGACTTCCACACTAAGTATCCAACATTCCATTCTCTGGTTGGTGGGAGAAGGCATCCAAAGACTGGAATAAGCCCAAGCTACCCTCCTCCTTACAGGCAGGCTAGTGTCTGACTATTTGGGAAGGACCACACTCAGAACTCATCTCCTGAAAGCAGCCTCCACCGAAGCAAATTTATCTAACCTGTAGTGATGGGTAAATGTGTCAGGGTTGGTCCATGTTGCTGTCTTGTGAATTTCTGCTGAGGTGGCTGGAACTTGCATGGAGTGAGGTGTGAAGGATGTGGCAGGTTTTGTGAGTCATATGCCATGACAATAGAGGCCTTAAGCCATCTAGCAATGGTAGATCTGGACACTTTCTGGACCAGGGAAGTGGGGAGGAAAGCTATGAAGTCAGTGTTTCTGAAAGATTTGGTTCTACATATAGATTTTGAGTGCCCTGCACACATCCAGCTTGTGTCATTCTCTGTCAGAGGGGTGGGTGAGGTTAGGGCAAAAAGAAGAGCGAGCTCCTGAGAGCTGTATAACAAGGAGTTAGCCTTTAGTATGAAAGGAGGATCTAAACAAAGAGTGACAGCAAAGGTGAACTTGTACTGAGATGCCCCCAGCTCTGAGAACCATCTAGCTGATGTGATGATGATCACAAAGACCACCTTGACTGACAAAGAGTCGGACATGTATGGTTCTCAGTGGCTTGAATGGAGCTTTTGTCAATGACTTGAGGATGCTATGTAGATTCTAGGATGGAAAGTCAGTGGGGCTGGGAATGCCACACCCCAGGGGAAATGCTTCAGATGGGCATGGACCCAAAGGATGCCCCCCCCCCCCGGCCTGTATAGGACAGATGCCAGAGGGGACCAGCCCATGTTTGGGCCATAGACCCATGTCAAGTCCTATTTGCAGGAAGGCCAAGAGATCATTGATGCCGAGTTTAGAACCGGAGATGGATTTTCTCTTGCAACAGCGAATGAAGGCTTTCCATATGGCTTCATAAATACACACAGTGGAGAGTCTCCAGGAGGAGAGGATGGAGCTTACCATGTCTACAGAGAAGGCAAGGTAAAGGAGACCTTCCTGCTCAGTCTCCAAGTGGCTAGGTGGAACCACCCAGAATCTGGGTGTTGGATGGGGCCCACAGTCACAAGGTCCAGACTGGTGGGTAGGAACCATGAGCTGGAAAGGACCAGCTGCAGATTTCTGAGAACCATGGTCTCCTTGGCCAGTGTGGGGCCACTAGCACCACCAAGGCTTGCTTGAGTCTGACTTTCCTCAGAACCTTGGAGAGAAGAGGGATGGGAAGAAACAGGTACAATAAGCCTGGAGACCAGGAAGATGTGAATGCATCCTAGCCCTCCATCTGGGTGTCAGGAAGCAAGTAAAGAAGTGCGGAAGCTTGCTATTTTGGGGAGAATCAAGCATATCTATGAAGCAAGCCTATATCTGGAGGAAGACTTGGTTCAGAGCCCTCCCTCCCAGGTCATGGTATTGCCTACTCTGAGGAAGTCTTCTGTTGTATTGAGGATGCCCTAGGAGAAGCCACTGTAGGGGAAAAGAATGAAAATGAGTCCATGGAAGGATCTGGATGCAAGAAATCACAAGGTGAGCTAGGGTCATGAGATCTGCCCCCATGTATGTATTTGATCTTGTGTAGCAGCTTTTTGATCTCTTTGGCGACCAGATAAATCGGGCTCTTTTCCATGTTTATCTCCACCCGAAAATAGATTAACGTTTTGGATGGTTGAACGTGGCTCTTCCCGGTGTATGTCAGGAAGCCATGGATGTCAAGAGGTCTTTCCTTGCTTTAGGAAGGGAGGGAGTCCTGAGTAAGGTATCATCCAGGTAGATATGTATTTCTGAAGCTGCAGGAGCAACCACTGGCACCATTAGCTTCATAAATACTCTTGGGGCTGATGCTAGGCTAAATGTTGGGGGGTGGGATTGAAAGTGGCTGTGATTATACACAAATCTGAGTTATCTCATGTGCATGGAGACTACTGGCGCATGGAAGTAAGCCTCTTTATTGAGGCCAGGTATTCATTGTTGTGAAGAGCTGTTTGGTCTGGTGGGTTTCCATCCTGAACTTGTGACGAATCACAAATGTGTTGACATACTTTAAGCTCAGGATGGCCTTTCCCCAGCCTTCTTTGGGACTATGAAGAATATTTAATAGTTGCCTGATAAGGTCTATTGAGGGACTACTTTGATTTATAGCCCCTGTGTCCAGGAGTTGTCTGATCAACTGTGATATAATTGCCCTCTTGGCTGGGAACCTTGAGACTGAACACCACAGAAATCTATTGGGGGGTGGGATGTGAGCTCTATCAGATAGTCTTCTTGAATTGTGTGGAAACCCCACTTGTATTCTGTGAATAGCTTCCAGGCTGATTGAAAGGATAGAAGCCTGCCACCCACCAGTGGCCTGATTCTGGCAGAACCCTTGGAGGACAGGGCAGCTGCGGGCTTAGAGGTGACAAAGAGTTGGGGTCTGAAGGAGAAGCAAGAGTGGGACCAGGCTGGTGTAAAAGACTTGTAGTCCCTGTGTCTAGAAACCCTCTGTTGAGCCAAAAGGAAGGAATATTTTCTTCTGGGCCTTTTTTCATCCTTTTTGTGGAAGGATGGCATAGCTCTCTTTTTGTACTTAGTTCCTCCAAGTATGTCTTTTAGGGCATCTTTTAGCCCCCCCTCCCCCAATGAGCCCTCTTGAAGAGAGCTGTGGCCAAATTTGCTGTAGAATAAGTGATGTGGACTCCCTTTCTGGATCTGAATGACAGCGCAGCCTTTCAGCCTTCACTAGTTTGTCAAAAGCAGATGCAAAAGGAATTGTTCTGGAGGCTCTGGATCAATAAGCAACTCAAGCTGGGTGACACCAGGACCATGGGCTCTAATCTAGCTCTGAGCAGAGGCAGGTTGCACAAGGCAGCAGTTTGAAATTAGTCTTATATGCATGACTGATGTCATCTTCTTTTTCAGCTTTGCAGGCTTGGCTGGAGAGGAGGAATCCTTCCCTACTGGAGCAGTGAGGACAGAGGAAGTGAACGAGAAAACTTTTTTCCCACAAAGAGGCTGATAAAGATGACTGAAGTCAGAAAAAGAAGTGAGTAATGATCAGGGTTGAAAAAGGAGTAATGTAGAATTTTATTAGGATACAGGAAAAAAGAGTTCTGAGAGTAATGACTCTTGAGCAGCGTCAGGGAAGGAAACTGGAGATGAAGCTGAAGGACCAGGTTTTCCATCAAAGATCACTAATCATGTGATCTCTGATTACCTGGGTAGTGAGAGGAGATAACTCAGTCCTTGAATGCCTCTTCCCACCAACTGGAGAACGAGGGTTGTGACCAACAGAAAAACTTGATCCTTTCTGCACTGTTCAGAGAGGTAGCTTAGCCAAGTCTTCTGCTGAGAGGAGATTGCATGCTGAGCCCTGGGGATCAGCCAGCAGATGCACTGTCTCTTTGCAAAAGGGCCTTTTCTAGAGATAATTTGTCTGCTTGTGCTGGATTGCGCCAGCATGACAGAGGCTTTCTTGGTAGAGCAGCATAGAGAAAATGGGGAGGGTACTTCTTGGCTTTTATAAGGAGCTGCTGTGCAACCTGCCTTCCGTACATGTGGGACAGCAGGAATGCAGAAATAGAACACAATGGGAGTTTTCAAAAGAGTGGATCGTTTGATTTAACACTGTCCACTTCAATTTTTTTAATACATTATTTACTCCAAAATATGTGTTGTTGCAATCAACCTAAGAAGTACCATTATATATTTAGTAAGCAAGTATTTTGAGGTTTTTTTAAAAAAGACGTTAACTTACTTGGTTGAAACTTCAATGTATATCCTACCAGAACACCATTTGGATGTGGAGGGGGACCCCATTCCAAAGTGAGAGAGTCCAGATTTGGATTAGTAATCTTCAAAAAGGAGGGTGCACTGGGAACTTTTAAGAATATAAAATGACACTTTTTAAAGATAAGTAACAAATTGAAATTAAATGAAACTTATAATACTATATAAAATACTATAAAAGTGTGTATGATCCTTGGGCAGCATCCACCCATGTCATTCCACAAAACCAAATAGTGCTAGCAGAGCTCCACCAAATCTTTCCTTTTGCACAAGTGTAATGCCAACCCATTATGCAACAGCTTGTGCAACCACACAAATGTAACTTTAGTTGGATTCTCCTCTTGCACATAGTTTGGATCCTAACTTCTGCTGGCGCAACGACATTTGCACTACCAGAATGACGCAGTGGGATACTGCTCCTTATGTTTACTTACCACTTTTTACTTAACGCAGTACTAATTATTATGACCTACAGACTAAGTATGTCCATGTTTACTCAGAAATTCCATTCATATCAGTGGGATTACTTCAAATAAGTATGCTAGAATTATTATTTTCTATAATGGTCTACATACATACTATTTTTATAAGACTGGTGAAAATGTTCAGGTAACATATAATCACATGTTAAATTTAAATAGCTAAATTTTACAGTTTTCTAACTGCATACCTCCTTCAGGAGTTTTAAATGTTTCATCAGGGGTTGGTGGTCCTTCTCCTTTTCCATTAAATACTCTAACATTCAGTTTGTAAGAGCTATATGGTTCCAGTCCTGGTACCATTCCATGTGTCTTGTTTCCAGTGAAAATCAAACTCTTTTTGTCTACATGCCGCTTAGTTCTTCCAGATAAACTTTTCACTTTCCAGTAGTAAATCTAAAAATTAAATATTAACTTTAAATATTTATCTAATCTTCTCTGGGTTTGTGCTATGATTTGATTTTTGGTATGCTTAGATACATTTTTGAGACAGTCTGGACACTTAGTGGGATGGATCCAGACTTAATCATGCTTAGAGTGGATACACTGAAATCAATGGGACTCAAGTTAGTCATGGCTAACTTAAGATCCAATGATTTCAACAGGTTCACTCTAAGTATGAGTAAGAATGGATCCAACCCAGTGATTTTATTTGTACTGAGGCATACAGAATCCTTAACATGCTTATAATGATACAATCCACACTTATTTCTAAGGCATATTCAGTCCAATTCTATGGATATTTATTTGGAAGTGAGTCCTATGAGTCCAACTTAACTTAAATAAGTTAAATAACTTATTTAAACTTAAACTTAAATAACTGGGGCCAACTCAGACCCTTCCAAACAAGTGTTCTTCAGATTATCCGTACCCTAGCATTGATTTTAGTAGATACACATTTCAGCCTAACATTTCACCTTAACTCCATGATAATTAATTGCATTTATTTGGAGGTTGGCTTAATTTTTATTACTTAAAATTGACAATAAACATAAAACTTAAGTGATTTAGTGGCATGCGAATGATGACAGTATCATACAATACCTGCAAGATTTATCCATACCATTATTTAGAAAGTGCCACGTTTCATCTAGCATACTGATATGTTGTAGAATACAAAATAATTGTTATTAGAATTGGAATAAATACCTGTGCTGCTAAGAAAAACAATTCTAAGAGTAGTACAATGAAAGAATAACCCCAGATTGAATCATGCTACATTAATTTTCAGAACCTTTCAAGTCACACACTTTTCAGGAAACACTTCAGGGCACAGAATATCAGCAGCCAGGCTAAAAATGGTTTTTGACAGAAATGAACTAATGGCCATCCATCTAGATAGTGAAACACAATGGCTCAAGCATTTACTTTAATGAATCATCTGGAAACTGACAGAATAGCTAGTTCACCATAACACTGCTGAAAACATAGTTACTATTGAAAGAGAAAAAGCTTAAAGGGCACAATCCTATGCATGTTTAGACAGAAAAAAAACATGGATGGCTGGGGAATGCTGATAATTGTAGGACTTTTTTCTGTCTAAATGTTCATAGAATTGCACCTTGAAAGTCCCAAGGTTGTAATCAGGAGTTCGCAGCCAAACATAGAAATGAAGATAATTTTGTCACAATAAATGCTGATTAAGAAGCTTCTATGGTTAACTTACTTTGTATCCCTGAAGATGACCTCGGACATACTTTAAAGGAACTGGATCCCATTGCACCTTCGCTAATGTGCTGTTTACAACTTGCACCTGAAAATTGCTTGGAGCAACCATTGGCACTGTTAAGGAACAAATGGAGCAAGTCTCAGGTTAGAGCCACGTCTAGGCACCATTTTAGTATTTTGAACTTCAACATTTTAGAAACTTGATTGTGAATCTCTATATTGCACCATAATATTATTACTACTGAAATTTCAGAGAATTCAGATAAATGTAAACCTCCTGCAGCAAAGATGATGGCAGATATCAAAGTCAACTTAAAAAAACTTACAGTCTTCCCCAGAATGTCCAATTGTCACTGTAGGTTCAGGTGCGGATCCTAAGTCATTTAATGCCTGGACTTTTATCTCATACGGAGCGAATGGTGGTGTACCAGACACAATATATTTAGATACATTTGCAACCGTAACAGATGTCCATTCATCATCACCATCCTTCTGCCGCCAACTGACTTTGTACTGAAGCCCTGGACCATTGGACTGAAAATGCTTTAAAGGCTAAAATGAAATATAAATTAAAGTACTGCTTTACTTTTAATTAAAGTCATTCAATTTACAAAAAATACAAAAAAAGAGGACAAAGATCATATAAAATCAGAATGCCAAAATTTCCAGTTTAGGGCACAATCCTATGTAAGTTTAGACAGAAAAAAGTCCTACAACTCCCAGCGTGCCCCAGCCATGCTTTTTGTCTAAACATGCAAAGGATTGCACCCTTAATCAGATATTAGCTTTGAAATGTTATTAATCACATCTCTTTCATATTTAGATGTATCCAAGCACGCTAAGCTCCTTCAGGAACCTTATTTATTTATGAGAATACTTTTTTACTTGTTCTTCAGCCAAAGAGGATTTCCAGAGTGGTTTATAAATATCAGTGATAAAAGAGTCCCAGCCCTCAGGCTTCTAATCTAAAAGACATGACACAAAAGGAAAAGGGATTGGGAAGGAGGAAGAGGAGGAGGAGGAGGAGGAGGAAAAACAGCAAACCCAGGCACTAGTTCTTATTAGAGTCTTGCAGTTCACAGGCACTTCTGTATACGTTTTTCCTCATATTAAATTAGCACATTATCTTTGGACAAAAGTAATTTTGTGAGAATGCACTGGTCACTGTATTTAGACTGTGAAGTGACAAAGAATCTGGAAAACTTGAGAATCTCCAGACTGTATATGCTGGCAATAACCATGTATGAAATTAGATATTTAGAAGGCTTTAGTACTAAATCATTACCACTTTGAATTCACCATAAAACCTGCATATCACAATACTGTGTCAGTAGCCTATAATACAGATTTGAACCATGCTTTGGCATATTTAGTTCTATATGCAGCAAGTGTCATCAGATAAAAGGTTGTTTAATCACCATGATGGACTGGATGGCATTACTGGCATTCCAATAGGATGTCTTACACAAGAGTAAGTGTGTCTGTCATTTTCCATTTCTCATTATGCACATCTTCCCACATGTTTGGGAAAAGTGAATGCCAATTACATTGCCTTCAAATTTATTCTAATATTTACATTTATATTTTCCTTGAAAGTGTTCAAATGTTGCTTTTTTAAAAAAATAGATCCTTACCTCCCACACGATCACCAAATTATCAGGTTCTGATCCATTGCCTTGAATGCCACTAGGATTGTCATCTGGCTCTAAAAGTTAAATATTTATATTTGAATAAGTTTTCCCCCTGAGTAATTCAATATTATCTATGGTCTAAGCTGATAACGGTAAGTCATAGTGTTTATTTACTTGCAGCTTTTGTAAAGTATTGTTCAGAGACTTCACTTGGTTGGCTCCTTCCAATCTCATTGACAGCTATTACACGGAATGAATAATTAACATACGGTGACAGCTTTAACTGCACAGTTGTGTGACTCCCAGGTACTTCTGTCTGGTAGTTCCATATCCCTGGTTCACGCATAGCATCTTCATATTCAATGACATACACTGTATATAAATTGAAAGAATTTTACTTCAGAAATCATTACTTTCTCTCAAACAACAAGCCAAATAGAATTATTTCAGACTGAGTAACTCAGTTGAGGACAACCCTATGTCAAGATAAAGCAAGATTTTCATATGCTTGAAAAGAGAAGGAGTGATCAAGATTCCCTTGAAAGCCAGCAGAACTTCCCACAAGCAGACCTTGTCACGGCTGTATGAAAAGACATTTAAAGGTAGGATAGGGCCTGATGAAAGCATGCAAGAATATCTCTGGACAGTAGTGGTAACAGATCAAAAGGATTAAAAAGTACATCAAATATACTATGATAAAAGTTAATACCATACGTGTTATCAATATGCAAAAGTAGAGGAAGCTGCTGCTTCTGATGGATGGGTAGTTTATATTACTATTTTGTACTGTAGTTTAATGCCTATATGAAGGTACTGTTTAGAACATATTTTATGAGTGAGTTAACTGTAAACCCTTAATGGAACAGGACTTTAATTTTATTTTGCACAGGGGGTGCTAAAATAGAACTGTTAATAAGATAATTATAATTGAATGGCATAATGATTTAGAATCTGAGAAAAGAATACATTACTTATATGCAATATGTTGTTCCTCTATTATTCTGTTTAGTGAAATTACAGTCCAGTAAATTTATCAAACCATACTTGTAATAGGGCTATTATTGTCATTGCCCGGGATCCATGTAAGCTGAACATTTCTTTCTAGATGATCTGTCAGTTCCAAATCAAAAGGTGGATCAGGACGATCTGTATCCCAAATAAACACAAAGATACAAACAGTTACTCTCTAGGGAAAATCCTAATTTTCAGCATGTAAAGATGATTTAATGGTCACTAGCATGCAACTGCAATGAAAATGAACAACCGATTTTGCTGGGAAACAAAGTAAAAAGAAAGCAAGAATTGTTACAAGAGTTCCAATGCCGGATTTTGTTTTGTATTAAAAAAACAACGAAAGTTGAGTTGGAATAGTTAACCAGCAGTTTCAGTTTACGATTAATGACTATGAAAACAAGCTTTCTCGTACACAAAAAGGAAAATAAAAAAGCATACATATTTATAAGGAAGAAACTGTTTCAGAATTACAGTGATCAGAAGCATTCTGATAAGACATGTTTTCTTACAGTAAAAATTATGTTGTCTTTTATTAATTTAAATCCGAAATAATGTATTATCTCCAATGTGTCCTTTTTTATTAATCTGTAGTTAACACTCTGGACAGCTGTAGCATACACATTTTAAATTTTTTTAATTGTCACATTCTCTTCAAATTGCAGTGAGTGTGTTCTTTTGAGGGTGGGGACCAGGGAATTTAGCAAGGCATTTTCTAATCCATGCCAGAATAAAGCAATCTGTAGAAGAAGCCATGACATGACAAAGAAGCCATAATACGCTGTTCATCATATTGTTTGCGAGTGTACCAGTGTATATCTTTGTAATTTCCTCCCCAGAGAAGCTCAGCTGGTGCCAACTTCGTTCTCTTTCTGGTGCAGTTGAATAATTTTTTTATTTTCCCCAAGTTATTGTGTATTCATACCCTCTTGCTGCTGGGTTTATGGGATTTTAAGAACTACCTGTTGTTAATGTTCTATTTGTTTTACATTTTAATATTGATTACTGGTGTTGTAATGGCTTATTTAAATTGTTGACTGCCCTGAGAATTCTTCAGGGTTGAAGAGCAAGATATAATTATATTAACTAAAGTTTAAAAATGCTTGCATGGGAATTTGTGGAGAGGTGGCTTGGAATTAGCCCTGCTGTTTTGTTGAAAGATGTACCTTCTTTTTTCTCTAGTAAACAGGTTTATACTTCCAGCCTTAGTTTATCTTTCACAAATAGATGACAGGGAAACTGGGAAGAAGTACAGTATTTTTCCTACACTGCAAGGACATACTGAGCTTGGCTCTCGCTGCTCCTTCAGTGTTCCTGTTAAAGCTAATAGACCTCCTCCTAAACAGTGAACCTCCCCTGCCTTCATATGGTAATACAGTATAATATCTAGGGGACTTCTGAGATAAACTGGCAGGGCGGTAGTGGGTTTGGTACAACTTTCACTCCCAGGCAACCAAATCCTAAACTAAAAGGTCTCCCAGGAGAATTTTCAGCTCACCTTAGACATAACTGATGAAACATCAGTTTGCTGATTCTTTTAAGTTGGGTCTTGGCAAGCTGAAAAAAGGTGGACTTGTGAGACTCACATAAGCATGCAAAAAAAATAAATTGTGGTATTCAATGGAGAACACAACTCCTCAGAAACTTCACTTCAATCCCGACTTGCCAAAGATCATGATGACTAAAGAAATATAAGCAAAGTGTCTCTTGGAGAAAAACCTACCAACTATATTCAGTGAGCAGTTGAAAGCAGACGCTAATCCCAATACATAGGCATATGGCAAAGGCTCTCTAGACAAAATGTTCCTACTCTTATGCATCCTCCTTTAGCATTTTTTCTGAAGTATTATTATTACCAATACATGGGTCTTGAACCATGAATTCTAGCACTGGGACCCTGGCACCTTACTCTCTGTGCCAGCATGATAGCTTGCCAGAGGAAGACTTGTTCACCTGCTTTCTCCTGAGCATTAAAGCTTTTCTACACAAGGCTGTCAATCAACTGTTAATTGGCTGTATCTCCTTTCAGTTTTAGCACTGCATAAGGAGTGTTTCCTTTCCTGTTTTTCTGCTACATAACCACTAGGTGGCACTGTGGTATAGCAGAATAGTGCAAACACACAAGTAAAAAAAGTATTTTCTTTTGGTTTTACAATTAAATACTACACTTTCCCTGCTCTAAAAAAAACTCACCAAAAGTGCTGTGTGGATACAGAAGCAAAACTGGAGGGTCACAAAGAACCCATAAACGATTGTCTAAAGAATCCATAAACAACCATGAGTAATGATGAGTGTACAATGTGTCATTGCAGCGAATAATGGGGGGGGGGATTATTGGAGATACCAACTGAGTAGGAGTTAAGTGACAGAAGGGATCATCAGGGCTCCACTTGGATCCTATAAAGAAGCTCATTCTGGTCTCTGGCCTCAGTTTGAGCAAGTCATTGCTCAAGCACAGACTGAGCTTTCAGACTGTGGGTCCCTTCAAACCTGCTTGATGGCTTCTTGGCTGGCTTCCTGGACTACCTCCAGACTGCCAGTCCAGTCTTAACATACAGGCCAAACTGCAAAAGATGTAGAAGTTTAAGGTGATCTTTGAAAAATTTGGGTGTTAGCTCTTGACAAGCTGGAAAAAGCTGGTATTTACGTACTTCACAAAATCTAAGTTTACGTAAAAACATCTACTTTGATAGCTGCACTGAGTTCTATAAAGCAATCTATGCTGGTCAACTAAATAAAAAAACTGTATGCCATTATGTGCCAGAATGAAACTAAGGATGGTTTCTGAAACATAGTTTTTCCTGCAATCCATCTTCAGAATGTACATCCTTTGAACATGATACTGTGCTGAAGAATCAAATCAGTGGCTTTGACTAGTGTGTTTAATAATAAGATGTACATAATTTTGTATATAAGGGCATCATTTCCTCTTATAAGGGAAAGGAAGTGACTGGTGCATGCAGAGAGAAAGCACATGGAGGCATGGAGAATTTCAAGGTCAAGGATAACAGTAAGAAGCCCATGCTCAGCAGAACTTAGCATATTTAACTCCTATCCAGATCAAAGGATCTTAAATGCTTAGCTATAAGTTTACCCCTTTGGGGAATTGTATCCATTTTTCTATTCTCCATTTAACAATTGAAGAATAAGTCAAAAGCCCACAGAAAGTCTCTAAAGGAATGCTAAATGTTATTTAGCTTAGAAATATGTATATACTTGGAAAAAACAGTATTATACTATTAAAAATGCTCAAAAAGTGTTGCATTTTACACAATTTTAGATGAAATATTTACTCAATTATTAGAAATATTTATCCTGAACCACAGGTTGTGTTTAACCATAATAATGAAACAGTTTAAGCATTTAGCTCACAAGAATAATGGTAATGCAACACTAAATTCTCATCAGATTCAAAGTAAGTGTGTAAAATGTAATGAAACAGAAAAAAGGAAAGAAGTTTTAAATTGAAATAGGCAGAAAGTTTAGGACTATTTGGGTACATGATGGAAATGAGATGTTTTATTAGTTTACCGTAAACAAGAGGTGGAGCTGTTGGAGGAGCTGAAAAAGGATATTAATATAAAGTATATAATCAGTGTTAGTAGCCAGAAAGCACAAGAGCTGTATTATTAGGTTATCATTACAATGACTGAATATTATAAAGCAAAATTAATTTTATATGGAGAAGTATATATTTCTAATCACGCATGGGATTGGGGTCAAGCTGAAAGAAATGGCATACAAAATTAACCATGTCCATTTATTTGAGATCTAAACAACCTTCCACAAAAAGGTGATATACTATTACAAAGCTCAGATGTGTTAGCCTTATTCATGAAAAAGTCAGTAACTAACAAAAAGTCTTGCTAAACTTATACTGAACCATAACAGAACTTTTTCCCCATGGCACACAGTGAACTGAGATTTGGTTCTTTGGTTCACTCTCTAACACATTTATTTCCCAGGAAATCATAACCACAATAGTAGCATATATGCCTTCCCTGCTGAGCTGACACTTCCCAGAGCAAGGTTGCTAAATATGTGGATCTGTATGTACTAGAGATGTCAGAGAATTCCGCCACGGATCTCGGTGAGGCCGAATGCCAGTGCATTCGGCCCCCTGAACTCTGTGGCAGAACGGCCTGCCCCCCCGCCCCCCCGCAGATCCCCCCCGGGACGAGATTTACCTGGGGCGGATGTTCCGGACGGCGGCGGCTCCAGCAGCGGCTTCAGCAGCGGCGGCAGCTGGTCTTCCGACCGGCTGCTGCTGCTGCCGCCATTTGCAGTCTGTTCCCCCCCCCCCTTCATGATAGGCTATGTAAAGACTTACGTAGCCTATCACGTCTGGGTTAAAAAAAAAACGCGTATGCAAATGGTGGCAGCTATGGCCGCCGCCATTTGCGTTCCTTATTTTGGGCCGTCTTAGTCTACGTAAATATTTACGTAGAGTAAGACAGTGAAAATAAAGGGGAACGCAAATAGCGTCCACTACGCTATTTGCATTCCCCTTTCTTGTCTTCATCTTAGTCTACGTAAATATTTACGTAGACTAAGACGGCCAAAAATAAGAAACGCAAATGGCAGTGGCTGTAGCCGCCACCATTTGCATATGCTTTTTTTTTTTAACCCAGACGTGATAGGCTAGATAAGTCTTTACGTAGCCTATCACGGCTGAATTCAGGGACGCAAACGGCGGCGGCTACGGCCGCCACCATTTGCAACTCTGCTAGCCAAGCGGCCAGATGTCCAGCTGCTGGCAGAGCCGGCTGGCGGCTCCGCGAAATCCCCACGGAGCAGAGCCGGCCGGCCAGGATTCCGGGGGGAGGGACGGAGCGCCTTCCCCTCCCAGCGAAACCCGGCGGAGCCAGGTAAGCGGGGTTTCATACATCCCTAGTATGTACTAGCCTACTGTTTGTGGCGAAGTTTTCCTTTCCCATTTAGCAGCTAGTTGCACCCACACCCAGCACAATCATATACAACAGTCTTGTTTCTGTGTGCAAAATACTGATCCTTGATACAGTACCTATCTAAAAATACTGCTTCCCAACTTGAAGGGAAATATATAATGGGTTAAAGCAAAATTAATTAGATTAAATCTACAGTTTCGAACACATCCCTGAAAGAGATTAAGGAACTTCAGAGTGTTTTCCCTAACAACTACAGACAGACACAGATTTTTTTTTAACTTAACAAGCAGAAACAAATGGTCCAGTCCGTATCCGAACCAGGCATATCAGGACCTGTGCGTGCAGAGAGAGCTTGCTCAGAAAACCCAGACATCCAGCACACAGAGCTATGTGCACTGTTGTCTGTGTTGGATCATTTCCACATGGCTGATTCCATCAGCTTTGACAGCAGCTTTTCAAGCATGTGGGAACTAAATCCTGGACTCTTCTTCTCCTCTCAAACTTATGATCAGCGTTTTCAAAGCATCTGGGAGTTGTGCATATTTATTATGTGTATAAACAAAGGATTGTATCCAATGTTAAGAGTAGACCCATTGAAATGAATGGCACTGAGGTTACTCATGACTAAACTCAGTCCCATTCATTTCAATGGGTTTACCCTAAGTAGGACTAACATTGGATACAATCCAAAAAATGAATGAACTGGGGCTGAATCTATACATAGCAGTTTTATCATTATCATACTGCAATGATAACTGTTGGTACAGATGATACCAATGGGCACCAATAGTTATCACTGCAGTATGATAATGGTAAAACTGTGATGTGTAGATTCAGCCTGGGAAACCTTTTTAAAGGGAAAAAACCCATATCTAAATAATATAGGTAGGATGAAAAGAAGGATGAGCCTAAGGACAGCCAGGGGATCTTCCTGCTCCTCCTCCCTCCTGTGGCCTCACTGTGCCCGTGAAACTCTCAGGGACAGCATGGGATAGGCCGCAAAGGGCTGCATTCGAGAGGGAATGAGCAGAAATTGAGCGGGGGCACCTTGCACTAGTGGAGCTCCTGGTCATACAAGTTGCTCCTGTCCAATTTCTGTTGATTTCTCCCTCCCACTGCAGCCCATTGCATCCCATCCCACACCATTCCCTGACCCTCAGGAGCAGTGTTTCAGGGGACACACATGGCTGCAGAGGGAAGGAGAGGGCAGGAAAGCCAACCAGCATGAGCACCCTTATGGCTGATGTCTCTTTGGATTCACCTCTTATCGGATTTGATTAAAAGCCTTCAAGGAGTTAGTACTTGTGGCTATATATGAAAATCTGTGGCTTAGAATCCAAGATACCATTTCACTAGCAACTTGACAATTATTTCAGAAGATATGTTTCTGAATGTATGGGAAAATCAACCAATTCAGTTTATATAATTCTCTAAATTTTCCTAAAGAAGTTAAAGTTACACTATCACATTAGCTTAAAAACAACATTTTCCACAGTAAGACAGCAACTCATCTTTCCCCTAATTGTATATTAAGAGAAATCTTACCAACAACAGTGAGCACAGCACTTGCAGAAACACTGTCCAGAGTAGTATTAGCTATGCAAGTATATGCTCCACCATCTTTATCAGTGACATTCATAATGGTCAAGTTGGATTTACCAACAGTAAACCTGTAATTACAATAGATTTAATCACTCTATTGCTGCATATTACTCTAAATATATATTGTGGCAAAATAAAGTGAAACTTAATTGTAATATGAATACTATAAGGTATTTGGATATGGTCTAGTCCTGCTGCTATGAAGCAGTATCCTTCATGCATTAAACAAACTAGGCCACACATCAACCCCCTAAACATTTGCCTGTAGCACCTAAACATAGTGTACCAAAAGCAAGAACATACATTTAGTAATTTTCCCAAAACATGAATTAGGATATGTTTTCTGTAGATGAAAAACATACTATCTAGAATGGCCACACTATTTTCAATTAATTAATTAGGACAGAACAGTTTCAGAAATGTAGCTATTTTAACGGCTGTAGCATAAGCATCACTTTTAAATTAAACTCAACTAATTCTGTAGTTACCATTCGCAAACTTCTTCTGGCACCTTTATTTATGGAGGAAGCAATCCTATGGCCGCTAGACAGTGGCTAGACAGCCACAGGATATTCAGTTTTCCGGGAACTGACCTTGGAGCCCACGCTCTGAGGTTGGTTCCCAGAGAACTGACCTCCCCCCACGGCCCTGTCCTCCGCACTTGAGGAGTGCAGAGCGGCCAAAAAGGGGCATTCCTGGAGGGCGTTCCAGGGGGGGGGGAGGTGGAAATGCCTGTACAACACCTCGTATGTGTCGTACAGCAGCCTCCTCCCCCACTTTGCCCTCTTGTGGCTACACAGCTGCAATCGGCTGTCTAGCAGAAAATGCAGGGCAGAAGAAGTGCAGAGGGAATGATCCCCTCCGTGTTTCTCCTGCCCTGCATTGGACAGGTGGTCGCCTCTGAGTTCAGAGGTGCTGCCTGTCTGAATAGGATTGTGCCCTTAGTTATTTTAACTGAAATGGACATTTAAAGTGCAGTTATATCTGCTTTGGGGGTGAATGCATGAATATTTGACTATTTGTAGGGCCCCTTTTCTATTGCTTGGGTTGTCGTATACATAGGTGATCTAAAAATTCCATAGAATTTTGCAATGATAGTAAAGTATATTTTCTAAGATTGTAAATATTACTTTAGATTGCAATTCTGCATTCGGTTAGATAAAGTCAAGTCCTACTGAACTCACTCCAAACAAATCGTAAACGAATGAGTTCTCTACTCATTCAGAGCTTGAGGCAGGCCAGGGTGGAGGGGATCAATTAAGTTCCAGCTTTTGGCAAGGCACATGGGACAACCATTGGTCCTCTGGACACCTATTAATTATTGGTCAGTGGTACATCAATTGCCAAAAAAAGAAGCATATTTCTCTTTATTTCTACCTGAACTGGACAGAATATCTGACAATCTTTCCCCTTCTTCCTCATTCAATAATATTAACAATTCAAGAACTTGACTAACTTTCTAATAACTAATTGTTTTGTCTGCATTAACAACTTTATATTTACTAACTCCAGACTTTGCGCAAGGTTGGTTTCTGATACTTTGCAACTTGGCAGAAGTTCCAGAACAGCATCAGAAAGAGAGGGAAGAGAATCAAGATTTGAGGAACATGGCCTATTAGAACTGCTGAAAGAGACAAGAATGGAATTACCCGATCAAGTCGAATTTAATATAGATCCTTCAGAATGTAAGCAGTCTTCAATTATTTATTATAATGATTTTAAAAAAATTAAGCACCTTTGTAAAGATGTAGGTGATTTTGTTAAGATTACAAGATTAAATAATGCAATTATGAGAAAAGCACTTGAACAGCACAAGCCTCTGGTGAAAGGCATTGCCTGAAAAAAGAAATGTAACTTCGATACAGCATGATTCTAATGAGGCATTGGGGGAATGTGGCAAATGGGAGTGCTTTTGCCACTGCTTCTAACAACAAATTGTCTTTTAAAGCAAGGAAAAAAAGGCTGTTCTAGCTCCTACCCTTCTAGTAATTCTCAGCCCCTGAAAAATACAGAGAATCTCCCTTCCTGAGGAAAACACTGAAATGGCTGTTCCAAATTTTCTGTCTGGGAATGGGGCGGTGAATGGGAAGCAGCCATTCAAGCCCACTGTGAGTCCTGAATGTGAGTGAGTCAGCTTTTTATTTTTTTATATAGATAGATAGATAGATAGATATAGATATAGATATAGATATAGATAGATTGATTCAGATGGCAGAGCATGAAATATCAGCAGTAATCTCTTACTACTTCCTAAAAATAAGAGATTACTGCTTACTAAAATGGATGGACTAAGAGAAAGGCAAAGTATTACTGCAATCCTAAAAATTTAGGAAGAAAATTTAAGTTCTTGTTTTAGATATATGGCTTCTACCTCTGAAAAAGAGGGATTATATCTTTCCCATCTTATTCCAATGATACCTAATTCCAATGAGATTATTTCCTAGTCCCACTTTCATTGATAAGGCTTGTGGAAGTGGAAATACTAAATAGTTCAATATATGTGTACCACAACCAGATATTTTACTGATGAAAGTACTAGGCAAATCTGATCACACTGGATTTCCAATGAATTATTTAAAAACTGATAAAGAGTGTTCAAACTACCGCACAATTGCGCTCATTTCACATGCCAGCAAGGTGATGCTCAAAATCCTACAAGCTAGGCTTCAGCAGTATGCGAACCGAGAACTACTGGAAGTACAAGCGGGGTTTCGAAGAGGCAGAGGAACTAGAGATCAAATCGCCAACATTCGCTGCATCATGGAGAAAGCACGAGAATTCCAGAAAAACGTCTATTTCTGCTTCATTGACTACGCTAAAGCCTTTGATTGTGTGGATCACAACAAACTGTGGCAAATTCTGAAAGTGATGGGAGTACCAGACCACCTTACCTGTGTCCTGAGAAACCTGTACGAGGGTCAAGAAGCAACAGTAAGAACCAGACATGGAACAACCGATTGGTTCAAAATTGGGAAAGGAGTACGACAAGGCTGCATATTGTCACCCTGCTTATTTAACTTATATGCAGAGTACATCATGAGAAATGCCGGGTTGGATGAATCAGAGATCGGAATTAAGATTGCCGGGAGAATTATCAACAACCTCCGATATGCAGACGATACCACCCTAATGGCAGAAAGTGAAGAATATCTAAAGAGCCTCTTGTTGAGGGTGAAAGAGGAGAGTGCAAAAGCTGGTTTGAAACTCAACATTAAAAAAACTAAGATCATGGCATCTGGCCCTATCACTTCCTGGCATATAGAAGGGGAAGAAATGGAAGCAGTGACAGATTTTACTTTCTTGGGCTCCAAGATCACCGCAGACGGTGACTGTAGCCATGAAATTAAAAGACGCTTGGTCCTTGGGAGGAAAGCTATGGCCAACCTAGACAGCATAGTAAGAAGCAGAGACATCACCTTGCCGACAAAGGTCCGTCTAATCAAAGCTATGATTTTCCCAGTAGTAATGTATGGCTGTGAGAGCTGGACTATAAGGAAGGCTGAGCGCCGAAGAATTGATGCTTTCGAACTGTGGTGCTGGAGAAGACTCTTACGAGTCCCCTGGACTGCAAGGAGGTCAAATCAGTCCATCCTAAAGGAAATCAACCCTGAGTGCTCATTGGAAGGACAGATAATGAAGCTGAAGCTCCAATATTTTGGCCACCTAATGCGAAGAGAAAACTCCCTGGAAAAGACCCTGATGCTGGGAAAGACTGAAGGCAAAAGGAGAAGGGGACGGCAGAGGATGAGATGGCTAGATAGCATCACGGATGCAATGAATATGAACTTGAGCACGCTCCGGGAGAGAGCGCAGGACAGGAAGGCCTGGCGTGCTATGGTCCATGGGGTCACGAAGAGTCAGACACGACTGAACGACTGAACAACAACAAATTTTAAATGGTATGCAATCTCAGGGTGGATTTTTTGTTATTAACTTCAATTCAGTCTTTATTTGTGGACCATTTGAGAGTTTAGCATATATATGTAAAAACATATGATACCTTTACTTAGAAAAAATGAAGGAGGGTTTATTTTAAATGAAGAAGAGTTATTAACTGACTTTGAAAATAATTATAAAAATATTTATTTCTTGGACAAACCAGATCAAAGCCTAATACAGGCTTTTCTTCAATGGTAGACAGTGCAATCTTAAACCTATCTACTCAAAAGGAAGTCCCATTGAGATCAATGCGGCTTACTCTCAGGTAAATATAAGGTATAGGATTGCAGCCTAAATATTTCTAAGATCATAGACAATTTTTGGAAAACCAAATTGAAGTAAATAGTGGTATTTAGAATGCTCAACTGAAAAAAGCTTCAGGGATGTATGGATGTCCTTTTTAGTTTTACAGGATGTTTTCAGTCATGCTGTTAGGACAATGGACTAGAGCTGGCTTCCCCAACCTGGTGCCCTGTAGATGTGTTGGACTACAACTCCCAACATGAGCTGGGGGATACTGGGAATTTTAGTCCAACACATCTGGAGGGCAGCAGGTTGGGGAAGCCTGGACTAGAGTTATTAGTGGTGTAGATAGGTAATTTTGGACCTTGTACTTAATCATCTTATGTCTCCCTACCTCCCACCCCTTTAGACAGCCATGTGTATTACTTCAGTTGTGGAGCACAGACAACGAACACTTCTCCTCTCTCTCCATTCCTGCCATTCCATGCTTTACAACTGCTTCTACATTCCCGATATCTCAGAAGGGAAAAAAAAAAATCTGCCAACCCTGATAAGAACTGAAATACTCTGAGCATGTGCAGTAAAAAGGTGTTTGGTTCTGCTGCCCTGAAGCTAAACACTTGTGAATAAGCACCATTTTGTTGTAGAAAAGGATAATATATATTGACATTAAAATTATCAAATGAGAATCAGTAACCATATATATGGCAAGTCAGCTAACACTGAAGAAAGTACATTGCAGTGAGCAGAGTCACTCCCAGTGGACCTCGGCATGCCCATGCTGGCTCAGGTGCCGAGAGCGGGCCTGTTTTCAGTGGCTCCCATTACCTACTGCTCCCTGGGGGGGTCATTTTGGGGCCCTTTGTGTTGCATGACCCTAGACCTTGGCCCTGAGGTCCAGTCCTGAGTACTATTAACACTATTATTGCTCAGGGAAAGATGCCAGATACTTGGAAGGAAACAAGATTATGGTCATCCCTAATCTAGATAAAAATCCAGTTTTGCCTTCTTTGTATTACCCATTCTCCTTACTAAATTGCAACTTTTTTTTTTTGACTGCTGTCTTATCTAAAGGTTATATGTGGTCATGCCCTATAATGTATATGTGAACCAACAAGAAACGGAAAATGGTGTATACTATAAGATGATAAATATAAGTGATTATATAAACTGGAAGATGATCAAAGCTATAGTTACATTATTGAAATGGAGAAAGCTTTTGATCATGTGAAGTGGCCATATTTCTTTTAGGTTTTAAACATTTTGGATTTAGTGCAAAACTGCAAGAATTCTGGTTAATGGAATGCCACAGTTTAATTTAACTAGAGGTAACATACAATGTTGCTCTTGTATCAATATTTATTAATTTGTGCTTGGAAACATTTGCAATCACTATTAGGGATAATGCTAAAATAAAGGGACTAACAATGGGTAAGTCTGAAATTAAAATCCATACTTATGAATATGATATTGCATAGTTAATACCAATCCAGATATCTCCTTAATTAAAGTATTATGAACTATGAATTTTGGTTTGGTTTCAGGTTATAAAGGTTCCCCTCCCCCCAAATGGTTATTTTCTGTCACAGAAAGAACTGGTATGGCATTCAGAAATAAATCTTGATAAACAGCATTTAGCAATACATCTCAATGAATGGTAATTGTTACAACATTCCTTTCTCAGGAAAATTACTGTGATTAAAATAAATATTTACTATAAACTATTGGTAAATACAGTATTGTTGGACCATTTTTAAGGATACCAGTATTATCAATTTTGTGGAGGGCTTGGGACATTTAAATAATGAGTGGGATCCAGACTTTTGGATGTGATGCTCTTCTGCAGTAAGGGGATGAGATTTTTGCCAATTTCTCCCCCCACACACACGCCCCCTAAAAGCTGTTCTGGAGGACTGGAGGACTCTTAAGAACAGCATGGGAGATGGCACTGGGGCTATGCAATCTTCATCATTAAATGGAAAACAACTATACTTTATTAATGCAATATTTGACAACGTAAAGGATAGATTTGTAGAAATAATCTTGATCAATATTGGAAGAGAGGTCAAAGAGGAAGTGACTTTGCTCACTGTTGGTGGGCTTGTCCAGATGTTACGAAGTACTGGTCTTACTGGAAGTGACCCCCCATCCCCACTTTGAAGACAAAAATTTATTACTGACATATTCGAAAGAAGTAATACCTAAGAATAAAGAACTACACTTACATATGGTTTTGTTAGCTAGATTTGTTTTACAAAACACTGGAGAATAAAGGAAGGCCTGCAGTTAAGGAAATGCTGTATCAAACTTTGAAATATGTATTATTTTTATCATATCTCATCTCTTATCTTGAACATGAACATGATTTAATACTCTTAATATTAACTACTTTTTCTATAATATTTTATAGGCTAGGGTAGATGAGGTGATATGTTTCTAACGTACTGAAGCATGTCTACTGTATTATATGATTCAATTTTGAATAAAAGCATTTTATGTAAGAGAGAGACAGGAGAACCCCATTCTGCAATTTGATTAACAGACAAGTTTTAAAAAGCTGTGATCATGTAAACTGTAAATCAGACATAAGGTGGTGGTTTCAGTTGATACAAACAGTGCCTCCGCATGGAAGTGACTGATCAGCAAGCCTGATGGCAGCTCTGCACACTATCCATGTATTTCTGTTGATGCTGACAAAACAGGCTGCAACCGCACTTTCTTCTGTAGTCCGCTCCAAGTACTTATTTGACCTCTCCCCACTATGCTTTCTTTTCTGTTTAAAGCTAGGCCTGTAAAATTTGTCACTCACCAACCACAGATAACCCATCAACTATATTTGGCTACTCAGTACACTTTTTATTTTTGCTGCCTTCCTGAGAATAGTTAAACAGCCAGAAGACCACGGTACCTAGAACCTAGAAGCTCACAGGTAGGTTGTACTCTGCTTTGTGGGTTGTAAATCACACAGGTCTGGTCTAAATCCTCTGGATAGAAAACCCACAATTTGTATAATTCCTACATGATATGCTGAAATATACGGTCCCATTAGGAAGTTTGTGCTACTTCTATGAATTACCCTGACGATGCAGTTTTATTACCTTGCAGAGAACCAGTGTGAAAGAGGGAATCCTGTACATACCTTTCATCATTTGGCAATTCACCATTGTTCTTAAACCATGTAACTGTGGGTATTAGGGTAGTATCATGTTTAATGGTACATTCAAAGGAAACCTGCCCAGTCCGTTGTACAACTTTATATTCAGGTTGCTTGATAATAATTGTTGGCTCTGAAACATAAAATTGCTATTAGGACATTTAGCAGCTGGCAACCCATAAATTGTGATCAGTAGAGATTTATAACTGAGACATGATTTCTTACCCTTGATTTCTAATTGAACTTCATTTTGGACCTTTCCTAGTTTATTTCTTGCTACACAGGTGTATGTGCCACTGCTATCCTCCTGGGCTACGGGAATTTCCAAGGTTCCATTCTTGTGGAAAACATACTGATTTCCCTGGAGAATACTACCTTTAACTCCTTTAAACCTATGTTTTTAAAAACAGGATTGTATTATACAAGTTTAAACATTCATTTCAACCTCATTTGGGGACAATGAGTGACTATTAAATACACATTTACACTCCAAACTAACAGAGCTGTAGCAGTACTTACTAAAATGTAAAGAATATAGTTAGAATCTAATAATATTTAACAGAACAACTCTAAGGGCCAAATCAGACAAAATGTTAAATACATGATTATATCTAGTGGGTTAAATGCAACATTACAGCAGCAGAAATCCACTAGCACAATAGAACTTTCTCCCTGCAGCCTTCTTCTGTGCCACTCAAAAGTCTGCTCCAGATTGTTTCTCAGCCCTCCAGAGCACATTCTGAGAGCGCAAAGAGGGGACAGGGAATCACTCCCCTTCCAGTTCTGCTGATGGAACAGCTTCCATCAACAGAACTACACCACTGGATTCAACCCTATTTGCCATTTAAAAAAAAGCTGTGAGCCTGCTACTAAGGTTCAAGACTGCAGCATGTGAAGGGGATTAACCTTTTCCTGTCTGCCACAGTCCTGACAAAAATCGCATTCCTTGAAGTTGCCTTGGGGATACAGTTTTTGGGAATACAGTGGGGGGGGGGGGGCGGAAGATTAACCCTGTCCCCTAAATGCAGCAGTCCCAATCCTGATTGCTCCCCAACCCCATGGTAGTTCTTTAAAAGAAATTTATGTATACATAAAAGCTATAGATGTATACATAAAAGATAGATAGACAGATAGATAGATAGATATTAGATATATACACATTTAACTGTGTGTGTGTATATATATATATATATACACACACACACACACACACACACACTTAACATATTATGTAGTTTTGTCCTAAGCAGTAGAAAAAAAATATTATGTATAAAATGAAATAATTAAGTGAACCTGTCAATGTTTCATCCACAAGAAGCAAAAGAGGAATTTTCACATACACAGAAGTAAAAAGGACACAGCTCTCTACTTCATTTTATAAAATACCAAAATATACATTAGCTTAAATAATTGTTGTGAATGAAATATAACATCTTTTAAGATTTTTATAGTGTAAGTGTCTTACCATTCAATTTCAGGCACAGGTGAACCAAAAAAAACACAGTCTAGCAGAGCAGGTTTGTTTGCAATGACTTGATAGAGTTTATTATGTGGAGTAAGGATTCTTGGTGGCTCAGCTGAAACAAAAATGGTATTATTGAAACATCTGTGAACCCCTTGGATATATCTGTATAGAAAAGTGGTATACAAATATTTTGAATAAATAAATACATTATTTAATAAACACCACGGTATATACAACTATTTTTGTTAATTCCTTCTCTGTCTCTTGTTATATTGTAGTTTGGAAGTTACTTCTCCAGTCTGGAATTGAGTGAGTTTCATTATGATTTGCATTCTTAGCTTATTTAAGGCCAGGCCTTCTAGAAAAGAAAGCAAGGACTATTTCTCTGTAAATTGGATATTATTTCATATCTATAATGCCTATACTTTTTACTGTCCACTTGGTATAAAAATATAAAGTTAAAAAGTTAAAAAAGAAGACTCAGAAACACAAAAAATACAGAATCTAAACACCTTGAGAAAAGGTACTCAAATATCACATTATTACGATTTTTGAACCTTTCAAGACAACCTCATAATGATCTTCTTTCCTCAATAGCTTAATTGAGATTAACCTTCTCAGAGCAAACATGTGTCAGGCTTCTTCAATGTATGTCACTTTTGAAAATTTGTATGACAGAAAAAGTTTGTACTGTGAATATTGTATTGATTTCTCCAGGAGAAGGATATGACCATTTACCCTGTTGTAGACCCCATGAGCTGGACTGCCCGTTAGAGGTAACTCATGTGCCCCTTCCCCCCAAAACTGACAGCTCAGTCCAAAATGTATACATTTACAAATAAGCCCTGTTGACTTCACTAGGACTTGTTTCCAAGCAAGTCTGTTTAGGATCACATCCTTAGCCACGTAAAGTAGCTTAGTGCTGAACTTTCTTACAGGCTTTACTTTACTGTAATACGGAATAAGCCTAAAGAAGCAAACCTATGTAACATACATGAGAGTAAGCCCCACTGAACAGTGGTTTTATTTCTGAATAAACATTCATAAGTTGTGCTGCAAGACATTTTATTTGGGCTGGCATCTAGAGGTGAGTTTTAACCATGTAAGTTTGATGTTTGTTATGTCTTCTCTTTTTAATTGACTTAATATGCTATTTTAAGTATGCTTTAATAAATTTTAAATCTCTCCAAGTATTACTTAGAGCAGGGGTTCCGAATGCAGTGTCCATGGGTGCCATGGCACCTGTGGGGACCTCCAAGGGTGCCCATGAAGCTCTCCACTCCCTGGCCCCTTCAAAAAAATTTTAAATAAAAACCTTGGGTAATGTTAGAGGGCCTTCTTTCTCTCCCTTTCTAGCCTCACTATTTCTATCCCCCACAGCTCTTTAGCCCACTGTTTCTCCCCATTAGCCTCTAGACTTGCTCTTTCTCTACCCCTTTGTCTTGCTATTTCCTCCTCTCTCCCAGCTTCTGGCCTCACTATTTCTTTCCCCACCACCACCTCTTTAGCTCACTTTTGAATAGCCACATCCTCTGTGGGAACCATTTTGTGGTGGTGCCCACAGCTGCTTCTCAAATGTGCCCACAGGTCCATTTAGAGAGACTTACATCTAAGTAAACATTTATAGGATTACACTGTAAATAATTAAAGGTGACATGGTAAAATCACAATTATAAATTACTATTACTAGTTTTCCTAGTTTTTTTTTAAAAAGAATCTGCAGTCTTACCTAAAACATTCACAAATGCATTTGCCAGTAGATATCCATATTCATTAGAGGCATTACACTGGTAAACAGCACTTGACCTTTCTTGCACATCAGTGAAAATAATTGTATCACCATCTACTTTTCTGCTAGGATCTTCAGGAGCAACTGTTGAAAATGCGCAGAAAATGTTTAAAAAAATGTTCAAGATTTGAATACTGAATTAACACAAAATAAGGAAAGGCTTAGAGAAGATCTGAAACTTTGTAAGAGATACGACAACGTTATTTAGGAAGTTCCACATCATATAATATCTAAAAAATAACATGCACAATTGCCAAAAAAAGAGACTAAGCAAAGCATAAATGAGAAAAAGTTTTATTTTACATTCAAAATAGATCCAGATTAAACTGAAATTGCTTATCCTCCATACACAATCAGAACTGAGGGTAAATTGGAACTAGCAGTGGGTAAGCACTGCCTGTGGGGGGGGGGGGAGGGCAGACTGCATAAAAAACAATGATTTTTTTAAAAATTAAATATTTATTTATTTATTAAATTTCTATACCGCCCCATAGCTGAAGCTCTCTGGGTGGTTTACAAAAGTTAAAACATTAAAATACAATATATGAAGTTTAAAAGCCATTTACATAAAAGCACATGTACAACATACACAAACAACATATAACTAAAAACAACTTTGAACTAAAAACAGTTTAACAAAAAATCCAACAATAAAAACAACACACCTTAAAAACAGTATACAAGAGTCAAAAGGAACAAGAGTTCTAAAAAGGGGTGGCCTGCCGGAATAATAGCATTTTTAATTCCTGTTTAAAGTAAGAAATATATTCTTACATTTTAATTAATTTAAATTATATGAAGTGTCCCTTAAAATAACCTGGTTAAAAATATTATTGAAATATAATACAACTATATCAAAGACTGCACTCATAGGTCCATCTTCATAACATTTATGTATTAAGCTGGGAATGCATCATGGTTATTTTAAAACAGAGTTTCCCATTATATCCAAATGTCAAACTGTGGTTTAATCTTGGACTCCAAGCCAGGATCTGTTCAGGGGACCTCAATGGGACTATTCAGGTGGGCAAGGTTGAATTCCACAGGTACTTATATGAACACACATAGGAAGCTGTTGTCAGGTCCATCAAAACTGGTACAATGCTCTGACTGGCTTGCAAGGCTCAGTCTTTCCTAGTCCTGCTACCCGATATTCTTTTTAAACTGGAGATGCTAGGGGTGGAACCTGGGACTTTCTTCATGTAAAGCACATGTTCTATCTCTGAGCTATGGTCCCTCTCCAGTCCTTGGTAAAACTGAGCTTTATGATTGGCCTGACCCACATTACTAAAACACCTGAACTTGAGATCTTTGGGCTGGATCCAAATTTGCTTTCTGCGCATGGAAGAACTTCTGTTTATGGAACCAACTGAGATGCAGAGAGGCTCCCACCAGAAATAGTGGGGCAATTTTCTCCCCCATTCCAATACCACCACCCATGCTGTTTTGTGGGGTCCACTGACACTCTGGAGCAGCTTTTTAGGGGGCACAGGGAAATTGGCAAAAACCACTTTCTCCCACAGTTTCTTCAGCAAAGTGTTCTGTGAGTAGAGTTCCTCCCATGGGTAAACTGGATCCAGCCCTTTCAAATTAGAATGCTTGGTGACTGGCTTAAAAATCATAATACTTTTGTTGATAATACAGATTTGGTTTAGCAGAAGAGACTCTTTTTCTAAAACAAACAAACAAACAAGCCTCACATTTAATTTCAGAAGAAAAGTGATACCATCTCAAGTTCTTTCACTGTCCTTTCTGAACACTTGGGACAATTCACCTATGTGCACACGTACATGCATTCAAGCATGCACGCGCATGCACACAGAGTATATCTTTTCCTCAATATTACACTTAGGATTTTCTTTTTGCAAATTTTGTCATCTTCAGCACATGAATTAAAAAACAAAGCCCTGAGCATGTCTCCATTGCTTTTTGGTTGAAAAGAAAAACAGTGTAATTCCATCATTGGCCCACAGCTGCACACTCCAAGGCCGATGGGGACTATGTGGCTTTGAGATTCAAATCCACATTTTCTTTGAAATGATGTCCTTGGTCTACATCTTCCTGCACTCACGTAGAAACCACAAAATTTGGGAAAAAATACTTTAATCTGTGTACAGTCAAAGGTAGGCTTGTCCAGTGCATTTCACATCAAATAATCTCTTTCTCATGGAAAGATAATTAACAATATGCAAGCGGCAGAATATCAATAATAACATGTATGTGCTTTGCCTAGATAATACCTTAACAAATTATTATTCCAGCAAATAATGTTTAATTGGTCTAGCTGCATCTCAAAATAAAGAAACGGAATTTCGAATTTCAAAACCACACACACACACACACACACCCGTTGCTTGAGCACACTTGGCAAGGTGAAAACGTAACTCATCATTTCTGTAAATAAACATAGTATTAAAAAAAGCCTGTCACACAGGCTGCCCCTGCTCTGTAAGGGCTTAGAAATCTAGATCTTTCTTGCCCACTTTCTCAGTTGAACTATTTCACTTGAGGATTATGGCTCTTTCTTTGTCTGACACAACCTGAAGCCTCCAGAGTCCCAGGCTCAAGCTGTTGCTTAGCAACTTGGTGGAAAAGGGGGTGGAATCTAGAGAAGTGGCAACTTCAGCAACTGAAAAAGCTACAACTCCCCACTGAGTCATTTTCTCTCTCCCTTATGCTTTTTCCTTCTTTCCCTCTAATCTTTTGGGCACTTGGCAGGTTATTGGGGCCCTTATCCTGCATAGCCTTACAGTTTTCATCTCTCCTAAGAGAAATTTCAACCCAGGTCTTAATACTACATTTTTCTGGAGATAGTAAAAATGATCCTTACTTGCAATGGGAACTCCATTTGATAACCAGCTTATGCTAGGTTTGGGCTTTCCATTAGCTCTGCAGATCAAAGAACCATCTTCTCCAGGAGATAATACAAGGTTTGTAGGTTCTCTTATCCAGTAAGGTGCAGCTGAGTTTAAATGAAGAGAAAGTACAACAGTTATTAGTATCCATTTTTATTGTGCTTCTATTGGTTATACTATTTTACACAGATTGACATGAGTTAGCGTGATGGCAAAATTCCAGCTGTCTAGGGAACAAAGTTGTTAGAATGTTTGCAGTGAACTTCCTCAGAGAGAAGGGGAACACGTTTGGTTGCTATTATTAAAACTTGCACAGATGCTAAGGATAGAAGTGGTTTCATGAAGTATAGTGTGCCTTGAGCTGAAATCACAGGAGGTAGAAAAGTGAGGGGCAGGGAGCCCAGAGGCAAGGTGGCCAGAAGGAAGGATGTGGAACAAACAATGTGCTCAGAAACGGCCATCTAAGGAAAGGTTAAGAATAATGAAGCATGAGGAAGAGGGAAAGGAGACAAGAACAAAAAGGGACTCATGTGAAAAAACATCACAATACTTGAAGTCAGAAAGGGCTGTAGCATATATGGGCAGGGACACAGAAGAGATAACAAGGTTGACCAAGAGAAATGGTGGCCAAAGGAAGGCAATGAAGTAGACAGCTAAAAAGAAGGAAACAATTGGTGGACGTTACAGTGTTGAAAGAAGAACCAAGAAACAAATAAGAGTGGGCAAAACCTCACACACAGCCTCATACATAGGAAGGAAATAGAATGGCAAGGAAGGGTTGGAGGGCAGGTAGGGAGACAAAGGAGCTAGAGCCCTACATATAAAGTCTAGACCCCAAGAAAGAAATTATTCCTGTTGTGGCTTCTACTGTCAAAGCAACTCTGCAAAGGAGTAATGTGGGCTAAGAGGACAATGAGCAACACTGAAATTTACATCGATTTGATGGTTGCCTGGAGGTTTCTAGTTACTCATATCTTGCAAATAAAATCAGATGGTTGGAGTCTACTACCAGCCACCCAATCAAGGAGAAGACGAGGATGAAACTTTTGAAAAGCAAATAGCCAATGTTTCAAGGAAGCATGATGTAGTAGTAATGGGAGACTTCAATTTCCCCGATATTTGTTGGGAGACAAATTCTGCAAACAAAACATGGCCCCCCCAGGAAATTCCTGACTCGAGTGGCGGATAACTTCCTCCTACAGAAAGTAGAGGTAGGAACTAGAGGATCAGCTATCCTTGACTTGATCCTAACCAACAGAGATGACTTAGTGGATAAAGTAGCAGTTACAGGAACTCTGAGGGAAAGCGACCATGTTGTACTTCAGTTCTTGGTTCTAAGGGAAGCAAAAGCCGAGTGTAGTCAAATGCGTACCCTGGATTTTAGGAAAGCTGATTTTAATAAACTCAGAACAATGATCAGTAAGGTCCCATGGCAAGCGACTCTAACAAGAAAAGGAGTCCAAGATGGGTGGGCGTTTTTAAAAAAGAAAATTCTCAAGGCACAATTACAAACTATTCCAACAAGAAGAAAAGGTGGAAGACAACAGAAGAAGCCAATGTGGCTTCACAAAAAGCTTAGGGATGACCTGAAAACAAAAAAGGACACATATAGGAAGTAGAAAGAAGGCCGAGCAACGAAGGAAGAGTACAGGCAGGTAGCACAGAATTTCAGGGATGGTGTCAGGAAGGCTAGAGCTGAGAACGAGCTGAGGTTAGAGAGGGATGCTAAAAACAACAAAAAGCCTTTCTTCAGCTACGTGCATAGTAAAAGACAGAGGAAAGAAATGGTTGTTCAGCTATTAAATAAGGATGGCAAAATGATAACAAATGACAAAGAAAAGGCAGAGGTGCTCAATTCCTACTTTGGCTCAGTCTTCTCCCAAAAGAGGGTCTATGACCCCCCTGGCAAAAGTGAAGTACAGGCTGAAAGGGCAGGACTGCAGCTTGAGATCGATAGGCATATGGTCAAGGAACACCTAATTACTTTGAATGAGTTCAAATCTCCAGGGCCAGATGAACTGCATCCTAAAGTAATAAAGGAACTGTCAGAAGAACTCTCAGAACCGCTGTCTATTCTCTTTGAGAAATCATGGAGGACGAGTGAAGTGCCAGATGACTGGAGGAGGGCGAATGTTGTCCCTATCTTCAAAAAGGGTAAAAAGGAGGAACCTGGGAACTACAGACCAGTCAGTCTGACATCAATCCCTGGGAAAATTCTGGAGCAGATGATAAAGCAATCCATCTGTAAGCACCTTGAAAACAATGCAGTCATTACTCGAAGCCAACATGGATTTGTCAAGAACAAATCCTGCCAGACGAATCTGATCTCATTTTTTGATCAGGTTACCTCCCTTGTGGACCGTGGGAATGCAGTAGACATATACCTCGACTTCAGCAAAGCTTTCAACGAAGTGCCCCATGATATCCTGATGAGCAAACTAGCTCAAAGTGGGCTAGATGAAACAATGATCCAGTGGATCCACAGTTGGCTACAGAATTGGACTCAAAGAGTGCTTATCAATGGGACCTTCTCAAACTGGGGAGAGGTAATGTGTAGGGTACCGCAGGACTCAGTCCTGGGCCCAGTGCTCTTCAACATTTTTATTAATGACTTGGAGGAGGAGGTGCAGGGAATGCTGATCAAATGTGCAGTTGACACAAATTGAATGGGATAGCTAATACTTTGGAAGACAGAAACAAAATTCAAAGTGATCTGGATAGACTGGAGCGCTGGGCAGAAAACAACAGAATGACATTTAATAGGGATAAATGCCAAGTTCTGCATCTAGGAAAAAGAAACCAAATGCACAGTTACAAGGTGGGGAATACGTGGCTCAACAACACTACAAGCGAGAAGGATCTTGGAATTGTTGTCGATCATAAGCTGAATATGAGCCAACAATGTGATGTGGCTGCAAAAAAGGCAAACACTATTTTGGGCTCCATTAATAGAAGCATAGCTTCCAAATCCCAGGAAGTACTAGTTCCTCTCTACTCAGCACTGGTTAGACCTCATCTGGAGTACTGTGTCCATTCTGGGCACCACACTTTAAGAAGGATGCAGACAAACTGGAGAGGGTTCAGAGGAGGGCAACAAAGATGATCAGGGGACTGGAAACAAAGCCCTATACAGAGAGACTGAAAGAACTGGGCATGTTTAGCCTTGAGAAGAGAAGACTGAGGGGAGTTATGAGAGCACTCTTCAAGTACTTGAAAGGTTGTCACAGAGAGGAAGGCCACCATCTCTTCTCAATCATCCCAGAGTGCAGGACACGGAATAATGGGCTCAAGTTACAGAAGCCAGATTCCAGCTGAACATCAGGAAAAACTTCCTGACTGTTAAAGCAATACGACAATGGAGCCAATTACCTAGGGAGATAGTGGGCTCTCCCACATTGGAGGCATTCAAGACGAGGCTGGACAGCCATCTGTCAGGGATGCTCTGACTTGGATTCCTGCATTGAGCAGGGGGTTGGACTCGATGGCCTTGTAGGACCCTTCCAACCCTACTATTCTATGATTCTATGAGATTTGGTGTTCTGCTTCAGAAAAATTCCTGGTGATTAGACCTGGGACTTACCAAAATCTGCCAATTTATCTATCAGATTTCTAATTATCCTCAGGCTGAACAAGATTTGGCTTGTATGCATGGAGGCCTACATCACACCGTGTGGTCAATGACATTATTAATTATTAGCACAAAGCACATAAGGACTCTACACATACATATAAAGGTACAGTTGCTATTCAAAGTTACATTTCTCATTGGGAAACTGGATTAATTTGAATTTAGAAATACAGTTTAGAAATTCTGCTTCGACAAACCTTTTCTGTAGTACAACCAAGTGATCTCACCCCTCTGAACTATTACTGAATTTTCTTTATGGAAAACAAATATTTTATATGCTATACAAGATTACATTAGTTTTACCTTTGACAGTGACCACAATAACATGGTGAGCGGAACCCAAAGGATTTGTTGCCATACATTTATATTTTCCAGTATCAGCTTCAGAAATATCTATGATTTTGAGCGTTTTATGAAAATTTTCAGAGAAAGTTCTGTTGACAGGAAGCTCACCACCTTCTTTAATCCAACGGATAACTGGTGTAGGTCTGGTAGAAAGAAACCCCAACAGCAGTTGAAATTAAAATAATTAGGGCAAGAAGCAAATTTAGGAAATGAATAACTTTAAGAATTATAATTCCACTCAGCGTTGGCCTAAACTCTTGAGAATGAATGAAGAAATTAATTTTGAAAACATACTAACTCTTACTCCAAACATATAGGTGGGCATTTATTCTAGGTCACAACACAAGGGCACCAGCAGCATACTCATGCAATAGTATAGGTATAATCCTGCAAGCTCCATTACCCATGCCATGTGCTACATTAACAGGATATGGCTGGAAGACAATATTACCACACACTAAAATGCTGATGTTCTGTGATGTGGTGTGTGATTTGTACTGCTATAATAAACTTAAAATAGGAGCCATTGGGATGGATCCAGATATCCCCATGAGCAGAGTTCCATTCATGGGATGATCCTGTGGAAAGGGTAGCAGGCCATTTTTGCCAATTCCTCCATCATTTGTGCCCTCCAAAATCTGCTTCACAGGGTTGGAGGATTCCCTGGAACATGGGAGCATGGGAAGTGGCATGGGAGGCTGTAGAGAGAAGAGGGAATTGGTGAAAAATGCTTCCCAAACTTCTATCAGCAGAAGTCTTCACTGGATCAAAGGCCCTTCTGTGAATGGGAAGAGCCCTTTTGTTTGCAGAAGGGCAACTCTGGATCTAAGCTATTATATGTACACATGATGTATATATTCAGACAAGAATATGTCCACCATTCAGCAATTTTTTTTTTAAATTACACAATGAGATCTAGAGAGAATTAGGTCACCCGAAGACGCTGAACATCTAATCAGCCTGAGGGCCATCAAGCTTTGAAGAAACATTCTGGCCCAGAAGAGTAGCTCCTGCAGTTCTGCCAGTTCTAAAACAAATGTGGTCCCAGCTGTGCTTACGATATCTAATGTGTAAATGACTAGAGAAAGCCTACACATCTTTACAAGAAGGTTTATTTTAAACCCAGACCTCATGTTTCTCTACCAATACAAGGACAAAGGGGGCTCACTTGAAGAATGGAAGGGACATGTAGAAATCATATGTATATTTATCTATATTCCCCTGAAATAATAATATATATTCCTAATATATAAACTCTATGGCAGTTTTTTTTTAGCTAAAACAACAGAAGTTCTTAAGGAGTATTTATATGTTTATATTTATTCCATTTTTAAACCATCCCAAAACTGTAGTTGTCTGGGTAGAATATAAATAAATTAAAATAATAAAATCAAGATGCCCCACAGATGCTATCCATTAAGGAAACTGAGCTGCACCACAGGATATAGAGGATAAATATCACATGGGGGGAGCCTAAGGTATTTCATAAGGACTTATTGGCACTTTGCTCATTAGTTAAGGTGTTTAGCATTAAGTGAAGTTGAAACCAACTTCCAAGCAAGTAGATTTAATTTTTGGGCCACAGTGAATACTTTCTTAACTGTACAAAAGAGTAGCTCTAGTAACTCAGGACAACATAGATGCTCCTTTTTTAGATTCGATAATAATGAACTCTTAAATGGTATATTTTGTACTCAGGAAAAATTCTCAAATGCAAAATATCTGTGATAAGCATGAGTTATTATCCAAAGACAAATGAACAGTCACTAGAAAAAGATTGAGCCCTATTCATAAAGGATGCCATTTTGTACTTGGGATTTTATTCTACAGTACAAAATGCAGTGTGCAAAATAGCCCTTAGAATAATTTACATGCTTAAGTCAAGTGTGCTAAGCAAACACCTTCTTGTGCTGGTGCATCTCATAAATCCATGCTGACATAACCTGAATCTCTCAGCAATACCAAAGCAGGGAATTATGGTCTTGAAACCATAATACATGAAGGAAGACTTGAGTTTCCTTAAACTATCCATCAATAAGTAAGTTTGCTGGGTAAATGTTGGCACCCCCAATGTCAATTGCCCTGATCAGCATGTAATAGGTGCAGGAGCTTTGATAAGCACACAAAATCCAATAGCTTAGAACAGGTTCTCCATTCATTTAAATGAAGAGTTGATCGATGTGTATGTTCCTTCATGCAGGAGGATTGTCTCCTTCCTTTGAAGTGACAGAGGACCCCTCTATGCACAAGAGCTCTGTGCACAACCAAAACTCTGAACTGAAAAGTCTCCTGGTGTCAGGATTTCACTGTCCATGGTTTGAAAACAGAAGCGGGTTCTTTTTATGAGCCAGTGCAAGTAGCAATTTTCCAAATCTCTTAACAGTTAAAAGACTGGGAGCAAGCTAGGCACATTCCCTCCCTGTTTCCCATGAATTTCCCCTTCTTTCCCTTGTCAGCATTAGGAATGGTGTAGCACTGCATCAGCACGGGAGTGCTAACGCTAACCCTGTTATTTTTTCTCCAGGATTTGAAGATGCAAACCCTTGTTAAAATTAACCACTGTTATTGTTAACCTTGGAGCAGACATAGCACTACACCATGGTTCATGCTGACACAGGAAGTTTTGCATGGAGGAGCTGAAATGGAAGGAGGAAACAGATGATCCTGTAGTCTGTTCCCAACCTCTTAACCATGGCTATGCAATCAGGAATGTTACATCTGCACTGGGTCTGAATCTGTTTCTCCTGCTGAATCTTCATGTGAACCAGGCCACAGGGACCTGGTTCACACAACATGACAACCCAGTTGTTTGTTTCAGAGTGGCTTGTTGTGACATCTGAACCTGGTGGGTGGTTCCTCAGCATGGTTTGTTAACCACGCACAAGCCACCTTCAATCCATGGCTTGCTGTCAGGTTGCTCAGGGTGGCTTGTTGTGATGTCCCAACCCAGCAGAGTGGCTTGTGCATGTTTTATCGGAAACAGTGAGAACGGTGGAAAACTCGGCTGCATCTTGCAGTGCCCTCCGCCCTGTGCTCCTCCAGCTCAGTGCTTCATTTGACAGCAACTGGCTTTATCCCCTTGTGACCTGCGTTAACACAGCAATGCATGTATGTGTGAATTACTTACTTCTGGGTAAGGCGCCCCCCCCCCATTTGGAACTATGGCGATTCGGAGGGGAGGGATTTAAACTTTTCTCCCTCCTGTTTTCATGCTGAAATTCCCCCCACATACACTGAAGGGGGTTAAAAAGAACTATTCCCCCCTTTTAAAACCATTCCATGCCAGGGTGGTGGTGGTGAGATATTGGTATGAAAACAGGTGGGGGGGAAAGCTTAAATCCCCACTCACAAATTTCCATAGTCTCGAATTGGGAGTGCATGTGCCCCCCCCCACCAGAGGTAAGTCAATCATGTATACAGGAATAGCTGTTCTAAGAGGGGGAATGGTCTGCAAAGAGCAGCCAAGGAGGGTTTTTTTAAAGTGTTAAAGAAAGAAAGTAAATGAAATCCTCAGTCCCCTCATCCTAAAAAGTAAGGTAAGCCTCATCCCTCCACTCTGAAGAGATGGCATATGTATGTCAACGCAGGTGCTTCACAAGGCAAGAAAGGGGGAGGGGAAGAATCTCATTACAGCAAGAGTATAGGCAAGGTGTGTCACAAAGGCCCCTGGGATATGTGCTGGAAGTGGGCAGGAGGACGAAGGGGGAAACAAACCATGGCAAGCCAGCAAGCAACTGATCGTCAATCTGCAGCAGTGTAGCTTACCAAATGATTAACCAACACACCATGGCTTGTTTTGAGCGTGGCTTATCTTGACCGGCCAGTGTGTAAGGAGGCAGACTGAGGAAACGCTTCTTACCTTTTGTCGCCTTCAAAGGTGACAAAACACCTTTAAACACTTTCAGAAGAGAAATAATTGCTTGTATTTTGAAGGAAATAGAAACCACTTATCGAAAGGCAAATTAGAATTACCTTCCCAATGCCACAATGGGCTGTAGGTTCTTATTGGCAGAAGTGAATCAGTAAATTATACAAATGCTGTCAAAAATAACTTGTAGCCAAATAAAATTGTTTACTACTCTCAGGACTAACTTATTCTTGAAAGATGACAGAGGAAAGAAGATGCATAGATAAGCAGTATATTTAATATAAACGATCTCTTTTGTAGACATTTGTAAAAGTCTGCATTTCAGAAATAAATAATGATCCTTGCCCTGTAATCCTGTCTGTTTCTGCTTCAGAACAGGACAATAAAGGCTGAATCTACACATAGCAGTTTCACTGTTATCACACTGCAATGATAACTATTGGTGCACATGAGACCGATTTATCACTGCAGTATGATAACAGTAAAACTGCTATGTGTAGATTCAGCCAAAGTTGCCTTTCCAGAGCACAGCCCATGTATGCTGCACTATCACTGTCCTCCTAGAATAGGGCAGGAAAGCAATGGCAGAAGGGGAGTGATCACAGGAAGATAATGGTAGTTTCAGGAGTAGACAAGCAAGCTATATAACTCTTCCATGTCCTTGCCAAAGCACTGTGTGCCAGCTGCTGGAATTTTAAGTATTGCTGAGTGATTCAGGAGCCCCTCCACCTCCCCCACAATTTCTGTGATGCCCATTGTGTTGGTGGGGAAGAGGAAGAGGTGAAGAATAAAAACCTGGATGCCTCTCGAAAGCCTGCTTTATGAAGGTATACTCAGGACAACTGAGGGATTACAACAGATAATCCCTTACACATTCTCTAGAGTCTAGACATTTGGGGGAAACATTTTTTATTGGTTGAACAAGGAAACTATTAATTGTGATGTACGCATCCCGTATGTGTACATCACCAAAGTATTCAACCATCTAATTCTTAATGTAACACTTTAACAAGCATCTAGTCGTAGATATCTAAATGAATGAAATATCATTTTTATCATTAACACATAGATGTTGCATGATTTAAATGACAACCACTCACAATCCTTCTGCGATGCACTCCAGCATAAGGGTGTTTCCTCTTAGCTCTGTTTTACTACTTGTGCTGCCAGTGGGTGTTAGAAGAGTTGGGCGTCTTTCTGGATATAACATGGCTAAAAGAAAAAATGTGTTTAGAAATATTCATAATTCACTATAATTCCAAACCGAGATTAAAACTAACCCTGTTCATACACTATAAATGCATACAGCATGTAAAACTGACTGTTAATATGTTTATTCATGTATACCAACAATCGGAACGTTGCACTGGCATTTTTACCTATGCTGTAGTGCCTTGTTTCACAAAATCCATCTTTAAAATGTGGAAATATCCTATAAGGGTTTCACTAAGTACACTAGAATTCTATTTTTTTATATAGAAAATCTGCCCAAACAAATTAATCTTTATCTTTTGACACAGTAGTGTTATTCTAGGTAGTAAACTTCCTGGCAGCTGCATTAATAATAAGTTAATAGCTATTTACTATTATTTACTATAATCAATAAACATTTTCTACTGAAAACATTTTTTGTTGACTTAAATCTCTCATTGAGTTTTATCCTTTTTATTTCAATTTCTGCTGTGAAATCACTTCACATACATGCAGATATACAAAACCCCACTAACATCAAAGGGGACTCCAAATAGGTATTATTGGACAAAGATGAATATTGTCATTACAAATGTATAGTGTTTTATGCAACTAACTGTTATGACTTCCCCTGAAGAAACCTTGGATTGCAGTTTGGTGCAGAGAATCCTCTTGGAGATCCCTAATATATGCCCAGCTATTCATCATTGATTCATTCACTCTCTGTCCCTGAGAGAAATCTCCACGGCGATGGATTTAGTTCGCTCTCCACTTTGTTGCAGTTTTTACTGGAGTCGAATCAGCTCCATCTGGGGACGTGCGAGGGTTGAAAATCCAGATTATCCCAAAACTAGCCTGGGGCTCTGGGCAGGTCAGACGCAGTTTACTGCAAATTGTTGGGGTGGCTACCAGGTGGAGTCTTGTCCCCATCATCATTTAGAGAGCCTGTTCCCTCTTTCCCACTCTCAGCTTGTTCCATCCCTTCTGCTTGCTCTGGCCAGTGTGTGTTAGCGCCCCCACCCTTGCCAACCTATGTCCGACCCTCCCCCACCAATTTTTTTTAATTTATGTACTCTCCAAAACTGCAATAGCGCAATAGCGACAGCAGTAAATGCGACCCTGCATCCCAGCAATCTGCTTCAAATTCAGATTTCAGCTTTCCCATTGTGGAAGGGATCCTCTTCCTCCTCCTCCTCCTTTATTAATGTTCCTCTTTTTGTTTCTCAAAACTCCTCTGGGACATGTTGGCTGCAATTCTAAACCCGCTTACAACGGAGGAAGCCCCACTGAACCCAATGGGGCTTACTTCTGAGTAGAGATGCATAGGATTACAATGTTCCCCATTTCTAGCCCCCCCCCCATTTTTTTGCCACATCCCAGCAATCTGCTATGGAGTTACTGCTCCCCAGCCCATTTTTCCCTATGTGTGCACTTTTGCCTACTGCTTCCACCCACCTCTCTTTCTCCACTTCTCCTTCCCCCTGCAGCAAGAAGGCAAGATCAAGCAGAGAAGTGATTTTACATAACAGAAAAATTGCAGAACATCAAAGAAGCACAACTTCAAAATCCTTCCCAATTTAAGAGAGGAGTACAAGAGTGCTTTAGGGCCAGTTACTACAATTACCCTTTAGCCATTTCACTGCAGGGGAGTGAGATTTATTTCTTACTTCTGAGTAAACATGCACAGAAAGGGGGAGGGGAATGTTAAAGATTGAAACCAGGCTCCACTCAGGTTGGTGAAACTAGAGTGCCTACTCTGGGTTCACGATGGAGTGGCAATGTGCTATTTTGACATTGTGCTTGTAAGGGGATCTTTTAAAAAGGAACAGGCTGCGGAGCAGAGCACACCTATACTTTTGGGGGTATGGCCGCCAGAGGTTAGCGGTAGGCAAGGTGAAGTAAATACCATGAAGTAGCTCAGAACTCCTGAAGGGCCAGCTGCAAAATGGTGGAAACATTGGGGATACACAGGGAGGGGGAATGTTGGGGGAACACCCCTTCACCACGGTCAGTGAGGTTACAGCCAGGTGAAAGTCACACCCCTGGGCAGGGCTATCATGACAGTATAAATATGGAGGGTTGGTACACACCGCAACAGAAGCACAGACAAACCAAATTAAGGAAAACAATCGGACTAAAAGTAGTCTCAGAAAAGCTTTTTTTCCCCCAGGAAAATCATTGGGATGCTGCGAGATGGCCACAACGTCATGTGCCCCGAACGACCTCCAAACACTGCCAACTCGCAGTAAATTGCTCTTGGAGACACTCCCGACTCACACACACGCATCTACCTTGTAGAAGTACATTTCCTACAGTTCCTACCCTGGGAACAAGAAATGACTGTTAAACAACTTTAAGTCTGAAGTGTAGATAGGCCCAGGATGAGAGAGATCATATCCTAAGAAGCCACCCATTAACTATAAATGCATCGTTTTTAATACATATCTCCCAAGCTTACCCCTGTGCACACAGACCTCCCCATTGTCTTCAACAGAGCTCTGTGTGCTCAAAAGGAGTGTGTATCCTGAGCCACCCAGTCTTTCAAGGTGAATGGGGAAATCCTTGAGTTCACAAGGAGCCAGTTGATCAAGACACTGCTCCCTCTACGTTTTCACAAAAGTTGCGTATACAACACAAAAGTATTCTAATTAAATTTTGTTTTATGAAGGAACAAAAGGCAAATAAATAAGTTCAGACTTTAAATTACCCAGTTGCCTGTCACTACTGGCAAGCAGCAATTACTTCCTTGTAACCAGACTAGAAGACCCATAAATCTAGCACAGTAGCAATGGTCTTCCA
Organism: Heloderma suspectum; assembly: GCF_057233095.1. Classification (NCBI taxonomy): domain Eukaryota; kingdom Metazoa; phylum Chordata; class Lepidosauria; order Squamata; family Helodermatidae; genus Heloderma; species Heloderma suspectum. The sequence goes on from NC_139464.1 coordinate 78,836,835, forward strand.
TTCTCTTTGTCTTGCAGACCTAACTGCCCTTTAAGGGCAGAACCCTCAATATGCAGCTCACAGAACAATGTGCTGTGCAGCTCTTTCACCATCCCCTTTCCTCTCACTCCGCAAAAACAAGAGCAACAGGCATTAGCCGCTCTGGTCACCTTGGATCTGAGAAACTCCCAGCCTGAGACCACCAGCAGCAAGAAATCTGCCCTTGTCATTTCTTAGCTGCATAGGGGGACAGCAGATGTAGGTATTTATTTTGCTAATCACCTTGGCCTGAATACAGCAGCAGTGTACCTGCTCTCAGCTCTGACTGTGGAACGATCTCCCCAGTGAGGACCGCCTGGTGCCATCATCTTTTTGATACTGGGTCAAGACTTTCCTCTTCTCCTAGGCATTTGAAGGCATATGATGGGCTTTTTATGCATTAGTGGTTTCAGTTATGATCTGCACTGATGTTTTCATTATTTTATTATCTTGGTATGTTAATGGACACTGTTTTTAGCTACTTTATATGGTGTATGTTTTAATAAGCCTGTTGTAAGTTGCCTTAGGGTTTTTAAAGGGACAGGTGACTAAGAAATTCAATAAATGCTACTACTAATAATACTGTGTATAGATGCTGGTGTGTGTGTGCGTGTGTACACACGAACGGTTGCTGCTGTTTACTTTGAATCTGTGCAATGATGACAGGTAGCGAGTGACAAGAGGATGCGAGTGAGAGCAAGAAGAGGAAGGCATGGGAGCCCAGATCAGGAATAGCCTGAATCAAGTATAGATTATATTGGCTGGCCTTGTCCCTATACTACAACTCTCATCATTCCTGACCATTGGCCATGCTTGCTGGGCTGATGGGAGTTCCAGGCCAAAACATCTGGAGGGCACCAGGTTGGGCAAAGTGGCTGTACTACATGTTTTTACATTTGGAAAGTGGTAGGTCTATGCATTAATGGGAAATTTAATAATGTGACAAATCATTAAATAAAATAAAAATAAAAATGGATAACCCTGCAGTTATGTTGACAGTGTTACAATGATTGCTATCTCTGTTTAAGAAAGGAAATAAATAAATTTAAGAAAGGAAATAAATAAATAAAACCCAAGTGCACATTAAAACAGGAATACTTTTAAACATGTTAAACATGTATTCTTCCTAGCACATTAAATAGTTAACATTTAGACTGATTATTCAACAAGGTATTACACAGGATGAGCAACTGTTAATCATTTGTCCAGCTTTTTTATTATTTAGGATGCAGTGTGCACTATAGACTAGTCCCAGTAATAAAGAATTATCAGTTAATGTGTAAGGAAAATAAATAGAATACATAAAAATCAACAAGCCTTTTACAATGACTTGTTTGTCAAAACAAAATACGTTTTACATGCAAAGGTTCTGCCATTATTTCTAAATGATTTTAAATCAACTGGAGTGTGCACATCATGCAATTTATTTATATTATTGCCAGTACTAATGAGTGCATATATTAGAATTGTAAAGGCAGTAAGGTTAAGCAGCCATGGAGTAAAGTTAGTTAACTAAACTCTATAATGAAAGGAGTAATGCCAGAGCGGATCTCTAAAACTCACCACCATAAAAATCAGAGTCACTCATATTAGCGGCTATAGTTTCATTCAATGAATCCACTGAAATAAATAGAATATTATGAAGAATGCAACCACGCAGTAGTAAATCTGAGCTTTATAAGTCTGTCTATATCTGTCTGTCTGTCTGTTCACTGATGTTGATCAGCTCAAACAGAAAGGAATATTTTATTGCATTAACCTATTGACTGACTGATTGCAACATCCAGGGCAACAATAAATACTAATTTTTGCATAAGATAGTAAGACGATAGTTGGTATTTGTCACATAAAAGTATCTGAGTGAGCAAAATACAGATCTTGGTACCAGTTTCTGCTAAAACCATGGTTGCAATCCTGTAAATAGGTTGCTTAAATCCTATTGTCAATGGAATCCTAAATATTGAACAATACATATTTTTATTGCAGTATATACTTCTTCAAAGTTCTGAAAATTCTATAGAAAATATATTGAAAATTATTTTCACTGACTTGTAGATATATTTAAGTTGTACATGTTCAAAGTAAGATACAGTCTCACAAGAAAATATTTATAGACTTCTGCTGAATGTAATGTAGATTAAAAATGTAGATACATTTCTGCTGAATGTTATGTAGATATAAAATAATTTACAAAAATAATACCTACCACGTTCAACTTTTAAAGAAATGGGTTGCTTCTGCTGTATAGTCTGAGTGTGGTTAAATCTTGCATAACATATATAATCTTGACGGGTATCTTCTGGTATTACATTAGAAAAATAAAGGTCTCCATTTAGACCCTGGGAAACTCTATTATTTTGAGGCAGTTTCTGAAAAGCTGTTAAAATAAAATTTAAAGGAAAATGTTCATAGTGCCACTAAACAATATGGGTCTGGTGTAAGAATGTGAACTACTCACTCTTTCTCCCAACAATCCCTCCCTTGTACAAAACTGACATGGAGAAATCACAATATGAACTGGGTTGTACACAGTGGTGTAGTGGTGGCGGGTTGCGCCAGGGTGTCGCTCCGGCACTTATTTTCAAGCCAGGCCCCAGCGGGGTCGCAGTCTGCTGGGAAGGAGGAGGGAGCAGAGGGAGTGCGGGCAGCTAACTCTTGGCTGCTGGCCAGACAAAGGGAGCGAGCAAGCCTGAGGGAGCTCTGCAGCCTCCTCTCACTCCCCGTTTTCCTCCTCAGCTCTTGGCTTCTCCGCCTGTCTCTGCTCCGGGCCTGCGCACCCAGTGCTGCCCTCGTCTCCTGCAACACTGGCCACCCGTTCAGGGCTGATGCTGGCCGCAGCAGGAGCAGGAGTGTGTGTGTGTGTGTGTGTGTGTGTGCTGCCACCATTATTTACTTATGGGGCAGGGCAGGGCAGGTGGCTGGTTTGTGCCAGTCTTTAGGATTTATCACACAATCCTATGCATGTTTACTCAGAAGTGAGTCCCACTATGTTCAATTGCCAATTGGGCTTTCTCCCAGATAAGTGTGCATAGGACTGCAGCCTTAGCTGCCTTCACAAGATGTCTGTAAATTTAATTCAAAATAAAGACCCATTGCATTGCACTGTTAATTCTTGAACATTAATTTCTACAGTAAACGGAACTGCCAAATGCAACCTGCTTTGTCAGCTACACTTTTTAGTACAAGGTTGGCATGTATCTGGGCAAACAAACCCTGGAGGAGGGAAGGGAAACAGAAAAAAAATCAGTTGTGTGGAGAGGAGAAAGAATGTAGGGGTGTGTGTGTGTGTGTTTGTGTGTGTGGTTCAATCCAGCTGGGTGTGTGGATGTTTCTGTTGCAGGATGGGAGATATATAATGAAGAAGCTTAGGAAAGGCTAATGGGTAATATTGGGGCGCTAAGGGAATGCGCAAGGGGGCTGTTTCAATGAGAAGGGATCTGTCCATGAGGGCTGAGTTGAGAGGGTGAAGCTTCCATAGAGTATCGTATTTTGAAAACCTAAAATGTGTGTGAGTGAGTGAGTCAGTGAAAAAGATTAACACCCCCGCATTTTTTTCTCAGACATCCAATTGAAATGCCACTGCCTTACTCTCAGCTGCGCTGTTTTTGGATCCCAGTTGAAGGATCCAAAAAGATATCCTTGTATATCTTACAAGGTTGTACCATCTTAGAAGGGGGTGTGGCTGTGAGGGGGTGTGGCTGTGACTGTCACAAAGGGACCCTGCACTTCTGAATTTGCCACTACACTACTGGTTGTACATTGAGACGTTCCACAGCTGTTTCTTTTAACACAACAGCTGTAAAAAGTTCACAGAAATGGGTTGTTTCTGTGTATGGTCCAGTTTACACTGAGGTTTCTACACATGATCCTATGCACAATATAGATACTTTATTTATAAAAATTTAACTAACATTTCCAAGAATGGCACAATAACTTTGAAAAAACAACTCATACTTAATAAAACATATACAAATATCAATTCAGTACCACTGGAAAAAGTATATAGCAGTGGAAACAATAAAAACAGATAAAACAGTATATAAGCATCCTATATAAACATCCCCAGTCAATTAAAAAAAAAGGAAAATTACTGTTGACTAACAACTTGGGCAAATAAAACGTTCTTAAATCTGGCACATAAAATATAACAAGGAATTTGCCAAGGAACACTATCTGAGGGGGATATTGCATAAGTGTGTTCAGTCTGTTCTGAATGGGGTTACATTGCCCCTGAAGGAGCAGGTTCGTAGCCTGGGGATTCTCCTGGAGCCATCACTGTCACTTGGAGGTCAGGTGGCTCCAGTGGCACAGAGTACCTTCTAACAGGTTTGGCTGGTGGCTCAGCTAAGCCCCTATATAGACAGGGATAACCTGGCTTCAATAGTCTATGCTCTGGTAACTTCCAGGTTAGATTAATGCAACACACTCTATGTGGGGCTGCCTTTGAAGATAGTTCAAAAGGTGCAGCTTGTGCAAAATGTGACAGCCAGACTGATAATGAGGACCAGAAGATCTGAGCATGTAACACCGATTCTGACCCATCGGCACTGTCTGCCTATAGGTTTGTCATCCTAATTAAAGATGCTTGTTTGGACCTGTAAAGCAGTATATGGCTAAAGACCGTAATACCTGATGGAGCACCTTGTCTAGTATGAACCTACCTCTACATTACAATCAGCACCCCCACCCCCCACCTGTAGACTGCTCTTCACAGTGAGTCCTCCTGGCACCAACATTGTATTCTTTTCAGTGCCAGGTCAAAATTTGTGTCATCATATGACAAAGGAACAGCGTTTCTATTACCAGTTACAGCTCAAGAAGCAGTTCCTGAGTGTCTCGTTTCTGCTCTCTTCCTGTTCCTTTGCAAAGTCCACCAGATTGTATCACTCTGTTCCTATCCTTTCAGACTTTTATTACTTCGGAAACAGACAGGACTTTGACAAATACAGAAAGTTTATTAAAATGTGTGACATCTGGAAGGGTTATTCACAATTTCTGTTAAATGTTACTTGTACAGTGACCACTGCACCAGCATCATGTCTTAACTTGTAATGCTGACATGACCTAACCCATAATACCATATTGGTTGAACATGCTACATGTTGATAAGGCATCACACAAAAACTGTGAACAGTATATTTGTTAACAGAAGCAGTATGAGTAGTATCATGAGGGAAGACGGAAATGTGGTGGACATACCATGTCCTATCATGAAGATTTGCAGTTACTATGTAGTCCATTATGATGGTACTAACTTATAAACCTGATACAAAACAGTTAACTGTTATAATCTTATTGCCTGAATTGCCCCATAGAGGTATCTCAACCCAGCAAAGGTGATCAAACATAGATAGAATCACTGAAATAAAATTTCTGTTTCAATTGTTTATGGATTTTAAAAGTAAGCTTACAGTTATCCATCCAAAATATTATAGGTGGTGGTAATCCCACTGGTGGCCCACAGGGAAGTATTGCATATTGACCTTCAGTTAGCGTTTTTTGAACTATTTTTTCTTTTGTCCATAAAGGAGATCCTGTAGGTTAAAAAAAAATCACTGTGTGTGGCCTGGGAAGTGAGGAAAACCAGGAACATCAAGGACAAGGGGGAAAAACTGCATAACACAAAATCAAAACCTTATGAAATTTACACAGCTCGGCATGAATATATTTTGAGTAGCAGTGTTCTCAGGGGGAAATTAGAAGGAACTTTATGCTGTGGTATAGCTATTTCAGGGAATAGTTTTCAGCTGTTAATTAACAAACATTCTGGATTCTTACAGTTTCCTAAAATATGCATATGAAGTTCTTGAATAATGTAATTCCGGGTATTGTAGAAAGCAAAACAATTAAAAATTCGGGGGGGGGGGGAAGGATAATGGAATCCTAATTAGAAATGGCAGGAGTAGACATTGACAAAAACTATAGATCAACTGGAAAGCAAATTAAGGATACCATCTTGAGCACGGTTATACATGTTTATGTTCTATTGATTTCAATGCTATATATGTACATGTGATGTGAATACTATGTCAGTTCAAAGCATTTTAAACATTTGCAGTGATATGTCTGCCTGCCATGCTAGTATTAGGAAGCAGCTCTGTTTTCAAGTGAACCAAACAGACCCTATATTGGCTAGAGAACAGTATGCATGGTGTCTTTCACTCCCGCCCTTAGAGAGGCGGGAAAACACAGACAAAGGGATAAATTTCAGCAGCATTGTCATATATGCAAGGCTTGATTGGACATCACCAGATTCTAATCAATCTTGCAAATGTGCATATGCCCCAAAGGAAAAGGAGAGGGTAAAAGTGAGTAAGGTATGCATACCTCACACAGAGAGATTTATCTCCAGAATATTGCAAAGTGTTATGAATAGGTATCTTCAATGTGTACCATGGAGACAGCATTATTATTATTATTATTATTATTATTATTATTATTATTATATTTATATTTATATTTATACCCTGCCTTTTTCCCAGTACTGGGACACAAGGCAGCTTACAAAAATTAAAACAGAATATTCATCAAGTATTCCTTGTGTGTTAGACTAATGAATTGCTTTTGCAGAAAGAGTGATCAAGTCCTTTGTCTGGGGGCAAGTAATGCCATATCCAGTACTCAGACTGGTTTTGCAAGTCTTTAGTTGGGATGTCATACCGGTGGTAACCTTAATTCTTTGGTGTAAAAAGTATAAGAAGTTTTCAGTAGCCAAGTGTGCCATCTTTGTGATGGGTGCCAAACCATGGTTTGAGGAGCAAAACTCCATCTGCTCTCAACTCAAGCAATCCTGGGTTTGGGGTCTTTTGAGGATCCACCAACCAAACTCCTGGCCGATCTTCTTCCTGGAAGGCAGACTACAGCATCCTGCTTGCCATCGCTTCCGCCAAGGGTAGTGGATGCTGAGGTTCTGCCATTCCTAGCCTAATTTTCTTTCCCCAAGCTACCTTCAGCTTGGCTGGGTAGGTCTGTGCCTCCCACAGGGGAACACAGTCCTCCTTCTAAAAGGGACACAACTTTCTAGTGATGCCTCAAGCCAGAGTATCACTGCTCCCCAGTATCCAGTCTACAGGAAAGGGCTTCGGCCCAGGGAAAGGTATACAATTCTGGAAAGCTCTACTACAAATGTATCCTCCACCTTCTCTATCCCTTCTTTCTGAGTAAGCGGGAAAAGGAGTGTGTGTGTGCAATTAATTTGGTTCTAATCTTTAACTGATTTGATCAGAGTCAGCTTTTGACTGCACCTTTCCCTGGCTTTATTAGTGGAAAGGATTTCAGCTGAGATCCCTCTTGCAGTGCCTCTTTTGGTTTCCTTGATATTACAAAGGGCCCCATAGGCGGTCTTCTCTTCTAGAAGAGGTGATTGATTATGAAGTCTCAGAAAACTGTGTTGAGAAGGACTTGAGGAAACCAAAGGTAAACGCACAAGACCTTTAAGTTGGAGTGTGTGGGCATTACAAGTTTCCAGTAACCCCTGGCTGTAGCCTTGAAAACTACAGTAAGTGAATGTTGGGTGTAGCTGGAACACAGCCCCTTCTCTGTTAGCTGAATTTCCCTCCAAGTCTCAAACCCTTTCCCCGCTTCCCTACTCAGCTCCCAACGCTCACCCTGCCCTCATATTCCCTTTCTTTCCCTACTCCCATGTGTGTAGGGCCTCCACATTATCTAATTCCCTCCTCCTTGTGCTATCATCCCAGTCCCTTCCACCCTCTGCAAAACAGAATATTCATGCATGTCCACAGCTTTGCTTTGGCTTTCAAGAAGCAGCCTTGGCGAGAACATAAGCTAATTTACTCATGCAGAGTACAGTTCTCAAGGAACGCTTGCAGGTTCATTTCCATTATTAGGCTTGTGTTTAAAGTGATATTGTTCTACCAAGTTAATTTCCCCAAAAGCAAATTGTGCATGTTAAATACTTGTTTGTTATGAATAAACACACCAAGTGGCTTGTCTCCCAAATCTTGTGTAGGTATGGTTCCTTTGGTAGGAGGGGCACCACTTAGCCATAGATACTTCATGTCCAATGTCTATACAATGTCTTTTGCATGTCTGTGAGAAAGTGGACAAGGGTATATGTGGGTCTGCACAAAAGGGAGTATATTTGGTAACACTAGAGTGCAACGATTTAGGATGTCCTATTGAAATAGCTGTAGCTCTACCTCATCCTAAACTCTTAAGAGATTATATATAATTATATCTGAAATGGAATCCACACTTTTCAAAATGCACAGCCGTTTTGCAAAATATAACTTTTAAATACGTAAAATTCAAGAATCAAAATATTTATTTCTAATTGTGATGCTTTACACCATACCCAGTTTAAAACATACAAGGAAAAAGAGGGAAAACATGCGTGTTTAACTTACTACACCACTTTGGAGAAAACAGGAAGTTTTTCATGCAGTACAGCACTAATCTAGAATATCAAATACCATTACCTTCTAACAAGATTGCTTTGATGATTAAAAACATGTCTTTTTTTAAGAAAAGAAAGAAAATTAAATAAATCAAAATGTTGACAATAAGTAGTAAGAGCTTCAAGTTTCATTAATATCATATATTCAAACTTACTGGATGACCGTATAACAATATTATTGGAAATTGCTGCTCCAAGCTCATTTCTGGCCGTGCACTGATAAATTCCTTCATATGATTCTGCCTTTCCTCCATTTTCTTCATTAATAATATTTATTATAAGAGTTCCTGAGTGTGGCTTCATTCTTACCCGTGCATCTTTATCTATGTCAAAGTGAGTTCCATTACGTGTCCATGAGAAGCTATCAAGTGAATAAAAATATTGAGGAAGTTATTCATTTGGAAAAAACATTTCTTTTAAGGTCATTTTCAGTCATACAAAACCAATATAAATAATGGCAATATTAATGAGATATCCAACTATAAAATGTGTTGGGGGATGGAACAGGACATCTATTCTTTAAAAAAAAGTTGCCTCAATTCAGTCCTCTTAGTGCAAGCAGAATATTCTATTATCTGCAACAACATGGAAAAAAATTGTTGCCTGTATACAGGCCTCCACAGACGGCAATTGAAGCGCTATGTGTATATGGGGCTCTGTATCACAGTCATGGTCTCGGGAACAGGGGTGGGCAACACCTGACCCGCAGGCAGCCCCCCAGGGGGAGATTTCTGGCCACCATTGGGTCCCTTGTGTATGCAGGATGGCCCCCACCATTGCTGTGTCTCCCAATTCCCAGCGATTCTGCTGGGAAACAAGGTATGCTCCCTGCATTTGCTGTTTCCCAACAGAAAGACAGGTTGCTTACCCGTAACTGTAGATTTTCATGTGGTAATCTGTGAATTGACACACATACAGGCTCTGTGCCTACACGGAGCCCCACTCAGGAAACTTCTATAGCTGAGGAATTTGGGGCGGGATCACTGCCTTGTTGTGGCGAAGGGGCTTGCGTAACTCAGTGAAGCCATAAGCTGTGCTGTGCAGGGCCACCCAAGATGGACAGGTCATGGCGGAGAGTTCTGACAAAATGTGGTCCACTGGAGAAGGAAATGGCAACTCACTCCAGTATTCTTACCAAGAAAACCCCATGGAACGTATCACAAGGCTAAAAGATATGACGCTGGAAGATGAGCCCCTCAGGTCGGAAGGTGTCCAATATACTACTGGGGAAGAGCAGAGGGAATTTCCAAGTAGCGCCAGAAAGAGTGAAGTGGCTGGGCCAAAGCTGAAAGGACACTCAGCCGTGGATGTGTCTGGTGGTGAAAAGAAAGTCCAATGCTGTAAAGAACAATATTGTTTAGGAACCTGGAATGTAAGATCAATGATTCAAGGTAAGCTGGAGGTGGTCAAACATGAGATGGCAAGACTGAACATCGACATCTTGGGAATCAGTGAACTAAAATCGACAAGCATGGGCGAATTTAATTCAGGTGACCATTATATCTACTACTGTGGGCAAGAATCCCTTAGAAGAAATGGAGTAGCACTCATAGTCAATAAAAGGGTGGGAAAAGCAGTACTAGGGTACAATCTCAAAAATGACAGAATGATCTCAGTACAAATCCAAGGCAAACCATTCAACATCACAGTAATTCAAGTCTATGCCCCAACCACTGAGGCCGAAGAAGCTGAGGTTGATCAGTTCTATGAAGACCTACAACACCTTCTAGAACTAACACCAAACAAAGATGTCTCTTTCATCATAGGGGATTGGAATGCTAAAGTAGGAAGTCAAGAAATCACCAGGATAACAGGTAACCATGGCCTTGGTATACAAAATGAAGCAGGACAAAGGCTAATAGAGTTCTGTCAAGAGAACACGCTGATCATAGCAAACACTCTTTTCCAACAGCACAAGAGGCGACTCTACACATGGACATCACCAGATGGTCAATATCGAAATCAGATTGATTATGTCCTTTGCAGTCAAAGATGGAGAAGCTCTATACAGTCAGTAAAAACAAGACCTGGATCTGACTGTGGCTCAGATCATGAGCTTCTTGTTGCAAAATTTCGGCTGAAATTGAAGAACGTAGGGAAAACCACTAAATCATTCAGGTATGACCTAAATCATATCCCTTATGAATATACAGTGGAGGTGAGGAATAGATTTCAGGGATTAGACCTGATAGACAGAGTGCCTGAGGAACTATGGACGGAGGTCCGTAACATTGTTCAGGAGGCAGCAACTCAATCCATCCCAAAGAAAAAGAAATGCAAGAAAGCCAAGTGGCTGTCTGATGAGGCTTTATAAGTAGCTGAGGAAAGAAGGGAAGCAAAAAGCAAAGGAGAAAGGGGAAGACATATCCAACTGAATGCAGAGTTCCAGAGGACAGCAAGGACAGACAAGAAGGCCTTCTTAAATTAACAATGCAAAGAAATTGAGGAAAACAATAGAATGGGAAAGACTAGAGATCTTTTCAAGAAAATCGGAGATATCAAGGGAATGTTTTGTGCAAAGACGGGCACGATAAAGGACAAAGAAGGCAGGGACCTAACAGAAGCAGATGAGATTAAGAAGAGGTGGAAAGAATACACAGAAGAACTATACAGGAAAGATCTGAATGTCCCTGATAGCCATGATAGTGCGGTCACTGAACTTGAGCCGGACATCCTAGAGAGTGAAGTCAAGTGGGCCTTAGGAAGCATTATTAACAACAAAGCTAGAGGAGATGACAGTATTTCAGCTGCGCTATTTAAAATCCTAAAAGATGATGCTGTTAAAGTGCTGGATTCAATATGCCAACAAATTTGGAACACTCAACAATGGCTGCAAGACTGGAAAAGGTCAGTTTACATTCCAATTCCAAAGAAGGGCAATGCCAAACTACAGTGTTCAAACTACCGTACAATTGCGCTGATTTCACATGCCAGCAAGGTTATGCTCCAAATCCTACAAGCTAGGCTTCAGCAGTATGTGAACCGAGAACTACCGGAAGTACAAGCTGGGTTTCGAAGAGGCAGAGGAACTAGAGATCAAATTGCCAACATTCGCTGGATCATGGAGAAAGCAAGAGAATTCCAGAAAAACGTCTATTTCTGCTTCATTGACTACGCTAAAGCCTTTGATTGTGTGGATCACAACAAATTCTGGCAAATTCTGAAAGAGATGGGAGTACCAGACCACCTTACCTGTCTCCTGAGAAACCTGTACGAGGGTCAAGAAGCAACAGTAAGAACCAGACATGGAACAACCGATTGGTTCCAAATTGGGAAAGGAGTACGACAAGGCTGCATATTGTCACCCTGCTTATTTAACTTATATGCAGAGTACGTCATGAGAAATGCCGGGTTGGATGAATCACAGGTCGGAATTAACAATGCCGGGAGAATTATCAACATCAGATACGCAGATACCACCCTAATGGCAGAAAGCGAAGAGGATCTAAAGAGCCTCTTGTTGAGGGTGAAAGTGGAGACTGCAAAAGCTGGTTTGAAACTCAACATTAAAAAAACGAAGATCATGGCATCTGGCCCCATCACTTCCTGGCATATAGAAGGGGAAGAAATGGAAGCAGTGACAGATTTTATTTTCTTGGGCTCCAAGATCATCGCAGATGGTGACTGTAGCCATGAAATTAAAAGATGCTTGGTCCTTGGGAGGAAAGCTATGGCCAACCTAGACAGCATAGTAAGAAGCAGAGACATCACCTTGCTGACAAAGGTCTGTCTAATCAAAGCTATGGTTTTCCCAGTAGTAACGTATGGCTGTGAGAGCTGGACTATAAGGAAGGCTGAGCGCCGAAGAATTGATGCTTTCGAACTGTGGTGCTGGAGAAGACTCTTACGAGTCCCCTGGACTGCAAGGAGGTCAAATCAGTCCATCCTAAAGGAAATCAACCCTGAGTGCTCATTGGAAGGACAGATACTAAAGCTGAAGCTCAAATATTTTGGCCACCTAATGCGAAGAGAAAACTCCCTGGAAAAGACCCTGATGCTGGGAAAGATTGAAGGCAAAAGGAGAAGGGGACAGCAGAGGATGAGATGGCTAGACAGCATTACCAATGCAATGAATATGAACTTGAGCACACTCCGGGAGAGAGCAGAGGACAGGAAGACCTGGCGTGCTATGGTCCATGGGGTCATGAAGAGTCGGACATGACTTAATGACTGAACAACCCTCCTCCACCGTCCAGTGCGCATGTCCCTAGCGAGTTCCCGCCTATTCCCTCAGACTGCCCATCGCAGCCTCAGAACCGAGCAGAGCTTTGGTACCCAAAACGATAGCAATATTGACACCGAAGCAGGGACAATAGGTGAGCTGTGTGAATGCACAAATGACTGCTCGAAGAACGACAGTTACAGGTAAGCAATCGGTTTTTCTTCTTCTTTGTCTACATGTATCATACATATTTTGGCTCTGCCCCCTTTTGCATTCAGCCCTGCCCACCACTGAAATGCAGCGCCTGAGAGAAGCTTCTCTGAAGTGGAATTTGGCCCTCGGGCTGAAAGAGTTTCTGCCACCCTTATGTAAGTAATAAGGATGAGGCAGTGGCTGTTCTGTATCAGTGCCTGGGCATGGCAATGGTCTGGATGAGGGCCAATAAACTGAGCCTCAGTCTAGACAAGACAGAGTGTCAGGGTTGGATCAGATATTGGAGCCCATACAGCCCCAAAGCAGTTCTAATTCTGAGGAAGAGATAGAAACCGCGTGAGAGGAATTTGCATGCTGTTCAGAGGCGCCGCCGGAGGGACAGCCCCTCCCTGGTCACATTTCTGAGAGTGGTAATGACCCTTGACCCTAGCAGGCAGGGACAATTGGAGCTTCGGGGTGATAGGCGCTGGCATAGGGACAAGCGGGAGATGGAGGGTGCTGGGAGGAGGCACTTAGCCTGCTTGGCGCATTGTCAACAGCTGCGCCCCGATGCCCCATGGGAAAGGGGTGGACTTTCGCCTCCTAGCCCTTAAATTCATAGTAGGGATGTATGAAAGTCACTTACCTTTTCGCAGATTCTGTTCGTGGGGGGAGGCGCTCCGTCCCTCCCCCCGGAATCCTCGATGGGGGAGGAGGCAATCCGGTCCTCCCCCTCGGAAACCTCGATGGCCAGCTCTGCTCCACGGCAGCCCCACAGAGCAGCCAGCCAGGCCAGGGCTGTTCACAGCCGGATTTCTGGCCGCGGACTGGCTGGTGCAGACGCAAAGGGTGACCACCGTAGCGGCCGCCATTTGTGTCCAGCCAGGGAGGCGTGATAGGCTACGTAAGTCTTTACATAGCCTATCACGTCTGGGTAAAAAAAAAAAAACGGCGTACGCAAATGGCGGCAGCTATGGCAGCCGCCATTTGCGTTCCTTATTTTTCACCGTTTTAGTCTACGTAAATATTTATGTAGGCTAAAACGGTGAATCAAAAAGGAACGCATATAGTGCCCACTATGCTGTTTGCGTTCCCCCTTTTTTTCGCCGTAATAGTCAATGTACATATTTACATTGTACATATTTTCGCCGTAGCTGCCGCCATTTGCGTACATCCTTTTTTTTTTTTACCCAGATAGGTAAAAAAAAAATAGGTAAAAAATAGGCTACGTAAGTCTTTATGTAGCCTATCACATCTGGGTAAAAAAAAAAAAAAAGATCAGACTGCAAATGGTGGCCGTGGCAGCTGGTCGAAAGACCAGCCGAAGCCGCCGCTGGAGCCGCCGCTGTCCAGAACATCCACCCCAGGTAAGTCTCGTCCCGGGGGGGATCCACGGGGGGGTGGGGGGGTGGCAGGCCATTCTGCCACGAATTTCGGGGGGCCGAATGCCAATGCCTTTGGCCTCCTTGAAATCTGTGGCGGAATTCTCCGCCATCCCTAGTTCAGAGGCTTCCCGCCTTTACCTCCAAACGGAGATCAACTGATTCACTAAGACTAGAAACCTCTGGTAGGCAGCTCTCTAAAGTTTCCCTCATTAGGCTCATGCAATTAGCATCTGTAAGCATCATTAGGTTGAATGGAAATAAAGCCTTGGAAAAGAGCCCTATGTCTCTGTGTTGATTCTAGCTACTTGAGGATTTCAGAAGGCAGCAAGGGCGCTCCTGACACAGAGGTACTGTTAGTGGGTGGTTCATCTGCCTGGCTAGGTGATGTTCAACCTGTTCTAGAGAGGGTTGCACTCCCCCTAAAGGATCAGGTTCGTAGTTTGGGGGTGCTCTTGGACCCATAACTGTCACTTGAGGCACAGGTGGACTCGGTAGTATGCAACACCTTTTATCAGCTTGGGCTGATACACCGACTACACCCTTATCTGGACAGAAATAGCCTAGCTACAGTTATCCATGCTCTGAGAACCTCTCATCTGGGACTACTGCAATGCATTATACGTGGGGCTGCCTTTGAAAATGGTTCGGAAACTTCAGTTGATCCAAAACAGGGTAGCGAGATTGTTAATGGGGACTGGCCGACGTGATCATATCATGCCAGTACTTTTTCAGCTGCACTGGCTGCCTGTCCATGTCCGGGCCTGATTCAAAGTGCTAGCATTAACATTCAAAGGCCTAAACAGCTTGGGGCCAGGTTATCTGAAGAATTGCCTCCTCCCATATTTGCCTGCCTAGACCCTAAGATCATCTTCAGGGGTCCTTTTCCAGAAGTCCCTGCCAAAGGAGGCAAGGCAGGTGGCTACCAGGAAGAGGGCATTTTCTGCTGTGGCACCCTGGCTACAGAATGGACTCCCTATAGAGGTTCACCTGGTGCCTGCGTTGTACTCTTTCAGGTAGCAGGTGAAGACCTTTTTATTTTCCTAGCATTTTAGCATGTTAGTGTTATAGTCTTTTAACTCTGCAGTTTTAAAACTGTTACTGTATTTTAAATGTCTGCACTGCTGCTAGTTTCTATTCTCGTATTTTTATACTGCAGTTTTAAGCTTATATATTTTATACTGTTTTTATTCTGTATTTTTGTGAACTGCCCAGACAGCTTTGGCTATTGGGCAGTATAGAAATGTAATAAATAAATAAATTTGTGGGAGGCTGTTATCACATATATAATTCTGAGTTTGAGAAAGAGATGAAGATCAAAGCAAGCTACACTTAGGAGAGACTAGTATGCCTCCAACCTTCTAAAGGAAGCAAAAGCCAAGCGTAGCCAAATGTGTACCCTAGATTTTAGGAAAGCCAATTTTAATAAACTCAGAACAATGACAAGTAAGGTCCCATGGCAAGCGACTCGAGAAAAGGAGTACAAGATGGTGGGAGTTTAAAAAAAAGAAAATTCTAAAGGCACAATTACAAACAATTCCAACAAGAAAAAAAGGTGGAAGACAACAGAAGAAGCCAAGGTGGCTTCACAAAAAGCTTAGAGATGACCTGAAAACAAAAAAGGACACATATATGAAGTGGAAGGAAGGCCAAGCAACAAAGGAAGAGTAAAGGCAGGTAGCACGGAATTTCAGGGATGGCATCAGGAAGGCTAAAGCTGAGAACGAGCTGAGGTTAGCAAGGGATGCTAAAAGCAACAAAAAAGCTTTCTTCAGCTACATGCATAATAAAGGTCAGAGGAAATAAATGGTGTTTCAGCTATTAAATAAGGATGGCAAAATGATAACAAATGACAAAGAAAAGTCAGAGGTGCTCAATTCCTACTTTGGCTCAGTCTTCTCCCAAAAGAGGGTCTATGACCCCCCTGGCAAAGGCGAAGTACAGGCTGAAGGGGCAGGATTGCAGCTTGAGATCGATAGGCATATGGTCAAGGAACACCTAATTCTTTTGAATGAGTTCAAATCTGCATGGCCAGATGAACTAAATCCTAGAGTAATAAAAGAACTGGCAGAAGAACTCTCAGAACTACTGTCTGTTATCTTTGAGAAATCATGGAGGATGGGTGAAGTGCCAGATGACTGGAGGACTAATGTTGTCCGTATCTTCCAAAAGGGCAAAAAAGAGGAACATGGGAACTCTGACCTCAATCCCTGGGAAAATTCTGGAAGCAATCAATCTGTAAGCACCTTGAAAACAATGCAGTGATTACTCGAAGCCAACATGGATTTGTCAAGAACAAATCCTGCCAGACGAACGTTTTTTGATCAGGTAACCTCCCTTGTGGACTGTGGGAATGCCATGGACATAATATACCTCGACTTCAGCAAAGCTTCTGACAAAGTGCCCCATGATATCCTGATGAGCAAACTAGCTCTAAGTGGGCTAGATGAAACAACCATCAGGTGGATCCACAGTTGGCTACAGAATCAGACTCAAAGAGTGCTTATCAATGGGATCTTCTCAAACTGGGGAGAGGTAACAAGTGGTGTACTGCAGGGCTCAGTTCTGGGCCCAGTGCTCTTCAGCATTTTTATTAATGACTTTGGATGAGAAGGTGCAGTGAAAGCTGTTTAAATTTGCAGCTGACACAAATTGGGCGGGATCGCTAATACCCTGGAAGACAGAAACAAAATTCAAAGTGATCTTTGATAGGCTGGAGTGCTGGGCAGAAAACAACAGAACGACATTTCATAGGGATAAATGCCACGTTCTGCACCTAGGAAAAAGAAACCAAATGCACAGTTACAAGATGGGCAATACTTGACTCAAAAATACTACAAGCGAGAAGGATCATGGAATTGTTGTAGATCACAAGCTGAATATAAGCCAACAAAATGATGTGGCTGCAAAAAAGGGAAATGCTATTTTGGGCTGCTCAGCACTGGTTAGGTTTCATCTTGAGTACCGTTTCCAGTTCTGGGCACCAGACTTTAAGAAGGATGCACACAAAGTGGAGAGAGTACAGAGGTGAGCAACAAGGATGATCAGCGGACTGGAAACAAAGCCTTATGAGGAGAGACCTGAAAAGTACTGGGCATGTTTAGCCTTGAGAAGAGAAGACTGAGGGGAGATATGACAGCGCTCTTCAAGTACTTGAAAGGTTGTCACTGAGACGAAGGCCAGGATCTCTTCTCGATCATCCCAGAGTGCAGGACACGGAATAATGGGCTCAAGTTACAGGAAGCCAGATTCCGGCAGTATGTCAGGAAAAACTTCCTGACTGTTAGAGCAATATGACAATGGAACCAATTACCTAGGGAGATGGTGGGCTCTCCCACACTGGAGGAATTCAAGAAGAGGCCAGAGAGCCATCTGGCAGGGATGCTTTGACTTGGATTCCTGCATTGAGCAGGGGATTGGACTTGATGGTCTTATAGGCCCCTTCCAACCCTACTATTCTATGATTCTATGAACCAACTAAGAATGGAGGAGATGGGGCATAAGAAGTCTGATAGGGGCCACAAATCTTGGACTTGCATGTATGGCCTTCTGTCATAGTTCTCCCGAATTCCAAATCTACAAAGAGCCATTAAGGTCTTCTACCCTCCGCTTCTCTGTCTTGTCCTGAAAGCACACTGGGCCAAAACAGAGAAGGAAAATAGAAGACAGTAATAGCTCTTTGTAGTGTGGCCAAAGCACACTGCATGAAAGGTTTTCAAAACGAAGCATAAACTTCTAAACATATTCTTCAAAAACAAAAATCTGATATTTTTTATTATTATTATTATTATTATTATTATTATTATTATTATTTTATTTACAATGTTTATATACCGCTTACATCTAGACAGATTTCAGAGTGGTAAACAATAAAATATGCAAAATAGGATAAAATAATAAAACACCATGTTAATTTTTTTTTTTAAAAAAATACAGAATTCCGATAAAACCGTGACTGGTCAGTCAAGGAAGTCTTCCTGAAATAAATATATTTTCAGGATGCGCTGAAAACGGCACCTGCCTGACCTCCACAGGCAAGGAGTTTCATAGAAAAGGGGCCACCACACTGAAGGCTTTTCTCTTGGTGGACTCCAATTGGGCCATAGGTCCATGTGGAACCATCAGGATCATGCCATCTGATGACCTCAGTGACAGGGCAGATAAGTAAGGGAGAAGGTGCTCTCTCAGGCATCCTGGTCCCAAGTTGTTCAGGGCTTTGTACACTAGCACCAAAACCTTAAACCTGGCCTGGTAATGAATAGGCAGCCAGTGCAGTACCTTCAGCAAAGGAGTTTCATGCTGAAAAGGGGCGGCTCCTGACAAGAGCCTAGCTGTTGCATTCTAGCTCCAGCTTCTGGACCAGCCTCAAGGGCAGCCCCACATAGAGCACACTGCAGTAATCCAGTCTTCAGTAGGGATGTTAGAGAATTCCGCCACGGATCCCAGGGGGGCCGAATTCCAGTGAATTCGGCCCCCCAGAATCTGTGGCGGAACGGAGCAACCTGCCCCACCACCCTGCGAAAGCCCCATGAAACCGAGCCTACCTGGCTGCGGCTCTGGCTGCGGTTTTGGCGGCGGCTCTGGCTGCTGCCGGGCTGCTGCAGACGCAAATGGCGTCCTGAGTAGGGGATGCCATTTGTGTCCCTATTAGGGATGTACGAAAGTCACTTACCTTTTCGAAGGGTGACATTTGTGGTGGTGGGGAGGCGCTCCATCCCTCCCCCCGAAATTCTGGCTGGGGGGGGAGGCACTCCGTCCCTCCCCCTCGAAATTCTGGCCGGCCGGCTCTGCAGGGATTCTGCAGAGCCGCCGGCCGGCTCCGCCAGCGGCCGGACATCCGGCCATGGCCTAGCAGGGACGCAAATAAACAAAAAACGTTTGCGTCCATGCAGTCAGCCGTGATAGGCTACATAAATGTTTACGTAGCCTATCACGGCTGATTTAAAAGAAAAAAAACGCACAAATGCAAATGGAGGCGCACATGGGCGCTGCCATTTGCGTTCCTTATTTTGGCACGTCTTAGTCTACGTAAACATTTACGTAGAATAAGATGGCGAAAATAAGGGGAAAGCAAATAGCGTAGACGCTACACTATCTGCGTTCCACTTATTTTCGCCGTCTTAGTCTACGTAAATGTAGGGATGGCGGAGAATTTCTCCACGAATCTCGGGGAGGCCGAATGCCAGCGCATTCGGCCCCACGAAATTGTTGGTGAAATTCTCCGCCCCCCCGCCCCCCCCCCCCCCGGGATGGGACTTACCTCCCTCGAATGTCCCTCTTGGCGGCGGGTCCCGGCGGGAGTTTGGCAGCATTTCGTCGGGGGCAGCGGCCAGTCTTCCGACCGGCTGCCGCCACCGCCATTACAAAATAAAGTGAAAAAAACACACACACCCGTGATAGGCTACGTAACGATTAACGTAGCCTATCACGGCTAGATTTCCAAAGTCAGCCGTGATAGGCTACGTTAATCGTTATGTAGCCTATAACGGGTGACTTTGGAAAAAAAAAAGAAGCGCGTACGCAAATGGCGGCACCCATGGGCGCCGCCATTTGCGTTCCTTATTTGGTCCCGGTAGTCTACGTAAAGATTTATGTAGACTACGGCGAAAATAAGGGCAATGCAAATAGCGTTGCCCTTATTTTCGCCGTAGTCTACGTAAATCTTTACGTAGACTACCGGGACCAAATAAGGAACGCAAATGGCGGCGCCCATGGGCGCCGCCATTTGCGTACGCACGTTTGTTTTTTTTTCTTTTAAATCAGCCGTGATAGGCCATGGTGTTTTTTAAAAATCTAGCCGTGATAGGCTACATAAATCTTTACGTAGCCTATCACATTTTTGTTTGTTTGTTTGTTTTAAACTGGAAATGGCGGTGGTAGCAGCCGGTCAGAAGACCAGCCGCCGCAGCCGCCACCGCCGAACCGCAGCCGCCGCCGCCAGGAAGATCCGCCCAAGGTAAGTCCCATCCCCGGGGGGGGGGCGGGGGGGGCAGACCGTTCTGCCACCAATTTCGGGGGGCCGAATGCGCTGGCATTCGGCCTTCCTGAGATTCGCGGTGAAATTCTCTGACATCCCTAGTCCCTATGGTAGCCCGTGATAGGCTATGTAAATATTTACGTAGCCTATCACGGCTAAAGCAGGGATGCAAATGGCGTCCCCTACGCCATTTGCATTCCCATTGTATCCGTGATAGGCTACGTAAATATTTACGTAGCCTATGACAGCTAAAGCAGGGACGCAAATGGCGTCCCCTACGCCATTTGCATTCCCGTTGTATCCATAACAGGCTACGTAAATATTTACGTAGCCTATGACGCCTAAAGCAGGGACGCAAATGGCGTAGGGGACACCATTTGCGTTCCCGTTGTATCCGTGATAGGCTACATAAATATTTATGTAGCCTATCAAGGGCTACCATAGGCACGCAAATGGCATCCCCTACTCAGAACGCCATTTGCGTCTGCA
Source organism: Heloderma suspectum (assembly GCF_057233095.1). NCBI lineage: Eukaryota > Metazoa > Chordata > Lepidosauria > Squamata > Helodermatidae > Heloderma > Heloderma suspectum. Next base: position 78,857,471 of record NC_139464.1, read on the forward strand.
GCAGCCCGGCAGCAGCTGGAGGCCCTGCTGCGGGTTGGCCCGGCCGGCGGCTCTGCAATCTGGCCATGGAGCGGAGCCAGCTGGGCAGGATTCCGGGGGGGAGGAATGGATCGCCTCCCCCCCATCGAGGATTTCAGGGGGCGGGACGGAGCACCTCCCCCCCACCGTGGATGTCCCTGGACGAAACCAGGTAAGTGTTTTGTACATCCCTAGTCTTGAGGTTACTAATGCCTGTGCCATTGTGGCCAAGCTATGATTTCCAAAGATTTCCAGGAGAGGAAATGTCCAGGAGAGGCTGTAGCTGGTGAATCAGCCAAAGCTGGTAAAAGGCACTCCGAGCTGTCACAGCCACTTGGGCCTCCAGCAAAAGTGATGGATCTAGGAGTACCTCCAGACTACGAACCTGATCTTTCAAGTACTAAAGGTACTTATAGGGCAATAGAGAAGTTTGTATATGGTATCTTTACATGTAGAATTACAGTCCTGTCTTCCTTGCTGTAAATCACTAGATATAGCAATTAGCAGCAAACTCACAATTCTTTATCAGGTTACTTTCAATAGTTTTGTCCCTAGATTTATACATTGCGGTTATACACTTATCTGGTTTAAGCCTCATTAAACTCAATGGAGCTTATTTCTGAGTAGACATGCACAGAATTGTGCTGTAAAAATACAGTGAAATACAGCTAAGACAGTAAGGCTGATACTTACCTAGGTGGTGGTTTTCCTTTTGCTTCACACTGTATTACAATATTCTCCCTTGGGTCAATAATATAGTCTTTTGGAGATTGTTGTATTATTGTTGGAGGCTGTGGCACTTTTTGTGAAATATGATTAGAAAAAAAGGAAATGTTATATTATATCTTCAAAAAACACAAAACCATTTTGTAGAGGGTAAATATATATTTTTTAAAGCAAAACATAGAAAAAGTGATGTTAATCACAGACATCTAGTGTTCTGCAGTCTTGCACAAACCTGCAATGGAGTAGGTTCCCCTGAAATGAATGAGGAATGTTGCAGTTACATGTCTGTAGGACTACAGCCCAAGTTTATAAAACTAAATAAAACTAAATATTCTACCAGAATTATTCATGTCAGCACAGCCAAGCTATTTGCATGCCAGCTCACACTACCTAATCTTTTAGCAACAAATGTTCTTATTCTGGACAGTTACTTATGAACAAAAATTGATATCCATTTGCCTTACCAGGCAATGATTAAAGCCTTTTTCAGATGTTCTATAACTATGTAGAATCAAGACACAAAGGGAAGCTTGGCCCACCACTGTGCCCACTGACCTCGCCTTCTTCTAGCCGACAAAATTTGCTTTCACCAGTGTTCCCAATCCAAGAACACACTACATTGCCAAGTGTCAGATTAGATTCCCTCTACTATTTAACGTTCTAGGCAAAGGACCAGATGTCAAGCAATTTGTTCTTAATTTACCAGAGCCTATATCTGTTTGATTAGACTGGCATGCAAAATTCATGAGAGTGAAGAGAGTTATATTTTCATGTAACATCAAGTTTTCACATTACTTCAAAATGTGTAATGGAGAACAGGATTTTGAATAGTCTGTGGGCCTCTCAATCACAACCAGATTTCCTGCTACCGCAGAAAAGCTCCACTGTGTGCATGTAAGCACCTGCTCAAAGGGATTGTGCCTGCAGTGTGGGGCTAGGTTAAAGCTTAAGAATGGACCCAAGAACAACATTCCTTCTCAAGTCTGTTCCAAAGGTCTCACCCACAGAGGCCACCCAACTCAACCAAAAGGGCCACACTAAGACTCCAATGAGAAGCCGCTGGCCGCACAGGTAAAAGATCCCCCTTTCTCCCTCTCCATGTGACAGGAACTATGGCAGTCTCCCAGTAAGTAGGGACCTATGCATATCTGCATCATAATGAATGTTTGTGCTGTATGCCATGAAATGCTTCCCAGGATATCATTGATCAAGCATTTGTATAAGCAAGTGGAGTAGTGTGGCAATTTCTATATGGAAAACATTTCTCTCTTGTTGTAGAAAGAAATGAGATAGGATATTTCTAGTAAGTGAAATCTTCCTGAGTGTCTGTAGATGGCTGTCTAAGCCTTTCCTTTTTCCTGCAGGAGCAGTATTTATAAAAGGGCAATACACACCATGTGAGAAATGCTGAGTGATGACAAGATACTAGAAGATAACACTGAAGATAATACTACCTGAAGATAATACTAAAACTATAATCATATCTAGGTCATAGGAAACTGAGCAGCTAGCTATGTGCATGCAGTGGAGAATTGACCTTTTTTTGCTTTGTAAAATACAGCTGCACTCCAAGTCACTTCTGAAAATCTGGGGAGTTTCACAAACAGTTTTCAGTGCAGATGTGTGGAACAGAGAAAGAATTACTGTTCGGTTAAAAAAAAATAAGTATTGTGTACACCTGAGAATATACACGAAGAGGATTTCTTATTTTCTGGTTAAGAAGTAATACTTTGTCTTGTTTCAGAAATTAGCTGTACCATGTCATTCACTTATTACAATAACAGTTGTACCCTGTTGTTCATTTCCCTCCCTAGTAGGAAGGGAAGAAGTAAACATGGAAAATAGTTCCCCCCACTGCCTGGCCTAGCACTCCTAAATAGGTGAGTGACTAAGGATAGGTGAGGAGAGAGTCAGATGGACCCTAAATTTGGTGTGGAAAGATACTGACTATCCAAGAGTTAGTATTTTGAAAAGGAATTGTGGCTTCTTAGTGCAGAGGGTGTTTGCGAGAGGCTAAACATGTTTGTGCTGTTTGAGAAGAGCCAAATTCAGGCTGCACATGCCTCTAAAGCTTAACAGCAAGAGAAAAGATGAGCAAACCACACTTATCTGTGTACAGATGATTACTTCTCAGGAGCAATAGGAAAAACATCTCCCTAACTGCTACCACGGCACTTGGCCTGACTCACCTTAATGAAGAAGCGCTGCCCTGTGGACAGGAAAATGCCACTTGGTTCTATTTTCTGAATTGCAGCTACTTGTCTGGATCCTTCGCCCTGACCTTGCGCCTTCTAGACGTGCCAGACCACAATTTCCAGGGTAGTATCCTATTGTGCCAGTGCACTCGCAGGACCCATAATTTATGCAATGGGGCTTTGGTGCTTCTAAAAACAGCCCGAAATGAGTGGAAACACTCATTTCTGGAATGGGGCAAGTCAGTGGAGCTCACAGGAGGGAGCTCCGCTGACCTATCCCAATCCAGAAACAAGCATTTCTGCTAGTTTCCAAGATTACTTCTACAAGAGCCAAAGCCCTGTTACACAAGTGGTAAGTCCCCCGAGGGCAACAGAACCAGTGGAGGCAAAGTCCTGGCTGGGAATTATGAGATTTTGACTCTAGCACATCTGAAAGGTTCTACTGAATGGTGAAATTGACTAGACCAAACTGCAAGCAGAAGCTGGCACAATCAATTTAACTCCTAAATGAAACTTAAGAACAACATATTCTTGAATCATGGGGCATCACTGAAAAAGAATGGCTACGTGAGTACCTATATGGATACATACACATCCTTTTAGGTGCTAAAAGTAAGTAAAAACAAAATTTTGAAATATATTCCAAAGCTGCTCCTGGCTATACTCTCTACAGTGCTAACTTCAATCAATCATCTGTACACAGCATTAATAACAGCAAACAACACCATAAACAAAAAATCATGCCACTTAGACTCCACACTCATTAAGACATACACAGTGTAAGTTTTATTGTCTAGTTCAGTGGGCAGAAAACTTACATTCTTCAAGGAGTTTTGCTTTTTATCCCCCACATCAGATTCAGCAGGTGAATTGTAATCATGAATTAAAAAAAAGTATTAGTTAGTAAGAAGAAAAAGTGAGATCTTAGAAAGAGAAGTTATTGAGAAAATATACAGATCACTCACACTGAAGGTCTTTTCTAATCATTCCCACTGAAATAGCTGAGACACTGAAGTTATTTTGTTAGCATGACAAGAGTCAGTGTAGCTTCTCACATTGCAATGTGTGAGACACTTGTCAAATGCTGACTTTTCAAGGGTAAATACTGCTTGTTACTATGACCTGTAAAAATATACAGTATTGATAAAGTCCTGAGGAGGTAGGAAGATGGAATGAATGGAATGCAATGCCTTCACACTGCAGGCAAAAATCAATCTGCCCATGGGGCCAAATGGAAAAGCAACTAAACACTTAAGACTGAATTTAAAGTTACAAACACCACCAAGTTCTATTCCATATGCAACATGAGTAATTTTTTTAAATTATCTATCTGATTTCATTATCAAACCAATTAATTTGAATGTGCGAGCCTTAAGCAATATTTTATAGCCAAACTAATAATGTTCAGTTATGTGTGAATTAACTCATGCTGCAGGAAAAACAACAAATTTATGTTATATTTACTGTTTTACAACAAATGAATTACTTATATATTTGCTATAGGTGATAAAAACTTAAGCTTCAGTTCAAAGCAGTAATTTGTGCACTGCACATGAACTAGAATTGCCTCTGATAGTCTCTTTGCAGCAGCTCCTGTTCCGGAAGACACGGGCTACTACTCAGTTTTAGAAATGCTCTGTCTTCTGGTGGGGAATCATTTTTTTATACTTTAGCCCCAGTATTATCTCCTTTCTATGCACCCATTTAAAATATCTGAAATATAAATGTTTTAGTCTTAAATTTGTTTCTTTGATACATATTATTCCTGTCTTAAATCATTAACGTTGCAATCCTATGCCCACCTATCTGGGAGTAAGCCCAACTGAACACAGAGTGACTTACTTCCAAATAGATGTCTATAGGGTTGCACTATACATATCTGTTACAAAGGCAAAGGTGAGAAATCTAGTCCTGCCTATGAATTAGGATGGGTAGAAGTCAGTAAATGTAAGCGAACTGATTATTTTAACATATTCTATACATTCAAACAGCACACTGCTGGGCAAATTAAAAATGATCTATACAACGCCAGGGCAAGTAAAATACAATTGCACTTGAAAATAAAGGAAAAATAAAGGCTGTCTTGGAACTTCCTGCAACTAAGGGAAGTGATGGGCATGAAAATCCTTTTTTTGTATGGGTTGATTTTCGGTTATCAGGATGTTTCGCTATAGCAATCTACATTCACCCAATAATATGCTTTATGCTGCGAACTGTTACTACTTACAATCAAGAGGTACGTCCAATGCAGCAATAATCTGACATAAAAAGAGAACCAAGGGAATTCTGCTGCCATACTTGCTGCTGCCTCTCTCCATCCTTATTCCAAGATGCATTAGAAAACTCCCACTGCAATTAATATACGCTCAGCTTTCCTTTCTTATTATCAAAAGAGATTTCTGGAAATGGTTGTGTGAAGTTGTGCAATCTGGAAAAGAAACAATGCCAAACAATAAAAGAGAACTGAATGCTAGTAATGATCTGGAAGAGATCATCAGACTACCACGATCTTTGCGTTATCGCTACTTCGCACATATATTTTTTAAAAATTAACCTGAAATCAGCACATGGATCATGTGTAACATTTGTATACATGTTTTTTTCACTACATGTACAAGTTCTTGGGAGATGCAGCCAACTGTGGCATAGCTATTGGGAGGGGCCACCGTTCAGCAGGCAACATGCTTTGTGTCCAGGAGGTCCTATATTTGATCCCTAGGATTTCCAGTGAAGGCTCTGTTAGCATGATTGGGGAAGAACTCACCTGAGACCACAGAGGGCTACTGCTAGTCCAAGCAGACACTTCTGGGCTAGACAAAAAGAACTGACATAGTAGCTCTGTTCAGACGTTTGAGTGTATGTGTGTGTGGGAGGGAGGGAGGGAGGGAGGAAGGGAAGCAAGATTAAGCATGCCTAACCTCTCTGTATGTTTATTAGAAGGTTTGGCCAAATACTCATGAGCACTTTTGCTTTGCAAGTTTACAGCCCTGCAAGGAGTTCTACTGAAATTTCCAGGGGGAAGGTTGCAGTTTCCTCACAGTCATCGTAGTCTTCCTCTCCCAACCTGAGGGAGAAGGCTGGGGCATGAGGACCTGCTGAACACTCAGGTGGCACTATTTACCCTCCCCCCTCACTCCCACTTTCCTCTTACTTCCTCACAAAGACCTACTGCACATCTAGGTTTAGAGACAATGTACTTCAGCTACTGCCTATTTGTTGATACTCTCTCTGTGTGTTTTTTCTTGCTCTCCATAAGTCATTCTCCCACAGGTATAGGATCCATCACATACCTGTTCTCTGCAGGCCATGAGGGAGGCCCACCCTATGACCATCAGTGACTCTTCTGGCCTCAACACATATTGGGCTGCGTGTCTATCCAGGCAGCTAAACTCACATCCAATCCACACTTTCACGTAAATCAGTCTTCCAATTTAGTTGATAACACAACTTGAATAGCACACTGTAAGCTCAGAAGATCAGTATCTAACCGTAGAAGGAGGGTGAATAGAAGGCTGAAGCAAGTTGACATAAAAGAAATGGTATGGATGAGGTAAAAAGACAATGCAGTGCAAGCTTTCCAGTCTGCAACTCAGGACAGAAGTAAATCTATACGGGGAAAACTAAAGCAGTTCTAAATGCAAGAACTAGGGGAAAATATTACAAATAATACATTGTCCAGCTGAGGCAGAACAAGGAGGCTTCAGGGGTGGAGCTTGGATTTCTATGCCTTGCTCCACTCCACCTGTACATGGTGTCCCAGTTCTGCAGTAAGCCAGTCTAACTCCAGGGGGCTCAGTGCAAAGACACTGGCAGTACTGCCATATTTTCCCTAATAATTCATGAGATCCGTTTCCTGTGCTGCTACATATAGTTCTTTTAATGTGGTCATTCAATTTTTTGTAATAAAATGACACACCCTGGGTAATAGTCCCCTATATTATCTTTCATCAAACATTCCATGTCAATGAGGTTTTACAAGTTCATATCTGGAAATAAATGAATGACCAAATCAAAGATAGATTTAAAGCATTTTAGTTTATATATATATATATATATATATATATATATATATATATATATCTCCTACTTTGAGATATTAATAGCAAGGTGTTATTTTTGAACAAAAACAGTCCACTGATCTCTCATTGATGTTTTAAATATTGATGTTGATGTTTTAAATATTGACAAGTGTTGATGTTTTAAATATTGACTGTTTTAATGTGGCTGTAAGGCAACTTAGTCTCAAAGATGTGAAGTAAAAATATAATTTATAATTGTATTTATGCAAATACTAATTTATACATTTTGCTTTCTATTTGCACCACCAATATCACAGCTATTAAGCTGCTTTGTCAACTCCAATTGGTCTTGGAATTTCACTTGATAAAGTACCGTAGGCTTTTCCATAAATTACATTGAAGTTAATCTTCTAGTCTTTTATCATCTTGATTTATTTGAATAAATATTGGAAAAGACATTAAGCATGAAATTTATGATTGGGTTTTATTTATGAATTAGGACTACATTTATTCAGCCAAATTCAGGCATTTGCTACTTGGAAGGATGTTATGTTTATTTTCTCTGTTTAATTCCAAGTCTTATTATACGTAGTACAGATGTAAAGGATGTTGCTGACTGAAGCATGCAAAATTAATATACACCATATTTAAATATGCACATGATTTCTTAATGAAAAGCCTTTAAAACATACTTAAATTTTATCTGGTATTTACTGTAATCAGGAATTACACTATAGCAAAGCAAGCCATAACAGGGCCAATTTCACAACTTGTTTACCTTCAGACTTTTAGACTAAAACAGAGTAATTCATTCTTGAAAGTTTAATTCTGTTCATTCCATGTAAAAATACATTTTTCCCAGTCCAGCTACATTGTAGGCACACAATACAATTTATACAGTATTGTTTAGCTAGATATTATATTAGACCATTCCTTCTAGGCACTGAAGAATCTATCCATACCCTCAAAATACAAGAAAGGTGAAATCATATTGAGGGAGTTCGGAACCCTCAGCTTTTCAGCTGTTTCTCTTCCTATGCAATACTGTTTTTGCTAGCAACTATTGGTACATTCCCATTTATTTCAATCAGATATGAACTGCATCCAATGGAAGTGGGTTTTATTCATATTAGTAGAGCACATAACATAGGAAGGGGTTCATGCTTTGCATGCAATAGGTCCCAGATTCTATCCATGGTAGGGATGTACGAATCCCCTTACCTGGGCTCCACAGAGGGTTCTGTGTGTGTGGGGGGAGGCGATCCGTTCCTCCCCCCTAGAATCCTCACCGACTGGCTCTGCGGTGAGTCCGCGGAGCTGCTGGCCAGCTCCGTTCCGCAAGTGATACGGCAGCCATTGCCATGCCGTATCGCTGCCTATGAGAAATAGGAAGTGATCCGGACACAAATAGCATCCTCTACACCATTTGCATCCCTGTTTCTTCTTGAGATAGGCTATGCATTTGTATTTACATAGCTATTTACGTAGCCTATCGCGTGAAAAAATGTTCCTGTTTTTTCACGCGATAGGCTATGTAAATAGCTATGTAAAAACAGACGCATAGCCTATCGCAAGAAGAAACAGGGACACAAATGTTGTAGCGGATGCCATTTGCATCTGGATCACTTCCTGTTTCTCATCCGCAGCGATATGGATGGCAATGGCGGCCATATCGCTTGCGGAATGGAGCCACTGCCGAGGATTCGGCTCCGTGATGATCCGGCAGGAGGTGGAGGTGAGTGGAAACATTCCGCCATGGACTCCAGAGTCCGTGGCGGAATTCTCTGCCATCCCAATCCATGGCATGTCCAAGTAGGAGTGGGAAAGACTCCTATCTGAAGCCCTGGAGAGCTGCTGCCAATCAGTGTAGACAACACTGAGCTAGATATATCAGTGGTCTGAGTCAGTATAAGGCAGCTTCCTACCATTCCTAAAAAAGTTTACTTGCAGCTAGGGATGGGTGGATGGATTCCCTACCTGCCAGTCTGTGGGGAATCTGCCCATGGGGGGGAGGCGATCTATTCCTCCCCTTAGAATCCTCTTTGGCCGGCTCCGTTCTGCGGCGATTCCACAGAGCTACCGGCCGGCTCCGGAGTAAAAGCACTATGGCCACCATGCCATATCGCTGGTTGAAGGGGATTGACTGTGGATGCAAATGGCGTCCAGGACACCATTTGCGGCCGTAAAGGTCTTAGTTTAAGGTAAATGCAGCCGTAAATTAAACTAAGACCTTTACGTCATTTCCATCCCTGCTTTTTTTCCACACGATAGGCTACACAAATATTTGTGTAGTGTATCGTGTGAAAAAACAGGGACGCAACCATTTACCACTGCATTTACCTTAAACTAAGACCTTTATGGCCACAAATGATGTCCTGGAAGCCATTTGCATCTGCAGTCAATCCCCTTCAGCCAGCGATACGGCATGGCGGCTGTATCACTGGTACTCTGGAGCTGGAGGATCCAGCTGGAGAGGATTCTGTGGGGAGGTGGAGGTAAGTGTTCCGTTCCGCCATGGACTCCGGTGGGGGGGCGGATTCTTTAGAATCCAGCCTCACTGGGGTCCGTGGCGGAATTCTCCTCCATCCCTACTTGCAGCTGATGAAAAATGCAGGAAGCTGTATAAGTTGTAATGATTCATTGCCACCACCAGAATTACACTTTGGCCCCTTTCCAACGCTCATAGTTATGTAGGGGAATTGCAGTGTTTCTCTCTCTCTCTCTCTCTCTCTCTCACGCACACTCACATACACACACACTGTAACTACATGGAATAAAACCACACAGAAATGACTCCCATAGGGTCAGTGAAGGTGTAAGGTGAGCCTTTATTACCAGGCATTCTGGAATCCTAGGCTATACTCATGGTCACTTACATGGTGAAAACGGACACGTTTATTTATCCATGCAACAACATACACAGATGATTTTTTAGATGGAAATGGTGTCCCATAGGAAATTCATCATGGGTAAAGAGCTCCTTGACAGGAGTTGTAAAACACAGGTAGAAAAACAGCCCTTTGGTTACTGGAAACAATACCTTGTTCACCCCTAATTTCTGAAACATTGGTAAACAGTTTCCATATTTTTAAGCTTTAATCTGCAATCAGGAAGACTGGAAACCTGCTTTAACAACTACATGCTGAGTCTGTGTGTCATATTCAGTACCGGCCATGCAAATGTCTATAAACCTACCACTCAAAGCACAGTGTGCATTTAGAGAAATTAAAAATAAACTAAGCCAAAGATTTTCAGCACATAACTGTGGAACTGATTTGCACTGAAATCAATGGGACTTCTAGTTGTGTTTAATGTCAAGATGTCACTATGAGAACAATGCTCATTTTACATGAAAGAAAAGAAGAAAAGCTACATTTCTTTTTGTGAAAAAAGCAAATAAAATAAATACTACTTTGACCAAATATGTTTACACTTTTCTGTGTCTCCAGTAAACAAGAAAACCAAATTTTTGCTTATTCGTTAACAATCTTTGGGGAAGCCTTTGGTTTAAACATTAACTTGGGACAGTATGCCAAATCTGAAGCCTTTCTTCCAATTCCACATTGTCCTTGTTTGTGTTCCTTGTTCTGAGCTGTAGCACCACGAAACATCCTTTAAGCCATTTGCCCTTCAGAGGGTTTGGAGTTTTTCCATTGGTGTTTAATACACTTCCTTACCAAACTAAGCAGTGCTGCAAACTTAAGGTTAACAATTGCCACATATACGAAGTAAACTGCACATTATAATAGTATCACTTCTTGCCTCTGCTAAATTTATGGTACTCTTTAAGGTGGGTGAGACTGCAGGAAAGGGGCAACTTTAAAAGGCTGTAACAGAAAATTTGACTAAGTCAATGAGCAAATGTTTTACAAGAGTCAGGGAACACTGCCTAACTCAGCCTTCCCCAACCTGGTGCCCTTCAGATGTGTTGGACTACAACTCCCAGAATCCCCCAGTCCAACACATCTGGAGGACACCAGGTTGGGGAAGGCTAGCCTAACTGCTGTAAGAGTTAGCTTAGTATTTATATAAGCATCATGCTGATAGTCTTTCATTGTGAATTTCAGCTCACATAAGCCTTCGTAACTTGTTAATCGGGCAATAGTTGTATCGCAGCCTGGCAGCCACTATTATTGGATTAAGCAAGACGAAGACTGCTAAAGAAATAGGTTTTTTAAAAATTCAATTTACATACTTTTCTTAATTTTAGAAAGTTGAAGTGCCAGTTCACATATTACTTTCCCCCTCCTTCCCCCTTCTGTGGCTACTGCACTTTCCCTCCCTCCCTCCCTCTGCATCATCAAGCAAGTGGGTGTCAGTGGTGCTTCTGTATGGGAGCCCCACAGGTAATACATTTGGGGGGATTGAAGACGACCACCACATGCCATGTATGGGAACCGAGCAGCTCTCATTCATTTATTCCATCTCTATACTGCCCAATAGCCGAAGCTCTCATACAGAAGTGCTGCTATCACTGCATGGTCTGCTTTGGGGTGACCGGCAGTGGGGACAAGCAGATGTGCCTGGGAATCATTGTTCCCTGGTCTCTTCCTTGCCAAGGCTAGGGATGGCAGAGAATTCCGCCACGGATCTCGGTGAGGCCAAATGCCAGTGCATTCGGCCCCCCAAAATCTGTGGTGGAACGGCCTGCCGACCCCCGGCCCCCCATGGATCCCCCCCAGGACGAGACTTACCTGGGGCGGATCTTCCGGGCTGCCGCTGCCGCCATTTGAAGAGTTGTGTTTTGTTTGTTTTTTCAAGACGTGATAGGCTACGTAAAGATTTACGTAGCCTATCATGGCTGGGTAAAAAACACACAAAAAACCGTGTACGCAAATGGCGGCGGCTATGGCTGCCGCCATTTGCGTTCCTTATTTTTGGTGTCTAAGTCTACGTAAATATTTAAGGGGGCCGGGGAAATACGTAAATATTTAAGCGAAAATAAGGGGAACGCAAATAGCGTAGCGGGCGCTATTTGCGTCCCTTTTTGATTCGCCGTTTTAGCCTACGTAAATATTTACGTAGGCTAAAACGGCGAATCAAAAAGGGACACAAATAGCGCCCGCTACACTATTTGTGTTCCCCTTTATTTTCGCTGTCATAGTCTACGTAAATATTTACATAGACTAAGACGGCCAAAAATAAGGAACGCAAATGGCGGTGGCCGTAGCCGCCACCATTTGCATACGCGGTTTTTGTTTTTTGTTTACCCAGAGCCCTCCGCGGCCGGAAATCTGGCTGCGGACGGCTCTGGCCTGGGCCTGGCTGGCTGCTCCGTGGAGCCGCCGCGGAGCACAGCCGGCCATTGAGGATTCCGGGAGGGAGGAATGGAGCGCCTCCCCCCCCCGTCAAGGATTCCGGGGGGAAGGACGGAACGCCTCCCCCCCACACCATAAACATAATCCGCGAACAGGTAAGTCACTTTCGTACATCCCTAGCTAAGGCATAACAACTAAAGTCAGGCCATGGGCTCCTTCATACGGAGCTTTTATCCTGTGACTGAGATTGCTTCTCCACAGAAGTTTGCGGGCTCTTTACATCACGCCATGACCCTGCCATGGCCCTCCGGGGCATCTCCTGCACTAAATGCCCCTTGTTCTGTTTTTAAATAGATTGCAAATAATGAGCTATTAAATTACCCCATTGTGTTGCGCTTTGGTTTCCTCTGTGAAAAGAGTTAAGAAGAGGAGCAAGATCAATGAAAGATAATGGAAGACTCAGATACGGCGGGGGGAGGGGGAAAGGAAGCACATGTCAAGGGAGTCAGTTGTGATCCTGCATTTAAAACAGAAGCAGAAAGCACTGTTTTAAATGCAGGATTTTAGGCTGGTGTAGAGATGCCCTCTACATGACTCTCTCTCTCTCTCTTTCTCTCTCTCTCTCTCTCACTCACACATACTGCATTCCAGTTTAAGTATTATGACGATGCAACTTATTTGCTCCACTAACACTGGTAGCAACCAGCGTTAGCCCTGTGCACTTATTCACATACAGTGAATGCAACTGCAAGTAAAGTGCCGATGCAAACAATGCTATAGTTTGTACCAGCATAGGGATTATCTGCACAGTCTAGTGAATTCATGTAAGGGGAGGAGGGGCTGCCACTGTGATCCAGTTCCACCCACATACATTAATTCTAAGTGCTTAGAACATTTGCATAGAGACAGTATAAGCAGTCTCCTTTGTGGGTTTTTACATATAAAAAAGTGACTTTGAGATACTTTCCCAAGATTTAATTCCCACAATTAACTACTGTAAAACTACATTCCCATTCTTGGTCTATTCATCTATACTTTGTTCATAGCTTTTAAGATTGTTGCCTTGGGGTAATTTATTACATAAACAAGGCCTAAACACTATAATTTATAAGAACTCATTATTTATTTTAGCTGATACAAGCAGCTATCCATGTACAGTAAACAAGGAGTATAGTTATGTACATGTACACATTCTCCCACACTATACAATCATTTAAAAAATATTCTGGCATTTTATATATATCCTTAAAAAACTATCATTGCAGGTTTTAGCAAATAATCAGCCCTAATGTATATGTTTCTAGTTGATGCATAGGCCAGGTCTTGACTCTTATTAAATAGTTTTCATTTGGCCAAATGAGACATATGCTAAGTTCCAATAAAAGCTCCTGCTACAAACATCTCACAATCCAATTTTCTTGTTACATACTGCTAAGAACCAAACCACTGAAAATAAATTCATTAGGGCTGAAAACCAATATACAGATAATATAATAGAGACACATACACACAGGCTGTAGGAGCAAAAAAGACACACAATAACGTATCACCATTTCCAGGATATAGTTGCTATCTCTTTAATTTGTGCTGTAAAGCGACATTGAAGTCAATAGTCCTCATGACAATCCAGCCCTCGAAAATGACTGAACAATTGTCTTTTTTTTTTTTTAATGAAGCTGTGTGCAACATCCAGTGTTGACACAAGGAACATAGTTTTACTGTTTAATTTAGAAAAACCGAGCAAGATTCTTTGCCTCTATCATTCACATAGAGTTGCACTTTTCATTAGAACTTGGAAAGTAATAGCACTGTTCATTTTGCTGCTAGTGGAACATCTAATGCATAAAAGAACTGCCACTGCAACACTCACACTTTCCTCATTTTATGCATTTATTCATAAACTACACACAACATTTCCTCATTCTCTATTTATTTCTAGAAAATGATGTTAGAGACCCTTAGGTGCTATGATGAAGAAAGGTTCAAATCTCGCTCAGCCATGAATGTCACTGGGTAACATTGGCCTAGTCACTATCCCTAGAAAGTACATCACGAGATAGTTGTGATGATAAAATGGGACAGGGTGAGAATCATATATGCTGCCTTGAGCTCCATGGAGGAAAGGTGGGATATAAATGAAAGTAAATAAGTATCATATATGTAAAACCCATATTGTTCATGCCACATCCTGCAGAGTCCATCTGGCTGCAATGTGGCAATGGACCTTCTCTGTGGTGTGTGTCCCCTCGTCCCCCCCAAATGTTCTCCCCTCTGCAATACGTCAGGCAGGAATGATAATCTGCTCCCGAGGATTATTAAAAATTTACTTGTTTACCCTGGCTTTTCCCAACCATTAACTTGTCTTAATGTTGCTGTTGTGCTTGTAGTGATCTATTGTATTATAATTCGTTGTAAATTGCTTCAGGATTTTTAAAATGAGAAGCAGTATATAAATATCTCTAAATAAACAAATGCAATAAAATATGAAATAGATCCTTTATTTGGCAGACCCACAAAAACTTCACCTGCCTGTTAATGTTTCAAACAAACATATGGCTTTTGGAATGATACACTAGTACTAGTATTTGTGAACAGGATAATAGTTTAGCCTTCTTACTACTGTCTTACATTTTTCATGCATAAAACATTAGTGCAATCAACATGTAGATTACAAGAGCATAGTAGGTTGCAAGTCAACAGCATTTTCACCAGAGTCTCAAGGAGATCTCCAGCATGAGATGATTATAAAGCCACTATTGCAGATGCACCTGGAGGGGGTGAAGGAAGACAGGGATCAAGAGTATGCATAGCTCCAGGCAACTGTCGCCAGGCTACCATTGCCAGCAGCAGGCTACAGCAGAGGTGGAGCATTTGCATGTTCTGGGCCTCCCAGCCTTCTGAAGGCCACAGTTGCCTGCAATCCCTTGCTGGGGCAATAGCTCTCCCTTTGAGAAAACACTCCAGTCAGTATCACTTACAGTCCAGAGTCCTGACAGTTCCTTACCTTGCCGTGATCCCGTTCTCCTGGACCTGACTCTGCTTTATTGAATGTGACCCTGTTTAATGAACATGACCCTGCTTTACTGGACTTGACCCCTCTCTACCTGACACTGAACCATCCAAGTGCCGCATGTGCCTTCCCCTGGGTATCGAGCCAAGCCAGGACAGACACCTTGTACAATTCTGTGGAAGAGGCAGGGCAACGGCATGATAAAAGCCTTGTCTGGAAGCATCCACTGTCTTTCAGAGTCATAAATCCTCTAATGTGAAGCATTTTGTATGTTTCATACAAAAATATGCCAAGGCATTGATGTGTTTAGGGATAGGATATGCTCCCTTTCCCCTAGGACTTCAGATCTTTTTTCCTGCCCAAGGGCAGGTGCAACACCTAGGCCTCTGATTAGCTTGTTCACCAACAGCAGTTCATCTCCTGTTGCCTGGCTAAGTGCTCCTCATTGCCTAGGACAGCAAGTCTTTTTACTGCCCAAGGGAAGAAAAGGAGAAGCCGGACACAGCAGCTGTGCTTTAGATAAGTTGCTTAGTAATGGCAGTTGATCTTCTGCTGCCTAAATGTTCTGTTCATACAGTTGTTCATACAGGTGCATGTGCAGGGCAGTCAGTTTCAGTCACTTCCACTAATACTTAAAGAAACATTATATCACTGGAAAGCAGCTGTGAGACTACTTTTTGTGGTGTTGCATACATGCTTAGGAAAAACTGGATTTTGGCATGTAAAATATAAGCGAATAGTGGTATTTCAGAGAGATATCACATCAGCCAACTCCTCCTGTCTTTTGAGAAGTTATAACACTTGGGTTTATTCTTCTAGTTATATTTCTAAAACATGAACTATCATGCTTTGAGTATACGTACAACTAAGTAAAAAACAATGGAAATTGTTCTTAATAGAAAAACATGGTAACATTTCAAAGGGAAAGTATACTAGGGAAGGAATATAATATATTTTATAGACTTGCACTGAGTAAAGAAAACTGCTGAACATGCCAAATTGTGGTATGGTTTTCAAATGATGAATATTTTGAGCATGACTGTGACCTATAATAAGAATTCATCTATTGGCTTGAATCATAGACTATTGAAGCCTTTTTTCTAAAGATTTCCATGGCTACAATAAACTTGTGATTATTCATTGGACTTTTTTCTCCAAGGAAAGTACTTAAGTAGAAACAGTACTTAACTGTCTTTAATTAGATCTGTATATATTTAATTACTAAAAAGCAGAAAATAAATGGCTTTTCTTTTTAAGTTAATTTTCGACATTGTTTTTTAACTAGATAAAACTGAAGAGAAAAATTTCTTATTCAGAAATCCAGCCAGAGCCAGTGAGGCCTTCAAGCTCATCAACAATTTTACATTTCCAGCAAGGCATTTCATATCTTGACTGGTCCCACACACAATTTAGTAAAAAGTATTTTAAGATACAACTTTTCTTGCATTTCAATGCCAGAAATCTAGATTGCAAAAATGAGGTATTATCTGGAAAATTTACTTTTTAAATATCTTTAATTAACTCTTACCAACTGAATAGCTCTCTCAAGAAACTTGTAGTTCATTAAGCATCTGCATGTTTTTAAACCTTTAAAGACACATTTATTCTCAATAGATGTTTTGACGCCACCTATTATATTTCAAAATATTTATAATGGCTTAACTCTTTCTGGTAATATTTCACGATCTAATGAATGTATTGACAGATGAATAGATGTCAGCATTTCATAATTTCACGCTGAAATGTGTTTCCTGAATCACGCTTCTTACAAAGCTGAACAGCAAGGAATTTGTCCCAAAATTGTAAAAGCCAGAAAACCACATCAATTGCCATGGTTTTGGAAACTAGACACCATCACTATTTGAATATCTGTTCTTTTGTCATCCTACCACTGACGTTATTCTATCCATTCTTTCAGCAGGCTTTAGAAACTGCTGCTAGTCATCAACATTCTAGTGAAGCAGCAAAGCCTCACAATATTACTGGACCATGTAAAACACAAAACGAAACATTGAGCTATTGAAAAGTAGAGCTACTGATGCCAGACAGATGACATTAGTAAGTTAACATATGAATCCGCTTACGCTTAGTAATTTTGTAAGTGTACATAAATTCCAACATTTATTCTATCATGTCAGTGATGCCACTATCTTTGCAGTAATTATTTACATGGCATACCTAAAAATTACGGCAGATTTACAGAAGAATCCTAAGACAGAGGATGGGGGGAGATTCCATGACAGAGAAACCTCCACTTCGTAAGCCTGACTGGCTTGCTGTGGCCAGGGCAGGAGAAGGGGGCACAGCTTCTTTTCCTCCACGGTTTCGTTTTTCTATATTCCCTCCCACTGACACCAGTGAGAGGGAAATAATTATACCAGCTCTAGGCTGTCATATTTGCAGAACTGATCCATGGGTGTGTCAGTGGAACAAGGAGGCTTGGAATCCTACAGATCCAAGCCCACTATTTTGGACCCTACTGCCGGTGGGAGCACTGCCAGTGGTACATCCACAACCACTGAGCTTTCCACAGGTATACCAGGGGTACTTTTGTCACATCCAATGGCCCTCTGCCAGCTTTTAGGATTGCTCTGCTAATTGAGTACCTTTCAACACATTCTTTTAACACAGGGATGATGATAGACAAAATACAGCTTGACTGTTTTCATTCACAACTTATCCTTCCAGCACTAAAAACTGCTGGGATTTGTAATAGTATGTGTTATCTTATTTTCTGATTCTTCGTGAAGGACATGGAATCCTTTTCTCAGAGTGAACTCATCTTACCATCTAATCTAGAGTTTCTGGCTGCTGACCAAACCGTCACAAGCTTAACCTTCCTATGGTTGTAAAATTCCTTTTCCTAATGGGATATTAGGGTGAAATAGACTCCAATTTAGTCAGTTAAAAACAACAACAACACCCAATGAGTTATATTTTATATTGACTCCAATTGAACAGAAATCAAATGAAATTTAATTAAGGATTATAGTAGAGAATGCGATGTCCTTCTGCCATACCCTATTCCAGCTACTGAAGTGCAGCACAACTTGTAACCATTTGTGTTCCTTCCTGCTGCAGCTCCAGCTGAAAAGCTGCTGAGCGAGCATGCAGAGTTGTAGCTACAATATCAGTAAATGGCTATTTGAAAGTCACCCCAACATCAGAAAGAGGATTTGTACTTTTCTGTGGATTTGTAATTGAAGGAAACCTATTAAGGTTTTGTAGTGTTGATGTTGAAAGGAATAAACTTGTTGTGGACAGTAAAAGATGCAGTAATATGAATGGGAAAAAAACAGCCTGATGCAAGTAATATCATACTGACATAGACAGAAAAATGAGTGTCATACACTCATGATGTCAAAAGTTGTCATTGCGCTGAAATGAAACCAATCCATGCAACTGGATCTTATCCAGTTAGCAGAGATAAAAGCAGACAATTCTTAACATATAAAAGCATGTCCCAGATATGTGGGGACATAACATTACAACTGTGTTCTAGCTTGGTATGCACAGTGCTTTGAAACAGCAAGATTGCTTGACTATGTCACATCGATCCTTTATGAGCTTTGCCCTTGTGTTACATCTGCTATTGGCAGCACAATGTGCATCAGCAGCAATTTTCTGTAAGGAGAAAAAGGACTGAATCTGTTTTGTCAACTCATGGGATTTCAATAGTAATGGCCCCGTTTCACATACAATCATGAACATATTAGCAGTTACTGCAGGTCTGAAAAGGAATAAAAGCTGCCAAGTAATAATGAAGGTTAAAGGACTTTTAAATGAGGGACATGATGAAGAGTTACTCTACTGGAAGAAGAAGACAGGGAAGGGCTGTGTGTAAGGAAATGAGGTCTGAATCTGCATTCATACTGAATTTTGACCTCTCATAGTTCTGGACTAGGCTAAGCAAAGTTCTCACCTAGTAAGTATTGTTACTGAAATAAAATGTGATGTATGACACTTTAACCACCTGGGCATAGTTCAATCATGTTCATTATCCTCTCAACCAGGAATGGGAAACCACCAGCCTCTGAGCCAGATTGGGCCTATGATGCATTCCCATCCAGTCTGGCACTGAAGCCCTGCCTTTTCCCTGCTGCTCATCGCCTCCCTGCCAATCAGCTGAGCAGCACGGGGAGCATTTTCATCAGGATCACGAAGAGGGAGGGAGTTAACCCTCCCCTCCCCCATGCTCCTGATGAAAATTGTCCCCATGCTGCTTAGCTTAGAAAAATAGCAGCAGGGGGTGATATTCTTTGGGATAGTAGGGCTGGGTTAAACCTCCCTACCTGCTATGATCCCAATTAAAATGTTCCCCTATGTTCTTCCCAATGGAGCAGTGGGGAAAAGGGGACAGGGCTGCACATACAGTTTAACTTTACCTGTGGCCCCATCCCCTTTTCTCCACTGCTCAGCTGATCAGAGGGAAGGAGTATGTGTGTGCAAATGCATGAAGGGGCAGGGAGAATAGTGCATGTGAGCTAGAGGGGGAAGTGTGTGTCAGTAAGAGTGTGAGGGCAGAGAGAGAAGTGGAAAGGAAGGAAAGAAAGAAGTTGGGAAGAAGAAGAAGAGGAGGGGGAAAGAGAGTGTATGTGAATTTTCATGGTATATACTGTAACTATTGCTACTCTTGCTGTAAATTATTATTACTATAACCCTAAGCCCATCTCCTGCTGGCATGCACCCCCCAACAGATCACACCTGAGGGAATATGGCCATTAAGAAACCGCCTGCCCGCCCACCCACTCAACCCAACCCAACCCAAGCCAACCCAACCCTTACAATTTTGTTGTTGTTTGTAACTCAGGGCCGATCTACACTTACTTTTTTTATGCTTCCAATGAGCTTTCATTGCCCGTCTTTCACATTATGCTGTCCACGGTTCGTATTGGAACTGCAATTTCCCGCTTCCCTGCTACCGCTTTCAATACCCTGATATCCCAGTATTTCCCATTCATGTACTCTGCTCTTCCGTGTTCGTCACCATATAAGGTCGTAGTCCACTCCCACACCTGCGAATATAAGGTGGTGTTTGTATTTCTGTCCTGTCCAATCACACCTCTCAATGCCCCCATGTGGTCTTCCGGCTACTGATAGGCTAGCATAGCTTCCTCAGCACTGGAAGTTTTATCACCAACCAGCAGAGGGCTGGATGTGCGTGCGCTTGTCTGATCTCAGAAGCTCAGCAGGGTCAGCCCTGGTCAGTACTTGGATGGGAGACTGCCTGGGAATCAGGCTTCCTGCATTGAGCAGGGGGTTGTTCTATCCCTTCAAATGACATGAAGTTTTACCTCCTTCTATCCCCAGCTTTGGCTTTTTTTTTTTAATTAAGGCATTATCTTCAAATTTTCAAAGAAGCAAATCTTCAAAGAATTGTAGCTTCTCCAGCCCGATTGCTCCGCACACTTGCCCGGGCAAGCATAATATTTTTCACAGTCCCCCCCCATGCTTGCAGCATGGAAAGAAACACACACACATATCCACGCAGACCGTCATCACTATTCACAGACTAACATCAATAAAAATGTCCGCCGCTCATGAGATGATGTTAAAATTGTCCACGGACATTTTTATCGATGTTAGTCCGTGGAAACGACCAGCTTCTCCCACGCCACTGCCACCACAGAAGTGATGGGGGGAGGACGAGAGGCGTTGCCTTCTTCTCATCTTCTTGCTGAGGGAACTGGTGTCTGGGGGGGGGCGGAGTGGCAACTTCTTGCTGGGCTTCAAGCCCCAACCGGATGCTTGCGCCATCCCTACACACACATAGGGATAGAAGAAGAGAGGGACGGTGGGCAGGGTATTGGCTGAAACAGGAAGAGTTGCTGCTCCTTCAGTGAGAGCAGCCTTCCTTGAAAGCAGGAAAATAGTACGGCACCGGAATCTGAACCGTGCTTGTGCATTCGAGGAGGTACTGGAACGGGGAAAGAGGGTGAGTGTGGATAATCACGTTTTAATGCGAGTGCATTTAACCCGAGAGTGCACCTGACTTAATTGCAATGGCGGGCGCAATGTATATCAGCCCTCAGATGGCAGGTTTAGCAACCATGTACCACCTGCTTTAAATTTAGCTGCACAGAAATAGTCTGAAAAGGGGGGGTTGTTGTAGAACTTCTATCCTCACTTACAGGAGGAAACGGTATGCTGAGGACTGGAGGTCCTGTGCACGTACATACGTAAGTATAGCAGTGAAGAGGAAAACCCTGTACGTGCCAGAAACGCTATTCATGTGAGAGTGAATGCTGGTTTTTGGATTGAACACATCATACTATGCCATGATCTGAACATTTTTGGAAGCACTATTTAAATTCTGCTATTTTTTGGTTTTTCGAGACAGTGCAAGTGTCTTCTCTGAACATTCTATGCAAAGTAATTTATATTATAAATGATAAATGTATTTTACAAAGCTAGTACTAACAAATATCACAATATGAAGATAGTTATTACAAGATTTAGTTCAAGATTTTAGCAGTTCCTTCTCTGGCGAGCACTGGAGCTGCAAAGAAAGGGAAACTCGTTATAGAAAAATGCAATACCATTAAGTTCTCCATCACCATTCTCCCCAATGAATAAACCCACTCCAGTTTCAAAGTGCATTATATAAATAGTTTACTACATTAATGGAGGGGAAATGAAAAATGCATGCATCATGATGCCTCTATCAATATAAGGGCATTCTATAAATCTTTTTAATTGTTAAAAGTCATGGAATTGTTAATTCATGGAATACACAAGTACTTATTACTCACATTACTGATCTGTTATTACTTATTTCACGGGTTTCATTGAAAAACCCTGCAAAAATGTACTGCTTATGTGAATGGAAATTTGCAAAAAGGTGCTCCCCATGCTGATTCATGCAGGGGTGAGGGGCATTTTGCCTAAAACCCACGGAGCACAAGGGACAGACTGAGCTGGATTTGCTGCACCCGGATCAATCAAAGGCAGGTGGGGGCACACCTGCTTAAGGTGGTCACATGCTCAAAAGCCCCATGCCATGCCGAAAACAACTTCCCAGACACAGCAAGAAGGAGAGGATTGCAGCAACAGCTTTGGCCCACAACGGGACTTGCAGACATGAGCAAGTGGAGACAGAAACACTCCACAGGAGAAGCAACTAGGGGGTATGTGTGCATGAGCAGAATGGAAGGAAGCTGCTCTCAGGGCTCAGGAGCACCAAGAATGGTGTGGGAACACAACCAGACATCTTAAGGCCCTAAGGTACGTATGATAAGATCACACAAAGAGGAAGAAAGTGAGAGGGAGCTTGAAGTTAGTATCAGGGCCAAACAGACATGACACCAGTCACTTGATTGGCATTTTTTTTTTTCTTTTAAAGTTAACAGCACTAGTGGAAAGCCTGATCTGAACGTAGGGGGGCTTTAACTAGTTGCCCCTCACTGTGGTTCTGAGCTGTATCACCACTCCTTTCTTGCACCTGCTATTTGCATTGGAAGGAAAGTTCCCATTGATGACAATGCAAATAGGTGCCAATCAAACCCGGGAATGCAGCGGGAGCCCAAGTGTTAAAGCTTCCTAACCCCACCAGGGTCCTCATCCTATTAATAATAAGGATGGTCACAAAAATAAAGCAAGAATAGTTGGTGAGTACAAAGGAGAGGGCCTTTTTGGTAGTGGCTGTGGTACAACTAGGCCTGGACCTCACTTTCTCCTAAAACAGCTTCCCTCTCTTATCCCCTTCCTGTTTATTCCCAGTTTTTAAAAATTATTATTAGTAGCCACTAGGGGTGTACGAAACTCTGCTTACCTGGCTCTGCCGGGTTCCGCAGGTGGGGGGAGGCGATCCGTTCCTCCTCCCCGGAATCCTGCCTGGCTGGCTCTGCTCCGCGGCCAGGCTGTGGAGCCACCAGCTGGGCCAACCCACAGCGGGGCCTCCAGCCGCTGCCAGGCTGGTGCGGACGCAAATGGCGTCCTGTGTAGGGGACGCCATTTGTGTCCTTTCCCCACCCTGTGATAGGCTACGTAAATATTTACGTAGCCTATCACGGCAAAACTAAGGGAACGCAAATGGTGGCAGCTACGGTGGCCGCCATTTGCGTTCCCTTTTTTTCCCGCCGTGATAGGCTACGTAAATATTTACGTAGCCTATTACAGCAAAACAGAGGGGTTCAAATGGCGGCCACTACGCCGTTTGCGCCCCTCTTTTGCCGTGATAGGCTACGTAAATATTTACGTAGTCTATCACGGCGGAAAAAAAGGGAACGCAAATGGCGGCCGCTGTAGCCGCCGCCATTTGCGTTCCCTTAGTTTTGCTGTGATAGGCTACATTAGTATTTACGTAGCCTTTCACAGCTATATGGAAGAAGCGAATGGCGGCTGCAGACACGGCCGCCATTCGCAATGCAGCGCGGACGGCAGCAGGTAGGTGCTCTGTTCCGGGCCCATTGCACGGGGTGGGGGGGGCTTTGTTCCGCCATGGATTTCGGGGGGCTGAATGTGCTGGCATTCGGCATCACCGAGATCCGTGGCGGAATTCTCTGCCATGCCTATTAGCCACCTCTTGCTGCCATACCTGCCTATGCAGTCTTCATGCTGCTGCTGTGGCATGGCACAAGGCTGTCCGACAAAGAGACACTGGGGAGTCTGCAGCACTGAGAACCACCTGAAGGTTGGCTGAGACCCACTGGTGGGTCCTGACCCACAGTTTGAGAAACACTGTTCTAACATATTAGGAATGTAGAAGAAAATGTAACGTATGCATTGGCGGGGGGAGGGGGGGAGAAATGTTGTGTGCTGCACAACTAAAGTAATGTACATGGCTGTCTAAAGGGCCCATATAGGGGTCTAAAATTACTGAGCTGCACCACTGGGTAGTGGCCCTGCATTTCTAGAATGAGCTTCCATTGGTGGTTTGTCAGGCCCATTTGTTGCAGGTCTTCAAGAAAGCTCTGAAGACCCACCTGTTTTCACTGGTCTTTTTTAAATTTCTGGCCTTGCTGCTTTTATTTAAACGCACAGTTTATTGAATGGTATTGTTTGTATTTTTTTAATCTAGTAAACTGCCTTGGGAAGGTTCTGTCCTTAAAGGGATCTCTAGGTCTCGCTTTCCAGCTTAAAGAATTAAGGTCTGGTCAGAAGCACCAGAAGAGATCCACAGCTAGGATCCAATATAGTAATTTCCTTTCTTTCTGAGTAGGGATGTTGGAGGATTCTGCCACAGACTCCAGTGAGGCCGGATTCTAAAGAATCCCCGGAATCCGTGGCGGAATGGCCTCCCCCCCCCCCCGGAATGGACCTACCTGGTGCCGCCATGGCAGCGGATGTGGCAGTGGCTCTGGCTCGTCTCCCGGCCGCTGCCGGGCTGCTGCGGCCGGAAATGGTGGCCGTCGTAGCAGCCGCCATTTGCGTGCCTACATTAGGCCGTGGTAGGCTACATAAATACTTATGTAGCCTATCACGGCAAAGAGCAGGGGCGCAAATGGCCGCCGCTATGATGGCCGCCATTTGCGGCCGCAGCAGCCCGGCAGTGGCCGGAAGTCTGGCTGTGGCCGGCGGCTCCGCAGCCTTTCTGTGGAGCAGAGCCAGCTGGAGAGGATTCCGGGGGGAGGGACGGATTGCCTCCCCCCAACCGTGGATGCCCCGGACCGGAACAAGGTAAGAGATTCATATATCGCTATTTCTGAGATGTATAAATAAGGAATGATAGTAGCAGTGATTTAAAATATTTTGACATGGTTATTCCCCCCGCCCGCAAGATCGACCAGGGGGGCTGGGCCCTGCCACGATAATCAGGCAATAAAAGATTGCTGTTGTAGTCAAGGCTAATTGATAAAAATGAGAAGTGCAGCAATTTTCTAGAAACCAGCAACCAATGGAACCATCTTCCTTGTGGTGCCTTGGAAGCAGAGCTTTGCTGGGGAGGGAAGAGAATTAATGTGGAGAGGGAGGAAGACAAGAGTTGAGGTTGGAAGTGAAGAAGCCAAGCTCTGAACAGTGATCTTCTAGTTCTTCTACCATTCATGAACAGTGTCTCTTCAGTACAGTTCAGATTCCTTTTGAACTGAACCACCTTGAGCCTCCCCTTAAAACATGTTTGGGGTCCCTGGTTGTGGTTGTAGATGGGAACAAGGGGAGGCCCTCACTTATGTCCTCCCCCTCACCGTTATGACCTGGCTATCACAATCCTACAGGAAAGTTTTCCAAACTTGTACTGGAGTTTGTTTCTAATGTCCTTCTCATTTTCATAGTTTTGCTTCCAAAAGAAATCCTTTAATATTTATTTATATTTATTTTATTTAAAACATTTCTTGGCCGCCTTTCAGAGCAGAAGCCCTCCCAATGTGGCTTACACCAATAAAATACATAAAAACAGGTAAAATATTAAAAGTGATAAAAACATAAAAACAACAATAACAGCCAACAATAAAACCAGCAACAACAATAATGGCAGTAACAGCAACAATAGCAGTCATGTCAAGAGAAGGCCATGGTAAAATTATATGTTTTCAAGGCCTTCTTAAAAGCCTGCAATGATGGAGTATGGCAGACCGCCAATAGCAACTTGTTCCAAAGGTGCGGGGTCACTGCAGAGAAGGCCCTTTCATGTGTGATCATCCACCTGACTGCTCTCACAGGTGGGCAAATGAGAAGGGCCTCTCTTTCTGATCTTAAAGTGCAGGCTGATATGGGTGAAGACGGTCCTTCAAGTAACTTGGTCCCAAAACATTTAAGGTTTTAAAGGTCAAAACCAGCACTTTGAATTGGGCTGAGAAACACACTGATAACCGGTGCAGCTGGTGCAGTCTAGGCATTATGTGATCAAATTGCCTCACCCCCACCAATACGTGGGCAGCCACATTCTGCACGAGCTGGAGTTTCTAAACTGTCTTCAAAGGCAGCCCCACATATAGTGCATTACAGTAGTCCAGCCTGGATGTCACTAGTGCATGGATAACTGAGACAAGGTCCATCGTCTCCAGATAGGCTGGTATGCCAGCTGCCTCCCTAAGCTGGTAAAAAGCACTCCTGGACACTGCAGCCACCTGGTCTTCCCCAATTAGTTCAGAGTCCAGGAGGACTCCCAGACTGCGCACTTGGTCTTTTAGGGGGAGTGCAACCCCATCTAAGACCAGATGTAAACCTCCATCCGAAGTAGTTGGTTTCCCAACTCACAGTACCTCTGTCTTGTCTGGATTAAGTTTCCACTTGTTCACCCTCATCCATCCCAAAACAGCCTCCAGACACTGGTTCAATAATTCCACAGCCTCCCTGGGATGTGCCGATGGAAACAAGAGGTACAGTTGAGTATCACCTTCTTACCAATATTTCAGCCCAAACCTCCTGATGACTTCCCCCAGTGGTTTCACGTAGATGTTAAAAAGCGTGGGGGACAAGTTAAAACCTTATGGCACTCACAGGCTAATGGCCATGGGGTGGAACAGAAGTCCCCCAGCACCTCCTTCTGAGACCGCTCTTCCAGAAAAGACCAGAACCATTTTAAAACCATGCCTCCCAAGCCCAATCCAGATAAACAATCCAGAAGGATAACATGGTCGATGTTATTGAAAGCCTCTGAGAGGTCCAGAAGAACCAGCAGGGTTGTATTTCCCCCATCCATTCCCCGACATAAGTCATCAACTAGGATGACCAAGGCTGTTTCCATCCCATAACCAGACCTGAAACCTAACTGGAATTGATCTAAGTAATCAGTTTCATCCAAAACGGCTTGGAGTTGTGAGGCCACCACACACTCCAGCACCTTGCCCAAGAATGGCAAATTTGAGACAGGGTGGGAGTTATCTGAAACCATAGGATCTAAATTTGGTTTCTTCAGCAAGTGCATCACCACAACTTCTTTCAAAGCTGCAGGGGCCTCACAATCCCTCAAGGAGACATTTACCACCTTAGAGGTCCAGATATCCAGCCCAGCTCTGGAAGATTTCACAAGCCAGGATGGACAAGGATCTAAAGGGCAAGTAGTAGGCCTCAGTCCTCCAAGCACTTTGTCCACGCCCTCAAGTTGCACAAGTATAAAGGTATCCATAACACTACTAGATGATGCATCAGCCCTGTCCATATCAGACTCTGTCAAAACAATGGCATCCAAGTTGGCATGAATGTAAGCGATTTTATCTGCAAAGTGTCTGGCAAGTTGTTCACAGCAGGCCTTTGAGGGTTCAAGTTCTTGTGTTCCAAGGCCTATACCCAAGAGGCTTTCATGTAACCACGCAAAAGAGCTCCGCTGGATGACACTGAGCAGATGCAATGGTGGCTGAGAAGTAGGATTTCTTTGCCGCCATCACCACTGCAGAATAAGATTGCAAGTGGATTCTTACCTTTCAGTTCTACAAAATAACTTCAACAAAGCTTGTAAAGAGGAGAGCACTTGGAGATCTGAGCTTGTGCCAAAATGCCACTTTGAAATGCTATTTATCTAACGTGATTACATTAGGATGTAGATGCCCTATGCAGATTGACTCAAAACTGCAACAAAAATCAAGTCCTTCCCCATATAACAGAGAAGGATGAGGTAGCCCTACTACAGAGGAATACCCTGCTTATTTCTTAATAAAGGGGGTGTGCAACATGCAGCCTGCAGGCCACATGTGGCCCCTGCCATCTGTGATATGGCCCCTGCAGCCCACAAATCAAATCAGTGGTTTGCCACTCAATTTTGGCAGCAAACTGCTATTAAGCGGTAAAAAGTAACATTTAGCAGATTTTTTCACAGTGGCATGATGGTGGTAAGAGTATGGCTCACTGGTGGTGGTAAGAGTATGGGAGGTCAGTGTGTGAGTTTGGTGTGTGTGTGTGTGAAAACTGACTTCTGGACCCCGAGGTTGTCCACTCCTATCTTAATAGATTGGAGTAGACATAAACTCCAGCACTAGAGATCAGGAAAACACAACCTCCAATTAATGTAGAAGGAAAAACACAGAGAGTGGATCAGTAGCAGCTCTTGGGAGAGCGGGCAGGGAAGCAAACCATAGATGGAACCAAAGGGTCTGCTCTACAACAAGAGCCCATTAGAGAGACAGGGCAAACTGATGCATGCAAATTAACTTCAATATCATACGTTCAAAGCAAAAGGTTGCGGGATGTCTATGATCCTTACAGCAAAATAGAAATACTCCTTTGAGTCCACATTTGTCTGCTCCACCTACAACTCCCTGCACACATAAAAAAGCAAACTGGCAAGTAAGTTCAAAATCATGAGTGCAAAGCAGAAAAAGGGGAGAACCACACAGCAACACAGTGACCTGATTTGCACGACATGACAACCCACCATGGCTGATCAACCAAGGTGGGTTGTCGTGTTATGCAAACCCAGAGTGGTTTCTTATTTTTCACAAACAAGCCATCATGAGCCACCCATGGTGGCTTTTTGTCTCATTCGAACCCATCAGGATGACTTCATCGTGGGTTGTTGGGAACAGCTAGAGAGATGCCCAGCAAGAGCAGTGAAAACCTCTGCTGCTTCTTGGAATCTCACTAGTGTCGCTGCTATCCTCCCTCATCCCTTCTCGGTGCCCTCTACCCCGTGCTTCTTAAAATAGAGAAGAAAGGACACCGGAGTGTCCCAAGTATGTTGGCAACTTCCCCCCCCCCCCAGTCTTGCACAAGTGCACAGGAGCAAATGACTGCAGCTAGGAGATCTGCACAATTTTCCCGTCCATTTTACTGTTCTGCTTTGCGATTTGCAATTTGCAAAGTCCTCCACTTCAGAGGCGGAGTCCTCCACCACTTGCAGCAATCTCCCCCGAGAGCCCAGGCTCCTCCTGGTCTTCTGACATGGGCTGTTCTCGGGTGCTCTTCATCTCTGGAGCTCCTGCTCTGAGGAAGATTCTTCCAGTGGGGGCATGACAGTGTCCCACCTCTGGAACAGACTGCGGATTACCAACCTATCCACTTGTGCGATAAGGAGAGGGCTTGACTCAGGATGTCCGTGAACGCTGTCCTCCTCGGCAACATGAACTGCCATGAGTCCAATGTTTCGAGGAACACACTATTCGTAGATTTCCAGAGTAAAGGCCAACATGGCTCTGGATAGAGTACCCCCTTGCTGGTTCAGGTAATAAACGGTAGTGGTGTTGTCCAGTACAATCTGCACAGTACAGCCCTGCAGCTTCGAGTCAAAGGCCCTCAGTGCCTTCAGGATGGCAAGAAGCTCCAGCAGGTTGATATGGTGCTGAAATTTGTCCCTGGACCATCCTCCCTGTACCTAGAGGGTACTGCAATGTGCACTTTACCCCAGAAACAAAAAAAGAACAAAACCTATTTGTTCCTTTTCCCTCAAAAAGACAAAGAACGACAGAGAAGATTCCCAACGAGACTAGTAGAAAGTGGACATATAAAAGACATAGGAAAGGGGTGGGGGGGAAGCAAAGAACACATGAAGTTGAATTCTTGGCTAATCCTGCAAGTTGCTATGGGGTCTCAGTAACTCGTAAGATATGCCTAGCAGTGTTGCCCTTAATTACAAAATGTCAATGGACAGAAAACAAGGGCTTTGCATTAAATCAGCATGTTTATCAGCATGGAGAATAAGATGACCATTTTATTTTATATATCCAAAGAACTGAAAACTGAGAGCAGTTTCTGTTATATTGTGCAAGAACTGGATCACAAATTTCCTGTACTTTCTGTTTCTGGGCAACAAATGTCATCTCTTTCCCCCAACAGTAACACAACTTCCCAATGCAGAAACAGCTTGTGCATGTCCTGGGTAGAAGAAAACACAAATGGTGTAGTTTGGATATAACATTGTATACAGGAACATAAATGTAAAAGGCAATGTTCTTATACAAATAGATTTTGGAGGCTCTCATCAAACCAGGAAAACTGTTTTTGCATAGCACGTTCCTGCTTAGAGTTCTATGAAAAAACTCTGGTGGTTGTTTTATTCTTTGTGTAAATTGCCCTGGGAAGCTAAGGGCAGCATAAAAACAAATATAATAAATAATAAATAAATGGAGGAAGTTTCACGTGTGCACAGGAACACCTGCATTTGCCCAGTATTTCTGGATTGGAATGCTTGGACTAAAATTGTTTCAATCTCACTGACTTCGATTATTCTCAAGTAATTTGGATATTGTACTTTATGGATTGCAGTCTTTCTTAATAACAGATAAGGGATGCAATCCAGAATGCATTTAACCATGCCTAGATTGTGACCAATATTTTTAATAGCTTCTTTTATTATGTTGTATTAACATACAACATTAACTCATGACTTACTGTGCTTGGATACTGACTTACTGTATAACTTTTCAAAAGTGTATAACTGTTAATAACTTTTTAATAGTAAAACACGATAATTCCCCAGCATTGGCACATTTTGATCACATGTCTTTTGAAACTATTCTCCAGCCTTCCCCAACCTAGTACCCTCCAGATGGTCCTCTCCAAATTGACTATAACTCCCACCATCCCTCACTATTGTCCATACTGGCTGGGGCTGATGGAAGCTGTAGTCCAATACATCTTGGGAAGGCTGGTCTCTAATTTCAGGGAAAAGCCTGAAAGCACATATAGTAAGGCATTGAAGTCTACATAGCCACCCACCCTTATTAAGGGTTGTGAATTTAATACCAGAAGAAGCATGCAAAAGTAGTACAATACATTGCATTCAAGATCTCAAAATAAGATTTTAATTTTCACAAGTCACATACGAAAGAACCCTCCCCCCTCAATATAGCTGTTCATCAACTAAACTTATCTCTGTTCCTTATGTTCTTATAATCAAGGATCTAAAGTTTAGACCCTTGCTTATAAGGGTCTAAACAATGCAAATACAAAAAGAAAGGAACATCAAAGCTTGTTCTCCAACTGGCTATTAACTCTAGAGCAGGAGTAAGCAACCTTTTCGGGCCCACAGGCACATTTGCCATTTTTTTCCCGATTCTCTGTATTCTTGCCCCCTTAGCTAGATTTTCTCTTTTCTTGCCCTCTTATCCGGATTCCCCCTTTTCTTCCCCCCCCCCTTTACATGGATACCCTCTTTTATTGACCATCTCTTTACCTGAATTCCCTCCTCGGGATTTCCTTTCTCTTCTCTTCCGGCTCCCCCCCGCTCCCGCTGCCCCCTACTGTCATGCTGCTCCTCCTCCCCTGCTCAAGATTTCCTTTGCTGCTTCTTTCTCCCCACACCTGCCAGTTCTGCCACCCACCCACCCACCCCTGCAGTCACTTTTGATCTTCCCACCCCTGCCCACCAATTCTGCTGCTCCCAATCTACCGACCCGCCCGCCCCTGCCACCACCTCTTCCAATTCTTCCCTACTCACCTGCCAGTTCTGCCTCCCCAAACCTGTCTGCCTGCTACCACAACTGCGTCTTCCCCCCTGCCCACTACTTCTGCCACCCCCAACCTACCTACTCACCAGCACCACAGCTGCTGCTTCTCCCTTCCTCCACCATTTCTTTCTGTTGCCATGCTCACCTCAGGAGCAAGGAAGGAGGAAGTCTGCCAACTTCATGTTTCCTTGCTGCTGACCTAAGCACATGGTAGGAAGAAGGGGGTGAGTGGGCATGCCTGGGAATGGGGAGCTAGAGTCCTGGTGGGAACACCCAGGGGTTCTGATGCATGTCATAGCACCCATAGGTGCAGGGTTGCTGACCCCTGCTGTAAAGAATCCATGAGCAGATAATCCCACTGATGAAATTGTATGGAGAATTAAGATTTATTATTATTATTATTATTATTATTATTATTATTATTATTATTATTATTATAATAAACTCATATCACACATTTTCAGATGTCCATTTCTTTGGAATATGTTTTATGTTTCTGATTCCAATGTTTCTGTACTACTTTCCACCCACCAATAAATACTGTGGCTTTCTTAAGTGTTTGGAGGCTAATTCCATGTAAAGCCTGCATTTCTTTCTTTACTAATCTTGAGCAAAGTATCTGACTGCCAGATACCGGAGATCAGCTGAATCCGCAGTGGCACATACAACGGCTTGACTCCTGAAGCTGCACTATAATGTCTACAAGACTGATCACAATAATAAGCTATTTCAGTCCCCTTTGCCAGGCAACATCCATATTCTCCCTATCTCTCCATTTCTAGGCAGGAGAACCAGCTTCCACAGCTCTTATTCAACAGAGGTGCGCTGGATGCCACACTAGAGGGGAGAAGAAGATGCTATATGTTCCATAATGCCTTATGCCACCATATCTAGAAAATATGGCCAAATGAAAATGGCCATTTATATTCTAATACAATATATCCATGAAATCGTATTTCTCAATAGCTTACTATGCAGGATTTGACAAAATAAAAATGGTTTTGCATACCTTTGTTTACTGTTCTGTTCTGTCGAGGCCAGCCTGAGTCTCACCTCTTTTTTATCCTCTGGTCTTCAAGAAGCTATTGGATCTGGAAAAAAGGATACTTATTGAAAATATATTCAAAATTTTATTTTACTGCAGGCTTAATTTTTATATTGTTAATTAAACATTTTAAACTGTATTATTTGTTCTAGAATCACTGTGCTGAAACAACAGCTCCTAGGACATGGGTGGGCAACTTGTGGCCTTGTTTTGACCTACAACTCCCAGCCAAAGGTGATTGATGATGGGAGTTGTAGGCCAAAACATCTAGAGGGCCACAAATTGCCAACCCTCTCCTAAGATCTGGTATGAAGGGCCTAATGCTGGATGTCTTCTCCCCTTGTGGTACCACTGGGGCTTTATCTTATGCTGCTTTTGGTGCTTGTTGTACCTTCCTTGGTCTTCAAGCAGTAACAGCTGTCCCGTGCATCGCCTAATGCAACGCTCTGGAGTTGAGAGATGTTCCTGAAGATATTACTTTCTACACCCTTTACTGGAGAAATAAAGGGATTTATTTCTATAATCAAATCCAGTGCAAAAGGACAAACATTTAGTTCTTTCTGAATAGCATTTTTACTGCTAATGTATGAACCATACTACAAGTATGGTTCATAACTACATTGTCAAACTACAAGTTTATCTCCCACAAAATTCTGAATTTTCAGGCTTAAAAAAAGACAAGGCTAAAGTCTAAGTAAATACAATTGGGATTGCACTGTAAAATCACTCAACCAAGCCTTGTGCTAAAGATCAAAACTGAGTGCAAGTTATTTATGTCCAAGAGAACAGTATCTTTGGCTGCTACGGAGCTTGAAACTACAGCAAATATCCTAGGAGTGGAGAATATGATGTCAAATATCTTTATGCTTGAACTTGAAATCAACAGCCAGAAGTGATACTCTCAAAGATGGTTCCATGACAAATAATTTCAGACACCATTTTTCAGAATGTTACATATCTCATTTGAAAAGTGAAAGGACGGGTATCTCTATCGAGCCCCGAGAAAACCTTACTTACCATAATCATACAGTTCAAATAAAAACAAGAAAAGCATTGGTAGATTTAGGCCTTGCATGAAAAAGGATGCTTGAGATTTTCAGAGTGTGTATAGCAAAGACAGAAACTTGGTACTCTCCAGGTATTTTAGACTACAGTTCTTATAATTCCTGATAATTGGCCATGCTGGCTGGTGCTGATGAGGTCTGTAGTCCAAAACATGTGGAGGGTACCAGGTTGCATACCCCTCATGCATAAGGTGCCAGCAGGCTCAAACCAGAGAACCTAGCAGCAGGGCTAAAGTGCCCCACTCTCTGTGACACTAGAGTAGCTCATAGACAGAGTAAATTTCTGGCCTGCTTCTTACTGCTTCACAACACCACCCTGAAAATGGCTGGAAGGTGTACTACTGCTTGTCTGCCCAGACAGATCAGGTGATCTGAGGAGGCAATAGAGGCTTTGCTAGCCTTGTATATCTGCTGCCTCAAGGTTGGTTGGCTGTATTAAACTATTCCTCAACCACTTT
The DNA here is from genome assembly GCF_057233095.1 of Heloderma suspectum. Lineage (NCBI taxonomy): Eukaryota > Metazoa > Chordata > Lepidosauria > Squamata > Helodermatidae > Heloderma > Heloderma suspectum. The sequence continues at coordinate 78,891,523 of NC_139464.1, forward strand.
GGTTACTCTAAAGCAGGGGTGGGGATCCTGTGGCTCTTCAGATGTTGCTGGACTATAACTCTCATCATCCCTGACCATTAGCCATGTAGGCTGGGGCTGATGGGAGTTACAGCGATGGTGTGGTTATCTCTTAAAAAATGAAACCATGTGGGCTCAGCATCACATTTGTCAATTCAGCGATAGCAGTCCAAATGCCTACCTATGCCAAAAAAGAGACTGCAGTGTCATTGCTGAAACTCCTGCAACAATGTGGGAAATGAGTTCACACAAACAGCCTCTCTTGTGATGTTGCTGAATATGAGTTAGCAGTGTGATGAGGCTACAAAAAAAGCAAATGCGATTTTTGGTTGCATCAACAGAAGTACAGTTTCTAAATCACAAGAAGTAATAGTTCTACTCTGCTCTGTGCTGGTCAGACCTCACCTCGAATACTGTGTACACCACACTTTAATAAGGATTCTGATATTTTGGAACAAGTTCAGAGAAGGGCAACAAAGATGATCAATGGACTAGAAACTTAGTCCTACAAGGAAAGATAGAAAGAACTTGGTATGTTTAACCTTGAGAAGACTGAAGGGAGATGTGATAGCACTTTTCAAGAACCTAAGGGATTGTCACACAGAAGAGGGATGCAATCTGTTCTTTATCACCCAAGACTGTAGGACATGAAATAATGGACTTAAGTTACAGGAAGGAAGATTTTGATTGAACGTCAGGAAAAATTTCCTAAAGGTCAGAGCAGTCAGACAATGGAACCAACTGCCTAGGGAGGTGGTGTGCTCTCTGTCACTGGAGGTATTCAGACAAGGACTGGGCAGCCATCTGTCAGGGATGCTTTAAACTGGATTCCTGCACTGAGCAGGGGGTTGGACTCAATGGCCTAAATGGCCCCTTCCAACTCTATGATTCTACTTTAACAGCTGAATATATTTTTAACTTTAGAAAGTTCCTGTGTAGTCAGTAACACATGAAAACAAATTATGATATATTGATTTGTGTTTAAATGTTCAAAATAATGTGACTGCAAACACAAAAAGTTAGGAATCCTAAAGATAAGCCATTCTAAAGTTGGGCATACACTTTACACTCAACGCTCTGTGTCAGATGTCAGAGTTGAAAGTCAATTCAATCATCACACTAATCCTTAAGGCTGCAATTCCCTATCCAATAACTTGGGCGTAAGGGTACTTCTGAACAGACCTGTATAGGACTGAACTGTAAATCAAGTGTAAATGATAGAAGATGCTCAACTCATTTTAGTATATTGAAGAAGAAACAGAAAGCACAGTATTTTAACCTTACGGAGTTTAGCGCTGAAGTCAACTGTGTGCAGGATGACAATCATTATAGATTAGTACTCTCCCACCAGCCAAAGTTACTAAAATAATCAATAGAAATAATTTTTAATTCTTTTAACTGCATTGTCTACCTTTACTGCCAATAGCACGCAAGAAAATAGTTTCAAAACAATAGTAATAAATATCCCTAGAGGAATGCAATGACTCTGCAGTTCATAATGTTGTTAAAATTAAAACTAAAAAGCATAATCAACACCTTAAAGTCCCATTGATGTCAATGGGAGAGTTAAGGATATGCTGTACTTAAAACTCTCCCATGAAAATCAATGGGGCTTAAATGTGCTTAACTTTGGCTGGATTGAGTCCAGCCAAGTGACCAATGATATCATCCAATACAGAATATATACTGTTATGAAGTAGATAAAATTCTCAAACACAGTATTACATAGTGGTTTTGTGCCAAATACAAACATGTGCCATTCTCGAATATTATGCTTTGTTGTACATTAATCCTAAAGTACATTTATTTGTAAGCAAATCTCTCATACAGTTTGCTTTTGTTTGATAACAAGTAATGCTTGATTTTCACCCTTCAGGTATTATCCACCAACTAATGCTTCTGAACTAAGCCTATCAATTGCAATGAAGCTTGCACAAAAGCAGAATCCAGAGGTCTACCCAAACTGTTTTGTTTGAATGTATGGGCAAACATTACTATCTAGGGCAGGTATGTCATTAATTGAATATAATGATACATATTCAAATTTTGATAGTTTTTCAAAGAATGCTAGAGATTAAAATGTTAGCACTGATCAATAGGAATATATAATACCAAAAAAGTTATCTAATATTTTATTTAATAGGTTTATATACCGCTGTCCATATCTAAAAACATCTCTGAAGTGGTTGCTGTAGAAATATATGGTGAAAATAAAAACACATGTTCTTCTTTATTATTTGAAAAAGTTGTTACAAATCAATGGTGGGACAGCAGTAAACAGAAAATGTACTGGCATCTGTTTACTGAGGTTGGAACAGCAAAGATAAATTATTTGCTTTATAATGCAAAAAAACACTCCATTAGTTAAAATATGTAAAAGATTTGCAATATGTATAAAATGGCATGAAATTCCACATAAGTTAAATGTTAACGAATTTACTGAAAGAAAAATGATTACCTGTGTGAAATATACTTAGAAAACATGACATATGAGCACAATTCCAAATAGCAACATTCCCCCATCAATCCCTTCCCTCATCACTCAAAATTACTATGTTGATAGATGTCCCTGCCTACAAAGTAAACTTCTTCCTGTATAAGACAACAGGAACTTTGCCAATGACTTTAGTGGTCCAGCATTGTTTTTAATTTGCCTTTGGGCATTGTTAAGGTAGCATGTCCATACCCTTATATGAACTTCCATATACAGACCTCACCTGTTGATTTTAACCCTAAGCAACTAGAGAATTCAAAGAATTCAACTTAGTTCCTTCACATTTTTTCAAACTTCTGTTTTGTCACAGACTTTATCGAAATTGAGTAACTGGTGCAAAACAAAGTTATGGTAATAAACTGAATATTAACTAGATGTAACAGTAGCATCTTCCAAATGAGTTTGCATATTACCTTATGATTGTACTTTTGCTCTGCTGTTCATCTCTTGAAAGGAAAAAAATAATAAAAAGTTGTTTAAAAACTCTTCCTCTCTTTGTAATCCTGCTGATAAATCCCTGTGCTGCTGAACTCTGTTGCTGCTGGACTGTGTGCAGCAAGATGTACAAAACAGGCTGTTTTTAAATAGCCAATCACATCCTCTTTGGACCTCCCAAGCTTCACTGTGCGATCAGGAAAGGCTTTGTAGCAATACAATAGGGGTTAAATACTTCCCTGTGTTTAAAAGCAAGAAAATCTGCTTACTTGCTTGAAACTCTTATTCAAAAAATGGTTCTATCAGATTTCACGTAGCAGCAAGTAGTTAGAAAAAGTGTCATTCCTATAGCTACTGATTCACAAAGTGGATAACTATGGAATGAGTTAAGTATCAATATTCCCTTGAGGTCTTCCTCTGTTCTGGATTTGCCCTCAAATTGCTTGTTTTAATCTTAAAAACCTGGTTTATTTCGACCTAGCTATTTGCTAGAATATTTGCTAATTAGATTAGTACTCTTCTGGTCAGATAAGGATGGGAACTCCACAAAATAATCTCTTTATGGTGACAAAGGAGCCCTTCAACATAGGGAAGGGAAAATGCTCAGAAAGTCAGGGTGGGTTAGAAGAAATGACCACATTATACACAAGGTTAATGCACCAGATTTATCACTTTCTCCACTTTGCTTTTCAAGCAATTGCCTTGACACAATTAGTCAAGAACAATGATGCCTTTCAAACCTCCCTCTGTGGAAAAATATGACATCTATAAATACAATATATCTCTTTGCTGACAGAGCACACAATGTGACTTCTAGAAAAGTCAACTCAAAACTGTTTCCATTGTCATTTTGCATGCTCAAAACAATAAAAAATGTTCCTTTGAAGCCCACTTAGTCTCCTTGAAGGCCAGTTCAGAATTTTCACAAAAGCACAATCACCATGTAACATAATCTACTTCAAAGCATATTGTCAGGGAAGCCTAACAATAAGCACAGCCACATGACCTCTTACACAAGACATACTCCAACTCTACTTTGTTAACTATGGCAATTCTAGGCATGTGTTATCACTAGCCTTAGAGTTAGGATTTAATTAGTAGATAATGATACTTACTTTGAAAGCAAAATTACTTTATTTAATAATTCTATGTATGTTTTCAATTTTCTGTTATTGCTAAAATTACTTATTTAAGTAGACACATCTGTGGCAATAACTTTTTACAGCACCTGCTGATACAAAACGTATGTACTGAAAATTAAACATGACATGAAGTTAATATTAGTACTATTTTAACTCTTGAAGAAACCCTAAAGTGAGAACCTAGCCAAAGATAAACACTTCTAAGTTTCATTAGTTTCAATGGAGGGAATTAAGTACATGCTTTACTCTCCCACTGAAATCTATGGGACTTTAGAGTGTTGCTTTGGCTGGATAAATAAGTTTTCAAATCTGATGTTATCATGCCTTGTTGTAATTATTCTTTCACCAGAATATGATATCTCAACTACTTAATATATAAATGAAAGTAGTTGTATAATTAAAAAATGAATTTTGAAGTGAAGTTCTAGGTTTTTATTTTGAACAACGACAAGTTTTCCATTCTTTAAACATGAATGGGAAAAGGACAGGTCTGATTTTGTAGCTTGATTGACCAAGTCTAATCAGAATTATTTCTGCACACTGCTTCACTACAGCAATAGCCCCATTACACACTAAATGCTTCTGGAACCCATCCCCTTTCAGCCTCCTACTGTGACCCATTACTTTCCAAACAGTAGCTACTCAATGGGCTAGTCAAATCATTCAAAGGAAGAAGGTGCTATATGTAATGGTCATCTCGAAACCATACCAAAATCTGTCATTCGATTTCTGGGGTAGCAACTACCTATAACCAAATAATTTGTGACCATGTTTAAGCCTTATCTTAGTTTTCTACCTTGAAAAATGAGAATTCCTTTTCATTTTAATCAGTACTTCTGGTGTGTTTTATATTTATTTTCAGACTCTGGATGATTTAAACTAGATGAAACTATTATTGGAAATGTTCTTTTATTTGAAGCCTATTTGTCATGCACATTTCAAATAAATTCATTTAATTAACAGCTTGATTTCATCCATATTTATTCAAAAGTAAGTCCCACCGAGTTAAAATCAGATTTATTTCTAAGGATCACTGCCTTGTTGTGGCGAAGGGGCTTGTGTAACTCAGTGAAGCCATAAGATATGCCGTGCAGGGCCACCCAAGACAGACAGGTCATGGCGGAGAGTTCTGACAAAATGTGGTCCACTGGAGAAGGAAATGGCAACTCACTCCAGTATTCTTGCCAAGAAAACCCCATGGAACGTATCACAAAGCTAAAAGATATGACGCCGGAAGATAAGCCCCTCAGGTCGGAAGGTGTCCAATATACTACTGGGGAAGAGCAGAGGGAATTTCCAAGTAGCGCCAGAAAGAGTGAAGCGGCTGGGCCAAAGCCGAAAGGACACTCAGCTGTGGATGTGTCTGGTGGTGAAAAGAAAATCCGATGCTGTAAAGAACAATATTGTTTAGGAACCTGGAATGTAAGATCAATGAATCAAGGTAAGCTGGAGGTGGTCAAACATGAGATGGCCAGATTGGACATCGACATCTTGGGAATCAGCGAACTAAAATGGACAGGCATAGGCAAATTTAATTCAAGTGACTATTATATCTACTACTGTGGGCAAGAATCCCTTAGAAGAAATGGAGTAGCACTCATAGTTAACAAAAGGGTGGGAAAAGCAGTACTGGGGTACAATCTCAAAAATGATAGAATGATCTCAGTACGAATCCAAGGCAAACCATTCAACATCACAGTAATTCAAGTCTATGCCTCAACCACTGAGGCCAACGAAGCTGAGGTTGATCAGTTCTATGAAGACCTACAACACCTTCTAGAACTAACACCAAACAAAGATGTCCTCTTCATCATAGGGAATTGGAATGCTAAAGTAGGAAGTCAAGAAATCACTGTGATAACAGGCAACCATGGCCTTGGTGTACAAAATGAAGCAGGACAAAGGCTAATAGAGTTTTGCCAAGAGAACTTGCTGATCATAGCAAACACTCTTTTCCGACAGCACAAGAGGTGACTCTACACATGGACATCACCAGATGGTCAATATCGAAATCAGATTGATTATGTCCTTTGCAGCCAAAGATGAAGAAGCTCAATACAGTCAGTAAAAACAAGACCTGGAGCTGACTGTGGCTCAGATCATGAGCTGCTTCTTGCAAAATTTCGGATTAAATTGAAGAATGTAGGGAAAACCACTAAACCATTCAGGTATGACCTATATCATATCCCTTATGAATATACAGTGGAGGTGAGGAATAGATTTCAGGGATTAGACCGGACAGACAGAGTGCCTGAGGAACTATGGATGGAGGTCCGTCACATTGTTCAGGAGGCAGCAACTAAATCCATCCCCAAGAAAAAGAAATGCAAGAAAGCAAAGTGGCTGTCTGATGAGGCTTTACAAGTAGCTGAGGAAAGAAGGGAAGCGAAAAGCAAGGGAGAAAGGGGAAGATATATCCAAGTGAATGCAGAGTTCCAGAGAATAGCAAGGAGAGACAAGAAGGCCCTCTTAAATGAACAATGCAAAGAAATCGAGGAAAACAATAGAATGGGAAAGACTAGAGATCTTTTCAAGAAAATTGGAGATATCAAGGGAATGTTTTATGCGGGCATGATAAAGGACAAAGAAGGCAGAGACCTAACAGAAGCAGATGAGATTAAGAAGAGGTGGAAAGAATACACAGAAGAACTATACAGGAAAGATCTGACTGTCCCTGATAGCCATGATAGTGCGGTCACTGAACTTGAGCCGCACATACTCGAGAGTGAAGTCAAGTAGGCCTTAGGAAGCATTACTAACAACAAAGCTAGCGGAGATGACAGTATTCCAGCTGAGCTATTTAAAATCCTAAAAGATGATGCTGTTAAAGTGCTGCACTCAACATGCCAACAAATTTGGAACACTCAACAGTAGCCACAAGACTGGAAAAGGTCAGTTTACATTCCAATTCCAAAAAAGGGCAACGCCAAAGAGTGTTCAAACTACCGCACAATTGCTCTCATTTCACATGCCAGGAAGGTTATGCTCAAAATCCTACAAGCTAGGCTTCAGCAGCATGTGAACCGAGAACTACCGGAAGTACAAGCGGGGTTTCGAAGAGGCAGAGGAATTAGAGATCAAATTGCCAACATTCGCTGCATCATGGAGAAAGCAAGAGAATTCCAGAAAAACGTCTATTTCTGCTTCATTGACTACGCTAAAGCCTTTGATTATGTGGATCACAACAAACTCTGGCAAATTCTTAAAGAGATGGAAGTACCAGACCACCTTACCTTTCTCCTGAGAAACCTGTACGAGGGTCAAGAAGCAATAGTAAGAACCGGACATGGAACAACCGATTGGTTCAAAATTGGGAAAGGAGTACAAGGCTGTATATTGTCGCCCTGCTTATTTAATTTATATGCACAGTACATCATGAGAAACGCCGGGTTGGATGAATCACAGGTCGGAATTAAGATTGCCAGGAGAATTATCAACAACCAGATACGCAGACGATACCACCCTAATGGCAGAAAGCAAAGAGGATCTAAAGAGCCTCTAGTTGGGGGTAAAAGTGGAGAGTGCAAAAGCTGGTTTGAAACTCAACATTAAAACATCTAAGATCATGGCATCTGGCCCCATCACTTCCTGGCATATAGAAGGGGAAGAAATGGAAGCAGTGACAGATTTTACTTTCTTGGGCTCCAAGATCACCGCAGATGGTGACTGTAGCCATGAAATTAAAAGACGCTTGCTCCTTGGGAGGAAAGCTATGGCAAACCTAGACAGCAGAGTAACAAGCAGAGACATCACCTTGCCAACAAAGGTTCGTATCATCAAAGCTATGGTTTTCCCAGTAGTAACATATGGCTGTGAGAGCTGGACTATAAGGAAGGCTGAGCGCCGAAGAATTGATGCTTTCAAACTGTGGTGCTGGAGAAGACTCTTACGAGTCCCCTGGACTGCAAGGAGGTCAAATCAGTCCATCCTAAAGGAAATCAACCCTGAGTGCTCCTTGGAAGGACAGATACTGAAGCTGAAGCTGAAATATTTTGGCCATCTAATGCGAAGAGAAAAGTCACTGGAAAAGACCCTGATGCTGGGAAAGATGGAAGGCAAAAGGAGAAGGGGACGGCAGAGGATGAGATGGCTAGGTAGCATCACCGATGCAATGAATATGAACTTAAGCATGCTCCGGGAGAGAGCGCAGGACAGGAAGGCCTGGCGTGCTATGGTCCATGGGGTCATGAAGAGTTGGACACGACTTAACGACTAAACAACGACAACAAAAGTGTGTATTGGACTGCAGTCTAATATATGACACATGATTTCCTTAATATAAACATTTACATTTTGTTCAAAATGCTGTTCACCCCCTTGGCCAAAAAGATTAACTAAAGGCACAATCCTATTCAGATAGGCGGCCGCCTCTGAACTCAGAGGCGACCGCCTATCCAAAGCAGGGCAGGAGACGCACGGAGGGGATTGTTCCCTCTGCACTTCTCCTGCCCTGCATTTGTGGCTAGACAGCACATTTCAGCTGTCTAGCCACAGGCAGGCGGGGAGGAGGCTGCCAGCCGACACATAGGATGTGTCGTACCAGCATTTCCACCTTCCCCGCCCCAGAACGCCCCCCAGAATGCCCTGTTTTGGCTGCTCCATGTTCCTCTTCTGAGTGCAGAGCACAAACCCCTTCCGCACTGCCTGCGAAGCAGTGTGGAAGGGGGGAAGATCGGTTCTCTGGGAAATGACCTCGGGGCACGGGCTCCAAGGTCAGTTCCCGGAAAACCACATATCCTATGGCCATCTAGCCTCTGACTAGCAGCCGTAGAATTGCTCCCTCCTGCTACTGAGGTTTTTAATAGTATAATACCAGTTTAGATCAACAAAAGCTTTAAAGCCCTAACTGCTTCTGGAACACTATCAAAGGTAGGGATGGCGGAGAATTTCTCCACGAATCTTCGGGAGGCCGAGCGCCGAGGCATTCGGCCCCCCGAAAGTGTTGGGGAAATTCTCCGCCGCCCCCCCCGGGATGGGACTTACCGTGGCCGAATGTCCCTCTCGGCGGCGGGTCCCGGCGGCGTTTCGGCGGGTGCGGGGGAGGCAGCCGGTCTCCCAACCGGCTGCCGCCGCCACCATTACAAAATAAAAAAGTAAAAACAAAAATACACACCCGTGATAGGCTACGTGACGATTTACGTAGCCTATCATGGCTAGATTTCCAAAGTCAGCCATGATAGGCTACGTAAATCTTCACGTAGCCTATCACGGGTGACTTTGGGGGAAAAAAAAAAGCGCGTACGCAAATGGCCGCGCCCATGGGCCACCGCCATTTGCGTACGCGCTTTTTTTTTCCCCCAAAGTCACCCGTGATAGGCTACGTGACGATTAACGTAGCCTATCATGGCTGACTTTGGAAATCTAGCCGTGATAGGCTACGTTAATTGTTATGTAGCCTATCACGGGGTTTTTTGTTGGTTTTTTTCACTTTTTCTTTCGCGGCCAGGGAGACGGGGCGCTTCTCCCCGGCCTGAATTTCGGCCGGGTGAGGCAGGGCGCCTCCCCCCCCGGCCTGAATTTCGGCCGGGCGAGGCGGGGCGCCTCCCCCCCTGGCCTGAATTTCGGCCGGGCGAGGCAGGGCGCCTCCCCCCCTCACCTGAACTTCGGGGGGAGAAGCGAAGCACCTCCCACCCACCGCGAATCACCCCTGCGAAAAGGTAAGTGACTTTCGTACATCGCTAATCAAAGGTCTAAATAAACTGTGAAGTTGTATATCATACAAATCCCTAGCAGTACAATCCAAACACCACCAAACAGCTGTCGTGTGTGTGTGTATGGAATGGAGCTTGCTCTCCTCTGATGGTGGTGGGGAACATGTCCATCCTGAAGGTCTTGGTTACACCTGCAGAAAACTCATCACCAGGAGGCCCTGAAGTGGGGTGTTCTGGTGTGGGATAGGATGGATCTGCACCCGCCTGGAGCTAGTGAAAATAATTTTTCTCTCATTAGAATTAAGAGGGAGATTACAAAAACAAATATACATGTCAAGCGGGGGGGAAGGTATGTCCACCCACACACACACCTCCCACTCTGGCGGGTGTGAGCTGGCAGGGATTTGGAAATGGTGGTAGGTCCGCTACTTTGCCACCCCACCCACACACATTTAGGATTGCACTATATGACTCTTTTACACACTTAAATAAATGCTGTTTTCATGGAGTGTTGTACTATTGAAATCAATTTGACTAAAAGTGTAATCCCATACGTGTCCACTCAGAAGTAAATTCCATTAAGTTCAATGGGGGTTACTTCCAGGTAAGTGGGTATAGGATGGTAGCCTTAAACATGCATATGAGATACTCCTTTTGGAATGTGATAGTTGACAGAAAACAAAAAATGAAATTAGCTGATAAATTAAAGAAATAGGTAAGGTGCTATCTTCCATTGTACAACGTTTGCTGAATTTGCTAAATCTAGTTTAGATTTAATGAATTCCTCAAAAAGCCATTGTTTGTCTTTCCTGGTAATCATGTAGAGTATAACTGTCATACTTTTTGAGAACTGACTCATAATTGCAGAACAGAACTTTATCGTGGTCTTCAACGTTGACTTATGAGACCAAAAAAGGCGTAAGGCCTCCTGCCCCTAAAGATGAGGTGGTTCACATGCTCTCCTTCACATATGCCCCCTTTTGGACCAGAGTAGTGGGAGTTGCTAGTTCAGAATACACTATCCATGTTGTGATCTAACTCACTCAGAGAAATGAAAAATGGTATCCCATCTCTGGTATATGTTTACCATTATTTCACATGAACATTATGATGTTCCTTGTTGTAAATACTGTCAAAATGCAGCACTTGTGTAAAAATGGAATAGGTACAAGAGTAGTGAGTTATACATAAGTATACAAATACCTAATTCTTTCGTTTTAGTGGAGGACAGGGGGAGAAGATTACAGCTAGTTTAGGTATACTGGTACCTAATTTAAGAATGTAAGAAGAGCCTGTTTGATCAAACCAAAGCCCTATCTAATCCAGCATCTTGTTTCCCACAGATTACTATGAGAAGCCCAGAAACAGAACTTGGCAGCAGTAGCCCTATCTCCCTGTTGTTTCCTAGCAACTGGCATTTGGAAACATACGATCTTCATACAAGCCAGGAAGTCAAGGTTCGTCTGAAGTTAGTAATAGGAACGTCCAAGCTCCTAGCTCTTTTAATTCTAAAGGAAGTTCCTTTCCATTTCAGAACACTGTTCTAGAATGGTGCCAAACTCCACAATTAGAATGTGTCTACATCAATAAACACAAAATTGGGGTAAGGTTTTGGTTGTTCCAGAAACTGAGGATGCATGCTCCACCCCAAACCTTTGAAAACTGCCCCTTTGTAATTCAGATTTAATGATCACATACAAGCATTTGCAGGAATTTGTTATGGAAGTTTTTAAATACTACTGAATAAAAATCTTCAATTTTTTTTATTTGCCAAATATTTCTCCTTCAGAAATCCCAGACATGTAAAATATTCCTCTTTGACGGAGAGAAGCAAGCCTACAATATATAACCATCACTACATCAGCCATGGTTAGGACGAACATCTCTATACTACATACAGTCAGGGCCAGAAATATTGGAACAAGGATAACTGTTGTGGCAGTTGACCTCTGTACACCACCACATTGAAGTTGAAAGGAAACACACCCAGTTGGGAGTGAAGTCAGGACTTTCAGCTGTAATTCAAGGGGTTTGACAAAAGTGGGGCACTAACCATTCAGGAAGTACAGCCAGGGGCATACACCCCCCCCCACACACACACACCCCCCCCACACACACCCATCGTTGGTGGCTCATAAGTAATGGAACGAATAGCTGACAAACAGCTGCATGGCCAGGTGTGGCCTGTTTCCTGGGTACCCCATGACCAATCAAGCAGATAAAAGGCCTGGAAGTGGCTCTGAGTGTTACATTTGCATTTGGTAGCTGTTCACTGGAACTCCCAGCATGAGGTCCACAGAGGTGTCCATGCGAGTGAAGGAAGGAGGCCATCATCAGGCTGAGGAAACAAAATAAACCCATCAGAGAGATAGCAAAAACAGTGGGAGTGGCCAATACAACAGTTTGGAACATCCTGAAAAAGAAGGAATTTACTGGCAAGCTCAGCAACAGCAAAAGGCCTGGAAGACCATGGAAGACAACTAAAGTGGATGATCGCAGAATTCTGCTCATGGTGAAGAGGAACCCTTTCACAACATCTAGCCAGGTCAAGAATGCTCTTGCAGAGATAGGCATGTCACTGTCAACATCTAAAGTCAAAAGACGGCTTTATGAATGTAAATACAGAGGCTTCACAACAAGGTGCAAACCACTGGTAACGCTCAAGAACAGAAAGGCCAGATTAGCCTTTGCCAGCAAACACCTAAAAAAGCCTGCCCAGTTCTGGAATAAGATTCTTTGGACTGATGAAACCAAGATTAACTTGTACCAGAATGATGAGAAGAGAAAAGTATGGAGAAGGAAAGGAACAGCTCATGATCCAAAGCATACCACATCATCTGTCAAACATGGTGGAGGCAGTGTTATGGAATGGGCATGTACGGCTGCCAATGGAACCAGGTCACTGGTGTTTATTGATGACCTGACTGCTGATAAAAGCAGCAGGATGAATTCTGAAGTGTATAGGGCTATACATTCTGCTCAGATTCAGCTAGGGATGTCAGAGAATTCTGCCACGGATCTCAGTGAGGCCAAATGCCAGTGCATTTGGCCCCCCGAAATCCATGGCGGAACGAAGCCCCCACCCCCCAACCCACGAAAGGCATGCGAAACGGAGCACTTACCTGCCGCCGTCCACACTTACTTGCGAATGGCGGCCGCATCGGCGGCTGCCATTCGCTTCTTCTTCATAGCCGTGATAGGCTACGTAAATACTTACATAGCCTATCACGGCTAACGCAGGGACGCCTTTTGCGTCCCTGTGGAGGCCGTGAAAGGCTACGTAAGTATTTACGTAGCCTATCACAGCAAGCCAGAAAAAAACACCGCTTACGCAAATGGCGGCGGCTACGGCGGCCGCCATTTGTGTTCCCTTTTTTTTCGCTGTTTTAGCCTACGTAAATATTTACGTAAGCTATTACGGTGAAAAAAAAGGGGAATGCAAATAGCTTCTACTACGCTATTTGCGTTCCTTTTTTTCGCCGTAATAGCCTATGTAAATATTTACGTAGGCTAAAATGGCGAAAATAAAAGGAAGGAAAATAGTGTAGTGGATGCTATTTGCGTTCCCCTTTTTTTTCACCGTAATAGCTTACGTAAATATTTACGTAGGCTAAAACAGCGAAAAAATGGGAACACAAATGGCGGCCGCTGTAGCTGCCGCCATTTGCGTACGCAGTGTTTTTTGTTTTTGTTTTGCTTGCTGTGATAGGCTACGTAAATTCTTAAGTGGCCTATCATGGTTTACTACAGGGACGCAAACAGCGGCGGCTACAGCAGCCGCCATTTGCGTCCCTGCTGCCCAGCGGCCGGATGTCCAGCTGTAGGCGGAGCCAGCCAGTGGCTCCATGGAATCCCCGCGGAGTGGAGCCGGCTGAGCAGGATTCTGGGGGGAGGGACGGAGTGCCTTCCCCCCACCGTGAAGCAGATCCGCAAAACGGTAAGTGACTTTCGTACATCCCTAGATTCAGCCGAATGCTGCCAAACTGATAGGACGCCGCTTCATTTTGCAGATGGATAATGACCCAAAACATACAGCAAAAGCTACCCAAGAGTTTCTCAAGGCAAAGAAGTGGGATGTTCTTCAATGGCCAAGTCAGTCACCTGATCTGACCCAATACAGCATGCTTTTCACTTACTGAAGACAAGACTGAAGGCAGAAAGACCCACAAACAAGCAGCAGCTGAAGGCAGCTGCAGTAAAGGCCTAGCAAAGCATCTCGAGGGAGGGAACTCAGCATTGGGTCATGTCCATGGGTTCCAGACTTCAGGCAGTCATTGACTGCAAAGAATTTTCATCCAGGTATTAAAGGCAATCCTTACATTTGAAATTATGTTGGTTTGTTCCATTACTTATGAGCCACCAATGATGGAGGGGGGGTATGTCACTGGCTGTACTTCCTGAATGGTTAGTGCCCCACTTTTGTCCAACCCCTTGAATTACAGCTGAGAGTCCTGACTTCGCTCCCATCTGGGTGTGTTTCCTTTTAACTTCAATGTGGTGGTGTACAGAGGTCAACTGCCAAAACAGTTATCCTTGTTTCAATATTTCGGGCCCTGACTGTACCCGTAGCTTAATGGCTTGGTAGTATAGAGGCTAAGAGGCTGAGCTATGATGAATCAGGAACTCCCCAGTTTAAATCTTGCATCCAGCATGAACTCACCAAGTGGCCTTAGGCTAGCTTACTCCTCCTTAACTTTAGTCTTCCATCTGTAATGTAGGGAAATTAATACTCACCATACATTAAGAGTTGCAACAAGATAATGTATATGAATTGTTCTGATCACGTCAAAGTGTTACACAGATTATTACCTACAAGTGGTAACTTGCAAAGCTGCAAGTTGCAGTCTATCCCCAGTTCCTAGAGTGGTCATGACAACAAGAGTGGTCCTGTTCAGGGCTTTAGCCAGCCTGGAACAGGAGCCTTATAGTGCTTGTGGGGATCAGAAAACACAATTTTTCTTTCCTACCCTCCTGAAACCTTCCCAATGGGGCTGCATGGTGCTAAAGGATAATGTTAATTATTATATAATGGGACAGTGGAAATATAGTGCATGGAGGACAATTGTTTATCCTCATGACACAAATCCCTGCCAACGCTAATGGTTTCCTCCAGGATACTATAATCTAATAGGGACTCAAGCAAGGGAATTCCCCATCCTTCCCTCCATTTTTCTTAACTTTTTAAAAAACAACAACACAGACTTTAACATTTGGGATAGGACAGCATCCTCCACCACATCTAAACACAGGCTAGCTTAGGTAGATAGCTCTTTCTCCAACACCTACTGCTCCCCCCGCCCCAGCATCTACCGCCTGAGGCAGCTGCTTCATTCTGCCAAATTGTAAGGTCAACCATAGGTTTAATTTCTAGACTCATGCTGCCTGCCTGACTTTTCCTTTTCCTCTAAGAGGTCGAAGAGAGAGTTGCTCATAAGCCCAGACATTTAATATAACGGTGATTTGGCAACAACATGTTTCCCTTCCCTGCAAAAGGTAGCAGAAGTAGGACTTGTGTCTTTGGCATTTATATGAACCAAGATATTCCTGTTCCAGACAATGAGGTGAGTTACTCTAGAATTTTCTCTATCATCTCAACATTCTATATGCCCTGGAAGCTGATAGGGCCCTTAAAAAATCTGACATTTTAAGCATTTACTTTAAATTTTTTATTTTTCTTTCAGTTTGCAAACTTATACACTTCTCTGAACCTAAGGAGTCCTTCGAGTACATAGAAACCACTACCTATTTTGGGGTGCTCTGTTTTGCTTCCAAACTGATAGGCACTACAACACCTGAGTTCACTATTATAGTCCATTATTGTCCATTTACTGAAATGGGTAATGATTTATTAATACCTGATATAATATCGGTACACTGAACTCAGTAGATAACTGTGCTACAGATTGCATTCTAGTTACTTATCACTAACGTGACATCAGCAAATTATTGAAATTGGAAAGGCAATGACTTCACTATCTATAAGGGGAGCAATCTAGTGGCATATTCTTCTTCTGGAAGAAGAAATTCTTTGGAAAGCAGAAGTTTCTCCTTATAAGTTTCTCCGTATGTTGACAAGCGAGTTATAAACTTTAGCAGTACAAGATAAACTATATTAAAATAGTAATTCTCTGGAAAAGTTGCAATTAAGTTTAAATTTCTGATAAAGTCTGAAATGAATAAGGCATTGCTCCCTTCACATGCACACATTTCCCCTTTGTATTCCATCCCCCTCTTTCTGTTGTTCATCAGTAAGCCACAATTTTAAACTGGTAATGGGAGACAACTGCTCTCATTTATATTTCATGTAATCAAACTGACATAAATTAAAATCTAGTGTTCATCTTTCCTGTAATCACACTATGATTACACAAATTTGCTAAAGTTCATATACAATTTGATAAACTATTAATAGCAAAATAAACTCTGATAAATAACTGAAAGAACAGAATCACCTGATCACTTCACAGCAAAAATGTAAGCAGAGACAAGAAGAAAAAGGCAAAGGAGAAATCCAAGTCTACAAGAAGCACTAAAACACCAAAGAGAAAGTTGCCAGAGAAAAGAAATCCAAGACGCAGACAATAAAGAACTACAACAAATTGTTGCAGCACCGGTTGCAGAAACTTCAAGAACACCAAGCCGAGATCCAACATGTGGCCAGTCAGGAGTATGTGGTTGCTGACGGACTGTCCAGGAGAGAGAGTTCCTGTTCTGCAATCGAGTGAAGATCTTCCAACCAAGGACTAAGTATTGTTCTTTTGAACTGAGTATTTAGAGCAATACTTTTCTTTTCCTGACTTGGGGGAAAAGGGTGGCGTTTGATTGATGGGTTGTTGTGGTGGGGCTTTTTTTTCTTTTTTACAGGTGAAATGGAAAGTTGAAATTTTTCAACTGATGGACAATTTTACTGAAAGGACTCCTTTACCACTTTTTCTGGATAAACCTCCGAAATGAACTGGGGGAAGGGGGACAAGTTCTTTCCTCTGGTTTGTAATGGGGGGCGGGGGGAGTTGTAATGTATGCCTATTATATTAATGTTTGTGTTTGCATTGTTAAATGTAACCCAGGTAAGACAGGGTTAATGGTATGCCAGAGCGTGAGTGAAAGGTGGGAGGGGCCTGAGTGCATGTGAGGATTCTAAGGCTATATAAAAGGTGAGCTGAGAGTTAATTAGTAAGATAGGGCGTTAGGGATCGAGGAAGCAACATCTAGTTAGTGGAGTTTTGTGTATAGGATTTTAGAAGGCGTAGAGTAGGTAGTGAAGTTAGAAACAAGTATTAATTAATAATATATTTTAAATGTTAATGTTTTCAATAAATTTTTATTTGTTTGTTTTTAAAAATCCAAATTCCCATGTGTTGTTTGATTTTATGCTACTTTTATTATATCTATATCCTTGTTACTTCTCCTGTAGCAGGCTGAGAGAACCAATCGAGCATATTGAGTTTCTCTGGAAAGCAGAGGGGGTAAAAGGCCTGAAGCTTGTGGGACAGTGGGTACAGCTGTCCCAAAGTGACAGGAGGCATTCCTGAAGGGTTTGGTTCTGAGTTTCAGAGGTGGAGGCTGGGGAAAAGGTGGAACCCCAGGCAGGAACGTCACAAGTTTAACAGCACTGCCACCAATGAGGGCAGAAGCTGAAATGTTTAGCTTACAATATATTTTAATATTAAAAATTCTACTCTATTGTTAGTCTTTCTATCTTGCTTATACATTTTACCTTAAGACTGACTGCATCCACAGTGAATCCAGAGCCTCCTTGTTGCTTTGGTGTTGTGCTGCTTTACACCAACCTCTCTCTCTCTCTCCATATATATTCTTATCCATAAATAAATTGTGAAGTAGGGCAATTCATGCAGAATGATCAGCTAGTAGAAATGTCCTGAGGTTACAAAAATAACAAAAAGGCAAAACAGATGCCATAGATGATAATATACTTCAAGTAGGCAGAGAACTAAAACAGCTAGGCAGGCATGTGGTTACTTTTGTAGAACAGATAATACTTGTCTCAAAGGACCTAGTTTGCTAAATCCAGCCTGTCAACAAGCCCCTGCAGAGTCATAACCTAAAAGGAAAATGACTACCATGAACAGAACTTTTTTTTTTTAAATGATCATTTTTAATGATCATTTTTAAATGATTTTTAAAAAATTTAAAATCATACTGAAAACCTGGAGTACCTTATTTTTTAAGCCCCTGCGGCTATCCTTTTTTGTTTCATTTGATTTAAATTGTGCATCATAATGTGATTGGGGAATGGGGAGAAGGGGAGTCCAACTCTCTCATAAAAGGGGCTGCAGTGAATTAAAATCTAAATCCTATAGCTGAAGGTCTGTAGAACTTGAAGAAGAAATTTATGAAAGAAATAGACACAATAATCAAACATACTGTAAAAAGCAAAAGCATTGACTGAAGCATCAGCCGACCCAGCAGATTCTACTTCAGTTTCCCCATGGGTCCCATCATCCAGCTGCCAAGAGGGCTGGGAAAGGCTAAGGCAAAGAGAGGGCTACAGCAGGAGCTAAATTAATTAATGTGGCCTGTGAGCTATACACGTCCCTCGTTTAAACTATGCAGTCATAGGTCCTGGTGAAATTAAATCTGAGGCAAACTTAAAAACAACAAATTAAGCTGGCCTACTCTCCATCATGATCATTAATCTGTAGTCCATGGTTCCATCTTTAGACTGAGACTGCCACTCACCCAGTCTCAGACAGTATCAAACGCACCAGCAGAACATAACACTTCCTAATCCTTTCTGGTGCCAGGCAAAGACCATTTTATTTTCCCAGGCCTTTTAAGAACTGTTTTTAGTACTTTTAGATCTTAACACTATTTTATTTTGCTTCTGGTTTTATTTGCTGTGGTGTTTTTACTCTTTGCTGATAGTTTTATCTTGGTTTTAGCATTGTATTTTATGCATTTAACGTATTGTACACCACCCAGGGAACTCTGGTTATTCAGCAGTTTGAAAGTGAAATAAATTCAGTCAAAATTTAAGCGTTCTACTCTTCATTACAAGAGATAAGCAAGTGTTTAACTTTCTCCTGTTGAAATTAATGGGATTTAAAATTAGTTTTGTCTGTATTGTTGTCTTTGAAATTAGAATAATCTAGGTGGTTTGAAGGGTACTATAGAAAAACACACTCTAATTAACAGAATATTTCCCAGTTCAGGGAGGTACCTGCCTAGAGACCTCCAAATTAATGACAAGCCCTGGTCATCAATTACTTTTACAAGACTGCTACTTTGAGGAAGGGATAGAAAATGGGCCACAGGCTCCTATCCCACAAAATGAACTGCCAGCAAGCTCTGCTGCATTTCCCCCAGAAACCTCCCTTGGCTCTAGATGACACTTGGCCGGGGGGGGGGGGGGGGATGCATTTTTTCTTAACTGAAGAATTACAGAATTAAAATTTTATCACAGTTAGACTGCAAGTTTCATGTATAAAAGTTCCAAACATAATGTCGAGCTTACTAGGTATGGACTCAAAACTTAGTATGAAGTAATTATTTCTAACACAGAGAATATATTATTAAAATTTCTTTCACTTTAAAATGTATCTTAAACAGATTCAAATTTAGTCTGTAGCCTTAGAGAATTCATGATATACCAGTATTCTGAAGTACAATATGCTGAGGTCATATGTGGCATTTGCAAGTGTTACATTTGTACATCATCTTGGTTCTGATGCTGCTCTATGAAGAAGCCAGATATGCCATAGTCAAGGCTGAATTTCAGACCAAGAGATCAAATAAGACACACAAGGCAGGGCAAACAAGCTAGAGAAGAATAACCATCATACAAACAGGAGGGGGGAAATGTGAAAAGCTAAAATTTAGGCAGAAAGGATGAAAAACTGCTTGCCCTTCAGCAGGAAGGAATCAGAGCAGGAAGTAGGACAAGACAAAAGAGAATACCAGAGAAATGTACCATGAAAGCAAGGTGAGCATCGCAGCAAGAGCAAAGCTGGAGGTGGGAAGGCTACAGAAGCAGTAATAGGGTACAGGTAAGTGGTTAGACCCCTTCATGGATCACTGCCTTGTTGTGGCGAAGGGGCTTGCGTAACTCAGTGAAGCCATAAGCTATGCCGTGCAGGGCCACCCAAGACGGACAGGTCATGGCAGAGAGTTCTGACAAAATGTGGTCCACTGGAGAAGGAAATGGCAACCCACTCCAGTATTCTTGCCAAGAAAACCCCATGGAACGTATCACAAGGCTAAAAGACATGACGCCGGAAGATGAGCCCCTCAGGTCGGAAGGTGTCCAATATGCTACTGGGAAAGAGCAGAGGGTATTTCCAAGTAGCGCCAGAAAGAGTGAAGCGGCTGGGCCAAACCCAAAAGGACACTCAGCTGTGGATGTGTCTGGTGGTGAAAAGAAAATCCGATGCTGTAAAGAACAATATTGTTTAGGAACCTGGAATGTCAGATCAATGAATCAAGGTAAGCTGGAGGTGGTCAAACATGAGATGGCAAGATTGAACATCGACATCTTGGGAATCAGAGAACTAAAATGGACCGGCATGGGTGAATTTAATTCAGGTGACCATCATATCTACTATTGTGGGCAAGAATCCCTTAGAAGAAATGGAGTAGCACTCATAGTCAACAAAACGGTGGGAAAAGCAGTACTGGGGTACAATCTTAAAAATGATAGAATGATCTCAGTACGAATCCAAGGCAAACCATTCAACATCACAGTAATTCAAGTCTATGCCCCAACCACTGAGGCCGAAGAAGCTGAGGTTGATCGGTTCTATGAAGACCTACAACACCTTCTAGAACTAACACCAAAAAAAGATGTCCTCTTCATCATAGGGGATTGGAATGCTAAAGTAGGAAGTCAAGAAATCACCGGGATAACAGGCAGGCATGGCCTTGGTGTACAAAATGAAGCAGGACAAAAGCTAATAGAGTTTTGCCAAGAGAACATGCTGATCATAGCAAACACTCTTTTCCAACAGCACAAGAGGCGACTCTACACATGGACGTCACCAGATGGTCAATATCGAAATCAGATTGATTATGTCCTTTGCAGCCAAAGATGGAGAAGCTCCATACAGTCAGTAAAAACAAGACCTGGAGCTGACTGTGGCTCAGATCATGAGCTGCTTCTTGCAAAATTTCGGATTAAATTGAAGAACGTCGGGAAAACCACTAAACCGTTCAGGTATGACCTAAATCATATCCCTTATGAATATACAGTGGAGGTGAGGAATAGATTTCAGGGATTAGACCTGATAGACAGAGTGCCTGAGGAACTATGGACGGAGGTCCGTAACATTGTTCAGGAGTCAGCAACGAAATCCATCCCAAAGAAAAAGAAATGCAAGAAAGCAAAGTGGCTGTCTGATGAGGCTTTACAAGTAGCTCACGAAAGAAGGGAAGCGAAAAGCAAGGGAGAAAGGGGAAGATATACCCAACTGAATGCAGAGTTCCAGAGAATAGCAAGGAGAGACAAGAAGGCCTTCTTAAATGAACAATGCAAAGAAATCGAGGAAAACAACAGAATGGGAAAGACTAGAGATCTCTTCAAGAAAATTGGAGATCTCAAGGGAACGTTTTGTGCAAAGACGGGCATGATAAAGGACAAAGAAGGCAGGGACCTAACAGAAGCAGATGAGATTAAGACGAGGTGGCAAGAATACACAGAAGAACTATACAGGAAAGATCTGAATGTCCCTGATAGCCATGATAGTGCGGTCACTGAACTTGAGCCGGACATCCTAGAGAGTAAAGTCAAGTGGGCCTTAGGAAGCATTAGTAACAACAAAGCTAGCGGAGATTACAGTATTCCAGCCAAGCTATTTAAAATCCTAAAAGATGATGCTGTTAAAGTGCTGCATTCAATATGCCAACAAATCTGGAACACTCAACAGTGGCCACAAGACTGGAAAAGGTCAGTTTACATTCCAATTCCAAAGAAGGGCAATGCCAAAGAGTGTTCAAACTACCGCACCATTGCGCTCATTTCACATGCCAGCAAGGTGATGCTCAAAATCCTACAAGCTAGGCTTCAGCAGTATGTGAACCGAGAACTACCGGAAGTACAAGCTGGGTTTAGAAGAGGCAGAGGAACTAGAGATCAAATCGCCAACATTCGCTGCATCATGGAGAAAGCAAGAGAATTCCAGAAAAACGTCTATTTCTGCTTCATTGACTACGCTAAAGCCTTTGATTGTGTGGATCACAACAAACTGTGGCAAATTCTTAAAGTGATGGGAGTACCAGACCACCTTACCTGTCTCCTGAGAAACCTGTACGAGGGTCAAGAAGCAACAGTAAGAACCAGACATGGAACAACCGATTGGTTCAAAATTGGGAAAGGAGTACGACAAGGCTGTATATTGTCACCCTGCTTATTTAACTTATATGCAGAGTACATCATGAGAAATGCCGGGTTGGATGAATCAGAGGTCGGAATTAAGATTGCCGGGAGAATTATCAACAACCTCCGATATGCAGACGATACCACCCTAATGGCAGAAAGCGAAGAGGATCTCAAGAGCCTCTTGTTGAGGTTGAAAGAGGAGAGTGCAAAAGCTGGTTTGAAACTCAACATTAAAAAAACTAAGATCATGGCATCTGGCCCCATCACTTCCTGGCATATAGAAGGGGAAGAAATGGAAGCAGTGACAGATTTTACTTTCTTGGGCTCCAAGATCACCGCAGACGGTGACTGTAGCCATGAAATTAAAAGACGCTTCCTCCTGGGGAGGAAAGCTATGGCCAACCTAGACAGCATAGTAAGAAGCAGAGACATCACCTTGCCGACAAAGGTCCGTCTAATCAAAGCTATGGTTTTCCCAGTAGTAATGTATGGCTGTGAGAGCTGGACTATAAGGAAGGCTGAGCGCCGAAGAATTGATGCTTTCGAACTGTGGTGCTGGAGAAGACTCTTACGAGTCCCCTGGACTGCAAGGAGGTCAAATCAGTCCATCCTAAAGGAAATCAACCCTGAGTGCTCATTGGAAGGACAGATAATGAAGCTGAAGCTCCAATATTTTGGCCACCTAATGCGAAGAGAAAACTCCCTGGAAAAGACCCTGATGCTGGGAAAGACTGAAGGCAAAAGGAGAAGGGGACGGCAGAGGATGAGATGGCTAGATAGCATCACGTATGCAATGAATATGAACTTGAGCACGCTCCGGGAGAGAGCGCAGGACAGGAAGGCCTGGCGTGCTATGGTCCATGGGGTCATGAAGAGTCGGACACGACTGAATGACTGAACAACAAAGTGGTTAGATCTAGAGAAAGAGCAAGACAAGAATCAGGAGCAGAAGTAGAACATGGAACAGAACACTAAAACATTCCATTCAGGTAGCAAGCAAGAGGAATAATCAGTATAACAGCTTGTTCTGAAGTAGTACATAGACAGGATCTTATAGTTATCCAGTCTGTTCCAGAATGACCTTTTACCATCTCATATAAAATGACTATGTTTTATCCACTTCAATTATGTACATCAGTTATAACTCCTAGGTACCTCATGAAGCTAAGGGCTTCTCCACACAGAGGCTTTTTATCCTGTGATTTTACCGGGGCTTCTGCTTCCAGATTCTTTGTGGGATTAAGATCAGCCCTTTACATGCACTTCCCCTTTATCAGTTCTATATGTTTCATTATACAGCCACTAGATGGCGCTATTGTTATAGCGCCACTTCCTCTTTACATGGACAAATTCAAACTGATGCAAACTGCTTCTTTTTATTAGCTCATTATTTCCATTTCAAATTAAGCCACGGAAATGGTCGGAAGCCACAGGAGAGGCACTGGAGGTTGACAACGTCACGTAAAGGACCCACAAACTTCTGCAAGTAACCAATCTAAATCGCAGGGTAAAAACCCCATGTGGAGAAGCCCTAAGGAACTTCCCTGAAAGAGTGAAAGCAGGTTTTAATCTTCCAGTGTACTCCAGTGTTATTTAATCTCCATTAGCTGCCTATTCATTTCTGTCCCAATTCAAAGCGCTCATGTTGTCTATTAAGGCCTTAAATGATCTGGAGCTGCGCTACTTGACCCACTCCTTCTATAAGAATTTGTCAATGCATTCAGAAGTTCTGCCCTGTGTGCCCCAGTCATGTGAATATTTATGTTATAAGCCACCGCTGCTTTATGAATGGCCACTGTTAAATAATATGATTGTCACTGCCAGTACTTTCTGCATTTAATTTCCATCAGTGTGGAAAGGTGGGGTACAAATCAAATAAATAAACCAAAACACCCATTTCACAAAAAGGTAAACTGATGAGGCTAAAAGACAAGTAACTTGCCCAAGAACTTGCCCAATATAAGACAGAGGTGTGGTCTGAGCCCCAAAACACAAATCTACATCTTTGAACCCAGTTGTTTCTCTCACATTGGATAACTCCCCCCACATCTTTCTCTCTCACACACACCACAGTGCAAACACAAGATCCACTCTCTCTTTTTCAGAATCACCCCTTTCCCTTATCTTCTTGATTTTTTAAGGATTAAAACATTTTCCCCTTGGCTTCATTATTTCCACACATTTTATATCTCTAGACTTTCTATAAAAGTGTTTATTACATAGTTTTTAGAAATCATTTTGTGGTCAGTAAAGGCTAGGTAACAATATATGAACACCTTGTCATAAATTCTAAAAACATATATTTCATAAACCAAAAATTACGAATATTTCATAATCATTTTTTGCAATTTTTCAGAAAAAAACAGTCCTTGGAAAAAATCTTTTTTTCAGATCCCCCCGCCTCCAGACTTCATATCTCTAGTTGGTTTTAATAATCTATATAGTATAATTTTGAATATATAAGAAAAAATGAGCCCCAACTCTGATTCCATAATTTTCACTTTTAGTAGGAGCTTGACAGATCATTGAACCCACCAACAGAAACGATCTGACCAATGTCTTAACCACGGTTCCCTTATTTCCCCACCAGAGTCTTCTTGCAGAAATGTTTTAAACAGCTGATCAAAAGAACCTGGTGGCCGTGCCAAAATCCACCACATTTCAATGAACTGCTTCCAAGTCATACTTACATGAAGGAATATTATGCATATATCAATTACTGTGATATTTTAACTTTTTCTATGCTAAACTAGCTGAATTTATGCAATATTCTCTTACGTACAACATCATTTCCACTACTGAAAGTCAAACAATGCATGTGTGAAAATAGATGTTTATGGAGCCTTTAAAATAAAACCTATAAGACAGAAAAGTCACAAGCAGCATATACGTGTGCAATAATATCTGGGGCCCTATTTAATACAAAAAAAATATGATACTGAATTTATTGATGTGCAACTTGAAATTTCAAAAGTTTGAATGGGCAAGCAAATTCATGCAGAAATCCATTGCTAAAGATTGTAAAAACAAACGAACAAAAACCTTAAAAAGAATTTATCCAGTGTGCTTTGCACTTAGCTATTTTTCACCTTAGTTAATTAAAATGACAGTACTAAATTTTGTTGAAGACAGTGATTTTTTTTTATGACAAGTATCTACATACCACAAAAACCCTCTAAATAAATAACATTGAATTATGCATGTTCTTTAATGAAGATTATAAATATGTTTGCCAAGGAAGAAAAACAACATATGGGCAAACATAATCCATTCATTGGTTTATGAACCAAAAGTCCCTCTGAGTATGTAAAATGTCTATGATTTTATGGATTTTATCCATGATGGATTTTATATTTGGATTAGTGATTTAGCTAACAGCTGTATAAAAATATCACATATATGCTTATGGCTCCCTATTGACTATACATCAAAGGGTACTCATTAGCTTTATTTCCAAAATAAATCACACTCATGAAACATACTGTATATATGCTACTTCCAGGTAGACAAGTGGAAGTAATTGCAGTAATGGATAAAAACATTTTCATTTAAAATAATAATCTGTAATTGATATGGTCATAGCTATGAACGGAGCCATTTCTACAGGGTAAGGGACAGGGGACAGGGTTAAAGGAGGGAGAAAACCCCAGACTACAATAGAAGAATTAATCCTTATTCTGGTAATATCAGACTGTTCTCTAAAATACCCTGGATATTACCAAGAAAATAAGGCGAAATCAAAAGGCAGTATGAGGAGATATGCACACAATTCGGCAATCACTGAGTGTACCTTTGAATTCCCCCTTACTTCCTGCTACAAGCCCACGTTAGGAGCTTCACTGCTGGAACTTCATTTATCTCAACTACCCCACTTCTCTTGCTTCTGAATTTGGCTCTCTCCATTAATTTCAGTAGCCATGTAAACTCCAGAACAGTGTTCTATCATCACTGCTTCTATAGTACTTAGCAGAGCAGTTCAGAAATAGTTCAATAACTCTATTGTATTTCTCTTCTTCAGTGAAACCAGCTCATCAATAAAACCTTGAATTAGTTCATAACAAGCACTTAGAAAACAGCAGATGGATGATAGCAGAGTTCAGTTGGGTTATTTTCATTCATTCATTCATTTTACAGTCTTCTAGACTGCCCTGCATTCATCCAAACAGCATTCTAGGGTGGTGTTCAAACATAAAAAGTCAACATTACAGATTCAGTACTAAAATATACAATTAATCATCTAACATTATTTACAGTATCAGTGGGCTCGCCTATAACAAAGTTATCAGGATGGCTCATAATATTTCTTGTATCTCTTTTTCCATCCAGGGTACATATCATCATTAGAAACATTTAGTTTTATACAGATGTGCTCATCAACTCTATCCCAGATGCCTCAAGGCTATTTTGGTGTCGTTTTCTGCAACTCATTTCAACTATTCTTAACCATTAGTAAATAGGACATATCTATATAGACCAGCCTTCCCCAACTTGGTGCCCTCCAGATATGTTTGACTGCAGTACCCATCATTCCCAGTGAGGAATAATAGGAATTGCAGTCCAACACATCTAGAGGGCATGAGGTTGGGGAAGACTGATGATATAGACAGAAGCAGCAGACTTGAGTGGAATGTAGGAAGTTGAGAAAATCCAGAACTTGTATATTTATACTCCGCCGCCCCCAGCCACATTTTCTGCCTCCTATTGAATTGAATTGAATCCAATTGAATTGGTCACTCAGAGGTAAAAGGCTCAAATACTGTATTTTCCAATCCCATGACTATCTAGTCTTCTAGCATCCTTGGATAAATATAAATACGAATGGGTTAGAAACAGCAAGGGAAGTAGTGATATCTGACTTCTGTGATCATTTGACTGATGGAAGTAAAAAAAGCTTCCCACATGCATGCATGCATCAGAAACTCCCTTTTCAAATAGCCTATTCCCAGATTATATGAGCTTACTTAATACAGAGAGAAAAGCCTATTTATTATACTGTTTCCCAATGTGTCCATAAACTACTTTCTCTTATTCTCTTTCACCTCTCTGATATATAGTTCAGAGAACAGTTTCAATCTAACAATAGGGTATGTAAGATATATTTTACAGTATGATTTTGAAGCATGGGTAGTGAAAATTATGTGCATGTAAATACAGTTACAATATGCAGACAAAGCCAGAAAGCCTGTGAAAATGTTTGAAATCACTGAAAGGAAAAATATGTAGGATTTGTGTGGCCTTATGAAATCAGAAGGAAAATAACAGTTTAATTCATGAAGCAATGTTGTTATTATTCAGCTATTTTAATGCTGAACCCGAACAAGAAATGCCCATTTTATTCTTTGTGCCCAATCAGGAATTCCAAGCTCATAATAATACAGGGTGGAGAAACGCATTCTAGGTATTTACTTTTCTGCAGACTGAAACAGTATTTTAAAAATAAATGAACCTTAGATCTAAGTTATGATTTAGATGGTATTTTTTATTAGCACCAACTAATCAAGACAATTATTATGGCCTATACAGGTGTAGTGGTGTTCATGTTCTATGGTAAATGATTTTCCTGTAGCCACACAGATAGAGTACTGCACAGAACTTTTGAAGTTGTTCTCTAAACTATGCAATTAATTATGACATTAATGCATTAATTACTTAGGGCACAATCCTATGGCCGCTAGTCAGTGGCTAGACAGCCATAGGATAGGCCGGTTCCCGGGAACCGGGGCATTCCTGGGGTCATGCTGGGGCAGGGAAATTGGAAATGCTGGCATGACACATCCAACGTGTCATCCGGCTGCCGCTTCCCCCGCTCTGACTTCCTGCAGCTAGACAGCCGAAATCGGCTGCCTAGCCGCAAATGCAGGACAGCTGAAGCGCAGAGGGGATGATCCCCTCTGCGCTTCTCCTGCCCTGCATTGGGTAGGCGGTTGCCTCCAAGCTTGGAGGCAGCTGCCTATCCTGGTAGGATTGCTCCCTTATTTATTTTATAGATTTATATTATGCATTTAGCAAATAAATTCTTATGAATTAACTTACAAAGCATCTAAAAACAATAATCAAAATAAAGCACCAATAAAGTGAATAGTAAAACAATGCAACTAAAACACTGGCATATAAAATAAAACTAATCATAAAAGGCACAAAGAGAGGAAGCTTATCCGATTTCCCCAGGAAGAGAATTCCACAATCTAGAGGCTACCACAGAAAAAGCCGTGTCTCTGATACTCAACAAACAGGCCAGAGAGCAGAGTTTGAGAACAGGATCTTATGAAATGGGTAGGTCCATATGGACTATGGCAGTCCTTTGGCTAACCAAGCCTCAGACTGATCTGAACTTCTAAGGTCTCTACTACCTTAACAACTTTGTAAGTAGTATAACTGGTGCATGATAGCTGTAATGTGTGTTGACTGTGGACCTCTTACTGCTTCCTCGAGAGATGCTGTGCTTCTCTCTCTCTAGACTAGATTTGCTTCTCATCATTTCTTTGCTTTCAAAAGAGAAAATTTCACTAATCAAACTGACAGATTATTTGTATCATTACAGTAGTATGAGTAACTATATAGCTTGATAGGGATATATGCACTTCAGAATTAATCATGAGATATAAAACAACTTATTGCCTCATTACAGAAGCATAACATCTCAGAATAATTAATGGCAACAGTAGTAATTATAATTAGAGTCATTCTGTGTGCACTGAGACGTAGTAAAAGGTTACCTTATAAAAGTGGCACGCTTATCCCTTTCAGTGAGCATAACAACTTCATACTTAGCCAACAGGTATGCCCTTTAAATATTATCTTCCAAGGCCCCTGAAAACAACTGGTAAAGAGTCAGATCACTAATACAGAATTGCTGAGGTCACTGCCCAGGGATCTGCACTGGTTTTATACCACCCCAGCACCAGCTTATGTAGACGGGATGAGACAGAGAAGAGAAAGAGCCAAAAGGAAGAATTCCTTGTGTTCAGTTACAACTTAGCCTTTGTAATGTTGTTCAGTATGCTCAATGGCTTCAATAACCTTCCTCCAAGCACCTGTGAGTTATCCTGGAGGGAACCAGGGAGTGGGAAGCAAGTCCTTTTCCTCCTTGAGAGAACGAAGATATTGGGTTGGATCTAATGTAATGCTAGCTGAAAAAGTACAAGAGATGGCATTGTTCCACCAGTGGTTGCATGTTTCACTAGAGGTTAAGCAAGTGAAAGCGGAACTACTGCAAGCAACACCTAGTGAAATGTAGCTGCAATGAGTTGTGAAAGCACTTGTGCAATGGCTTGTGCAAGCGCTTGCACAAGAGGAATCAAAGTACTGGATTCAACACTTGTACGAGGACAAAAACAGGGTGTCTGTGAACAGTACAAGCTTCTGCTAGTAGAATGACACCACTAGATAGAGCCTGTTAGGACTAAAGACTTTCTAAGATATCAGGAGACTTTTGTAATGGAGAGATTGATCAGGGCATGACAACAGTCCTGCTAAATTCAGATGGTTTAAATTAAATGAGGATATGGCACATCATATACAAAAAAATCAATTAAAATCTTAGAAAGCATAGTTCTTTCCCTCTGCGGAACTAACCTGAGAGTGTTGCTGGAAAGGAGGTACAGTTTTATCTGATAATTTAATTTATATCAGCCATTACTGCCCAAGCAAAACATAGTACTTTTATGTCTTTTCTACTGTTGTAGGTTTTGCTATCATCTCACTGCAAAGTTAATCTCTTACCTTTCCACATTTTCTAAATCCAGGCATTGCACTCTGCTAAATTGCCAGTTTGCTACACATACAAATTTGTTTTCAGTGATTAACCCCAAACAGTCTGTTATCACAATGGATAAACTGAAGAAGTAGTAGAGATTGGCATGAGGTCAAAATTCTGTTTTTAGAAGTACTCCCATCTCTAAAGCTAGAAAGAAATATCTACCTGGCATTGAAAGGTTAACATTTACCCAAATACTTGGATTTTCATAACAGAAAAACTATTACAAACACATCCCATAAGATCAACTGTAAAAAAGTGAACCAAAGAATTTGAATGCAATTAAAAAAAAAATCTGGATAAGAAAAAAAGCAATACATTCTGCATGAATTCAGGCATTGCCCATGATTTTACTAAGGAACGTGTGAAGAAGTATGCAAATCATGAAAATAATCACTAGTAAACATACAAATTATCTTTAAAATAATTCATTTTCCCTAAAATAATCTTGGCACAAAGCCTTGCACATAACAGCGTCTCCTCTGTTAGGAAGGGAGTGTGCTTTATTTTAAATGAAAATGAAAGGGTTTTTATAAAGAAAAACATCCAGGATTTTATCATTCTTTTTATATAGATTTATTTCACAGATGAGAGGATTTCTCCCATCTCTTCTTTGATTGCTCCTACGTTTCACTCTATCCCTATTTCACTCCTCCTGAATTCTGGTTTAATTATTTCTTAATTTCTTAAACTTATTTCACAACTGGAATATCTGCACTTTACATAGCTTTCTCTTCCTCCAGTTTATCTGCATCTTTTTCTCCTTGGTGTTACAGATGTCCACGTGTACATTCCTAGGACAGTGAAGAAACCTCGAAGTGATTGTACCTAAATTGGCAAGGAACAATTATTCAAGGGTTTGTGAAACTGATCAAATATTTGTGATAAGGGGTTTGTGAAACTGACACAGTAATTTGAGGAGAAACAGTGTCATGAAATGTCCCCACACCAACTTTGTACTGCTGATTCTTCAGAATGCTTACTTAGGAATAAGTCCTAGTGAACTCAACGGGGCTTACTTCTGATTAGACATGGATAGGCTTGCACTATTAATCTCTGATTTCCTCCTCCCCATAAGAAGGCTTTTTATACCTTTTGGTCTTCTTTCAAATAAAGCAACATTGTGTTTTTGCAAACCTAAATTATTTATTTTGCAAAAATTTGATAAATCAAAACAATCCGCTTTGATGCGTGAATCAGCTTCAAAATTATCATTGTTATTTTGAGCCACCTCTGGATTGTACATAACATTGCATCAAGATTTCTGTAGTGTTTTACAGGAGTGGGCAACGTTTGGAGGCTGGGAGGGCCACATTGTCTCCCCAGAACCCACCCTGCCACCAAATTTTTCACTGCAGTGTTCCCCTGCTGCTGCCAAATTTACTGCCACAGTGGCTGCAAAAGTAACAGCAATTTTTGCAGGAAAACAAGGCACATGGGGAGCCTGCACCTTGTTTCCAAGCAGAATTACCTTCTGGGAGTGCAATTCTGCTGGCAAAAAAGGTGTATACCCTGTACACCTTGCTTCCTGTAAAATATCTGCAAACTTTGCCACTGCTGCAGGAAATTCAGCAGCAGCAGGGGAACACACTAGGCGCTTCAACAATAGCCGTGGGGGCCACATGTGGCCCACTCGCTTTACCAATACACACTTGTGCTCATGTGCATTAGTAAAACATGACAGAGAAAGTATCTTGATACTACTGTACATATAATCATATCAGGTTTGGTTTTTAGCAGGATTTATCAATGAATGTTAAGCTGTAGCAAATTGCATATTGCTCCATATAAACTCTGAACTTTAAAAAAAAAATGGAACAAAGCGTAATTCCTAAGGCATTGGTCCCACTGTATAAAGAAGACCAGGTAATCCCAAAGTCAGTCCAGGGAGAAATTAAGATTAGTATTTGGGGAGCAGCCCTACTGTCACTACTGGCTCCAGGAATTTACGATCCTTTGGGTAGGCCCCCTTAACCTGGAAGAGGCAGGACATGCAAACTAAGGCTGCATCAGTCTCGTATACTCTGTGAAAAGTGGAAATGGTAGTACTGTTAGGGCAGCGAGCTCTCTGCTTGTCTTGGAGCTCTGGCAAAAGCCCGACTTTGATATCCTCTAGAGCCACCCCTGACTAGTTTATTTACAGCACCTTATGCATGTCTACTCAGAAGTAAGTACCACTAGGATCAATGGGGCTTACTCCCAGGTTAAGCGTGCATAGGATTGCAGCTTTAGTTGCTTTAATGGATTTCTAACAACTATAGGAAATAATACTCATGATTAAACAAAGAAACCCAACACAGAAGTTTTCAAGAGGCAATTATTTACCTTAAAGCCTCCCCTAAACCAGCTACACATATTTAACAACTAAATACAACCTTACATTTCATTCAAGTGTTGCCATGGTATTTTTGGACTAACACAAAATTACATTTCTCTACTTCGTTTCCATGGTTTTGTCATCTCTGAATCTTGAAGCAGTCTGTTTTCATAGTCACAGCATTATAATGTATGTACAGTATTTTGTACAAAAAGAAATGAAAAGCCTTGACAAGTATTATATATAACAAGCAACAAAATATTAAAAGACTGATTAAATGTTCTGACAGATAAATTCACAACCTAGTTAGGTTAACATATTTGAATCTAGCCCTATTCATTCTACTTCCTAGCAGCCTATTCTATTCTCCTATAGCTGCAATGACAAGCTGAAGCAGCATCCTTCATTAATTTATCTAATCCTTCTGGAAAAGCATTTAAGCCTGTGGTCATGACAGCATCCTGTGGCAATGAATACTGTAGGCTCATTATGTGATGTAGGGGGGACATTTCCCCTTTGTTTGTCTAAAACCTGCTGTCTACCAATTTCAATGCATGACCCTGGGTTGGTTTTGTATTTGGAGAGGATAAATCATTTCCCACACAATTTTGATACATGCTCTTTTGTTTTCAGTCCCTTTCCTAACCCTTCCTAGCTCTGTGCTATTCACTGCCTCAGCACAGCACTGAATCTTGTATTCTACTTTCTTGAACCAATTCTCCTACCATTCTTTACAATCTAGTTTAGACTTTACTGTCCTCAATAATTTGGTGTTAACAGTAACTTTGGCTGCCTACCTCATTCTTTATCCCTATCTCCACATCATATATGAATTGTGATCATCCATTTTTAACATGATTATCATTCTTGTGGGAAACTGATGACAATTCCACAGAAGAACAAAATAGATACATACCTTGAGCAGACATTCTAAAGTTTATACATGGTGGAGACAGGATCATATCCACTGGCTCTACCCCCTTCCTCGCTCTCTATGGCCGGGTTTACACAATCGGGGAAGGAAAATAAGCCATTGTCGCTTATTTTTCTGCCCTTGCACATGCTGGTCACACATTGCATCATTACCATAATTACCCTTTCTTAGCACAGTTTGCCATGTCGTCCGAGTCCAATGAGGGTGTGTGGTGGGGGTGGGTTACAAACCACCCCATAACCCTAGAACACGCAACAGGTTGACGGGTGGTTTGTAAATCCACCTGCTGTGCGACTTGCCGGGTTTGGACAACACAACAGACTGCACCTGGCAAGGGTAATGATGGTAATGATGTGGAGCATGACTGGCACATGTGGAGCAGAAGAATAAGCTACGATGGTTAATTTTCCTTCCCTGATCATGCGAACCCAGACTTTTATGTTACAGGGTCCGGTCCAAATAAGGATAAGTATGTACACCCCAGTATACATAGGTTATGTGTGCACAAACTGTACGTACACACATTTTTGCAGGGTAAAGATTATCCTGTTGGATAATCATAGACCTTTGTGCAGATGGAATGGAGGAGGATGTGATTGTAAAAGGGCAGCAGGCATAATGCCAATCACCCTTCATCATTGTACACTGTACCCTTGACAACGTCTGCACAGGGCTAATAACTGACTTCCGGAACACAGTTATTTTCAACATTTAGAAGTTGCAAGAGCTGGAGAAGAGAAAGCACAAGTGCCCCTGCTCACAAGAAGTCACATATTTTCCCCTCAGATATTGCAGGACTCTGGGTAGCAAATAGTCAATTGTTTAATTGATCATTATATTTCCACATCAAGTGCCAAGACTTTCTGGGCTAGCCCTGGGAGTGCTTGGGATCTTACCCAGGAAGCACAAAGAAAGGCACTCCTATTTCTTCTGTCCCCACCCTTTCAACATCTAATATCCTAGCCTATCTACAGTCAAGTGCTCTTCTTGCCTGAATCATCTGAAGCTCCTCAGGGCCAAACCAGAACCAGCCAAAGCCATAACTGACTCACCTGCTCACATATGAAATGGGCTAGACCATACTTTAATACCAGTAGGAGCTCTGGAAAGTGCCCTTCAGGGTTCTATCTTGTCCATCAAACTCACCAACTTTACAGGAAAACACTGAATAAGTTAATCTGGGAATTTTGAGTGAGGTATCATCAGTATGTTGACAAACCACAGCTATATTTCTCATTCACACAATCACATCTCAATCAGGTGATGCAGGGGAAGTACTGCAACCAGTGTCTGGGAGCAATAATGGACTGCTCATGTGCATTGGATGAGGGCCAAATACACTGAAGCTTAATTTAAAAAACACAGACTTAACTGTTTGTCTGCCTAGGGGTGGTGGTTTCTCGCCCAGGAGTATGCTGTTCAACCTGTCTTGCATGGGGTTGCAGTGACTCTAAAATATAAGATTTGCAGTTTCGGAATATTCATAGCTCTAGCTTTGGATCTTGGAGCCCCAAGTGGCCTTAGTAGCCCACAATCCAGGCTAGTGCACAAACTCTGGCCTTGCCTGGACAAAGTGATGGTAATCCATGCTATGGTAACCTTGAAGTTGGACCTCTGCAATATGTTATACATAGGGCTACCCTTGAAGAGAGTTAAGAAACTGCAATAACTTCAGGACACAGCTGTTTGATTGCTAACTGGGGCCTAAACGTGGGATCATATTGCATCTTTATTAAAACAGCTGCACTGGTTCTCAATCTGTTTCCAACCTCAATTCAAGATGCTTACCTTTAAAGCCAACACAGCCTAGAGTCTAAGTTTTTATTTGATGGTCTTCCCCCTAAACCATTCTGCTCGATCACTGAGGTCATCATCTAAAGTTCAGTGTGATGGATAGCAGCCAGGGAGAGGATTGTGGATTCCCACCTCTTGAATGTCCTCCCAGGGTTCGCCTGGAACCTATGCTATCCTTCCGGTGCCAGGCAACAGTGCTTTTATTTTCTGACCATTTAGATCCTTTTAATCCTTTGAAACAGCTGTAAAGGTTCAGCTCTCTGTTCATTGTATGGTGGCAGTATGTGTGTGTGTGTTATAATGGTTGTTCTGTGCCATGTGTTTTTTGCTATATATTGATTGTTTGGGGGCAGTATCCAACGGGGCTGTTGCTCAAGCAGCCCTTTCCGCTGATTCCGTTGTGCAAGCTGCTCCTACAGCTGATTGAATTGCACAAGCGGAACCCACTGCTTGTGCAACAGAGATTTAATGCTTCCTATAGGAAGCCTTGAAATGAGCAGAAACACTCATTTCTGGATTGGGACAGGTCAGCAGAACTCCCTTATGTGAGCTCTGATGACCAACCCCATTCCAGAAATGAGCATTTCCACTCATTCCTGGTTGCTCTTGGAAGTGCAAAATCTCCACTGTGCAAGCAGTGGGTTTTGCTTGCAGAATGGAATCAGCAGGAGCGCAATATGGCAGGGGCAGAGCATCCTGTTGGATACTGCCCATTGATTGGTTGTATCCATTTTACTTTTATTGATTGTATTTTGTTGTTAAGTGCACTGAGACCATTTATGCTAAACAATGCAGGATATAAATTTAATAATAAAATAAGTGGGGAAGGAATGCTGAACCGACCCTCCTGTCCTGTGCCTTACCACACTGCAGTTGCTTAGTCTAGCTGCTTTTTCCCTTCCTTGCTCCAATCCTGGAAATAAGCTGGGAATAGAGAAAAGGGGCAGGAGGAAGGGACTGACAACACAGAAGAGGGCAAGCACACTTCTTAGTCTACCTTTCTGTGGTGGACTTGATCTCTGCTTCAGACAATCTGTACTCTCTGAATTGTGTGGGATGGTTTTTGGTGGTAATGGCAGGAGAATCCTGCCACAAGGACAGATTGGACTAAATGACCTTTGGCCAGTTCTTACTTTCTGAATCTACATGCTTTAACTAACTGATTTCATTTCCCAATGTAATTAATAACGCTGCAATTGTTCAGGTAGGCCAGACTAACCCAAATAACTAGAAATCAACACGTAGCCTTAGTACTTGAAGAGATCATTCATCATCTAGTAGCATCAATTCTCACCATTAAACAATTCATCATTTAAAAAACAGTAGGCAGAAGACTTGCAAGGGGTAGCACAGGGGTTACATACCTTTCTGTTTTTCTGGGCGCCCCAGGTCCTTCCAGGAGCTGCCTGGCCACCTCAGGCAGCTCCGTGATGGCTGAGGAAAAAAGATACCTCAGCAGCCTGAAGTGCTGTACTGTAGCCAAAACAACAGATCCGCTGATGGGCAGGAAGAGCTGGCTGGGGGAGGAGGAGGAAATGTGCACTCTATGAGTTTGTGCCCTGGATTTTTTAAGAACAAAGCAATACCCCTGAGAAGTAAGTTTCCAGACAATATTCATAAGAAGACAGCTCATATGTTGCAGCAGTATGTCAAAAGGACTTTTCCTGGCCCAACTCAGTGCACATGCATCTACTGAAATGCAGCAGCATGTAAACAGTAGGTGTTGTGCTATAAGGGAGGCAAAAGAGATGATGGTGGCGACGGCAGCACCAAAGATTAGGAGCCTAGCATTCACTGACTAGCATGGAGGGAAGTTTGTAAACGAAATCTCTTGAAGGATTGTTGTAATTGGGTGGAGGGGTGAAGCAGATCCCATTAAATCTAAGGGAACAGGCTGATATTTAATAGATGAGGACGTGTTACTAGGCCCAGGCAGTGAGCAGGGAAACCATATACTACTTTAATTATTTTCCCAAGGTCACCAAAATGTCTAAGGCCAGGCCCCACAAGTCTGACACTACAGTCTTCAAAGAGCTTGCTGGAACAGTCTAATCTTGGCTGGAAACGTATTTCTGTTTTTAAGGAGTGCATCTTACACATTTTTTTTTAATTTTTAGGTAGAAGTATCAAATCGGGAGGAAAAATGGCTGTCTAAAGTAGGGATGGGCAACTTCTGGGGGTCTGGGGGCCAGTCCCCCCCCCAGGGGCCACACTTTTCTTACCTACTGCCAAAATTGTCACCACTGTACCACTGAATTTGCTGCCAAAATCTGGCATCAACAAATTCAGTGGCACAGTGGGGGCCACTAAAAAGGCAGGGGGGCCACATGCTCACAGAGTGTAGCCCACCCTGGAATGAAGGATGGGCCCCATTGTTGTTGTTGTTCAGTCGTGTCTGACTCTTCGTGACCCCACGGACCATAGCACGCCAGGCCTTCCTGTCCTCCGCTCTTTCCTGGAGCGTGCTCAAGTGCATATTCATTGCATCAGTGATGCTATCAAGCCATCTCAGCCTCTGCCGTCCCCTTCTCCTTTTGCCTTCAGTCTTTCCCAGCATCAGGGTCTTTTCCAGGGAGTTTTCTCTTCGCATTAAGTGGCCAAAATATTTGAGCTTCAGCTTCAGTATCTTCCTTCCAATGAACACTCAGGGTTGATTTCCTTTAGGATGGACTGATTTGACCTCCTTGCAGTCCAGGGGACTCGTAAGAGTCTTCTCCAACACCACAGTTCGAAAGCATCAATTCTTCGGTGCTCAGCCTTCCTTATAGTCCAGCTCTCACAGCCCTATGTTACTACTGGGAAAACCATAACTTGATTAGATGGACCTTTGTCGGCAAGTTGATGCCTCTGCTTCTTACTATGCTCTATAGGTTTGCCATAGCTTTCCTCCCCAGGAGGAAGCGTCTTTTAATTTCATGGCTACAGTCACCATCTGCGGTGATCTTGGAACCCAAGAAAATAAAATCTGTCACTGCTTCCATTTCTTCCCCTTCCATATGCCAGGAAGTGATGGGGCCAGATGCCATGATCTTCGTTTTTTTAATGTTGAGTTTCAAACCAGCTTTTGCACTCTCCTTTTTCACCCTCAACAAGAGGCTCTTTAGATCCTCTTCGCTTTCTGCCATTAGGGTGGTATCGTCTGCGTATCTGAGGCTGTTGATAATTCTCCCAGCAATCTTAATTCCGACCTGTGATTCATTCAACCCGGCGTTTCTCATGATGTACTCTGCATATAAGTTCAATAAGCAGGGCGACAATATACAGCCTTGTCGTACTCCTTTCCCAATTTTGAACCAATCGGTTGTTCCATGTCTGGT
This sequence comes from Heloderma suspectum, assembly GCF_057233095.1. Lineage (NCBI taxonomy): Eukaryota > Metazoa > Chordata > Lepidosauria > Squamata > Helodermatidae > Heloderma > Heloderma suspectum. The sequence continues at coordinate 78,929,712 of NC_139464.1, forward strand.
TCTTACTGTTGCTTCTTGACCCTCGTACAGGTTTCTCAGGAGACAGGTAAGGTGGTCTGGTACCCTCACCTCTTTCAGAATTTGCCACAGTTTGTTGTGATCCACACAATCAAAGGCTTTAGCATAGTCAATGAAGCAGAAATAGACGTTTTTCTGGAATTCTCTTGCTTTCTCCATGATCCAGCGAAAGTTGGTGATTTGATCTCTAGTTCCTCTGCCTCTTTGAAACCCAGCTTGTACTTCTGGTAGTTCTCGGTTCGCATACTGCTGAAGCCTAGCTTGTAGGATTTGGAGCATTACCTTGCTGGCATGTGAAATGAGCGCAATTGTGCGGTAGTTTGAACACTCTTTGGCGTTGCCCTTCTTTGGAATTGGAATGTAAACTGACCTTTTCCAGTCTTGTGGCTACTGTTGAGTGTTCCAAATTTGTTGGCATATTGAGTGCAGCACTTTAACAGCATCATCTTTTAGGATTTTAAATAGCTCAGCTGGAATACTATCATCTCCGCTAGCTTTGTTGCTAATAATGCTTCCTAAGGCCCACTTGACTTCACTCTCGAGGATGTCCGGCTCAAGTTCAGTGACCACACTATCATGGCTATCAGGGACAGTCAGATCTTTCCTGTATAGTTCTTCTGTGTATTCTTGCCACCTCTTCTTAATCTCATCTGCTTCTGTTAGGTCCCTGCCTTCTTTGTCCTTTATCATGCCCGTCTTTGCACAAAACGTTCCCTTGATATTTCCGATTTTCTTGAAGAGATCTCTAGGCTTTCCCATTCTGTTGTTTTCCTCGATTTCTTTGCATTGTTCATTTAAGAAAGCCTTCTTGTCTCTCCTTGCTACTCTCTGGAACTCTGCATTCAGTTGGATATATCTTCCCCTTTCTCCCTTGCTTTTCGCTTCCCTTCTTTCGTGAGCTACTTGTAAAGCCTCATCACACAGCCACTTTGCTTTCTTGCATTTCTTTTTCTTTGGGATGGATTGAGTTGCTGCCTCCTGAACAATGTTACAGACCTCCGTCCATAGTTCCTCAGGCACTCTGTCTATCAGGTCTAATCCCTGAAATCTATTCCTCATCTCCACTGTATATTCATAAGGGATATGATTTAGGTCATACCTGAATGGTTTAGTGGTTTTCCCTACATTCTTCAATTTCAGCCGAAATTTTGCAACAAGAAGCTCATGATCTGAGCCACAGTCTGCTCCAGGTCTTGTTTTTACTTACTGTATAGAGCTTCTCCATCTTTGGCTGCAAAGTACATAATCAATCTGACTTCGATATTGACCATCTGGTGATGTCCATGTGTAGAGTCGCCTCTTGTGCTGTTGGAAAAGAGTGTTTGCTATGATCAGCGTGTTCTCTTGGCAAAACTCTATTAGCCTTTGTCCTGCTCCATTTTGTACACCAAGGCCATGGTTGCCTGTTATCCCAGTGATTTCTTGACTTCCTACTTTAGCATTCCAATTCCCTATGATGAAGAGGACATCTTTTTTTGGTGTTAGTTCTAGAAGGTGTTGTAGGTCTTCATAGAACCGATAAAGCTCAGCTTCTTTGGCCTCAGTGGTTGGGGCATAGACTTGAATTAATGTGATGTTGAATGGTTTGCCTTGGATTCGTACTGAGATCATTCTATCATTTTTAAGTTTGTACCGCAGTACTGCTTTTCCCACCCTTTTGTTGACTATGAGCGCTACTCCATTTCTTCTAAGGGATTCTTGCCCACAGTAGTAGATATGATGGTCACCTGAATTAAATTCGCCCATGCTTGTCGATTTTAGTTCACTGATTCCCAAGATGTCGATGTTCAATCTGGCCATCTCATGTTTGACCACCTCCAGCTTACCTTGATTCATTGATCTTACATTCCAGGTTCCTAAACAATATTGTTCTTTACAGCATCGGATTTTCTTTTCACCACCAGACACATCCACAGCTGAGTGTCCTTTCGGCTTTGGCCCAGCCGCTTCACTCTTTCTGGTGCTACTTGGAAATACCCTCTGCTCTTCCCCAGTAGTATATTGGACACCTTCCGACCTGAGGGGCTCATCTTCCGGTGTCATATCTTTTAGCCTTGTGATACGTTCCATGGGGTTTTCTTGGCAAGAATACTGGAGTGGATTGCCATTTCCTTCTCCAGTGGACCACATTTTGTCAGAACTCTCTGCCATGACCTGTCCGTTTTGGGTGGCCCTGCACAGCATAGCTTATGGCTTCACTGAGTTACGCAAGCCCCTTCACCACAACAAGGCAGTGATCCATGAAGGGGAGGGGCCCCATAGGGGTCTAATATTACCTAGCTGCACCACTGGTTGGAAAACCCCTCCATAATAGCCTTAAATCCACAGAAAATAACCACTTTAGAACAGATATACTAGGAACTGTGGATTGTTGCTTCTCCTCCTCCTCCTCTCCCTCCTCCTCCTCTTCTTGTTTTCTATTCATGGCAGAAAATGGTCTTTTTTGGCATCCTATTCTGTATAATTATTCTAGACAACCCACAGAGTAAAAACCTTTGCAAGGATCTGCACTCACACAACTTTTTATTTAAAACCCCCCCATTTCTTTCTGCTTGCTATAATCACAGCTACTGTGCAATGGCACACAGAAGTAATCAAGCCCCATGTCTATATTTACATGTGATTATTTTTGCAGTAAAGGTATAGCAGTGTGCCATCTGCAGAAGCTGCAGGATATGAAATTAATTTCCATCATTTGTGAAGATGGTGAGAAATCCAAAAAGCCACCAGGCCTTCTTTTTCTTTTCTTGCTTAATAAACAGAGCACAAGATCACACACTAAAAAATAAATCTTCTTCTGCAGACTGCAAGCTTTCAAAATAAAACTATTATAAAAGGTATTCTCAAGATAGTGAAATATCTGCCGGGCCTTCTGAAAAGTTTATCCTTGCTACAAGGTTAGAAAACAACAAGTTCTTGAGGGATGGCAGGTGATTAAAACTGACAAGATTTTTGGACTATGGAACTTGGGAGAGCAGGATTTCTGTTAAATTCAATCCCCCACTGATTCTCAGGAAAAGAGCTGACAGTACATTCACGATTCAACAATGAGTGTGCTGTGCTACCAAGGACCTGCTGAGAGTCTTGAAATCTGGGGGGTGTGAAGGGGGGGGGATTTTTGAACTGGAATGATGAAAAGTGCCTTCAAAACTATGTGTAGGAACTTTAACTTAAAAAAAAAAGAATAGTAGCATGCAGACAAAGTAGGATAGTATGAGCCTCAGCCAAGTGAATGCTAAAATATGGTGTTTCTCAGAAAGTGTTTTAATGGTTAGGTGAATAAAAGGGTTAGGCCCTAACCCTTTAGGTCCTTATGCATATGGGAGCTCTGATGCACACATGGATATCTTGGGCATGCAGATGTTTTGCTATTCACCAATAGATGGGTCAGCTCAACATCTTTTGACAAAGTCTTTCTCCAAAGACTACTGAGCAAATTAAGTAGTCGTAAATAAGTGGAGAGGCCCTCTTAGGGTTAAAGTACAGAAAGGAGAAATAAGGATTGGTAAAACAACAACAACAACACAACACCCAATATTCAGCAACAGACATCAGCACCCAAAGGCTTTCTTAAACGACCAAGTTTCAATGGGCCAGCAGGCCTTCTCAGCAGGATAGTCATGGAATTATAGAGTTGGAAGGTACCTCAGAGATCATCTAGTCCAACCCAATTCAATGCAGACTCTGCACTGGTGTGGAGCTATAACATCCCTGACAGATGGCAATCCAGCCTCTGCTTAAATACCTCCAGTGAAGGAGAACCCACCACCTCCTGTGGCAAACTGTTCCACTGCTGAAAAGCTCACGCTGGTAGGAAATTTCTCCTAATGTTAAGCCAAAATTTGCTTTCCTGCTACTTCCACCCATGGTTCTAGTCCTGCCCTTGGGAACACAGAAAACAACTTTGCTCCATCTTCTGCATGACAGCTTTTCAGATATTTGAACACTGTTATCATGTCTCCCCTTAATCTTTTCTTCTCCTAAACATACCCAGCTCTTTCAACCATTCCTCATAGGACTTGGTTTTCAGACCCCTCACCATCCTGGTTGCTCTTCTCTGAGTGCGCTACAACTTGTCAATGTGCTTCTTAAAATGTGGCGCCCAGAACTGGAGAGAGCAGTCCAAATGTGACCTGACTAATGCAGAATAGAGTGGAACTATTACTTTCCATGCTCTGGACACGATGAATCTGTTCATGCAGCCCAAGATTGTATTAGCTTTCTTAGCCACCCCATCACACAGCTGGCTCATATTCAGCTTGTGATCCAAAAAGACACTTAGGTCCTTTTGACATGTACTGCTGCCAAGTCAGGTCTCCCCTATCCTATACTTGTGTCTTTGATTTGTTGCACCTAAATGCAAGACTTTACATTTATCTTTCTTGAACCTTATCTTAGAATCTCATGTTCGATTCGCCGGATGGGCAGGACCCTATGGTGCCCTTGTGTGGGCGGCCAGATCCACCCATCCCGGTGTGCATGCATGGCCCCTACTGCTAGTGGTTGTGATATAGTGCTTTCATGGGCAAGCCCCAAAATGACCAAAAACACTCATTTCTGGAAGGGACAGATCGCGCCCCTTCCAGATTCTGGTTGTTTCAGGAATTGCCCCCGGAAGTGCTACAGTGTAGCTGCAAGTGGTAGGGCTGGCTGCACATGCATCAGGATGGGCGGATCTGGCTGCCGCACAAGGCAACCACTGGATCCTGCCTAGTGTTCAAGCCTGTCTAGATCCTTTTGAATCTTGATCCGGTCTTCTATGGTGTTGGCTATCCCTCCTAGCCTCATGTCATCTGCAAATCTGATAAGCAACTCCTAGATAGATAGATAGATAGATAGATAGATAGATATCCTGGCCCGAAACTGTCTATGGCTTTAACTTTTAAGATAAGAACCTTCAGTTACTACACACTGGTAACCAATGAAGTTGGAACAATAGGGAGCAGCTGGCACAACAGCCTAAGCTGGTAAAAAGCACTCCTGGAGATCACCTGGATATCCAGAAGTACTCCCAAGATGAAAACTTGACATTTACAAGGAAGTAGAACCCAGTCCAGAACAGCCTGTTTACCCAACTTTGGATGAGCTTGTCTCCCAGCAAGCAGTCCTTCCATTCTGTCTAGATAAAGTTTCAGTTTGCTTGCCTCCATCAAGTCCATTACCAAAGTCGGGTCTCTGACACCTCCTTAGGCAGGTCTTTCGTCTCTACTGCCTCCTAGGATCTGATGAAAAAGACAAATGGCTTGGTCTCATCTGCATATTGGTGACACAGCCTAACACTTTGAATGACCTCCACCTTGTGCTTCATGTAGATGTCAAATAATATGGGAGATAAGATTAATCCCTGTGGCATCCCACAGGCTATTGGCCATGGGTTAAAGCAGCAGTCTCACAGCTCTACATTCTGGAACCACCCCTCTAGGAATGATAAAAGCCACTTAGGGCGCAATCCTATGGCAGCCAGGCAGCAGCTGGATGGCCATAGGATTATTTGGTTTTCAGGAACCGACCTCTGAGCCTGTGCTGCAAGCTCAGTTCCCAGAAAACCGCCTCCCTGCCCCCCTCCTCATAGGCAGCGTGGATCATCCCCAGTTCTGTGCTCCTAAGAGCAACATGGAGCAGGAGGAAAGGGGGCATTCCTAGGGGTGGGGAAAGGACCTCGGAAAGGCCAATACTACACTTCCTATGCGTTGTCCAGCCACCGCCCCCCCCCCCCGAAGCGCTGAGGCTACACAGCCGAAATTGGCCACCTAGCTGCAAATGCAGGGTGGCTGGAGCGTGGAGAAAATCTAATTGAGTCCAGCAGCTGCCAGGTGGTTAGAAATGTGAAAGACTCCCCCACCAATGCTACCTGCCCAGATCTCAGTAATGTATTCTAGGTCAGCGTACTCATCCAGAATCAGATACTAAATGGCAGATGTTCTACCATTTACTGCCCTTGTTTTCAACTGCACAGTTAGACCTGATGGGCAGCCAAGAAAACCTTGGCTGAGAGAGGGAGCAGAAAGGGGAACAGCATGAAGATGTCCTTCCTCCTCACCTCCATACCTTCCTCTACCCCATTTGCTTCTATTTTAGTCGCTATGTTTCTCTCTCACACACACATGCACCCCAGCCTCACCTGACCACCTCCCCAAATACAGTAACCCTTGCAGCCCAGAAAGAACCAAGCAAATCAGTTCAGTGAACACACCCCTCTGATCAATCAATACCCAACAGTAGGGAGAAGCATAATGAAAACAAACCCAAAGAGAGGTAGTCAAGAATGTGCTAGTAACCAATTAATAAACTTGCTTCCATTTGATCAATCTGCATCAAGCTGTATAGAGAAAGCATGTCACAGAACCAAGTTATCACATGGCAATTGAAAAGCATAGTTTTGTGAACCAGCCCTAAGAGTCTTTTTTCTTTTAAAGGGCACTAAACTGTAATGTTGGCATTTATAACAAGCACCTTTCATCCAAAGGCCTCAAAGGACTTAAAAGATGTGAGATGGAAAGTGAATAATTCAGAGACGCGTCCAAATGAATAGACGATCAAACGAAGTAATATCCCAATATTTAAAAAAATCAAGAGCATAGATACTAGATTAGGAATTGGGCAGTGGGCAAATAAAAATATCCTTCACAAAAGATATATGAATGTGACTACATAAAGGTTGCTTCTCCCTTGTCTCCTTTTTGAGCTCTTCTCATGCTGCTCACCTAAAGAGTTGGAAATTGATTGAAAATTAACTGGATTAGACACTTGCACAGAATAGTGGCATTGCCCTTTGATAAATTAGGGTAAATTCATTTTCCTATCAACAGAAATCTAATTTCAAAGAAAGCTCTTACTTTAACAAAAAAAACTTTATAGGATTTAACACTCAAATTAAAAAGCTGTACACATATGAACAAGTGCTCCTCCTAACCCAGCTGAACAGGATCTCATACTTCATCCACATCCTGACTGACTGGCTTCACACTATGATACATGCAGTGTGTTTGCAAAGAATAAAAGGTTAAGCATGAACAAATAATATTTTCCCATAGTTCTTTTTAAAATAAATGATGTTTTTACTAATTAGTTTAAACATTTTACATTCCTATCGGAATACTGTATCATAACCTATTGGCATCTATTACTGAAAGAAACACTACTGCTTTTGTTATTCAAAACACCACTGAATTGTGCCTGTGGTCCTTGAGTCATATTACCGGAAGCCTGAAGTGATAAAAATACAAAAGATTGGATTGTCTACTATGGATAGATGTCTACAGCATTCATTTAAAATGCATATAATTGATCAGATGGAGCAAAATAGTTTGCATAACTCATTTATTAAGCCATAGAGAATACACATAAATATAGAAGTTGGTTGAACTCATCAGTCAGACGTATAAAAGACAACTGCTTAAGTCTGTACTAGTGATGGATTTTCTCATTCTTTAAAAAAATGTTTAAAAGTTACAAAAGTTACCATTGCTGAGGATTTTAATTTTCTATCTATGAAATATTCCTAAATGTGATATGCTAAATCAGTAGCTTTTTATGATGTAGTTTAACTGTTAAGAGTATGTAGTTTTAACTGTTAGGGCAAGGAGGGATAGTATTCCTCAAGTGAAAACAGCAGCACTCTCAATAATGAACAATGCTGGCAATTATTTTTACTTTTCTGTGACTGAAAAATACAAGTGACATTACTGGGTGATAAAGTGCTAGCTTTTCTGATGTCAAGGCAAAACCCACAGCTCCTACAACCGACACGGTGAAGGGATGAAAAAAAATCTAACATTCTGGGAAAATTAAACTTTCAGTGAATTCCACAGGAAGGAAAAGAAACATGGGCTACTCCCAGACATGATGCCTTATGCTTTCAATCACATCTCTAAGCAAGCTACAAGATTAGCAACAGTAGAAAAGCAGTAGAAAGGTTTATTTTTTAAACAAACAGCTTTGCTCAGGAATCTGCTAAGGAACTCTTTAAGAAGGCTTGAGAACTCTAAGCAGGACTGCAGCCTTTGGGAATGTATAGAATTTATAAACTCAGATTTTCAGTGGTGTATCCTCAGACCACCTAAAGTTAAAACCTAAGAAAGAAGACATGCACATTTTTATTACGCATACTTTCAGACAGCCTCATAGAACAGGATACTACAGCCCAAGAGGGACAAGAACCTGCCAGAAGAACAACACATCTCTGACCTTTTCATCTTTGCCTTCAGACAAAGCATGTATAACACCTCTGAAGACTTGCCTGGGTATAAAAAAAAGACAGACAATAAACCAGACAAACTTCTTCCTTATTTCTCCTTGTCTTCTTGAGCCTTTATCAATGCTTATTTGATGTGTAAAATATGTTTTCCACTTTGAAGTGATTAAACATTTTGCATTGTTAATGAACTTAATGAGTATGTATTCATGAATGTCTTACATATATATGCTTCCTATATCACACACTCCAAGAGGCTTAGAACGTACATCAAAATATTACAAGACAATATTACAATATGCATTCAATATTAACAAGTACAACCATCGTTAACAAGCACTACAGTCACCCCCCCCACACACACACACAAAACACACAACCAAAAGTGAAGGGGGGGAAAGAAAGAAGTCTACAATGTCACCCCCAAAGCCTGCTCAAATAAAAGTTTTAATTTGAACCTCCTGTGATTTCAGACTAAGCAGGACCTTTTCTAGGAATGGAGCCACTACTGACATGCCTCATAGTTTTACACATTGCAACAAAGTGAAGGAAAAGGAAGTGTGTCTTCTGTGTCATGAGCTGCTGAATTTATGTGAAGCTGCCCTGTGAACTTCAGGTGGCAGCTTCTTAGGACCAAGCTACATGTTTCTTTGAAGATGCAGCTAGCCCTGACTTATAACTTGCTTCTTGCCTCTGCTTCCTCCTTTGTCCTTTAGTTTTGATTTGCTCTTCAATCCTGACTACTGACTTCCCCAACAGGTCCTGATTCCTGGCTTACCTGTGAGGTAAACTATCTGTTATGCTTAATATATTGTGTGTTGTTTTACTAAAAACAGTTATGGCCATGTGGTGGATTGTTATCAAGATTGCAACATGTCAGGAGGGGAGCCTTAGCCCTTCCCTCTCCAGCCACACCTTACCCCTCCATCCAATTTTCTTTTCCTCTTTTTAACCTCTCCTCAAAACATTTACATTTTAATGGTCCATCACAACTCAAGCATTCAATAGTTTTGGCTACTAGCTAATCCTCCCCTCCCATTGCCACATCCTATAATTGCTACTAGATCAAACCCTACAAATCCCCTTTTTATTTCTTCTGATTAGATGAAAGAGAATGAAATACAGTTTTTCAGTCTTGAAACTTGCTTGATAACTTTCCCTCTAAATTAGATTTATCACACCATGGCAGGATCAGTGAAAAGATCAATGAATTATTTGATAAAAGTCTTCAAAAAGCTCTAAGATTAATAATAGTATTTAAGCGACTTTTTAAAGAGATGCAGTGTGATGGTACACACATTCTTCGATTCACAAAGCATTCACTGCTGCTTTCCCCATCTAATGTTTTATGAAGAGCAATGTCCATTTTTAAAAGCCGCAACTATACATTATACTTTGAAAGTTGAGGCCTAGAGATATAAAATTTCCAGAAATGTTGAGGCCATGGAAAACAACCGTTTTTAATTGGTTATCGGGGGGGGGGGGGAGATTTTGGGGGAAATGGAAAAATAAGCAATACCTTTTTTAGCACTCTTTACTTGAGCACGCTCCGAGAGAGTGCGCAGGACAGGAAGGCCTGGCGTGCTATGGTCCATGGGGTCACGAAGAGTCGGACACGACTGAACGACTGAACAACAACAACAACAACAGATCTAAAATCACTTTGTTGCTTTAAGACAGCCTTCTGGAACCTGGTGCCCTCCAGATATTTTGGACTTCAGCTGCCATACGCCTCAGGCAGCATGGCCAGTGATCAGGAATGCTGGGCACTGTAGTCCGAAACATCTGGAAGGCACCAGGTTGGGGAGGGCTGCATTAGGAACATAAAGCAGTCTTTCTGTTCCTAAAGTTATTTTATGTATAACTTAGTTTGCTCATAAAATTATCATTATATTTTAAAACTTGTAAAAGTAAACTCAGTAAATTTGTAATTCTTGTCTGAACAGATTAGAACTACATTAAATGACTGCTATAGCATCAGAAACACAGTACTCTACAGAACAAAACCCAAACTGTCAAGAATGCACAATGGTGACTCTATTCACATGTTGGGAAACTGAGCATAAATGTATATCAGTAAAATATACTTTAGGTCAAGAATTTAATAAGGAATGGAAGAAATAACTATGCTGACAATCTTACAGAGAGGATTATAAAAACATTTTTCCTCATGGCTTCATTATTTACAGACATTTTACAACTCTAGTCTTTCTATAAAAGTGTTTTTATTACATAGTTCTTAGAAATGATTTCGGGGGGAGTAAAGACTGGGTACAATATATAAATACGTTGTCTTAAATTCTAAAAGAAAATATTTCATAATCCAAAGCTGTTCAGTTTTTCAGAACAGATACAAAAATAGTCCTTGGGTAAAAAACCAGAAAAAAAAACCAGTTTCCCCCCCCCAAAAATACTTACTGCATTATTTAAATGATTTCCATAAATAAATAAGAAATGGCCATATGGTGTTCCAATTCTGACATAAATAGCACATTTAAAAAAATAACGGTTCTAAAATATAATTGCACTGCTCCACAATATATCTAGTCCAGCACAACTGAATACATATAAAATCAACAGAAGAATATAATGTATGAACATTGTACATCCTTACAGTTGATAATTAACTAGGCAAAATTATATGAATAGAAGCTTGTTGTCATCTTTGTCCTAGATTCTCTCACATAGAATAAAAAAACTGCTGAGTCCAGCCTTTGGAGTCTATGGGTAGATTTAATCTGCATTTAAAAGCCATCACATTACATTCTATTAAAAACACACCCCTAAACAAAGCATGAGGAGTACTGATAGCAAAAGATAGGACACATGCTCAAACTATTACACAAACCACTTGAAATCTTGCCACTTAGATATGTCAGACTAAAAATGCATATTTTACTAGAGAAAACATTAATCATTGCATTTCTTTATTTGTAAGTTCAGCACACCATCTGCCCTCATGATATGGGGGAAGAAAACCTCACTTGCAAGGTTTCTGTGATTTACTGCCAGAAAGACTAATCTTCTTAAATAAGGCCAGGCATTCACCATGCACTGGAAAAGGTGGCAGACTGAACCCATTTCAAACTGGGTCAATACTTCAAAGTGAGAGTACAAGAACAATGATGTTTGTCATGTTCCCATAACAGAGTGTTCACATCCATGAAAGGACTTTCTTACAAATTCTGAAAGTAAACCAGGAGAAGCTTCTTCTGGATTTGCTTTCACTAAATGGGAACCTCACTGTATTTACGGGCCAATGGGTTTAGTAAACACATTACATCCTGGAGACCTTTGTTCTTTCTTACCCAACTATAATGGCTAGCTTTGAAGCTGACTTTGACACTAGGCTAAATGTGTAACTGGTAATCCTCTGCCTTCTGAAAGTAATATGTTCATGAAAACTGTTAGAATGAAAACTGGACATAAAAAATTGGTGATTCAGATATGGCTAAGGACAAAATATATTACTATACAATACTACAAACAAAAATATAGAAGATTGTAATGTGTTGGACTACAACTCCCATTATTCTGTCAACAACATCTGGCGGGCACCAGGTTGGGAAAGGTTAGTACAGGGCTTGAAACGTTGCTCTAGGGCTGAGAAATCCTGTTCAAGTCTCCATATTGACATGAAGCTTACTGGGTGACCATGGGCCTCTTCAAATGGTTGTTGTGAGTATCAAATGGGTAGGGGATGTAAGCCACTCTGAGCTCCTTAGAAGAAGAATGGGATATAAATGTAATAAATAAATATTTCTCTTCTGACCTTATCTGTCTCTCTCTCTAATTTGTACCACTGGGTGGTGCTTTAAAATGGGTTGAGAAACTTCTTAACATGAATGAAAATATAATAGGTTGGATCCAGACTCAATTATTCACACACAGGCTGCAATCTTACACCCACTTACCTGGGAGTAAGTCCCATTGGAAACAATGCAACTTACTTCCAAGTAAACATATACAAGATTGCACTGTAAGGTGCCATTGAAATCAATGGGTAATGCCTAGTTAGCAATGACTAATTTTTCATATTGATTTCTATGGGACATATTTGCACCTAACTGAATCTGAACCCAACTCAGTGTTGGAAGGTTCATCCATGTCTCTGAAAAAGGGCATATGAACTCCCCCAAAGAATTCTGAAGTGAGCTCTGCACAGAACAACAGAACCTGAAAGAACAAAAAAGCCATTGCCAAGATTCCCCTTATGACCTGGACGTCTTGAGCAACTCCTTAGGGAAGTCTTGCCTCCTTAGGCATCCCACCTTCCTTCTGTTCCCTTTCCCGTTACAGTAACATGGCGTTTAGGCTGGAGACGTGTGGTAACTGACACCCTAGACACTGGGTTTAACCACAACAGTTTACTAGTAGATTTAAAGCAAACCAATTACAACTAAAGGTATTTACACAATAGAGCTGAGTGATACAAAAGGCAGTAAAAGAAAATAAAAGTTGCAAATCACAAGTTCCTTTACCCTAGCTGTCCTTCAACTTTTCTAGGCTGCTTCTTCCTGCTCTCTCTTCATGCTCTGGTCTCCTCAACTCTTGCTGTTGCTGTTGCTCTGCTTTTTTTATCCTCCTCCCTCAAAACCAAAGTACTGCTTCAAACCTGAAGAAATAAAACTTAAGTAATTAAACTGACACTTAACAGGAGAAATGAAACTACTCCTCTCAGGGTTACCCCCCCCCCTACAGAAAACTCCAGACCTTTAAGCCTGACCTTTTGTAGGCCTCAAACCTTCACAGCCATTTATCTGAATCACTTGCTTGAGGCAAGGAAATCTAGATACCAATCCCACACAATCCTGACTGTAGGGTGCTAGATGAAACACAGAACAGTATCAGTGTAACAAATAGCTTCAGATGACTCAAGCAAATTAATCAAGCCATGCTCTACAGAAGGCAAAAAGCAAATACACACCAAGTTCTCTAGCCAACCTGATCTCAAGGATCTTCTTTGTCAAATGGCTGGATTACCCTTCTCACATATTTTATGCCAGCTAGGATTCCTCAGGGGCAACCAATATATTTTTAAAGAACTGTAGAAATGGCTACCAAAGACTGATTTTTAAAATTCGGGATTCCCCCCTCTGGGAGTGTGCAGAGTGCTTCTGGGATCCAGCTGGGAGCTGCCTGTGTGGAGATGAGTTTTGTATGAACCATCATCTTCAAGTGGCGTAGTAAGCATGGCTGCAATGATTTCTGTGAATATGGCGGCTCTTTCATGAGGCACTGTTATCACACAAATCACAGCAGCCGTATCGATAGCCCCATATCATTGTCCAATTCAGGCTCCATGCATTTCTTTTATTTACTACAACAACAACAACAGAAAACTATTGAAATAGCAGGAGACAACTGGAAGAAGCTTGACATGAAGGAAGCAAGCTTCTGTAATAAGCAGGATTCCAAGTGGAGAGCTGAAAAACTGGGGAACACTGGGCCAGCATTCACTTCCTAATGCTGCTGGAATTTCTTGATGCCCCCGGAATTTTTATAGTAGCCTCCAGTATTTCTGCAACATGATGCAGCAACTTTGAGCGAGGCATTGTCACATGTTGCCTAAAGAAACCAGGCAATAAAAAGGCTACATTACTCCCAACAAATACAGTAAATAAAGGGTTTGCCCACAGAAGGCTTTCACAATGGTTTAAAACGGCAATTCTGTTCACAATCTCTTTCTCCACTTGCACCTCCTCAGAATCTGTAGGGTAAGCAATTGCCTTGTGTTTAAGAAATATGTATTTGCATGTTGTACCACGCTACAACCCATTATTATCCATTAATAACTTTTTATTTAAAAAATATTGCTAGGCAATGCTTCATAGGAAGATTTTTCTATACTTCTCCTTTAATGGTAGTGTGCAAATTACTTACTTTGTAATACAAACTATTCTGAATTTTACACACACACACACAAAAGCAACTGCTTTCATTTGAAAACTGAATAAACTGATTTTTTAAAAAAAAATACTGTAACATTCCTTTCTTTATTTGGGCTAAATAGTAATTACTGACTATAGTGCATAAAATCAACTACATTTGTAGTTTACTGAAGCCTAAATGTCAACCCAAATCCAAATAGCATATCCTGAGAATAGCAATATTTCTGCTAATCATTTGAATGAAGGGATATGAAGTCTGTTGGGAAAAAGGCAAAGAGAAGAGGTAAAGGAAAATAACTTACAATTTACTGTTTTTGGACACATTTAAATTATTTACAAAAAATAAATTTTGTCACCAGGATGGACTACTGTAACACTCTCACACGTAAACTACAATTGCTATTATCTATACTGCACTATCTATACAGCTGGGTTAAAAAGTCATGCAGAAGTATTTAATGAGGCATTCTGCAACTTATTTTGTTCTGACACTGCAAATACTGTCAAAAATGAACATCTGAGGCATTAATTTCCTTGTGATCCATGTTAGTAGATGAGATATCCAGCGTTTGAGTTTGGTGCCTGTCAACCAAAACATTTACAGGGTTGCCATCTTCTGTCTAGGACTCCTGCATGACAGCAGGAATTCAACAGACAAACCTTTTCTAGGCATGATGCTTTAATGGGGAAAGCTATACCTGGTGCATTAACATCTCTTACACTACTATTGGACACCAAATCCTGTGGAGTTCAAATGATCCTGAAAGTCCTGTTGTCCAAAAGGAACGTTGCTGAACTAATATAACAATTTATCCTCTTCACATCCACATATAGGCAGTAACATAGGTTAAGTCAAGTCTCCTGTCTCACATTACACTCTGAAGCATCACTTGAACAGTGACTCTAAGTATATTCTTAAGCATGGATGTCCAGATTTATTATTTTTTTTAAAGATTATACATATCAGTATAAAATGATATATATTGCTTTATATCCTCCAGGACATAATAATCTAATGCATGGTCAATTTGTACTGACACAGTAGAGATAGCCAGCAGATTAAGAAGAAGTGGAACAAATTCCATTTTCATCAGATAAACAAATCCATAATATTTATTCATATTGTCATAATAAATGCATTATAAACCATAGCTACATAAACATAATCTGATCAAGGAAACTTTTAAGATGATATGATTTCATCCAAATACATACTTCAAGCTACAGTGGCTGCAGCAGTTCGGTTGGATTGTTTTCTTCCTTCCTTCTTCTGAATGGCTACTGTAAACTGATGCGCTGTGCTATTAAACAGCTATCACATTTTGTACCTAAGAACATTATTTCCACAGAGTGTGGCTGAAACACTGTTATGGGACAGTACACAATAAAGTAGGCAGTGTGAAGGGAATTGATCTTTTATCTGGCTGGATTTCATTAAACTTTGTCAAAACACTTTTGCTGTACAGTCCAACTTCAAATTCATCAAATCAACTTGAAATTTTACTTCTGCCCTAGTGACAATAATAGCCTAGAAAACCAGGAATCAAACACCAGTACCTTCTACATCATTAAGCACATGGATGTTTTTGTACATACATTTTTGATTTTGATTAATTGTGCCTTTTATGTTCAACTGCAAGAGAAACACAAATAGTGGTAAAAAAGCAAATTAGCCAGGACTGTGGTTATCTTTGGAGACAAAAAAGGAAGGAATGGGGTGTATGTGCTTTAGATTTCTAACAGCACAATCCTAGGCATGTCTACTCAGAAGGAAATCGCATTAAATTCAATGGAACTTACTCCCAGGTAATATTAATTTATTTATTTATATCCCACCTTTTCCATCATGGAACTTAAAGCTGGGTACATAAAGTTCCCAGGCTGTCTCCCAACCAGCAGTGACCAGCCCCAAACATGCTTAGCTTCAACAAAGCTGCAGCACCAGGGGTAGGCAACCTTTTGGGGCTGTGGGCACATTTGGCAATTTGAGAACCACCACAAAATGGCTGCCCTGCAATGCGCGGCAAAGGACAAGCAACCTTTCCAAAAGACTGGGGATAAGGCAGTGGTGGGTTCTGACCTCTAACATACTAAACAACTCCTTTGAACTCATTTCAGCACCAACAGAAACCTATTTCACAGCAATCCCATCAGAAAATTAATAATAATAAAAAAGGTGGGATGGGTAGGGTATCTTAGTGGGTGTCAAGAAACCATGTTTCCTACCCCTGCTTCAGACAATGCCATGGACCAGGGACACAGTCAAAATTATCTTATTTGCCTGAGCTTTAAATTGGTGGTGATACTGGCTTTATTTTTGGATATGAGGTTTTACCGGCTTTGCTCTTTTACTGTTGTTTTAGCTATTTATAATAATGCTGTTGTTTGTTTGTTTGTTTTAAAGGCATTTGTTAATGTTTTTATGTTGCCTTGTACACTGCGTTGAAAGCAGGGTGGAAATAATTCAACAAGAGTAGAAATAATTTTAAATAAAGGAAGTGTTATTTACCACCTTCTTGTTTATCTTTTCCTTTGTCAATTTCATCCTTATTTATTTATTTATTTATTTATTTATTTATTTCATTTATATACCGCCCAATAGCCAAAGCTCTCTGAGCAGTTCAAAAAAATTAAAACCAAAAAGCACACAGTAAAATAGTTAGAAAGTATTAACTTCTGAGATTTCCAAAATAATGTAACTGACAACTGACATAAGTAAAATTATTGATAAAAAGAGGTGAACTACTAGATCAAAGCCATGTTCAGTGCAAAAGCTCCAAATTCTCTACTGATTAATTAAAAAAAAAAAATTAGCATAAATTATGCTAGGTAGCACAAGTACATCAAACTTTACAAACTTTGCAATTAAAAATAACTTTTTAAAAAATTTAAAGTTTCACTGATAACCTAAGCCTAATGATAGGCTTCACACTGTAAGAGTGTAGTGATGCTACAACTCAAAAGACAATTCAGGCTCATTACATGGAATGACTGGCACATACTGTTTGCCTTGGCCGTGGGCTTCCAGAATTTAAAGGTGCCGAGAAAGTGGTAAGTCAGATCCAGGTTTACTTACAAGGAGACATTTACTAAGTACTTACAGCACACAGGCAGACCTAGGGATGTCAGAGAATTCCGCCATGGACTGAAATGGGATCGAATTCCCTTCAGTCTGTGCCGCAGAATCCTCTGCGGAACGGCACCACGAGGTCCTGCAGAGCCAGCAGTCATGTGGCTTTTTTTTGGTCATCCACACAGAGTCGCGAAATTTTCATAAATAAAAACGCAAGGTAATTCCGATAATAAATACCTAAGTTTTTTTTTTTTAAAAAATGAATGGTGCTCACCGCCTTGTTTGTGGGTGTTCTTTTTCAATTGAAATCCTCCCTCTCTGTTTACTTTCAGCCAAAACACTTCCTCCTCCTCGGGGCTTCCCAAAACAAGGCTGCCCGGTGTGCCTGAGCGATGCACTCTTTGTTTAAACCAACGCTGTTTGAAAGAAAGAAAGAAAAAAACCTTTTCAAATGACCATGCCAGTCTGGAGCCCTGCACGAGTATTATTCCCCCTGCTAGGCTTTCTAGTTCCACATCCAGCGTTGTTGTTGACGTTGTGAGGCTAAAATGGAGAGGGGAACTGACTCTGTGCATGTCTACTCAGAAGTAAGTCTTACTGACTTCAATGCAACTTACTCCTACACATGTCAGCACCCCACTTGCCCCCAGCTCAGCTTTGTATTTCTACATCCAGCTCATTATCGAACTTCCTGTTAGTTATCTCACTGGGTGACTCTGGGCTGGACTCTAACCACGAGATCATACTTCTGTTATGAAACTCATGAAGAAAAAGAGACAGTATAATGGAAAGTTCTTTCTGAAGCAGTCACACTTCACTTGTACAAATGCAGCATGAAGGGAAAGATCAGCAACCTTCTCTTTGTTTGAATAAAAAGCACACTCTGCACATGCTCAGGGAATGGACAAAATGAGGAATAAACATACCAGGGAATATGAAGAACTATATTCTTCCATTATGTGTGTGTGTGGGAGGGGAATCTCCCTCAGTCCAGCTGTTCCCTGGAAAAAACCCCGCCCATTCACCCAAGGGTCTTCTGAGATAACTAACAGGAAGTCTGATAATGAACTGGACGTGGAAATACAAAGCTGAGCGGAGAGGAGAACCAACTCTGTGCATGTCTACTCAGAAGTCTTACTGAATTCAATGCAACTTACTCCTACACATGTCAGCACCCCACTTGCCCCCAGCTCAGCTTTGTATTTCCACATCCAGCTCATTATCAAACCTCCTGTTAGGGATGTACGAAAGTCACTTACCTGTGACGAAATTTGATTCGCGGTGGGGGAGAGGCACTCCGTCCCTCCCCCCCGAAATTCTGGCCAGGGGGGAGGCGCCCCGTACCTCCCCCCCGAAATTCTGGCCGGGGGGGAGGCGCCCCATCCCTCCCGCCGCAAATCCTGTCCTGCCGGGTCTGAAAATGGCAGCGGCCATAGCCGCCGCCGTTTGCGTCCCTGCAGTCAGCCATGATAGGCTACGTAAATGTTTACGTAGCCTATCACGGCTGAGTGAAAAAACAAAACAAAACCGCGCGTACGCAAATGGCAGTGCACATGGGCGCCGCCATTTGCGTTCCTTATTTTGGCACGTCTAGTCTACGTAAACATTTACGTAGACTACGGCAAAAATAAGGGGAACGCAAATAGCACAGACGCTACGCTATTTGCATTCCCCTTATTTTCGCTGTAGTCTACGTAAATGTTTACATAGACTAGACGTGCCAAAATAAGGAACGCAAATGGCGGCGCCCATGGGCGCCGCCATTTGCGTATGCACGGTTTTGTTTTTTCACTCAGCCGTGATAGGCTACATAAACATTTACGTAGCCTATCACGGTATTTTTTAAAAATCTAGCCGTGATAGGCTACGTAAATCTTTATGTAGCCTATCACGTTTTTTTTTAAAAAAAACTTGGAAATGGCGGCGGCGGCAGCCGGTCGGAAGACCGGCCGCCGCAGCCGCCGCCGCCAAGGAGGTTCGCCCAAGGTAAGTCCCGTCCCGGGGGGGGCGGGGGGCAGACCGTTTCGCCACTGATTTCGGGGGGCCGAATGCGCTGGCATTCGGCCTCCCCGAGATTCGTGGTGAAATTCTCTGACATCCCTACCTCCTGTTAGTTATCTCACTGGGTGACTTTGGGCTGGACTCTAACCACGAGATCATACTTCTGTTATGAAACTCATGAAGAAAAAGAGACAGTATAATGGAAAGTTCTTTCTGAAGCAGTCACACTTCACTTGTACAAATGCAGCATGAAGGGAAAGATCAGCAACCTTCTCTTTGTTTGAATAAAAAGCACACTCTGCACATGTTCAGGGGATGGACAAAATGAGGAATAAACATACCAGGGAATATGAAGAACTATATTCTTCCATTATGTGTGTGTGTGTGTGTGTGTGTGTGTGAGGGGGAATCTCCCTCAGTCCAGCTGTTCCCTGGGGAAAAAAAAACCCGCCCCCACAGGCACCGGTATCCCTGTGAACTGTTGGAATGCTGGCACACTGGCCATTCTGTGTTGTAGGGTAAGCAGCCAAAGTCAGGAGCAAAAGTTGGTGCACTGCATTTAGTCACAACATGGCGGTAAGCCAACATGGCAGCCAAGTCAATATACCGACACGCCCACCACCCCATCACTGCTGTCATCATCATGACCGCGCCCCCAATGACCCCAAACAATGTGGGGGTTTTGTGCTATGGGAGAAGTACACAGGCAGGCCATGGTGCTTCTGTTGCACAAGCTGAAAAAATACTTCATTTTTTCCATTTGGGGATAACACTGGATAGGTAGGGGGAAATGGCGGGAAAATCACTGGAGGATTACAACATCGTGTAATGGACCCAAAAACTTCCGTGAGTGGCCAATCGTGAGTGTGCGATAAATTGCAGGTGTAGAGATGTCCCTGGTCTTCCATTGTCCCACCTTCATCTGCTCACATCCATCAGGCACTCTGCTGCCATTATTATTCACCCCTATTGTCCCTCTGACCATGTGACAGCTGTCCTAAAACTAGGGCTGTGCACAGACCCACCAATCTGCTTCAGATGCCGCTTCAGATCCTCTGAAGTGACCGCTATGTGCCTCGGATTGATTTGGACCCCCTCCGCTTCAACTCAGATCCAAAGCGAGATTCGGATATCCATATCACCTGTTTTTGGCGTTTTCCCATTGACTTGCATGGGAAAACACAAACAGTCATAACTTTTT
The DNA here is from genome assembly GCF_057233095.1 of Heloderma suspectum. NCBI lineage: Eukaryota > Metazoa > Chordata > Lepidosauria > Squamata > Helodermatidae > Heloderma > Heloderma suspectum. The sequence continues at coordinate 78,950,090 of NC_139464.1, forward strand.
GTTTTAGTTTTTATGATACAGGCATGAAATTTGGGGACCTCTCCACCTCCCTGGAGAGGAGGCCACCTGCCAAATTTCAGACAGTTTGGCCCAGTGGTTTTTGTGCTAGGCGGAGTTAAAATCTGATGTTTTCCACAGAAACTCTCAAAGCAAAGAGCTGTAACTTCTCCCTGTTTCCACACACGCACGTGACACCTTGGCCTCTCCCAGCCCCCATCGAGGGCATTGCACCCCCAAAGCCCAAGCAGTGTGGCCCACTGGCTTGTGTGCTAGGCACAATGGAAATTTGAGTTTTTCCAGGAAAACCCCCAAACCAAAGAGCTGTAACTTCTCCATATTTCCATGCACGCATGTGAAACCTGGGCCCCTCCCAGCCCCCCTTGAGAACATCTCACCCACCAAAGTCCAGGCACTTTGGCCCACTGGCTTGTGTGGAAGGCACTGATGAAATTTGATTTTTTTCCACAAAAACTCAGAAAGCAAAGAGCTGTAAGTTCTCCCTGTTTCCACGGAAGTGCATGACACCTGGGCTCCTTCCAGACCCACTCTAGGGCATCCCATGTGCCAAAGTCCAGGCAGTTTGGCCCATTGGCTTGTGTGCCAGGTGCAGGTTAAATGTGATATTCCCAGAAACTCAGACCAAACTCAGAAGGGAAAGTGTGTTGAAGCAGAGGTCACTATCCCTAATCTCTGCTGCAGGTTTCTTTGAAGTGCAAAACACCCCTTATTCAGGAGAATCAGCGGCTCAGCCTCTCTATAGCTGAATACACACATTACCTGGCAGGCAGCCTGGAAGAGGTTATTTTTTATCTACTTTTGTTTATTTCTAGCACACACTAAATGAGTATTTTGAATGTATCTTACATAGGGATGGCAGAGAATTCCGCCACCGATTTCAGTGAGGCCGAATGCACTGGCATTCGGCCCCCCGAAATCCATGACGGAACGGCCTGCCATCCCTCCTCGAGGATTCCGGAGGGGGGACAGAGCACCTCCCCCCCCACGAACACAATCCGCGAAAATGTAAGTGACTTTCGTACATCCCTAATCTTATACACTATATGCTGTAGTGCCCTGGCTGTTTCCCCCTGCTTAGAGGGCAGTGCCAGCTTGCAGTGATGGCACACAGCAGAGCTGAGATCTGCTCCCAACTCAAAGCGGTGCCACACAATGCTGCCCTGATGTTTCAGGAGAAGAGGAGACACAGACTGCCTGCCTTGAATCTGGGGGCGTACCACACGAGTGGGGAAACAATGGAAGAGGGGTCAGGTGCTGGAGCCTCTTCCTGCTGCTCCTCCTCCAACACACCCTGGAGGATCTCCTCCTCCTCGCCCTCCACCATGCTGAGGATGTCAGACACCTCTGACCTAACATCCATCAGCGGGCTCCCATCTTCCACTGCAGAAGGAGATGCTACTCCGCCTTGGGCAAGAGTGCAACTACTGCACCTGCCCACACCAGTCTCCTCAAACAGTGACCTCCGAGCACTGCAACTGGCCTCCGCGCTCTGCTGCTCTTTCTCCACTGGGATGCACTATCTGCACAAGGGAAGAGAGAACTTGCCTAATGGTGCTGCTAATGATAGCAGCAACTCGCCCAACTCTGCCCCTGCCAGCACCCCAAAGATGCCTCATATTGTGCTGGATTGCTTTGCTACACAGTGGAGTGTAATTGCATAAGAAGGTAATTAATACAAATACTATGAATCTCATGCTTTTTCAACACTGTCTTGAAATTTGGACATATAGTGTTGGTGGAACAACAACCTAGCATGCATGCATGCACACGGACACAGACACACAACAGCTAAAGAAAAGCAGAACTACCTAAGTGAATAATGGGTGTCTTTAATTTATTGGTTTATATTTCATGTTCTTTTATGGAAGGCAGGTTAACTTCAAGAAATACAGGATGACAGCAGAGGAGATAAGATAAGAGCCAAGAGCAAGCAAAGAATAATAAAAAAAACCCTTCTTTAATTTCTCTTTTTGGAAGGATCAACACAGAGAAGACATAGATGGTTCACTTCAGCACCGGGGGGCGGGGGGACCAAACACTACACACATAGGCTGCTATAATATGCCTTTCTTTAAGAATTTAGAAAGCGAGAAAAAACTAAATGCTTGAACATGACTTAAAAAAGGGTGGGGGGAGGAACATGCCCAGGATGTTTGCTTTTAAAAATCGAAATAAGACTGAGGTTTTAAACATCTAAAAGAGACAGAGTTTACAGACAAAAACGACAAGGAAATACAACGGAGGAAGCAGAAGTGTGGATCGTCCTTAAACAACAAACACAGCCTTTTCTGGAGTCCAAAAGCGACATAAACAAACACAGGAATGGCGGGGGAGGGGAAGCATAGCAGCAACAAGCAAGGAAAAACTATGTTATTTTGAAAAAATATGGAAAGGAGAGATGAATATATCTAATACAAATAACAAGTGAGTGGAGGTAGAAAGAAATAGGAGAAGGCGGCTCGAAGGGGTGCTGCAAAAGACACCATCCCAAAGGGGACAGTCGAGCAGGGAGTGAGGGAACAATTCTACTACAGCCAAACTGTTTCCTTTTAATTTAAATATTGAGGAAAGCCTAATAGTGACAAAAAACAAAGAAATAGAAGGAACGACTTCAAGGAATGCACACGTGCGCATGCGTGCATACGATCATCTGCCCATACACAAGCCCTCTCCGAAAGACACAGCTAGTGCAATAACCGAACACAGCCTTTCACCAAAGTATATATACCCCCTTCCTCCACCCGCTCTCTCTGACTGGAAACTGCTAGTGTCGGTTCTGGCCGAGAGTTCCTGTTTACCAAAGCACACTCCCTCCTGCTCCTGCGCTCCCCTTCCCGCCTTCCCCCACCTTCCTGTGTCCACTCACCTTCTCCCTCCCACCTCCTTCCTTCCGTCCCTCCACGTGAGCATTCAGAAGCTGATACATTTTGGAGACCGTCTGTCTGGACTACTAAGGCATGAAGTAGAACTCTGAATATACAAGGCAGAGAAGGCGCTTTGTGTCAGAGTGGACACTGAGCCCATAGAATCCCAGAGCAGTTCTGATTCTGAAGCGGAACAGCCACCCGTGGGAGAGGAGTGCGCTCATCCCTCCCAGGGCTAACAGCTGGCAGAGATTCCTCCCGCCGGCATTCCTGAGATAGATAGCGATCCTGGAAGTGAGAGAGCGTGGGAAGAGGGCTTGCTGGACGCTCGACGCCAATGCAGGGAGCGGCGCCAGATGGAGGGCGCAGAAAGGAGGCGTAGTGCCCGTTTGGCATGCATGCAATGGTTGCACCCAGAGGATCCAAGGGAAAAGGGGAGGGACTCTCCCTAGCCCATAAGTTCAGGGTCTGCAAGTGATTCTCCTTCAAACGGGGACCAATTGTTCCAACCCAGGGCATAGGTTACTCTGCTGCTCATAGCTAGTCACTGATGATAGAGTAATTAAGTTGTAAAAGGAATAAAGCTTTGAAAAGAATCCTTTGTCCGTGTCTGGACTTGGCTACTGGAGTAGACTGAAAGAGGCCGCCAAGGAGCCCGTGACACTTTGTCGGGGAGGGGCGCTTCATTATCGTAAGTATTGGCACACATGACACCAATGGGCACCAATAGTTATGATAATGGTATGATAACGGTATAACTGCTATGTGTAGATTCAGCCTTAGCTTCTTCCCCGTAGATTGAACACCACCATAATAAGCAGCGATCCCTATCACAAAGCAATTATATGTAACACTTGACATAGTGTTTCTGGTACACGCCATCCTAAAAAAATACATGCTGGCACAGCAACGTTTAGGGTCAGGCAAAAGACTAAAATGCTAATATATTCAGTTTGGTCTAGTACATGGGATATTTGGCTACAAATGGATACAAATAAAGTGGATTCCTACCCATACATGTATTTATTGCATGGCCTTCAGCAAGAAACTGTCTCTATTAGCTTTAGTAATCCATCTAGAAAACAAGTGTAATATATTATTGTCATTGTTGTTGTTGAAATTTCTTAGATGCCTTTCTCAGAAAAAAGACTCAAGGCATCTTATAACAAAAATTAAAACATACAAAACAATTTAAAACAGCTAAAACAATTAATAAAATTCCAAGACCCAATAAAAACAGGGGTAAGCAACCTTTTCAGGTCTGCAAGCAGGTCACATGCAGACCTCCGAATAAACCCACTTCGCCTTATTATTTGGGCTTCATGACGAGGTGGTGCACAGCCTCTTTGCACCTTCCCCAGCCCTTGCTCAAGATTCCCCCCACCCTTCTGCTGCCTACCTCTGTGATCACCTCAACAACGACAAAGCTGTAACCAGGAAGCACGAAGTCAGCAGATCAGGAGATTTCTTCTCCCCATCTGACAACTTCCTGCTTCCTGGTTAGGGTTTTGTCACTGCTGAGGTGAGGTAGGAGTGTGGGGGAATCCTGGGCAAGGGCTAGGGAATGTCTGTGGGGGTCAGTGGTCTTGGAGGCCACTGTCAGGGATCTTGGTGTGTGCCAGTGCACCTGCAGGTGCCACATTGCTGACTTCTAAGACAAAACACCTGAATTAAGAAGCCCATCATGTGCTGTAAAATGCCTGGGAATAAAGGAAAGTCTTAACCTGGCACTGAAAAGATGACAATGTTGGTGCCAGATGGACCTCACTGGGGAGACATTCTGCATTTGGGGATGGAGGGGCATCACTGAAAAGACTCTCTCCCTTGTTGCCATCCCCTGAACTTCCTTCAGAGGAGGCATTTGGAGGGCGGCCTCAGATGTTCGTTGTAGTGTACTAGTGTTTGGTTGTAAAATAGAGTTAGTGATAGTATAGTAAACATAAACACATGCAAATCAATACCATTGATTTCAATGGAATTTATAAAGAGAATTAGCCTCCAACTTGGAACAGTACATTACTACCATCTACACCATATTTCTACTTGCCCTGCACGTTTGTAATCTTTATTTTTAAATGCTTTTGAATCCATCAGGCCATATATATATTAATTCTAGTTTGAAACTATTAGGAGAAAGGCATTTGTTAACACTTGAGAGAAGGGCAAAGATAATGGTATTGATTCCTTTAATTAAAAACAGCAGAAATTATAGATTCCTTTGCTTGGCTTGCTTGCTTTGGATGTGTAACATTTTGTATTACTGTCTATAAAGTACAGGCCAGTGATCAAATACATTACTTCCCATATAGTGCCTTTTCTTTCATTAGTTACATGAATATTGGATAGATTCTTACAAAATTAACAGCACAATACACACTACCAACATTCAGCTGTAATCCTTAATCCAGTTAATTCTAACTGTTCGAATTTAACACAGTTTAGACCCATGTAAATGAAATGAAATATATGACTTAAGACCAGCATTGTCATTACATTTACACCTACCATAACACCCCATTATCCAACTTTGTCATTTGAAGCTCCTCATAATCAAATTTTAATATATATTCCAGATATCAACATATATAAACTGTGTGGGAATGTAAGTAAGACAGATAGACAAACACAAGGTTAAATAGAGATATTTTATTAGCATTTTTTCCCAAAGCTTTCAGGACCTAGACATTTTTATATCTTCACCCGACCCCATCCATTCCAAGATGTCCTTCCAAGGTGTGATTTTTTTCTATATCTGTTCAGTGGGTATGATACTGTTAGAAGGATGCGAATGGTTACATACAACTGGCTGAAAATCCCTAGAGTGATCTGGTGCTGTCTTATTGCTTAGTAATGAACCTCCTGCATGGTCTGAAGCACTGTACTCCACCCACACTTATAAATGCCCCTGGTTTGATTGTGGCTATTTGTGAAAATATAGCATGAGGATTCAGTTAGACATATCTGAAATTGACCATGGGGAGAAGATAAGACTGAGATATAGATTACTCAGTCAATTGTGACTCACTGGAAAAAAAATTCCTTCTCCAGATCAATATTCAAATAATGCATGATATATAAGAGATTGAGAGGGGGGGGGAGGAATTTCAGAGCACAGCAGTTTTAAGTATTCAGAAAACAAATCACTACCAACAAAGCAGAATCACATAAAACAAGCCCTCTGTGCCAGCTGTACACTTCCAAAAATTTCATTCATTAAAAAAGGTCAAGAACTCAAAGTACTGGAACTATCTGAGATTTTACAGAAATTTTCGGAAGCTTAATTACTCATGACATTTACTATGTACTTCCGTCCAAAACTAACATTTCACTGATCTTATTTACTAGAAGTCATTTTCTCTGAGCATTCTGCTGTATGGGCCATGCATTTCGACTGCTGCAATATTGTTTTGGAAAACTTTTAGAGTAGTCATGTAGATGTGTTGCTATGGGGGGGGGGGTCCTATGTTCTCAGAATCAGTGGATATTTTTACATGTTTTATGCTTTCTATTAAAAGCATAAAACATGCTTTTTTATTGTAGCTATTGACAGCTACAAAGAAAAATAATTAAAATTTTCCACAATAGTTATTCAACTATGAAACTGAAATAGTTTTACTTTCAACACCTTTACGTAGAATTTTCTCTAACTTCCAAACATATGTTCTAATGCAGTGCACAGACCGATCTGATAGCAATCCCTCTGATAAATGTTGTCAAGCCAAGACTGTTGGCTTGACAACAACAAGACCGGGGGGGGGGGGGTCTTGCATCCTCTGATGTCGCTGGACATAGAGCAGGGGTAGGGATTTTTTTTGGTCCAAGGGTCATATTAGCTCCAAGCAAGCACGTTGGGGACTACAGCCCAAAGTAGGCAGAGCCACCCCCCGCTGTTGGCATGCAGCCCCTAGTGTGCTTGCCCAAACACAGATACATGATTCACATACACACACCATAGAAAGGCAGTGAACTGCCCATGGAGGAAGAGTTTGCTCTCTTCCTCAATGGGCAGTTTGCTGCCTTTCAGAGCAATCAGCACAGGGATAGGGAACCCCCCCACAGGCTTAATCCAGCATGCAGTTTCGCCATCTGGCCCACAGTGCCTCCCAGGATTTCTCCAGGGAGCGGGGCTGGGCCTTGAGGCCCTGTGCCCAGGAGGAATCCTTGCTGTTATCTCTAATATGTGATCAGAGATAACAGGGTGAGGGGGGATTCTCCTGTGCACCAGTCCCCCTTCCATTGGGAGGGCAAGCAATGTGTATAACAGCAGGGATGCGAGCGCATGAGGAGCCGGGGACTCAACCGGCCATGGAAGGAGCAGCTCCTCCTAGCTCTGGCCAAGTCATGCTTTGCGTGCCTCTTGCTGCCCTTGACTGGCAGGACAAGGAGCATGAGAAGGAGACACCTGATTTGGCCAGCTCCTCACAGTGCCAGGTGAGTCCATTCGGACATATTTATGTCTTTCTAGATATGAAGTCAAAGTAGCAAACAGCACTTGTGAGCCAATAAATACATGCAGTCACATTTTATATAAATGGTATATATGTAAACAAAGCTTTAACAGAAGTCCCAAATTACTATGTTGTTTGGACCGCTAGATTCCAAGTAGTGAGTCAACATACAATTTTATTTTATTTTAAAAAGAAAAGAAATAAAGACTTTGGCAAGCAAAGGAGAGGGATTAATTCTATACCAGCCTTGTAAATAATACAACAGTTAGTTGCCTGAAAAAAAATTAATAGCTTGCATTTCCATGCTGGCTGTGGAGGAAGGTAAGCTTCCTCCTCTACGGTCAACATTGAGATGCAGGCTACTAGCCTCTTAGCATGCTACTAAAATAACTTCTACCAAGCAGGCAAGCAGACTGGCGGAGAAGGGATGAAGTGATGTGTTCCCCCTTTGCCAGCCCACTGTGTTTCCATGCTGGTTGTGGAGGAAGAGACTTTCCTTCATCTGCAGCTTGCACAGAAACCAAGAAGGCTGGTGGAGGGATGGAGCGATCTATCCCTTCTCCACCAGTCCGCTCACTCACCTGCATGGAATTCCATACACTCACCAACAAGGAATTCCTGCTTGCCTATGGCAACCAAGCCCAAGGTCTAATATGTAGACCAACAAGGTCTAGTATGTAGACCAAGTCTACATACCACAAATGTATCCTAGTACTAAACTAATGTAACTGCAATGGGTCCTCCAAAAATTCATGGGATTTGTTGTTTAGTCAGGTGCGAAGAGTTCTGTTAGAAACCTATTCCCACAACTGATACCCATCTCACACACAACTACAATTCCCACACAGTTCCATGTACTGGATGTAGATCTGCCCTGAAGGGGGAGGGAGAAGGAGAAAGAAGGGCATAAATGTTAAAAAACACACACCTAAAACTGGATTCCATTTGATGTGAAATGTGAATCCTGAATTTGAAGCCACTGAAGACTACTGGTTGTGATCTCAATACCTGTTTTCTATTAACCAATCAGTCTTGGTTAATAACATGATAATAATTCTAATCTGCGTGAATTCATACAGCAGCACATATTTATAAGATTTCAATAATTCTTTCCTTATTCATAACGTTGTAGTACTTTAGGTTCTTAACCTTTTGATGAATGGAACTTCAGTTTTATACTACCTAGGCAGAAAATTCAAGAGAGATCCACTTAGACATGCAACACTTGCTTTTAAGGAACGTGGAAAGGTCATTTCTTTTACTTAATACTCTAATAGGACACGAACGTATCAGAATTAAGTGAACTGTGAAATAAAGGTTGCTTTTACATAGCCACAAATTCTAGTCCATTTCAACTTCTTTTGAATGTTATGGCTTGTTAGAGATTATGATGTGTTTTAGGAGCAAAAGTACTGGGTTTCTTCCTAACACCATCATGGCACTACACCCAATTTAGCATTACTCTCACAGTATGGATATGCTCTAGAGGTTTTGTAGTCATTGTAGGTGAATAGTAGAGACACTAGCTATGTAAGGAGGAACCCATCAGATAAGGCTTTTATGACACCTTCACCCTGCCTCATTCATGGAAGTTTATGGGGGAGGTCCAGACGTAGTCGTCTTCTATACTTAACCCCCCTCCCACCATGTTTTCCCATCACTTCTTTCATCTTTTTTCTTAACGCAGAAAATTCATTAAGGAAGAAAAGACAGAACAGCTGCACAATGCCTTCTGGTTGCCACTAGTGCTAGGAGCCAGGGCTGAACCTCCTATGAAATGGGGTGAATCGCCACCTCAGGCAGTGGAGCGGGAGGAGCTGCAAATTTTAATCTCCCCCACCGACTCCCACACGCATCAGGAGGGCCCACCACCTCCATTTGCCACAGTGGGAGGGAAGGCCCAGCAGGGCTCTCTGGAGTGGTTGCCTGCTCGGCCATGGTGCTCCGGAGAGCCCCGTCAGTCCCACTTTCCTGCTGTGGTAAACGGTGCAGCGAAAGAGCATCCAGTGGATCCCCCCGAAGCAGCTCCCCACCAGAGCAGCTGCTCTGAATGAAACAGAGGACAGGTGGCTGCTCTTAGCCATCCGCCATCTGGCTCACACTGAGAATCTGTGGAGTGAGCCAGGGGGTGGGCCTTTCCAGAGAGCTGGCCAGACCAAACTGTCTGGCTCTGAGGTGACCTCCGGGGAGTTCCCTCCCAAGCTTGGCTCTGAGGAAGGACCCCCTCAGAGTCAGGCATTTCAGCCAGCTGTCCAGAGAGCCTGCCTGCCCTCTGGTTCATGCCAAGAGTATCCAGAGGTCAGGTGGTGGTGAGTGACGTAAAAGTAAAGGGGTGGAAGACATGGCACAGTGTGAAAGCAGCAGGGGGTGGTGGTGATGGTGATGTGGCAGCGAAATAAATATGTGTTCTCCCACCTCAGTCTGACAGGACCCCTCTGTCTGGAAGCACCCCTTATCACATCTGATCTGTATTGTTTATATTAAAAATATCTAACAAGGTATAGGGACAAACTGAAGTTATGTTTGTACACTGTCAGGGCCAATTTACACATTAGATTAATCACATTTATTTAACAAAAAGCAGCCATAAGTGGGCTTTGAAATAAAGGTTGTAGTCACATAACCAGAGATCCCAGCCCATTTTAACTTTCCCCTCAGGACTGTAGCACTGGGGAGAGGGGACTTAATACTCCCACATGGTGCCATTTTCCTGCCAAAAATTACTCTGTCCCTATTCAGAACAGAGCTTTGGGAAAGTATCAGCAGGGAGGGGGATTTTCAGTGGGAAAACAACACAGGGGGAAAAGGTTAACAGCCCTTTACACAGTTCCAATCCGTGCTGCACCTGCCGCACCCCGCCCCTCCCCGCCCCGCCCCACCCCGCCCCACTATGGCTTTTTGTTAAAGAGGCATGGAAGGTCCTGAGCACACTATTTTGAAATACAATTAAAGTTAACATGGAGTTTTACTCTTAAAATATAGCACAATCTTATGCAGGTCTACACAGAAGTAAGCCTAACTGTCTCTCTCACACACACAGCAACCAGTGCCAGAAATATGGTTCCATTTCAGTTCAAGTGGAGTCTTAGCCTTTTGTACAGGTCCAGCTTGTTCCAAAAAGTTTTCCAGTGTCTAACAAATCTAAATCACTCCTCCCAACACCACTGACTCAATCAAGCTTTGAGCCCCATAAGGTGCAATCGTATGCATTTTTTGACAAAAAAAGGCCTGCAACTCCCAGCATGCCCCAGCTATGATGGCACATGCTGGGTGTTGTAGGCCTTTTTTTCTATCTAAACATGCATAGGACTGCATCCTTAAGCTCTGCCTGTCTAGCTGGCCCAGTGCATGGAACAGGAAGCATTTCAGAGATATCTATTTTGTAGGTCCTGGATTTCAAATTCCTCCCTAATCAATTTTTGCTTGCAGGATCATATGACTACATTTCCCATATCTGTGGTGCCAATGGGCATAATAACCACCGATTCTTCCCGAGCACTATCTACCAGACTATCTAAATGAAGTATGGCATGTGCAACCCTTGCATCATGCAGTCAAGTTACCATGCAGTCTACAAAACCATTACAGATACCTTTCTGTGTTTCTAATGATCAAATTGCCTACTACCAGGACCTAATATCTCCAACGGTGTATCCTTGGCATAAGAGGAGGTCAGTTTGTCCTGTAAGAAATGGGTATCTTCAAAGGGATAATTTCCCGCTTCCTCAAAGTGACAGCCCTCATTCTCCATGACGGCAGATGAGCTGTCATCCTGAGATAAGATGCAGCTATCACATCCCAGAAAGCCTCCTCTACAAATCTCTCTGCATTTCTCTGCTTCTCTAGGTCAGCTACCTCAGCTTCAAGGGAATGAACTTTTTCCCTAAGAGCCAGGAGCTCATATACACCCACAATGTGAGTTGCATGAGAAGGGGGATTTGAGAACGATGATTTTTATCAGGGAAGTGGACAATAGGTAGTGATAAATGAGAGGATATGGGCAGTTTGAGCCCTTCTGGAAATTCAAGGAACTGAATCAAAGGGCTTGTTTGCATATCACCACAGTCCGCTGTGGCTTAATTTACCCATGGGAGCTGTTGTGTGGTACCAGGGTTATTTGCAATGGGTTATTTGAGGGTTGTCTAACCCTCAAACAACCCCTCCAACCGGGTTCGCACGACACGACAAGCCATGGCAAGCCAGGCGCTCGCCTGCGCCATGAAAAAATGGTGCCCAGCATGACACAACAGCCCACCATGGTTTAATTTACCCGCGGGGGCTGTCATGTCATGTGAACCAGGTCACTGTCTGCCTACTTCAATATGCACTCTTCTAAACTAACACTCAATTCTAAACTAAACAATTCAGTTTTTAACTGAATTAAAAACTGAGCATTTAAGATGACCTAAGTTCTACACCTGCACTTGAGCTTATAAAAGCTTATAATATATAGCCATAGTTATAGTAGAGGACAGACTAAGAGGACTGAGTTGCCTAGAGGATATTGCAGGACCCTTTCATGAATTTTCATCTTTCAGTAAAAACAGTCTATATAGCCCATTCACTTATGAAGATATGGACAGTATTTTACCTAAATGGCTGGTAAATCTATCTTGGCTTCCAATGTTCTGGCTAACAATGCAAAAGTACTGGAACAAGCACTTGACATATTTTATTTTCTTTATTTTATTAACATTCCTTAACAAATTAACAGTGCAATCCTATACATGTCTACATGTAAGCCCCACTGAGTTCAATGAGACTAACTCCCACATAAGTGCCTATTGGTTTATAGCCTAAATAAATTTATAAAACGAAATGCAAAAAGAGAACGCATTCTCAAAGGTGCTGAACAGAAACTTAAATAACTTTATAATCTCCATCCCAGTGTGTCCCACTACCACAAGTCACAAGATAGTATAAATGCAAAGCCCCCCTTAAGAGGATATAAATTCTTGGGTTGATGTTTTTGGCACAAATAATCAGGTTTTAGGCTCACAGTTATGTATCCATATGAAAAGTGGGTTAATGATGGGGTGGGATACATACAGCAAGATGATTAGGTATTCTAATTATACAGATCCTTCCCAAGCTATCTCTAGGACATTTTAATTAAATAAATAAATATTTAAAGATATCAGCTCTTATCCTCCTAGCACATACACCAGCAGGAGTGCCAGGATTTTCCAGTTAAAACATCACATAATAGCGTAAAACCCCCTCAGGCTTCAAATTAGGGCCCTCCTGCATGGGTTCCAAGCCTTAGAAGAGCTACAAGTTGTCCCGACTTAATTATAGCTTGTTAAATTGACAATTTAAATTGCTAATTCTTTTCTGAAGTCATCTGAGAAGTTACCAAAACATGTGACTGAGATGCTCTTTTCATATCCAAAGTGTTTTGAATAAAATATGCCTTATACATAAAGAATATTTGAGTGCTGACAAAAAAGTATACAATTCAAGGATTTGTATTTTCCTGATGATTAAGAAAAATGCTGTAATCATAGTGTTTCCTAATTGAAAATTATGAACAAAAAGCACCATATTGCCATCTTACAAGCTGGATGTGAAGAACATCCCAACCAAGCAACAAACCAAAACATTTAAAAGCTTTCCTATTAATTCACTGATGATCTAGATTAATAGGTCTCTATTTTTATATTCAGTGCCCAATCACATGGGAAAAACAGAATAGATAAGGAGGATGTAGGCAATACAATTTAGTGAGACAAGAAAATCCGATTGTGTGATAGATATAAGGCCTTGCCTTTAAATCACATTTAAGTGTCTCACTCCCTACAATATTTTTTAAATCCTTGTCAAATAACTAGATTTTTATTGCACATCTTAATCAGAGGCTGAACACATTTCTATCTATCTCTCTATCTCTCTATGTGTTGGTTCATCACCATCTGCCACTTATAGCAACTGCAGATACGAAAATTTCAATTCAATAAATGCACTCGGCACTCCAACTAAGCTATCTTTCAAATTTAGACATGAGACTTGAATTCCTTTTCAGTGTTCTTCAACTCTGACCCAGCTCTACCCCCTCCTTCACTGAAAAGGGCAAAGACAACAGCCCAGCAAGTGGGACAGGCAAAACAGACCTCCTTTGTTCACTTTTTCCCTTTCAGTTTTCTATTGAGGTAAATAGCTGAAAAGCTCAGCCAGCCCTCAGTGCTTCTGAAGAAAGCAATACAGCTAGCCTGAAACTACGCCTACTGAACAACATATAACAGTATTATGAAGCTTGTGGGACATCATGTTAGTCTTGCAATGTTTTGAAGGTTAATTGACAGAGTGAATACATATTTATTCACATATTCTAAACATATAAACAAGGTAACAATACTTTAAATCTTATACTTCATAAAACTGATTTAGTGTTATTTTATATTACATCTACTGAATTTTTTGAATTCTGTCTTCCCACTCAAGAAGGAAAAAGCAAATTCAATGCATATTACATATGACCTCATACATTATTCCCTCAGCTTTCACTGCTGAAAAACACATTTTGTGTGTGTGGATTTTTGTGTGGTTTCTATTCTGTTCATAATGCACAATAAAATGCTAGGCTCAAATCCACCATCATCCTTCCTAATGTCACTTGCCTTTACGCTCCTCACCCCACCACAATATATTTGGCAATTTGACAATTGAAAATATGATGACTACAATATGCTAATTTAAAGAGTGATTTAGAGCAATTAAGGAAATGGCACATCAGTGGGCATTCAATACGGATTTATTTACTATTGATTTTCTCTGCTGAATATGTAATTTGAGCTGCTTAATAGCCACAGCCAGCCTTTTTGTTTTGGTCATCTGGTGCTTCTAAATACTCAAATGGACTCCATGGGTTAAAAAAAAAATCACATCCACTGAGTTTTGATTTTAACCTTACAGACCAATGGAACAGCTCAAAGATGACACTACATCAGTTCCTTTCACTCTGTTACATTCGAAAAGTTAGCACTTATGCTGTTGTATCTGAATAATCACCACAATGCAGCAGATGTGTATTAACACACCTTCACAGACTTAAGCTTCATGGGTTGGATCCATTAATGGATCTACCTTCCATTCATGGAAGGGCTCTACTCATTGAAGGTGCCTCTGCCTGATTTTTTGGATCTTCCCAAGCCCCTGCACCACCACTCACCTCATTCAGCAGGGTCCTCAGACCTTGTGTGCAGCATTTTCAGGGGGCTGGAATGGCTGCTGTGGGGAGGACAGGGTGGGGAAGTTCTCTTCCACTAGCCCAGTTGCACATGCCTAAATCAAGACCCAGCCCCCCATCTATACTGGAAATATGTTGTCTCCATATATAAATGTGTTTTTTTTAATTAAGTTTTGGCTTCCTCACAATCCCTAGCTCAGAACTGAAGTTCCATATGTGCTCGAATGTTGCACACAAGCTCTGAGATGTGCAAGAGCTTCCCATTCACTTAAATGCTGCCCTCACAAGTGAACCGGCTGTGAAAGTCCTTTCAGCTTGCAGAAACGTCAAATGCTCACTGAAGTCGTTGCATGAGTCTCTGGATCAGGCTGTCTCTCTTTAAAATAAGTAGCCAATCCGACTGTATCTGGAAAACAGTTAAGCTTTGTGATCAGGGCCAGTCACAGATACTGTCACATATGAAGGAGAATATCACATGTGGCACTCCGCCCCACTCATTTTTGAAAATGACACACAGAAGGGATATTTGAGGCAAGAAGAAAGTGGTCCTCCCTTTGGAACCCTGCCTGACATGGCTGCTTCATGTTGCTTGATGGGCCTGTCCTTAACAGCCTGATCATTAAGTGGTATCTTCCTCTAGTCTGCATGCAGACCTTCTGAAGCCAGTCAGATAACCACTATGTGCCAGGGAATAAGGTTTGGTCCTAGATATTCTAGAGCAACTGACAAGTTGATTTATATTGAGTTCAATTGCTCAATCACAAGAAAGAAATTCCTGTTATGGATATCAGTGTTATATCACAGGTCAGAAATCATGACTTGTTTTGTAACCACCATCTTGTAAATTGTGTTATGCACTAATGGTTACTAACTAAGAGGAGGTCACTTTAACATAGGTGAATGAACTGCTCTGTAAAATACCTTTACATCAACAGCAAATTTGTTTTAACCCTATGCAAACAGATAATACAGTCATTTGGTTTAAATATAACATCTGCATTGTATCTACAAATGAATTTCCAATCACTCCAAGTTTTAAACTAGCCTCTTAAACGGTTTTCATAATCTGCTTGCCACCTTGTTCTTCAAGCTATTTGCACTAACACTATTTGTGAAGAGTTCAAGATAACTGAGGTTTGGGGATCCTATCATAGAGATTCCTATATCATAGTAATACCATTTTAAAATTAAGACATAATAAAAATCTGTTGGCCAAGTAAACTATTCCCCTTAAAGCAGGGGTGGGGAACTATTTTAAGGTGGGGGGGATTGCCCCCCACCAGGCTCTCTGTGGGCTGGATGATGTCAGTGGGCATGGCCACACTCTGTGACATCATGGCCCCCACCCTGCCCATTTTGCCTTTCTCTGATGTTGAGAAGAGCAACTTTTCCCAGTGCAGTCGTCTTCAGGGTGGTGAGAGGTGCATGAAGGAAAACCCAGCTGACACTGAGAAGAGCTCCTCCCAATCAAGTTGGGTGCCTCCTTTGCATGACATTTGTTGTCCCAGTGGGCACAGTGAGCAGAATGGTCAACTCCCCAATTCATGTGAACCCTCATTACTACTGTTATTTCCAACCTGCATCAGAGAAAACAGGCCAGATTACCCTGTGTGCTGCTCTCTCTCCCAATGGCACCAAGGAGAGTGCCGTATAGGGGAATTCAGAGATCAAGAGCAGGGATTCCTTCAGGGACCACCATGGACCAGGTGGGGAACCTCTGCTAGCATATTAGGCCCAGGGGGCGGAAGCTCCCCATTCCTCTCTTAAAGGTATGCAATTCTAAGAAATGAAATATTTCATTTTTGTCACCTTGTAATATCAAGCAGTTACTTATTATTTCCATTATATATAAAGTGGCCACAAAAGACAAAGGCATAATATGATTATTCATTCACAGTACAATCCTATGCTGACTGAAAAGCAAGTTCCAATTAATTCAATGGACTTGCTTCCAGGTCAGTGCATATAGGACTGCAGCCTCAGCCACTGAAAGCCACAGAAGCATTCCCTGACTTCAGCAAGATTACAAAATCCTTATAAAGCATGTGTGGGCAACATGTGGCCCATAGGCCGCATGCACCCCCCGCACGCCCCACTCCTTAAAAAAAATAATAACAAAGGTATAAAAATCATTCCATAGCATATGAAAGATGCAAATTAAACTGGGTCTCATTAACAACTACCAGAGAAATACAAAATCTTGGAATGAAATCACTATCTCTGCATCAGTGGATGGTTTTGTAGGGAAAATAAATAAATAAATACTAAGCAGGGGCAGCCCTGGTTAGTACTTGGATGGGAGACTGCCTGGGAATCAGGCTTCCTGCAATGAGCAGGGAGTTGGGCTCGATGGTCTTGTAGGCCCCTTCCAACCCTATGATTCCATGGTTCTATGATATACGGGCTGAGATCGAAAGAGTTGATTTAGGAGCACCTGGTGGGTTTTTTAAAAAAAATTCCAAGGTCCTGACTTCCATACTATTTCACAAACTTTTTGGAACTTCCTTCAGCTTTAAGAACTGTTTAGCATGCAGGCTAGAGTCTACTGTTCAAGAAAAACAAGTCTAAAGCCCTCTTGGGTGTCCCAAACTAACTGCACACTTATTTAGGTAGCGGCTATAATTTGCAACATGATCAACCTTCTATTAGTAATAGTGTACACTATCACCTGAAACATCTGTATGTTATTCAAGTGGTAGCAAATATTATATGAGGTAGCAAAGAAAACATCTCTCTCTCTTCATAATCAACATAAGTACTGTATTTTTGAATAAGACACAGGAATCTGAACTCCAATACATTTTTATTTTCAGATGACGCTTTTCGTGTCCAAAGACCCATTAGCAGACCAAAGTCAAGTTAATTAACACTTGCAAGCTGACTGCTTGCATTCTTGACTATTTCTTACAGTAAGTGTCAAAGGTGTGGAAAGTAAATACAGGCAGAGCAAATCATCTCAGCATGTACTGTACGTTTTATTGTTTCACAAATCCAATTCAAGCTGTAGATTTACATATCAGCCCCTTTGGTTCAAGGGGTTCAATATAACAGCTATTATATACAGGAATTCTAGACGCCAAGACATTCTTCTGCACCTTAGGTCACAATCCTATTACTTCTGTGCCTGATGCTCCTAAGCCTCCAAATTCCAGTGCAGAGCGGGAGGAGCAGCAGAGGTGATCATCGCCTTCACCGGTCCTCCTATTCTGCATTTCAGCTAGACGGGCTTTTTTGTCCATCTAGCTGGGGCACATCAGAAGACGATGGAAGAAGGCTGGAGAGGCCTTGGGATAGCTCATATCCCAGGCTCTCCAATCCCCTCCCCGCCCATCAAAACACCTCCTCTACCCCCATCTGAGGTTGTCTTCCTGACCTCGGAGAGGCAGCCAGCGTGGTTTTTTCCATGCTGGCTGTGAGGAGGGGGGGTGTGGAGTGCAGATTTCTAGCTCCAAGGTCAAAGCACTATCTCCAACCTCAGATCTGGGAATCTTAAGTATCCCATGGCCCCCCAGACACTGTCTAGGGGCCATAGGGTTGCTCTCCCCATTTGCTTCTTTCCCCCTTTCAATAATACATGTAAATTACATATCATATACACCCATGCCCAAGCATTTAAGGAAAAAGTGCGAAGGAAGATAAAGGAGACAATTTGTGAAGGAAAAGAAATCTAAAAAATCATAAATCTCCTATTTATGAGATTAGGTTTTTGGAAAAATAAAACTGGCACACACTTTTAATTCAGACTACAGCCTGTCAATCTGGTCAGGAGCCGAGCACGGGCTTTTGTGGTCATCTTGACTCAGGTACATAGTGTTCTCCCACAACTGATTCTAATACCAAGTGAACCTGCTCTTCTTTCCCCTCACCCCTTCCCAAATCTGTACTATCAGGATTCCGCGTATCGCCCTCGCACAGATGGAGGAGGAAAAAAACACAACACTCTTGTAGCCTGCATGGGCCTCTTAAAACCCTAACCCGCGGCTGAGTTCGCTTGCTTCAGCATAGACAGCTCCTTCCTCCACGCGTGCAATCGCAGCGGCTGCAAGACAGAGCCTGAGCCAAATCAGGCGGGGTCCCGCCTGGCGCGCGGTGGAGCCTGCTGTGTTTGCGGGAGTCGGAGAGCTCTGCAAAGCAAGCAGCCTGTTGCCCTCTTCAGGGTGTCTGAAATGGCGACTGCTGTCAACCTCCGCCCGGCTGGTGACGTGGGAGAACTCCGTGTCAGGAAATCATAGCAGGCAGGGCTCGCCTCCTGACCATCACCCCCTGGTCCAGGGGAAGGGAGGCGAACCCCGCCTGCCACGATTTCCTGATCGGCACAAATCAACAGCTATGCACCCAGTCTCCCCAGAGGCTTGGGCAGCAGAGCAGACACTCCCCAGTAAAGCCAGCGCCCCGCGTTCATAGGCCACCCGCGCATGATTCCCGCGGGGAATCAATGAATGAATGATCGCAGCCGCTTCCCCCAGAGGAGCAGACACCTGTAGCACACAAAGGTCTCCTCCGGAGCAGGCAAGCCCAGCTGCAGCCTCCAACAGACTCCACCAACGACAACTCCCGTCTCGCTTGCCGAAGAGGGTGGGCTGCTGCATCGAGCCTGCCTGTCACACGCGGTGCATGTGCAACGAAGGAGGCACACCCACACAGCGAGCGAGCGAGCGAGCGAGAGACGGGTCCACCTCTGCCATCACGGTTCCAGCACATCAAGGACGCGCCGGGCCTCGGGGCCCCCTGAGTTGTCGCCATGCCTTCGCCTGAGCTTAAGAACTGCTCCGGCCTGATTCAAAACAAGCCTGAGCTTAAAGGCAATGGGATCATTCCCGACATCTCAGACTTTACGTCTGTAAACCAGAAAAGAAGAACGGGGGAGGGGGAGATAGATGCGGGGCGAGAGGAGAAGAAAGAGGCATGCCTGGCTGTCCCCGGGCTCTCGCTTGTCAGCTGTATCGCATCACTGCACGCAGGGCGATTTCTGCGCCGCGCGCTCGGGCGGGCTTGCACGGGGTCGTCCCCGCTGCTCCACTTTCCCTGGCTGACCCTGCTGTGGGCTCCTTAGGTGGACCACACGGTGTTACATAATTCGCCTCGCCCCTCCAATTTCTGGTAACTGGCGGTGGGTGGTGGGGTGCCTGAGGGCGGCTCTGCGCATGGCAGAAGAAGAGTCGGATGAAAAGCGGTGGGGCTGGGCAGAGTTGGAAAACCGGCCCTCCCTGCCGGCTGCTTCCCCGGACTCCAGCGGGTGGATCCCGCCAGCCAGGCTCTCCCCGCAAGGCGGCTGCTGCTGGTTGCCATGGGGAGCGGGCGGCGAGGGAAGGAGAGCCGGGCAGGCTCGCCGCCGAAGGAGCAGCGCCGCGCCGCGCCGCGCCGCGCCGCGCCTCCCAGCGCCTTCGCCCTGGCGAGGGGCTGCGTGCGGGGCTCGCGCAGGGTGACAGTAGCCCCCCCGCCCGCTACTGCTGAGGAACCCCCACCCACCGACCCACGCACTCCCCCCGAATGCTCCGGACTCACAGGTGGCGGCGGCGGCGGCAGCCTCCGGTGTCAGGGCGGGGCGCCGTGGAGAGCGCGCCTCTTTCTCCTCAGCGGGAAGCCGGCCGCTCTTGTGCACGCTCCGGCAAGCTTGTCGAGAAGGGCTCGCTCAGGCGAGGCGAGGCAAACTGGCGCGCGCGTGCGCTCCCGAGCCTGCCGCCTTCCTCGCCGTGTCGGCTGGACCAGCCCAGCGCGCGCGCTCGCCCGCCCGCCCGCCTGAAGAAAGGGGGCGGGAGGAGAGGGACGAGCGCGTGCAGAAAAGCCCCCCCCTCCCCCTCCGACGCGCCCGCGCGCGCTGGGCCCTGGTCAGGCGGGGAAGCTTCTGCCGCGCCGTCTGACAGGGCGCGCTCCCCCCGCCCTCACAGCGCCGCAACGCGCGCGCGCGCCGCCCCCCCCCCCCGTGCCAGTCTGAAGACCAACCCTGTGAGGGCGTCCGTCAGAGTTTGCCTCCCTTCCCCATGTGCCTATTTGGCTCACTTATGTAATGGGTGACGGCAAGAGGCAGGAGTGTGTAAAAGCAATTGTTGATTAGACCGCCTTTTTCGAAGCCTATTATTTGGTAGCAGCAGAATTACATGTGCCCTTTTAATATCTGTATGGGATATAAAACACTCTAGACAAACACAGCCTAGGTCAGGGGGTGAGCAACTCTCATCATCCATCCCTCACCTTTGGCTATGCTGAGTAGGGCTAATAGAGCTATAGGCCAAAACACCTGGAGGGCCACATATTTCCACCCTCCAGCCTAGGCAATATGTTAGCATGAACGTGTGGGATTTGTGAACTGCTGCTTGAGTAGTAGGTTTATAAGGATACCCCTGTACCTGTACATTTTGTGTGCTGTGTATTTTTGTAATATTCTAAATAAAAATAAAACTACTTCCAGTTTTAGGTTAATGAGCCATGAATTTGTATATATTTGTGCGTGTGTGTGTGTGTGTGTGTGTGTATAAACAGCCTTCACGTTGAAAATGGTCAGGCTGACCTTGCACAGTTTCAGCCAATGTAAATGCGCACTGATGTAACTGCGCACAATCTGAGACAGTGGTTAGAGAAGTATATAGCCATCCATATTGAAATACGCATCCCACCCATGTGTGTGTAGTGTATACAGCTCTTCAGAATAGACTGCTCACCTCTAGCTATATTGTTGAACTGCAGTAAATTAAAACACACACGCTTCCTGCAGTACTTGCATAGGCAGGGTGAACAACATAATGGGGTGTTTGCGCAACACAACAGCCCATTGTGGGTTATTTAGCCCATGATGAGGCTATGGCACATGCAGCCACCATTCTGAATATGCAACCCCCATTTGGGGGTTGTCATGTCATGTGAGTGTGAGTTACGCGAGGGTTAAACCACCTGGTCTGTTTTAGGGTTATATGAGGGTTGTTTAACACTCACATAACTCACGGTTGCAGAGTTTACACAACACAATAACCCCAAGTGGGGGTTGCATATGCAACCTGGTGCCCATAGGCGCCATGGCTTGTCATCTAAATCCAGACAGCAACATGGATCTGCCACAAAAGGTTGTGGGCACAGTCCTTAATGTGCTCAAAATTGTTACTGAAGAAAGTGATTATTTTGCCCCCACAAAAAAGCAAAAGCTGTCTTGTTTAGGAGCTGCAAGCCCCAAACAATTATGCATGTTGTATAAAAGATAATTAGGAATCCAGAGAATTAAAGAAATAAGGTAACTGTTACCAACAGATACAAAGTGAGTTCACAATAACCTTCAGGAAAGTATTATCAAAATGTAATTGGCAAAGCAGTTTGGATATTATCCAAAGAGAAAATGCTGCATTAAATGCACTAATGAGGGAAAGGGTTATGTGAGAGATTAAGAGACATCAAACTATTTTTCAGGGTCAAAGTGAACTTAAAACTTTTGCTTCTCAATGAATAAACAAAAATATTGTGTGAAGTATAAACATTGAAAACCTTGATATATAGACGTCTAGAAAAAAATATCCACTTGGGGCACAATCCTATGGCCGCTAGTCAGAGGCTAGATGGCCATAGGTCTGTTCCCAGGAACCGACCTCAGAGCCCGCACTCTGAGGTTGGTTCCCTGAGAACCGACCTCCACCTTTCCCATGCTGCCTCATAGGCAGCGCAGAATGGCCCCGCACTCAATGCTTGGCAGAGGAGTGTGGAGCGGCGAAAACGGGGCATTCCTGGGGGCATGCCAGGGCATGGAGAAGTGCTGTTCTGACTCTTCCTATGCGTCAGCTGGAGTCTGCCCCCCCCCCCCACTCTGCCTTCCCGCAGCTAGACAGCCGAAATCAGTTGGCCTGATTTGGGGGGTCAGATAGGTTCTTGGGTTTTGAAGTTCCTTGCCTGCAATACTGCCAGACAACTCTATAGTATAGAGAAGTCTTGGTAAGCAAGATGGACTCAGCAATGTTCTCTTTTGTTACAAGAAATGCTTTGGAAATATAACCTTAATTGCTTTGCTTTTAAATACTTTAGTACTTGTATTTTATTTGGAAATGTATATTTCTGTCAATAAAAGAAATAGATTCAAAGATTTCTGTATAATTATTGTTAGTACAAGAACTGGATTGCAGCCACCCAACCATCCTAGGTGTCCATTTTGTACGGAACCGCTTTAATCTGCTATAGGGAGTTAACAGGCAGCCAAAGTACTAAATAATAAGCAGATAGCTCAAAGTAAAACCATAACAGTAATGGTATTAAACTCCACATGGGACCCTTCCATGGAAGATTGCTACAAATAAAAGCACATAAGAGTGTGGTCAGTGGAGAATATAATTGGTTTTCACATTGGCTGGAGATTCATCACTAGAGAACCTGCTTTAAGAATCTTTGTATTATTGACTGTAGGAATTTGTGCACCTGCTAAGTCCAGGTTGCTGTGGTAGCACTCCTCCCACCTTGTGTTTCAATAGGGACTAGTGATTAGGTTACAGGAAGGCACAATTTATACATTCTAAGGCTGCAATTCTACCCCTACTTATTGAGAACAAATCTCACTGAACTCAGTGATACCTAATTCCATTTATATCCATAGAACTGGGCTGGAATGGTAATGCAGCATACTAAAGTAACTTGACTCGGTTACATGGTTTAAAAAGTATTGGGGAAAAATTCACAGGAACTTATTATTCTCAGTGGGCATACTTTTTTTATAAACAACAGATTACAAAATAATATGCATAAGGGATTAGAACTCTAGGATTAATGTTCAAAGCAGCTTTAGATTGCAATGTAATACAGGAACAACAGATAAATACACAGAAATTATTGGAACTGAAAAAGAAACCTAAGGGATATAATGGACACTAACTCATACACAAGTATCAAATCCAGTATATCATTATGTAATAAGGTCCCTTTTAAAAACCCTTTTTGTTCTAATGTTAAGGCATGGATGTTCTTTAACCATTTGATTGCATGTCCAAATGTGTAGTTCTAGTACCTTAAAAATACTGGAATGTTTTCATACTTCCCCTCTCAATCAAGATGGAAAGAGACACACACACAAACCACTTGTTACATACCCCTTAATGGAACAATCATGCCAGCTTTCCCCCATGCTTTATTTACTCAGTATCTATTCCTCACAGACAGCATAACACAAAAAACAATATTTAAATGGAATCAGGAGTCATATGGGAGAGCTGGGACGGTCTTCTCAATATGTTATGCAGAACTGTAAGAAAAACTAGTAATTATATTTCTGGATATGCAAATGTTACAACCAAATGAATCAATTTCTTGGAATCTATCTTCAACTCCACACCACTTAAATAGTCAGATTTTCAAATTTAAGGTGATTTTTTTTAGGCTTGATAGTTTGTTTGTTTTTTTAAAATCCCTACTGCTTTACTTCAGTGAGAAAATGTCAGCAGTAAAGAAGCTAGTATACTTCATTATTTTAAACTTTCAGAGTAATAATTGTAGTAGGAAACATGAATGGACATCACATGACTTCAGAACTAATATAATATTATAGTTTAAAAAGAAGAAAAGGATGAAAGCATCCACTGTAAAATCCTGCACTGTTTTGTATATAGAAATGAGGTCAGGGTTTCCAGTGTACCATCGAGGATATACTGTTCTGATGTGTGTGTGTTTTAAACATCTCTGAAAAATTACAGTGCAGGCTTTTAAAGAAGTACATAAAGATTATACTGGATTGTCCAGAATAGGGCACTTGAAAATAATTGCCATCTAATTTAAGCTTTAGTGCAATACTGCTCAATTAAGCCAACAAGACAACAAAAGTTGTCAAAAAGCAATGTGGCACAATCCTAGTATACCAGCGGCAATCTTTACCAAGATAAATCTTGCCAATGGTCAATAAACCATAATCCTTGCCAGTTCTGAGTCTGACACAGAACATTATTTCTTCTTTAGTTACAACACATTTATTATTTTCCTTGTCAACATTACAAATTCCTATGTAACTAACTTTGATAAATTCAACGGGGAAAAAGTCAGTTCGGGAATTTTTCATTAAGTGTAACAGGAATCGAACTCACTAGCGTACCTAAGTATTAATGCTTGCATTCACACTCATGAACACAGTAACCCCTCTAAAGTAACTGGAATGTTTGATTTATGTGCATGGGACAGGAGAGACTGAGTTCTAACTCAGATAATACTAGAAAACACTGCCTCAACCTGAGATAAACAATTTATTTACTCATTCATTCATTCATTCATTCACTCATTGCATTTATATCCCACCTTTTTTTCCTCTTGCAAGGAACCCAAGGCGGCTTACACTATTCTCCTCCTCTCCGTTTTATCCTCACAACAACAACCCTGTAAGGTAGGTTGGGCTGGGAGTCTGTGACGGGCCCAAAGTCACCCAGTGAGCTTCCATGGCCAAGTGGGGACAAGAACCGAGATCTCCCAGCTCCAGATCTCCAGAGTCTATGCTCTAGCCACTACACCACGCTGGCAATACGTAAGAAGTTTGTTAAAAATGGAAGTTAAATTACATGAAAAAATAATGCTGTAACCTAGAAAAATATAGTTGAATACCTAAAATGGGGGTAATGAACATGTGGCCCTCCAGATGTTGTTGGACTGCAATTCCCATCAGCCCTAGCCAGCATAACCAATGGTGAGGGATGGGAGCTACAGTCCAACATCCATCTGGAGGGTCACATACTCCCCATCCCTGACCTAGAACAGATGCTGCAACATGAAGTGGAGACATCTTTGAATGTAGGCAGGAAACACAGCACACTTTTTAATCTGTGGACTACTGTTGTAGTCCACAATTTTCACCAGATGTCCTTGACAAAGAGGACATCTAACCAGACAAATCATGATGAGCTGGTTTGCCTGAGAAGTTTTAGCACTATTGCAGCCATGCTCATACGATCATTTAAAAACAGAGTGAGATGCCATAGCATCTGAAATACAAGTATACTTAATCTGAAACACATACATACTGCTGTAAATATAAGCACTATGACCAGCTAAATGAGTTTGTCAAATCCAGAAGATGCTGAAAATATGTGAACCTTTCTGTGAGAACAGCTGGCTTACAGACAAGAGGTTAAACCTTGCAATATAGAAAGAGCTGCATGAAACTACCACTTAATTCAAGTTAAATGATGGTATTTAACCTTTCCCCCTTTTAGCACTACACAATTAGGTTTGCATCATTAGAACATAAGACCGCCACCAATTATTTTCTAATTGCTATGTTACATACCACTGTAATTTTTTTGCATGGTAATGTGCTGGGTTCTTAAAATACCAAACAGAGAGCCTTAATTCTTCTGAAAGCTGCACAAAGTTCTTTGATGTTTGCAGAAAAGATCTCCATGAGCCATAATTACAACCAATGTGTGATGATTGATATTTTAGTTGAGCCCTTAAGGATGCAATCCTATGCATGTTTAGACAGAGGAAAAAGCCTACAACTCCCAGCATGCCCCAGCCAGCTTTGCTAGCTGGGGCATGCTGGGAACTGTACACTTTTTCTCTGTCTAAACATGCATAGGATTGCCCCCTAAGAGTTGGACTCTTGAAGATGACACCAGCTCTATTATTTCATCTGCTATTCAAACTACTTAGGATATTCTTCATAATTTGATACTAGTTTCATCACTAATTTTGGAAACCATGCATAATTCTCATGTCACACAATATTTATACATCAAAATAAAAGAGGACAACACACATTCTATGAAGTAAAGAGGCATAGATGTGTAGAGGTATGCTGCATCATATTTCTATCCAACCCTTTTTTCATGGAGCTCCTGGTGGTGTACTGTATTTCCTCACCCACTCCATATATAGTCAGGGCCAGAAACATTGGAACAAGGATAACTGTTTTGGCAGATGGCCTCTGTACACCACCACATTGAAGTTGAAAGGAAACACACTCAGATGGGAGCGAAGTCAGGACTTTCAGCTGTAATTCATGGGGTTTGACAAAAGTGGGGCGCTAACCATTCAGGAAGTACAGCCAGTGGCATACAACCCCACCCACCCATTGTTGGTGGCTCATAAGTAATGGAACCAATGGCTGACAAGCAGCTGCATGGCCAGGTGTGGCCTGTTTCCTGGGAACCCCATGACCAATCAAGCAGATAAAAGGCCTGGAAGTGGCTCTGAGTGTTACATTTGCATTTGGTAGCTGTTCACTGGAACTCCCAACATGAGGCCCAAAGAGGTGTCCGTGCGCGTGAAGGAGGCCATCATTAGGCTGAGGAAACAAAATAAACCCATCAGAGAGATAGCAAAAACAGTGGGAGTGGCCAATGCAACAGTTTGGAACATCCTGAAAAAGGAATTAACTGGCAAGCTCAGCAACAGCAAAAGGCCTGGAAGACCACAGAAGACAACTAAAGTGGATGACCACAGAATTCTGCTCATGGTGAAGAGGAACCCTTTCACAACATCTAGCCAGGTCAAGAAGGCTCTTGAGGTAAGCATGTCATTGTTAACATCTACAGTCAAGAGACGGCTTTATGAATGTAAATACAGACGCTTCACAACAAGGTGCAAACCACTGGTAACACTCAAGTACAGAGAGGCCAGATTAGCCTTTGCCAGCAAACACCTAAAAAAGCCTTCCCAGTTCTGGAATAAGATTCTTTGGACTGATGAAACCAAGATTAACTTGTACCAGAATGATGGGAAAAGTATGGAGAAGGAAAGGAACAGCTCATGACCCAAAGCATACCACATCATCTGTCAAACATGGTGGAGGCAGTGTTATGGCATGGGCATCTATGGCTGCCAATGGAACCGGGTCACTGGTGTTTATTGATGACCTGACTGCTGATCAAAGTAGCAGGATGAATTCTGAAGTGTATAGGGCTACACTTTCTGCTCAGATTCAGCCGAATGCTGCCAAACTGATAGGATGCCGCTTCATATTGCAGGTGGATAATGACCCAAAACATACAGCAAAAGCTACCCAAGAGTTTCTCAAGGCAAAGAAGTGGGATGTTCTTCAATGTCCAAGTCAGTCACCGGATCTCAACCCAATAGAGCACACTTTTCACTTACTGAAGACAAGGCAGAAAGACCCACAAACAAGCAGCAGCTGAAGGCAGCTGCAGTAAAGGCCTGGCAAAGCATCTCGAGGGAGGGAACTCAGCATTTGGTCATGTCCATGGGTTCCAGACTTCAGGCAGTCATTGACTGCAAAGGATTTTCATCCAGCTATTAAAGGCGATCCTTAAGTTTGAAATTATGTTGGTTTGTTCCATTACTTATGAGCCACCACCGAGGGGTGTGTGTGTATGCCACTGGCTGTACTTTCTGAATGGTTAGCACCCCACTTTTGTCACACCCCTTGAATTACAGCTGAAAGTCCTGACTTAACTCCCATCTGGGTGTGTTTCCTTTCAACTTCAATGTGGTGGTGGACAGAGGCCAACTGCCAAAACAGTTATCCTTGTTCCAATATTTCTGGCCCTGACTGTATCCTCTTAATCCTGTGTGCCAGTCACCACCTCAGCATAATTTACAGTCACCCAGTAAATTTGGTGGCAAAAAGGAATTTTAATTTTCCCAATTCAAGCAAATTGAATCGGGCAAATTAAATGCGCCCAGCACAATTTCTATTACATGGCTCAGGCCTGTACATCTGTTCTAGCATAGGGCATGGTGTTGTGAAAAAACAACGCTGTAGCTTTCATTGCAGGTCTTGGGTTTACAAAGCTTGCCTACTCCATTTCATATGTTGGTGTGCAGCAAGCTTCTCCCACATGTTGCATGTGTTGGGGAAAGCTTTGATAAGAAGATGATAGACAATAGGACAATTGCATGCATCTTCGAAGTAGTAATTGAAAAGCTGAACGTAGTTATGCAGCTTCCTGGTCCAAATGTTTCATTATACTCTGTTGGATCTTAAATTGCATGATTTAGTAATTTTGGAGCTGGAAGATGGGTTTACACAGCATGACAAGTTGCCAATTTTATTGTCACTGGGTGCCAAATCACTTAGCTTCAAACAGCAACTACATTAACTGAAATTGGTAAAATCTATAATTTTGGTAAGTTTGGCAAGTGTAACAATACAAAAGAACTTCTGAATTTGGCCTGGATGTGGTGTGCTTTCTGGGAGGAGCCAGGAAGTAGTTGAGGGCAACATCCACTGCTTCTGCCCTGAGCAGAGAGGCCACCGCCTGAGAGTTCTCTGTAGCGAAGTCTTCGTTTAAATAAAATGTGTAAGTTTGTTTGAAAGAAGTCTGCTTGAAATTGTGGGGTGCAGTCCACCAACCTTGTAACAATATATAGGCTGGGATCTACTGGTAGATCAGATTATTTAATAGCAACAAAAGCCTCCTGCACCCCCTGCAAATTAGGCAGTTAGACTCCCTGATCTGTAGCAATTTGTGTAGGCTTGTACTTACTAAATACGCTGGGTCAGCTCCAGGTTTGTTGGGGCTCTAGGCACAAGTGCTCTATGTACAGCATTGCGTTCTGGCCGAATCAGAATGGCACTGTTGACAGGTGAACCACAGAAGGCCAGCACTCCAGTCAATGCTACTGGATGGCCACTGCTACTGCTGTCACCAGACTTTCTGTGGGACAGGCGGCCTGGGAGCAGCAGCAGCAGTTGGGTGAGTGGGCCAAAAGTAGCACAGACAAGAGCGTCAGGCTCATGCAGCTGGAATTTCCCGTCTCACCGGCACCATTAGAAATGGGGGAATTCAAATGGTGCCATGGCAAGTTCAGTCTGCATGAGGCAAATAACAGGGATGGATCGGGGGGGGGGGAGAACAAGCCTCCGCACTTTCCCGCACCTACCCATTTGATGATGTTCAGTTATACTCGTTTGCCCCACACTAAGGGATTTTTAAAAAATGTATGCACTGCATTACTGGCCACCATTGGCCTGGAGGAACTAACCTGATTTCATGAAAATCCATTATTTAAACTATCACCTCAAAACCTGTTTTCATGTAGATTGGCTCCAGCTCAGTCCTTGAGCCACTAGTTTTCATCTAGTTTGCCAGCTGAAGCCATTATTTTGCAAATAGTTCCATTTGGTGGATCTTGGGGTTGTAGCAAAAAAAAATGACAATCTTTTAAGCCTGAGGTCTGCCCTTACTCTGTATATGCTGTCAGCTAGGTCTAAACATCAGGTAAGCCAGACAGCTTTGGATGTGAACCTCTTTCATCAGATAAAACATCCAACTAAAACATCCAAATCACATAAACATCTAACTACATTGCTCATAAAGTGAAGCGTGGCTTTGATTTTTCTGCAAATATTTTTGGGACAGAGCTAGCTGGCAATTTTCTTACCAATATCTTTGAAAAATGTGATAGTAGTGTATCTTCAGGTGGTGTGATGGAGAGACTAAATCCTAATTAGTGCTGGATAGAGTATACACTACTTTGGAAGCCTAGGCCTATTTTTTAAAATGAAAACACTTGTGAAAGTACTGCATGCATGCGATGCCCTGAAACAGTCCAAATCAATTAGCCTGCACAGTTCAGTTCATTACTATGTATACCTGAGTATAAAATCTAGAATTAAGGTGTTACAGCAATAAAGAATAGAAGGTGAAGTTTCAGATGAGTCAATGATACTATCAATATCACAACATTTTGAAATTCAGCAAGGGGTACTGATTTCAAGGACTGCATGTCAGCAATGGGCAGTAGTATGCCCCTTCTTAAAATATGTATGGCTTTGTGTTGTTCTACTGCAATAGAAGCCTATACCTAAGCCAGAAACTGCTACCTGTACTATGGTGGTATGCTGAGACATCTGGCTCCAATACTTTCCTGATGTGTTACAAACTTCCTTGTAATTTGGATGGGTCCCAACTCTGCTATGACTGTGCAATTGCATTACTGAGGACCAAACTACATGTGATATGAGAGATTCTGAAGACTTTCTTTACTTTAGATTGAAAGTCCTCCTACAGCTGTTTTGACCAGGGAAGCGGCACAGGTAGGGAATTTAAAAACCCTCTCTTATGCCTGACAGGCGGAAAACACTTATAGAAGTTTTCTCTGGGTCTAATAGCTTGGAAGGAATTTCCGTTAGGGAAACTACACAGGTGAGTAAGGGTTTAAAAGCTGCCTCTCCCAGTACTGCCTTCTTGAACAAAATTCGCAACCACTACAGCTCTGTTCAAGGAAAAAGATGTTGGGAGATCTGATTGTGGATCACCAGTCATCCGCACTTTGCTTCCCCCCTGCCCCTGTTGTTCTTCAACCCATTTTTCTTTATAAAGCCAACATTTATAAGAGATGAACATCAGTGTTTTATTCACAGATACAGAGAGGCATCCTGAAGAAAAATCCCTCTGAAGTCCCCAGCAAAGAGAGTTTCCTGATGCACAATGGGAAGAGAAAAAAACAGGTATAACAAAAAGGAGAGCAAATGAACTCTCATACAAAATGAGAAGACTGAACTGATAGCAGGCTTCAGTACAGGATAACATTTTCACACAATAAGATGGACCACTTGGAAATATTCCAACCAAGTACACATATGTCATCAATTATACTAATTTTTTAAACCCATTCAATGCAAAACACACTAAGTAAGAACTGCAGTATGAAATCAAAGACAATTAAAAACCAAACTGCAGGAAATGCAAAACTGATCAATCCTTATGTCAGTGACCAGCTTTGACATGAGCCAGTGCCTTTGACCTTTACCTGATTCATTTGCCATTCAATATTAAACTTTTATATAGATTACCAAACAAACCTAGTCACTATTTGAATGTAAGGATGCAGAGCGATAGTGAGTGCTTATTGAAGTGTCTGGCGTATTGAGAAAACAGGAAACAGGATTGGTTCATCAGATTGTCTTCCACAGCTAATGAAATAATTAAGGCAAATGTTCAGGCAGAGATGACCCAGTTAAAATTTACTACAGTCAACCGCTATATCTTTATTGCAGGACTATGGAGATCAAACAAGCTACCTTACAAGTGTCTGATGGGGTAATTGGAAAGGTTAATTGCATATGTCCAAGAGCAGCATTCAGTTAGGCTTTGAACAAAAACGGACTGGATAAGCAGCCAGTTCATTTGAGATAAGAAAACTAAGACTCCACATTTCCTTCAGATAAGGCAACAAATGTGTATCCTTGGACTACAATGTAAAAAAGGAACGCCACGTTTGGAAGAAAAACTAAATTTCTGCCACACAGCTTAACACCATTACTTTAATAACTCCTCATACGCTCCTGAAATTCAAAAATAGGCCAACCTATTAACAATATGAAAAACAATGACTGTCAGATCTTTAGATCATTATTCAAGTAGAATATAGAATCTCAAAACTGCAATTTACTCATAACACCTGTGGAATATTCAGGTCATTTTCCCACATGCAACACAACGATCTGTCCATGTAATTGAAGGATTAGCAGCATTATGATTAAAACAATTATTTTAAAACATTTTTTTAAAGGAATTGCAGGCCACAGGTTATGGGTTGTATCTAATGGTGTACTTCCACCAGCAGAATGGACACCATTGTTAGAACAGATACTCACTCCTCCCTGCAGCCCCTGAAATCTGCTCAAGGGTTGGCAGACTCTCCAGTGCAGACTGGGGGGTGCGGAGAGGCCTGCAGGGGGGAAAGAGAGGAAGGAGAAGTCCCGTTGTGCAAGCAGAACTCTGCTTGTGCGATGTTGCATGTAGTCCATGAACAACATTCAACAGTAAATTCTTTAATCAAGATTTTACAGTCAGTTCCTAGCAAAAAGCTTGTTTGTGTTAGGAACAGCTAAATATGATGCTTATAAACAGACAGCAAAATCTTTTGATGCCAGTGGCGTCTCACATAATTCTTAGAAACATGCAAGCAAGGTTTGGAAACTTGACTCAAGAAACATACGTGAGATTAATGAACCCTCATTCCAAACTAACAAAGTGACCTGAATATTTTTTTTCTCCAAAAGGGGTCTTGTGACTCTTGGCTTCTTTATGCACAATGCTTGGGAGAACAGAACAAGTTCTTAATGGTAATTTTTAAAACTGTTTATGCTAGACACAGCTAAAATATCCCTTGAAGTCAGATAAAACCATACAAATGTATTGTTTCATATTCAAAATCTGGGCTCTTCTTGTTCCCGAGGAACTGTTCTTCTCCACTCTTCACTCTCCTTCCATCAGAAAGCATAATCAAGCTTTGAGCTGCCAAACTCCAAAGAGCAGCAATGAAACACTCTAGGATTCTAAGCACAATGTGTATCAGGAAACAATTGCACATTTAAAACGATCTGCTTGTTACCAAGTCAAACTAATTAAGAAAATAAGAACTAGCCTGCTGGATCTATCTAAAACATCCATCTAGTCCAGTATCCTGTTTCCCAGCGTGGCCAAGCAGGACATGAAAGCAATAGCCTTTTCCTATTGTTGTTCCCCAGCAACTGGCATTTAAAGGCATACTGCCTCTGAATCTAGCGGTTGCATGTAAGCCATCATGACTGAGCCATTGGCCCAGTTCACATGTAATGACTACCCACGGGAAATCGGATGCGTGTGTTTTAAACCATTGGTAGTTGGGACTGCGTGGAAGTGAGTATGCTGCCTCCCAATCACTTGCCATTTCCATTTTGCTGAATAACTCAGGAATGCCCTGTGACATCCAAAGCTGGCACTCTGGGTTGTTGAGGGAGAAACAACCCAGAGCGTTAACTCAAGAACACACCATAGGTCATTGTCTTTCTAACCCAGTACTGACAACCCTGACTGACAGCATCTTTCAGTCTAGGTCTTTCCTATCTTTATTAGCCAAACACCTTAACTAGAGTTGCCACTGTTTAAGCAGACTTTACTCACTGTAATGTTTGTTCTACTACTAACTTAACTGTGTGAGTCTTCTAGGAAAGGCATTTTCATACACATGTATGTGAAGATTTCACTGATTTTATGAAGAAAACATAGTTTGAGAGTGTTTGAAATACCTCTAATGCCGATTTAGCATATCAACATGACCTGCAATTAACAGGACAAAAAGACTTCCATGTTATTTTAAACATTGATACTGAAAATCACACTGACTCTGCCAAAGCACACCACAAAATAAAACTATATAAGATTAAAAATCAAGACTTTGAGGAATTCATGCATACAATATGAGGTACATACGTAAGCCTCTTTATTTTAACTAATAAATAGACTACACATCACTAATGAAATCATACTATGAGCACATAAGAAATCATTTTACAAATTTATTTTCTTCCTTACAGGACATGAGGTTTTTAGGACTGTTTTCAAGCAGGGAATTACTCTGGAACAGAACTTCTGAAAAGTACTTAAAAGTTTCTGAAAAATATACATAGTTAATAGACATTAACTATGCTAGACCTCACAGTAATAAGCCAAATACTGAATTGTATAAAGTAAAATGGGTAAACTATGAAGATTATACAAAATATTTCAACAGTTTAAAATAAGAATGTGTTTACATGCACACACACCTTGTCATAAGGCAATTTACACTGCTATTAAACTGAAGGGATGGCATTTGATGGCAGTGCCAAGAGCTTGTAGCATACTGCAGGTTTATAATACATTGCAATGCAATCTGCAACCTAGCTGACCAGCTATCAGTAGATTTAAGATTGTTTAGTTCCATTAAGTTCAATGGGACTAAACTAAATTCATTTATTCTGGCTGAAGTACTTGGAGAGAAAGCTGTCTAATTGGTTTAGTTTCCCCCCCCATTTCCAAACCATTCAAAAGTAGGTAAACACATTATGTTTGTCAACATGATTTTTGGTATATGTTTCCAAAACAAAATGTGTCTCATAATTGTCACAAATTTGGACTGTAATGAATGTCAGATAAAAACCCATTTTACTCTGTGTTGCTTTAATGAGAGATTCTGAAAGCTCAGAAACAATAACCCAATATTTCAAGAAATTGTAAAGAAAGTTATGAATTCCAAGATTCCACTGCATGAGTGGAATGCATTTCTGCTTTTGCAAAACAGAAAGTGTGTTTCACCAATCCCACAACTGTGTCCTGTGGAAAACTGTCTTCAAAGGAAGGGCCAGGGAATCCTCAGGGCAGCAGACTGGGGAAGGGCAGGAGGAGAAGAGAAGAAATTGGCAGTCTGCTTGCAAAAGAGGATCTTCAGATCCAAAGGAACTTGTGGTATATCATCGCAGACTGAGGTGTTTTTTCTCAACCTCATCTTGTCCATTAGATCCTACATCATGACTAATCAATGCTGATCCCTTTTAGTACAGAACAGATTTCTGAAACAACCTATGACTTTTCATGCTTTACATTTTCACAATTTGGAAAGAAATGGAAGCCCTTCATACATGTCCGCTTTTAATCTCATCCAGTCGTTCAATCTCTGAAAAGTTGTTTTTTTCTGCGTTAATATTTGGGCAGCTTTTTTCATTTTTTCTTCATTTCTTTCTAAATATTGGATGCCATCCGTCTGCAACTGATTAAGCTTTTCTTTACGATTTTCATCCAAAGCTATGTCTTCATTCATCAGAGGATTAAATCTGAAGTAGGTGTCTGGAGGTAAAAGGGCATCCAGCATAGTGTGGACTTCTGGTTTTAAAACAGAAACAGTAAAAACACAGTATTAGTTTGGGAACACATATACAGTAATGTGAACTTAGGCTCTGCTTTAATTAAGTATTAAGGGATCCAGATGAAATCTTTCTAGATGAGGAAGGTTTTGAGCTGGGGTTTGGAGACAGAAGGTGGCATTATGTAGGGAATTCCAGAATAAGAGAACAAGCGGTATTGTTCACAAGCAGGCAGCTAAGTGATACAGTTGGGTGAATGACGGCCATGGGTGGATAAGACAGCAGAGATGGGGAGTGGGAGCAAGGCCATAGGAAAGCTTTTATGCAAAAAACAAAGGAATATATAAGTGGATAAATGTTCTGTATAACTAGATAGGTGATGTCAGAGTCCTCAATACAGGATCAAAGTGTGGACAAAGGAAGGCCAGTGGAGAAAAATGCTTTCAGTAGCCAAAGTGGGAGATAAGGAGAGCATAAGCCGGAATTTTAGATAAGGGAACGAAGAGAAATGGTAGAGTTTAGCAACACTGTACAGGAAGAAGTGACGTGACTTGCAACAGACTGAATATGATGAGCAAAGCAGAGTGAAAAGAAGCCAAGGTTTCAGTGCCTAGTCAACAGGGTGAATGACGACCGTGTTGGTGGATATAAAAAATAATCCAGGAAAGAAAAATGAGACATTTGGTCTTGACTGAAGTTGAAAATCATAATAGGACATCCTAGTGAAAATCTCAGATAACTGAAGACATGGATTGATAGAAGGTCATTTTGCATATGAAAAAATGACCAATGTCTATATAGCGATTTCCCCCTTCTCACTTCAGCTCTTCCTTTTCTCTTTTTGGTTTCTGACACTGTTCTAATGCTTCCTTGCTTAAGATTTAACATACTGCTACCATCAGGGAAGACCTTTGTTAATCTCTCCATGTCTTATTTCCCTACAACTTGCAGCCCTTTATATCTTTCCCTCCATCCACTCTCCATTCATTATTTCTATTTGAAACTTTTCAGATTGGTTCATCCATGGTTCAAATGACATAGGATGGCAGTAGATTAGTATGTTTAAACTTGGATCTGTCCTAATCAAGTTGAAATCAGGAGGTTGAAATGACCAGAACAAGCAAGCAAATTAATGGTATGAATCCTACTCATACCTACTGCTTGCTTCCCTGCAGTCCTTCTATCCAACTACTTTTATTGCAGATTGGTTCCCATACCTGAAGTGAGACTGTCTAGAAGAAAAGTAAAACTGGGGGCACTGTAGGGAGGTAAGCCACTGACAGGAAATTAGCACACACACCCCGGCTTCATGTGTGTCTCACCCCACTTTCTTTATGATTGGTGGCTGACCCTAATTAAAACACATGGATCTGCCACCATCATTTGAGCTCAAGCCTCTCTATTTCTCCTTCTTGAATTCTATGCTTGTCCATGCCTTCCTTCCCAATAGTGATGCTGGCAACCTCACCTTAGAAGCTTTAAGCAGTAACACAAGTCTTGACTGTATGCTTATTTCTACACTGCTGAAAAACTGATGTGAAATACGGCAAAGCAGCATCGTCCTACAGTCTGCATATTCATCACCATTACTATCACCGCCCCAGATCCACAGAAGTCCTTGCCTGGTTACTATAATGCTCATTCCAGCACTCTTACTGAATTGTGAGGCTGGTAACCTTTCTGGAGCTTTGTGCCCCTAACACCTCATCAGCATTATGGCCACACTTTTCAGAAATGAGGTATTCATCAATCAAAGAGAGCTTAATAACAGCATAATCAAGGTACACTCTCAAGCAGTTAATTTGAATGCATATCTGGCAAGCTTTCTCATCAGCTGTCAGTACAATCCTTGTTCACCAAATATCTAACACAATATATTAGTCAGGCAAAAAGGCAAAATCTTAAATGTATCGTAAACACAGACGTTGTTAAACAACACATTTTAATTCTCTTTTTACGCATGCTTTGTATAAGAACTAAAAAATCTAAAATCCTCATGTGGATGGCAAGAGATAGGAATTAACAAAATAATCCCAGTTTGAACAAAGGTTATGAAACATGCCCTTGATGGAAACAGAATGCTCTTTGAGATGTTCTTACTGGTGAATTACATTTATTCATATCTTAGTATAGTGTCTGCTATGCTGCTTCTAGTCACAAAAAACTTTATACCAGAAGCTCAAAAGAGCTACAAACGTCTACTATAAAAGCAAGACATTAGTCACTAGTACCAACCTTCAGTATCAGTGGCACTGCTGATGACATTAGTTAGTTTAGCTTTCAGACTAGTATAGGTGACACTGGCTTTCCCTTCGTTTTCGTATCGACCAGTTCCCAAGGATATTACACACTGCAGTGGCACATTTGGCCAAAGACACTTGCACTCATGCACTGCTAAAGCTGTAGGATTATTTAAAAGCAGGCCTCCGTCCTGTGAATCAAAAAAGAAAGCAAGATGTATGAGCAATCAGTATTCATAGGTAGATTCCTAAAATACTGGAAAATGCAAATATACCAGCACATTCAGTGTTCAATTTTTATTTACCTTCTGCCACCAAACAAAATTTGATACAGTACAATACAAGGAAGATATATAAAAAATATCCCCTCTGCTTGCTTTAAGGGATGAGCCAATATTCTGAGTGAGTATCAAAAGAAAAGCTTACTTTTACATATAGAGTATCATTACAATACTGTAGATGCTGAATTTAATTTGTAATACTACTCCAGGATTTCTAGGCAACTTGCACAGTAAATTTCTGATATAAACATATGTGGAATCTGGTCAGTTAAAAGCTCTTCTATAACAGTTAAGGTGAACTTTTTAGCTGTCCCTTCTGGTGGTAACTCTGCATACCTTGAAAAGCTCCCCCCCCCCCCGCTCCAATTCTTCTCCCCACTAGCCTTCAGGGTGCCCTTCAGGGTGCAATCCTATGCACGTTTAGACTGAAAAAAGTCCTACAATTCCTATTTCCCAGCCAGCATCTCTTCCCTCTGCAGTTACACATCAAAATGATTTCCTGAATCATGGACTATGTTAACAGGAAGTTAGAGTCACTGATTACACTGTCAACCTGTACTAGAGATCCACTGGCATATGAGGGAAAAAATCCACAGACAGCCAACTACAGGTACTGCATTTTATTAAGTTATGCTGGCATTTGGACCACTTCTTCCTTGGAGCTTTTGATATGCAAAACCAGCTTCAGTCTCCAGCTGCGCTTAGTCCCATGGAAAAAATTTTTTATACAACAACACTGTTCTAATTTTAAATTTATCCCATTCCAAGAATATCCAAATCACATCTATACTTAATATATTATTCAAACTACAGTTAAGTGAATTCTTTATTAAAGAGAGAAAGTCTTTCTACCACAGCTGCAGTCGATAAAGTAGTGATGCAGATCATTGGCCTGATGAGAAAGTCCTTTGAGAAAGCTTTCAATACAATCTACAAAAGCTTTTTGAACTCTTTCTGGACAAGTTAGTATATTGTGCCCTCAGCAGAAGTAACAAGAACAGTAGCCTCTTAGTGCCCATTTTATAATGTTGGCTAAAATCAGATTTACCCCATCACCACATAGTAAACACTTGTTGCTCTATGAATAAATCTACTGCTTTCACTCTAATACTCTAATTTTTAAAGCAGAAAGTAGTAAACAGCAGCAGCAGCAGCAGCAGCAGCGTCTACTTGGGGTTTACACATTCCATTTTAAGTAAACTGGATTCATGAAAATCCAGTTTGTAAATCATATGCTACACAATTGATATCACTGCAAGAGTTTAAAGCATGACCCCTTCCACTGGTTCTACCTGGTCACTTTGAACAGTGAACATACTTGAATCCTGAATTTGCTTGTTTTCATCTTCCCTCTACCACTCTTCTGCATTATGCTTATTCAGCTATAAGCCATTCTGGCAGGGACTTCTCTGGGTTTTTTCCCTCCATTCAACTTAGCTAGTCTTTTGTCTTAAGAGCCATCTTGTCAAAACTGCCCTTAAGGTTCCATCACAACAGCTGTCTCCAAAAGGAAAGGGCTACTTAGCTTTGCATTTGTTAAGTATAAGGGTTTTTTTAATAAACAAAAGGCAGATGACTGACAATAATGTTTTTGCCCTAATGGACATATAAGAATCCACGGATCTCACCTTTAGACATGTAATGCATTGTAGTTTTGTTTATGTTCAATTTGCAGTATATATTTGCTTTTCTAAATGCAGACCATAAACTTGAGTAACTGTTTAAAATGTAAAGTGAAAATTTGTTCCAAACTTTGGGTTGATAAAAGATTAAAGCTGAACTTAAAATTTTACAGAACAGATCAATCTCATAATGACATATCCTGCTTTAAATATCATGTGCTTAGATACCTGAACATGTAGGAAAAAAACAACTTTGATGGACACCTCTCGTCAAACTGAGCGATCTATTAACAAACATGCATATGAAGTGTATGCACAAGCCTTGGATTTTATTGAACTGTGTGGCAGCTTGCCAAAACTGACAAGCACTTCATTCCATTTATTCTCCCTTCACTTCTCATGTTGCCTTTCCTTGCCCTCTACTTTGTCTTCTCTGCTCTCTGTTTATTCTTATTCCAACTGCAAGTTTTTCTCTTCACTAGTCCCCAAATATACATGCACCATCTCTGCCTCTCTTTGTACTCTTGCATTCTTACATTGATCCCATGCCCTGCTGTTACCATCAGCCCACTGGTAACAGTTAAAACATGTGACCTTTGCTATATACTACTATTAACTGTAAATTAAATTCAAATATAATGCTTCAACCAAAAAGAGAGAATAAAGTACTTGACAGCTAGTACAGTTTTAACATAGAGCTTTGATGTCCAGGCACCTTCTGGTATTAAAGTATCTGCTTCTTTCTAGATTGGAACTTCTAAATGTCACACAGGCAACTGCCAAAGGAATTTATTTATGCCACTTGTTTTAAAGGGACTCATTTTAAAAAAGTGTGAAGCAAACAAGTCATGAGGCAGAAAACTGCCACCTGAAACTCAGTCTTGATTATTCCTTGCAAGGTTTTGCTTTTTAAAATCCCATTTTATGTGCTTTACTCAAAAGTAGCATATGACAGTAAGGAGAAAAAGAGGCAGAAGCCTTCCTTAAAGATAAGCTCCACCGAAATCAAACCATTAAAGATAATAGGTATTTCTGGACAACTGTGTTCCTGTAACAGGTATCTGTTTCCTTTTTCAAAACTCTGCAGACCTCCCCAGTGAACACGATGAGTACAGGGAGAAGATGAAAGGAGAAATAAGTTAATATGCATGCTTTTCTAATTTCTTTTTGGTACTTTCTGTGCTGCTGGAAACTCATATTAGTGGTCTTTTCAAGATTTCACCAAGATCATATGCCCTAGAAAACTATTTTTATTCTTTCTGCAATTCAATATTTCAGTGGCTGGTCTAGAACAAATGATAGCACTTTTCAGAATGCTTTGCAGCTACCAGAATGTTTGGCCTTGCACAAATGGCCATTAGTACACATGTCAACGAGAATCAAGGCAAAAATGCATTCACCCTAAACCTAAGAGGCTAATTAGGATTAAAAAAAAATCTTGTTACTCATTTACAGCAGTACTGTGCATTTAAAAGCTATTGTGCATTATCAAGAACAGTTGTCACACTGTACATGACACTTCCCCCACCACCACCTTAACACAGTTTTTACTTCAACACAGTGAAGTTATGTGATCCGCGTACCAGGGTACTTACTGAAAGATGTGATTTAGAAAAGCCAATTCCAATACATGGAGCTTGCTGGCTCCATAGCAACCATTTCACCTCAATGCCTGTGCAGACATGCTTTGCATTTCTAGTTCATTTTCACAGACTTGCTCTGTTGTTTACCTTCATTGTATTTGTGGAAAAGAGTCCGAACTAACACTAGAGTATCAGACAAGCAAAATTTGTAACTGACATTTTCCCTTACAGATTTTTATATTTTTAAATTGAATTCAACATTATAATACGAATGTTGTGCTTGTAGAACACGTAGAAGTGGTTTTTAAGCCAGCCACTTTCTGAGAATGTTGAATTCTTGCTTTCTTTTGTCTAGCAAATATTGGGTAGAAGAACAGTTACGGTAAAATATGATAATGAAAGGTTTATTACACATTGTTTTTGCGCATTATTATATGAGAATTTTACAGTAACTGGCTTCCAGTTTTTCATTTATAGAAGGGAGAAAAAAACTGAACATTAACAGCTAACTGTACAAGCTAGATTTAGATTTACCACTGACCCAGTAAGCAAGATGGGTACTTGATCCTTTTGCATCATTTAAGACAGCAGTGGGGAATCTGTGGCCTCCAGATGTTGACTACAATGCCCATAATTCCTGACCACTGACATGCTGGCTGGGGCTGATGGGAATTGGGACTCTAATATCTGTCTTGCCAAAGGTTCCCCAGCCCTAATTTAAGATGTATCACCACCATTTACACTGCAATGGATTTTACTGGAAAGCTCTTTTGAATGAAAATTAAAATCTTGAATTACAATAACGGAAAAAGGATGCAATTGCAATACTAAGTTGGAGAGCTTGAGGGGAAATAAGTCAATGGTTTCTTTGATCAAGGGAAGGGTGTGGGGTAGACATCCTTTTATGCTCCCTTTAAATTTGTGCAAAGCCAAACCCATACTTAACTGTGTCATCTATACAGTAAGTATATTCACAGTTCACCATTCTTTAGCTTTACCAGAGCACAGTTCCGGCACTTTTAAGGGTTCTGAAGTTCCAGCCTCCCACCTCTCTCATTTTCAGCAGCAACACAATTCTAGCTCTACTCACAACAGATGGGTGGAGAGTAGAAAGTATGGCTGGACCACAGTACAAGTCCAAGAGGGGATCGGTGGGATCTTAAAGGTACCAATACTATGTCTGGGTTGGCAGCTGACAAGCCCATCTAAATTCCACAGCTGCCCTCAGCACACACTTCTATTCCCTCTCCCTGTTGATTCCCAATGCTGAAACTGAATACGATGACAGCAAGGCATGGGACACATTCCTAGAAGAAAGCGCTCGTCATGTTCCAGGATTCATACCCAGTCTAAGTTCTGTTACCAAATGGTCAAGGAGATGAAATCGAGCACCCTGAACTCCATGCCACAAATAGTAGAGTGGGTCCTGCCCCCATACCACATCTCCATCAATTTTAAACACACACGTCCATGTTATGACAAAAATGCCGCTTGTGCTTTGTTAAACTCTAATTATATTTTAAAAATCACTACATATGGGACACAGTGATCCTATCACTGAAGCATGGGTATTACAGTAAAAATGCTGCATAAAAGCTAGTGGAAAATGTCAGAAGTCTCTTTTTAAATTGTAAAATGAATACCTCATATCATAAAAATCAAGGGAAGAGACACAAAAAAATCTGATGGTTGATATGCTGGGAATAACACTCTCATGTTTTTTTAAAAGGTATCTTACAAAATAGCTATTGTAAGATGTTTCATCAAGGTCCACACCCTTCTTGTTCTGTTCTCTGGATCCAGTACAAGAGGCAACAATTAAATCTGGCTTGCTTAGCGCCAATTTGTATTTTATGTAGAACAGGAGCTTGCCACTTGTCCACTGAATGTCTGCTAGCAAATAGCCATGTTTTAAAAAAGAAAAAGATATCTATAAATACACAGACATGTGACAGGGAGGAGGCTCCCTGATGCATCTGTACCATATTCCAGTATATTTACAGAGGTGCATTTTCTCTTCAAACATTAGGATGGTTACCAGGAGACAGATGGTAGCATAAGCAGCACACTCATCTGCTGTGTGTACATTGAACTGATACTGACTAGAAATATTTACTAAATTTAAAATGGCATTTCCCTCACACTAACAGCAAGCCCTTCGATTTTCATTTGAAAGTTTTCTATTTAATAATTAATAATGTAAACCTATGTTTTTTTCTTCCATTCTGAAATTAAATATTTAAGACTCTAAGTATTATAAACACAATTCCTTTCACATAATGTTTTAATGTAACGACCACAATTTTTGTTTTGAAGGAATTACCCACAAGGGAAACAAAAGCACACTCAAATTGTCCTTCTTAACGTTTGCTTCCGTTACTACAAAAACAGCAATGATTTGGGCACAAAGATCTCTATTTCTACATGGTCAGACTTGCAGACATTCCAGGGATAAATGCAAACCTAGGATAAAATCCTGCACAAGTCTGCAGCATAAATTTCTAATAGCACACTGGCTATACTTCATCTTAAACAAAGTTTGATTCCTGTGTGCCGGCACCTTTAAAACTAATACACACCAATATGAAGAGTAGTTTAACAGTTTAACACACAGTAGATATCAATACAGGGACCTGGTTCACACATAACAGCAACCTATCTGTTTAAAAACTGAAGAGCTGTCATGCACGAGCCGGCATGCTGTCTGCAGTGGGCCCGCCTTTTCCACTTTTACCTCACAACCCACGATCAGCTGTGTCACAACCCGGCGGTTAGCACTCCACAAACTGTGAAGGAGCCAATCGTGGGTTGTGGGGTGAAAGAGGAAGAGGTGGGCGTGCTGCAGGCTCGTGCACAGCAACCCAGCAGTTATCATTACATGACAACAATGCCAGGGAGTATTCTAACCAGAGGAAGGATTTTAAAAGATGCAAGAGAAAAATACTAACAGCAATTGTAACAGAAAAAATTAAGTAAAGAAATCCAGTGGCTTGTACCATACAGAGGACTTTCAGGATGAGAGAAGGAGGTGGAGTGCACTGGCACCTCAAGGGGCCTCTTCCCCATTGTTCCACCAAGACACTTTTAAGCACAAGGGGAACATAAGTAAGTTGGCGCTTTTGGAAAGATAAATGGGGAAAAGCACCTTGCTTGCTGGTAAGATTATGCTCCTAAAGCTTTATTCTTGAAATAAGACCACTGTACATTTCAGAGTTGGAGTGAAATAACATCCCAAGGAAAGTCCCCCCTTACTACTTAGGCATCACAAGTCTTCTTTCAAATCTGCATGGCACAGCCTTTTTCTGTGCTCTGAGCACCTGCCTGAAACATGGGCTTAAGATCAATTTGAGATGTAGGATTCCCCCCCCCCTTTTATCTATTTGTTTCATATGCCACAAGACAGTCCAGAGACCTTTGATCATTACGCATACCTCATAGTGGGTGGTATTTCAGTCTACACTGTCTAATAGCTGTCTGAGTTGCTGAGACAGTTCAATGACTGCAACAGTTCTACTGACAGGTCATAATCAGAGCTGTGTCTGGAGCACTCTTT
Organism: Heloderma suspectum; assembly: GCF_057233095.1. Lineage (NCBI taxonomy): Eukaryota > Metazoa > Chordata > Lepidosauria > Squamata > Helodermatidae > Heloderma > Heloderma suspectum. Next base: position 78,994,397 of record NC_139464.1, read on the forward strand.
GCATCGAACTCCATGTGCTATAGAAATCCAGATTCTCTTAACTAACTCTCTCCTGCGGCCATAGTTGTCTTTACCATTCTAGTCAACCAAGACAACTGAGGTAAATCATATGAATCTAGAATTGCATAGATAAAATATTGTTATTAATGGGAAGAAATGTACACAATATCCAAAAGGATAAAATACAAAACAAAACAGTAATATAGCACTTACAGCATCAACTGTTATACTTCAGCCTTTTCTTTTAGAAGCTTCTGTTGTAAAGGTTATTTCATTTATTTTAAAAATGTACATCCTTTCTTGGTAAAAGAAAAACTCAAAATTAAAAAAAAAACTCAAGTGGCTAGCAATAAAGCAATTACAAAAAACAAAATAAAAAGCAGCAAGCCTGAACAATTTTAACAGGCACTAGGAGTCACCAAAGATAAATACTAACGCTAAATATAGTGCCAGCTCTCCGATGAGGCAGGGACCAGGTGAGACCCTTGCCTCAGGGCCAATCCAGACATTTTTGTTCTAGAGTAGGACAACTCTAGCGTGGGGGTTAAGGGGCTTTAATCCTTTCACCTCTGCTTTGGACCCAATCCAAAATGGGTGCTCCATGCCTACAATTTCTATTGCAAAATAATGAACCAATATTTTGCAAGGGGGTGGGGAGAGTTAAAGCCCCCCCAGCCCCCACACTAGGGTCCCAATCCAGATCAAGCACTCTGCACTTAAACTAGAGTAAAAATGAAAAATGTAGCTATTAGCTATGTCTTTAAAGACAGAAGATCAGGAGCGAGGCAGTGGATAGTGTTCCCCCAGTTGTTACTGTGCCTGCCTCCATCATTTGCCTACCCACCATAGAACACCACTGGAACAGCAATTCAGCTGACAAGTCTCTCTAGAGCACACAATTTTTTTTTTTTGCCATTCCATAAAGTTAATACCACTACAAAAGATGCCCTGCTCCTGATTATTGTTATGCATTAGAAAGAATGCAGGTTAGACATGCTTCTAAGCGTAATAAAACATATAGCCAATAATGAGTTACATTGGAATGGTTGCACATATCCCAACAACACTGAAAACATATGTACAAAAACCACAATACCACACAGAAAATTTAGAATTCTATGCATTCTGACTCCAAATTCCTTGTTGGACAATTTACACATGTTAAACAACTATCGACACTGCTGTGTCTAACTTGACTAGGAATCATCACAACTGAGGTGAATTAACTCTACCAAACATGCTTTCCAAATTAATCACTGTTTATTGCTAATCCAACTAGTAACTGTCTTATAATGGTTTTTATAAGTATTGTTCTTGCTCCTTTTTTTTTTTAACTCTGTTACCGACTTAATTTATTGCTTGCAACTTTATTGAATATTGTCTTTAAATTGAAAGCCACCTTGTGGTCTTGATGTTGAATGGCAGTGCAGAAAAGTTAATGCAATAGAATTATACCATCCATACTGGACAAAGCTCCAAATTATTATTTCATACATACTAGCTGAAGCCTGAGCCAAACTGGGCCCCTTTGGACTGTTTCTGGTGCTTCCTGAGGTTAAGTAGGCTTCCCTCTAAAGTGACCAGAACCAAACCTGGACTTCACACAAAGCTTTGTGCATGACTTGGTAACAATGGTCCACAAGGGACATAAAGGGATGAGTGCATCTGGTTTTGGCCACCCTTAACATGTAAATGCTGCTCTTGCACTAAAATCCCTGTACCTATTAATCTCACAGTTGGCAGGCTTAATCTCCTCAGAAGGCACAACTATCCCTGTAAATTTCATCCACTTCGGCCAAGAAATAAAAAAAACTATCAGCAGCTCCCTCTAAAAAAATAAAATCAAAATATTAAGTTGCATAGCAAAAAAGCTCTGCACCTATTTTTCGGATATATAGCAGGCATAATCCCTTCCTAAGGGGCTACTATGCCTGTAAATTTCATCCAGTTCTGGCAGAGAGAAAAAGTTACAGCCGTGTTTTGATTTCCTATGATAGTCAAAGAGAGGCATGAAGCTTCACATTTTTGAATCTCAACTCTGGTTCGGTACCAGAGTCAAAGCAGATGGCCTCTGAATCAGTCCAAGCTGAATCAGGCTGCTTTTCAAAACAGTGAAGCAGGGTCCAAGTCAAATCTTGGGGTCAATGCACACCTCTACTATACACCCGTGTCTCTCTTTAAAAAGAATATCAAAACCAGCTAAAAGCTGGCTTTGGATCAGTATACCACATGATATGAACATGACATGTGGTGGTTTCCTTTCAGGTCAGGGTGATTTTGCTGTTAATCTAGTCTTAGGGTTGTCATTGAAATTCCCAGATGTCTACATGCTTCTGACTTACATATGGGGTGCTCTGAGATTTGGATAGTCAGCAAAAATGGATGAGAGCACTTGCAGTTGGAAAAGATTTATACTTCACTATTAGAAAGACAAATCTCCCTTGCCAATTTTTCAACCGACAGGTTGAAATCTCAGCGTTCTCTCTACATTTGAACGTGTAGCCTAGGACACTTATTGGACATCTGGACTACATACACTGATCTGCATACTTCATTCTTATTCATCTCATAACTTTATAACCAATGAGCTGATATATGTTCCTCTTTGTATTCTAATTTCCTCCCCTACCCATCCCTGTTGTAGTTATACTGGTTAATATAAAACTCAATACAAATATAAATAATACAATTATAAAAAAATTGCCAGTTTAAGACCAGAGTTAAGGTTATCCCTTGTTGGCTCAAACTTCACAAAGCCAGGAACCTGGAAGCCAAGGATGACTGAACATGGGGCACGTCAGCTATAATATTGTGCAATATCACAAATTGTGCTTTCTTACATGCACCCACACTTTTCCTTGGTCTTTCAGGCCCAAATCCAGATGAAGAAGTTGGAGGGCCTGTGACCAGCAAAGATGCCTCATGCTGTCCTGGTCCTGTATTGCCTTATGAAGCATCTGAACCTTACTGTATTGCTAGAGGAGTCTTCCTGTGAGTTGACCCATGCCTGTCTGTTGCTTGTAAGCAAGCTCAATTTGTGATATTGCACACCATCATCACTGATCACGGGACACATTTGTTAAGACATCATCCTAAGCTTCTAATTACCTGGATTTGTGGAGTTTGAGTGAACATGGGATAGCCTTAACTCCAGTCTTAATCCAACAGGTTTCTTGATTTTTAAAAACCAAGGAAATTCAACAAAGAAATTACAGTGTTCTGAAAAAAAAACCAAAACATGAACTAAAAAACATAACACAAACAAGTCATTAGCTGAGCATATGTATACAAATGAACAGATATGCCCCTGTATGTTCAGAATCGCTTTTTTCTGAGTTGAGTAACCCTTCACAGGATTAGCATAGCTATTTCCTTTCCTTCCTCTCTTCAGCAGCGATCTGTCACACAGAGTGACACCCTCAGCCCTCAAAAATACTTCACTCTTGTCTTTCCCACTACCCCTCCCTCACTGTCAGAATGCTGTATGGAATTGGAATTCCTCTCAGTACTCTCAAAACCCTTGAGTACTGCAGCAGCATTCTAGCTTTAGAGTGAAACTGAGCATGCCCACATAACTTTCCCAGCAGTTGCTGCCATAGGATTTCAAGGGGCTGGTCAGAATTTCACCAAAGCAATGAAAGGTTTGGTGAAATTCCTTGACAAGCCTGAATAAAATACATCAGTAGTTTCCTCCAGAATCTGAAAGAAATACATGATACACCGAAGTAAAAAGTTTGCTTGAGTAAAAAGTACAAATATGTCAATTTTCAGCACAATTTAACTTGCTGTATCTGTGGCAATTTTTATCATACCAGTTTGAAATTTAGCATGGTTGCAGACTTCCTCAGGTAGATTATGGATGCCAACCTGCAATTATTAACTCTACAGGTGTCATTTTTATAAGTAGTAGACTTTTGAGGTTTATAATGGCAGAATCTTTTCTTGTTTTGGTACTCACTCCTTTGAGTACTTTAATACATAAAATAGAACTCTAAGGCCTGCTTTAAATATTTTTTCCTTCAGTGTTATGGGGGAAACAGCATATAGAAAATCTAGTTTTCATGTCCTTTCCTTATAGAAATGCTTTACTGGTTGCAAACTAGCAAGACTTGAAGGAGCCCTAAGACTCTCAATACTGTTACACATCAAGGCACTGGTATACTTAATAAACTTGTTTAGTAGGCTGGAGGAAGAACCAAAGACAATGAATTTTTAATGCCACATATCAAAGGGTTCTTGATTCCAGTAGAAACAATGATTAGCATTAGCATACAATCCTCAAAGTCGACTCCCTGCCATTAAGGTTTGTTAGCCTTATCTCAAAACATGCAGAACTTTACTAGAGATCATAGTACTGTAACACCCTTACAATCTGGTTAAAACAATCCACAAAATCAGACTGTTCATTGAACTACTGAAGTCCATATTGCAGTATGAACAGAGCAGAGTATTCCATTGTGCGAATTCCTGGCAAGGAGCCATGGCTAGTCCTGGCTCCCTTGTGTACACAATCCTATTACATACAAAATTATAATATTTCTTTATTATTTATTTAAATCTAAATAAATATTTCCTATAAATATAAAACATGTATGTGTCATGTGAAGTGATATGGATTCTTGTTGGAAGTTATTTACTATTAGTATCCAACTGCGCAACCTTACTTAACCATTCCCAATTGATCAACTTTCTCTACAGTTCACTATCCACGTGGAAGTCAAATTATTTAAAGTAAAACATTACAACTGACCTGATGAAGTTCATTATCCAATACATACTCCTGGAAGTAGCCTGGCGCAGCAGATGATGCTCTGATAGCTTGCCATAATTTATACTGGCAACCTCCAAGATAGTGAGACTTGACTCCAGGGAGGTGATTGTAATTTCTAAATACGAAGGCTTTCAGTGGTGTCCCTCTGCTTACAACGGTGCTTATAGCAGCCACCTAACAACACAGGAAACAAAACATTGACACTTATCTGATTCCAGCACAGTTTTCTACAACTTCAGTGGTTAGAAATAGGATGTATGCCATTCACTTTTGTATGCCACACTTGGTATTTCCTTCAACTGAAACAAAATATGAATGTCTACATATAATTAAGGGTGCAATCCTATGTCTCATAGACAGCATCTGGGGGACATAGGGTATTTCAGTTTTTGGGATCTGAGGTTGGAACCAGGGATCTGACCTTGGAGCCCCAAAACTGCGCTCCCCACCCCCTTGTAGCTGGTGCAGTTCTCCCCACACCAGCTATGCCTCTGCACCTGGAAATGGAGCACGGAGATGATGAAAAGGGGGCAGTCCTGGGGATGGGGTGGAGACCACAGAAGCTGCTTTATGCAGCTTCCTATGTGCATCCCAGCCTCCTTCCCTACCCATCCCCCAAGCTGCACCTAGACAGGTGAAACTGCCTGTCTAGGGAAAACCAGCCAGAGCACAGAACTGCCTCCGTGCTCTGGCTGCCCTGCTCTGGATATTCGGCAGCCTCCAACTTCGGAGGCTGCCGACTATCAAGACAGGATTGCATCCTAAGAGCATAATAAACATTACCAAGTGAAAACTATTACCACTCTTAATAGACAAAGAGAGAAACTAGGATAAGTGCACGGTGTTTAGATGTTCTTGTCCAAGCTCTTTATAAGCAAGAAATTATTTGCATCCAGAAATGTTTATAATGTTTAAAAACCACATATTTTTTTAAGGAGGAAAAACTAGGATAGACTGCAAATTAAAGGACTGGACAACCCTGCTAAATGTAAGATGTTTTCTAAATTACTCAAAATGCTAATGCACACTTAGCATTTAATGTTCCTGTAGTCCTTTTGAATGACAAGAATATGAGCAAGTTTAGTCATCCATGGTATTTTAGCAAGTGGTTGGTTGGATCTGTACAGAAGGAAGAATGTATTCTAGCATACTTTTCTTTCATTTTTAAAGGACGGCATTTCCCCAATATTATGGTATACATTAGGAGACAAAGGGCTGCTTCAGACTTAATAAACTCTGCTTAACAGACCATGGTTTACTAAACTGAGAACTACTATTGGGCCCATGCATTCCGCCCCGAAACTGTTGTTTAATATCAGTTTACAAATCAGGATATGAAACTATAATCCTTCCAGTTTTATGTCTTAAATGTCTCTAAAAAGCTATTTCCAAAACAAAGCACATGTAATTCAATGTTCTTTTTGAAAGGCACACGAGAACAAGCTGCCATTTCATTCATCTCACCTTTTACATGCTGCAGCTACATAATTTTTTCTGGTTTATTTGTATTTCAGGTTATAGACCACAAGAGCTCTTAGAGCAGCTTACTAGAAAAATTACGAAGTAACCTAAACGCAATTCTGCGCATAGCTGCCCATCATGCCTCAAACTGCCGCTGATAATCCCTTTATTATATCTTACTTCAGTTTCCTTCTCAAAACCTACCTTTTCCATGAAGCCTTTGGCATCTCAGAGGTCACTTTCTAGGAGGTGAGGATAAATGATTTGGGTTGTGTTAAATTTTACTTTGGGATGCATATACCCAGTTCTGTATTCATTTATACATATTTAACCATTGTTGGCATGGTTGAGTATGCTCGATAACAACTGGTGTCCAAACAAAACACTGGGTCAGATGTGATGGTATGCCAGGTTGTAGAGGATATTTCCTTGGAAGTGTATAGTTTGTATTGGCCTGAAGCTTATTGTGGGGTGGACAATTCCAGTTGCATATTTATTTCTATTTAGGCTGAGTCTTATTGGCATAGGAGTGCCATGCCTGACAGTGTCGTTCACCTAAATGAAGCCCGGGCCATCCTAAACCAGCCATAATAAGATGTGGCTCACCAAATAATACACCCACGCCTTCCAAATACATCCCACAATAAGCAGTTTGTAGAACAGACTCTCCTAGAGGTTTGGATGTATGGTTTTGGGTGGCTCACTGCGGGGAACCTCCAGTTCTGCATTCATTCCTACATACATCAGGTATTACTGGCATTTTGGTGCCATGTCTGACAGTGTCTTTCACTCCAACAAAGCACTGGGCTAGATGTGAGGCTATCTTGTAGAGGCCACTCTCTCTGGGGCTTTGGTATATAGTTCGGGTGAACACCATTAGGTCCTTATTCCATTATATATATTTTGGCTATTATTGACATGATGGCAGTATGCTAGTGTCCAAACAAAATATTGGGCCAGAAGCAATGCTGTGACCACCCAAGGATTCATATAAATTGTGATTGCACACAAAACCGTGTGACTACCTTGCTAAAATTCTCCTTCGGCATTACTCATCCCATATGGTAAAAAATTTTGTCCTTGTTTGTGGACTTAAAAGCTAAAAAAACATGTGTGACGAAACCCCTCCTCTCTTCACCCAGCCTATTGTCCCTTAAGACAGGAGGGGTTTGCCTTTGCTTCAGCCTAGGCAGATTGTTCCCACCCACCTCAGGCTTCCACCTTTTACCACCTTTATTATACTCCTTTTTTCCTAGAATATAATTGTGCGAGTTGTGCCCTTTTTTAACTTCTACCTAGGTTAAGTATAAATAGCATGATGAGAACTTAAGTACAGACTCAATGTAAAAGAATCAAAATAATGTATTTAGATTACTATAAAGATTGAATTTTAAAAAATTTCTTGAATATGATGTTCTTTTTCCTAGTTACTTTATATGTTAACCTCTTAACCTAACCTACACTAAACTAAGGCCTAAAACTACTAGCCACCACTCCCTATCCAGAGGAGATGTTTTTATCTCAGAGAGCAAATCCCTCCCTCATCTCTCTTCAAACTGCCTCTTTTTACGCATTCTAACTTACTCCAGCACCCCTCCCATCAGCATCCTCACTGACCAATCACACGCCCCCAGGCACTCAGCCCCTTACACTGTTCCATACGTTCTCACACAACCACCAGGCAACCTCCAATGTATGGAGAAGCTATAAACCCTTAACAATGTGTTTATACAAATAAAACCATGGGGCGGTTCTGCCACAATGTTTATCCATATTCTGCCCGAAAAGGAACACTGCCTACTGGGATCCATATGTGCCAGGTTTCAGATGTTTAACGAAAAGTGCTCCATTTTTGCCATAACCACTATGCTATTCCGGTCATCCTCTGAGACTCTTCTCTGGGTGCCCCTGCCTGCCTTCCTGAAAAGGAAGCACCTTCGCTGCATAGCACTACCCCAGTGTGAGGCTGGTGCCAGGCAAAAACATATTTACCAAAACTTTTAAAAGCCAGTCTAAATGGCATATTATCTTGTTGATCCATCTGGATGTTTTCTGTTTTAACTGTTACTTTTTTCAAATGCTTATTTTTGTATTATTTAAAATAATCAAAAATAAAAAACATTATTATAAGCCTCCCTAGAAGTTGTGAAACTGAAGGATGGGTATTAGATAGGAGACCAGACCTTAGTTTGATTCTAGGCAAAAGTGACAGGAATCAGGACATGAATCATGCCCTGCCTAGCTCTGTCTGGCTTTATAAGCCTGCCTTTTGCAGACTTGTAAGATATCGATTGGTTCATGGTACAAGATGGGGTAGAAACACCTTTGCCCAATCCTGAGCATTTTGGGGTTGAAGAAAAAGGAGAAAAGCCTGGGTGTCTTTTCTTTTGGTTCTATTCCTGCTACTCTTGCTCCTCACCCCCATAAATGTCCGCTTCTAAGGCACAGACCTGCTCCAACCATTTGCTTTTTTGTCAGATTTAGAAATGCATTTTTATCTTTTAAATTTCAAGTGATCAGATTTCCTAGTTTAAAAAATGGTCATTATTGACTGGGTTCGCACAACACAACAACCCATCATGGGTGACAAGCCATGGTGGGTTGTCATGTTGTGCGAACCTGGACTGATTCCCACAAGGTGGCTTGTGCAGGGGCAACAAGCCACCCTAACAACCCATGGCTTGTCCTAGGGGCTATTCAACCCACAATGAGTTGGCGTGTCTTACGAACCTGGCACTGCCAACCTATCGTGGGTTGTGGGCATTGTTGAGTGAGCCACTTGGCAAGAGCAGCAGAAACTCTTGGCGTTCTTGCTAAGCGATCTGGCCCATAAGCGAGTAACAGCCCCTCCAATGGTGCCCAAGCCATTGGGGGGGGGTGTCACTGACTCACTGCCCCCTTTTAATTTTTTTCAGGCCGACATTTGCACAAATGGGGTAGAAAAGGTTTTGTTCTTATTTTTTCTGCCGCATAATGTGTGCAGATGACCCTGTATTTTTTTATTTTATTTTTTCTCGTTGGATTTTCAGAGTTGCACAAGTGCACAGCTCTGACTCCCCAAAATAGATAGGCTTGCCTTATCTGGTACCTTGTATGTTTCAGCTGTCAAACATGCAAGGTAACTGACAAGAGAGGACTGTGTATACGCTGATTTTACACCCTTTTACAGTTGGCAGGTAGGGCACCTTGGGGGTGCCCTGCTAAGGATGCCTACTTGCCTGAGTCCCCAGCAAGTGTGCTTCATAGAGAAGTACAAGCCACCCCCTTTTCCACACGCTTTCATCTTAGCTGAAGCCACATTCAACAGCTGTCAAAGGAGCTGTCAAAGGTTGCCACGATTAGTGCAAACAGGAGGGAAAAGAGGTGGCGTGTAGATCACTGTGAAAAAGGGTCTCTATGACAAAGAGAAACTCTTTTTCTGAGATTTACACATCACCCTCTTTTCCTTCCCATTTGCACCAACTGCAGCAACCTTTCACAGCTCCTTTGACAGCTGTCAAATATAGCCATGGCTCAGGCGAAACAGTGCAAAAAAGGGAGTGATTGCCCCATGGGTTGGAGCAATACATAAAACCCTGGTGATCACCCTGCTAAGAGGGAGATCTGCACCCCTTTTCCCCACCTGTCAACTGTAAAATCAGCCTATATACAGTCCCCTCTTGTCAGTAACCTTGCATGTTTGACAGCTGAAACATACAAGGTACAAGACAAAGCAAGCCTATCTATTTTGGACAGTTTGAGTTCTGCACTTGCGTACCTCTGAAAATTCAACAAAAAAATAATTTAAAAGAAAGGGGGCATATGTGAACATTACTGGGGCCAAACAAATAATTTAAAAAATTGACCCAATTTACACAAATGTGGGGAGGGAAACATATTTTTAAAAGCCAGAAGCTGCGACCAGAGTCGCAGTTCCCATGCTAACAGGGACCTGGCAGCAGACAAGACGGGCTCTGCCGCCAAGTCCTCTGGGATACCTGCCAGGACCAACAGGAGAACTGAGGGGGAAGGAGTGAGAGAACAACCCATGATGACCTGATTGTCTGTCAGGCTCACCATGGGTTGTTCAGACAACAACCCTCACTGCGTGATTTATTTTGCAGGGTGGGTTGCTGTCTCGTGTGAACTCAGCCATTAATTGCATTAATAGGCCAATGAATGTAGAAGTCTTTGCACCTACCTATACATGTAAATGCTATTTTGCTACATGCTGATGGTTAACAGATATCTGTTTTTTTATAGGAAAAATGCCAAACTGAAATTGGCCACAGCGGGATTTACAGTATGAATTTTGACTAATGCCTCCTGAGAGAAGTTACAGTCCCTAAGGCCCGTAACAAAACAGTAGTGAGGCCCCATTGAAAAAAAAAATCTAAATTAGTTCAAACACGTTTGAACAGCTTTCACCCAGTGCAACATTTACCATTTCTGGGCATGATACTGGAGAAATTCCAGGTAGTCTTGGATGACACTGATTACTTGGATCCATTTCAATCTATTTCCCAGCTTGGTTATAGAACTGAAACAGTCTTGGTCACCCTGGTGGAACATTTTGCAGGGGAATGGACAGAAGGACTGCATCTCTGTTGGTTCTCCTGGATCTCAGAAGCTTTTGATATCTGACTGGGTTAGTACTTGGAGGCACAGTATTATGGCGGCAGAAGTCCCTCCTGAAGGGATGGACCCGGAAGGTTGTGCTGTAGGACTACTATCCTAACCCCATGGCCATTGCTTTTGGGATTCTCAAGGTTCTCTCATCTCCCATGCTGCTTAGCATCTACTTGAAACAACTAGAAGTCATTGTGAAGTTTGAGCTGAAGTGTCATCAGCGTGCAGACCACATGCAGTTCTACCTCCTTTCCATTCTCCTGCCCCGGGGAAGCAATGAAATCCCTGAAAAAGTGTGTGGATGCAGTTTCAGAATGGATGAGGCAAACAAACCGAAACTAAATCCAGATAATATGAAGGTACTGCGGGTGGGGAAACCTGCTGATCTGGATGGAGGTGTGCAGCCAGTTTTGGATGGGGATGCACTCCCCCTGAAAAACGAAGTTCACAGCTTAATGTTTTCCTGGCCTTGGCACTGTCAACAGATGCAGAGCTAGCATCAGTGGCTAGAAGTGTCTCTTATCAGCTTTGGCTGATTTAACAGCTAGAGTAAGCAGATCATGCCGCACACATACATGCCCGGGTCATCATTAGACTATTGTAATGTGTTCTACATGGGGCTATCGTTGAACACAGCCTGGAGGCTTCAAAAGAGGCCACCAGCCCAGTGGCTTGTGGTAATTAATACAATATAGCTATCTACCTACAATATAGGTATCAGCTACACTGGCTGCCAATCTGATTCCAGGGCCTATTTAGAGTGCTGGTAGTTCAAAGCCCTAAACAGTTTGGGACCAAATTATCTGAAGCACTGCTTGCACCTGTATAAGCCTGCCCAGGCCTTAAAATCAGCCCTAGGCAGCCAGGCACTAGAGACAGGAATTTTGCAGGGATGGCCCCAGGTTTCTTAAACTCCCTGCCTAGGAAAGTACATATGGCCCCAGTGCTGACTATTAAACAGGCCCTGAACACTTTTTTGTTCCAAACAGCTTTTCAGTGATTCTTTTACTTCTGTTTTATTTATATTGTTTTTCTGCTAATATTGCTTTCTTGCTGTTGTAACACTTCTAGATACTGTAGTGTTTTACAGATTATGGTTTTACTGTTTGTAGCAAGTTACAATGAATTTTATCAGTTTTAAAAAGCCATGAGCCATCTTTGGAGAGTCAATCCTTGATGGCCTATGAACATCAAGATAAATAAAAGTTGGGTGACTGCAGCGGACTCAAGTTTAATGAAACTGCGAAAGTAACAGCCAAACTGACTAAGTACTAGGCTATCCAAATGGAGGAAATGAGCATTTGACTAAGGGTTTTTTTTTATGAGAGTGGGGGGAGAGTTGATATAAATATTGTGTAAGACATGATTATCTAACCCGCTTGCAGTATATTTTAAAAAGAATAAAAAAGTACATTTACCTTAGGGCATCTGGGATTTCTTGCTGTTTCAATCATAATATTTAATCCCATTCGCTCTCTAGACAAATAAGACAAATTACTGAAGTTATTATTTTTGAATATGCTGTTCTTTAGCACTATAAAGAAATGCAGCTGTTTTCTGCACCCATCTCTCTAGCTGGATAAGGATCAATATGTGCAAACATGTGCTATGTGCTTGTTGACAATACAGATCCCAATTCAGAAGCTTGTGTGTGCACACGCACACACAAAGCACCCAAATAATAGAACGCAGCATCCCTGAATTCTGTATGATTTCTACAACCAGTGGTTACAACAGCTGATGAATGCTCAAAACTAAATCTTGTTTGTCAACTCTTTAAGTTACATCTTTTTAATTAAAATCCGATATTTTAATTTTATTGATAATTACTATTGCTAACAAATATTTATTTTAATAACCTATGCTCTTTGTTTCTTCGAACCGCTTCAGTAAAATGACTGCCTCCTTCCACATCATTTATGTTTTCCCATTTTTGTTTCTTTTTAGGGAACTGATGAATTGCAACCACATTTTTTAAATGTAATACTTAAGAAGATGAGTGCACCTCATAGTATTTTATTTTAGCATTTTTCTTAAAAGACAAAATTGCTCAGGTGATTTATAAGTGATCTGTAGCAACAAAAGTAAATTACAATCGATAGCACTATGGAGCACTTGGGCATATATTCAGAAAACAGAGCTCAATGTATTAACTCCATTTATTTAGTAATAGAAAAGAATGACATTAAAAGGCTTTCAAATACTTGGGCAGCCTGAACACAAAGAGTCTCTTGAAGAATTTGCTATAGTGACCTATACATCCACTCTAAAAATAGCTTTCGTCATATATATTTGCAATAGCTGTCAATGAACCATTAAGTATAATGTTATTTTGTGGAGTTGTGCTGACATGGCTATAGTGATACAAATCCTTAAAGTATACTTTGATACACCCTGAAGGAAGCAAAATTGCCAAAGATTTAGATACCCTGATAAGTGTAACTTACTTAAGAATAGTCTCCCAGATTTCACTATCATAAAATGCATGGCTCCAGCCCATTTTAACTGTCCCAACAATGACATTTTGCTTGAACACATCAGTTCCTAATTTGCGATAAAGCTCTTCACACTCATCCAGAGGGATATGGAATAACCCCAACATAAATGCCAATATAGCACCTGAAAACAAAAAATATTTATAAATTTGAAACATGGTATTTTATATGACCACCACCTAATGGATCCTTACAGCAACCTTCTCCAATCCAGTGCCCACCAGATGTAGCAGACACACCAGCCAGCATAGTGATCGTGGAGTTGTACTCAAACACATCTGGGGGAACCAATTTGAGGAAGGCTGCTTTATAGTATTCCTGCTTAAAGAGGTCTTTTAACAGTCATTTTTGTTAAACTCAGAATAGTTTTGGTGTCAAGATTATTATTTTCAGTGCTAACAATGTAAACCAGGTTTTTGTCAGACAAGTTGTTAGGAGCCTGGAGAAAACAGAAGGGTTTAGAAACTGAGAGATACATGCTAATGTGCAATGTATGTAGCATTCATTTATAGCACCACCTAGTGTTCATGAAAACAACATGACCCTGAAATACACAACTGTACACCAGAATTAACTTTAGGAATATATTCAGTACTGATCAACTTCCAGTAAGGAGCCATGTCGTCCTGGCAGTGACTTGCGGAGCTCCGCAGGTCATGTCTTGCACAGAGCTGTGAAAAGGTTGAGAAACCTCCCCCACCCCCAGAAATAAGGGTGAAGCCTGCAGTACCATCTGGATGACATCTTAGAAGAACAGCTGCCTTTGCGGAGGATGCAAAGGGGCTCAAAACTAAGGTCAGTCGCTGGAGATAAACACCTACTGAAATGCTGTTTTGAAACTCTTAATTAATTAAGAGAATATAAGGACGGGCGTGCTCCAATCTTAGATACCATTTGGAAATTTAAGCTACCAGCAAGCACCACCTGCACAGGAAAAAGCGAAAGTATGGCAGTTGTATAAATCTAACCTGAATTAAAATCAAGGAGTTGCAGACTTTTACAAAGTGAATTTAGCTCAAAAGGTCCTTTCAAAAGAAGAAAAAAAAAGAGTATTAAGACTGTTTGCATTTCTGAATAAGTATTACAGTCTAATTAACGTTCTATTTCTTTAAATCATTGTTTGAAGGTTTTAATGTTTGAATTTATATGGCCGAAACCTATGTTTTTGTCCAGTTGCTTTTATCTTCTTCATGACCTTGAGAAAGTGACGAAGTCAAAATATATAAATCTTGGGCAGAAAGCCTGGAATAGGCTGGAACAAGATCAACTTGTGGGCTGATTGAGTGAAATTTAGTAAAGAAGGGGTATTGCTGACACCTGTTGGATGTTAAAAAATCAGCAGCTTATGAAACATCTTTCTTCTTTTCATGTTCTTTTTTATTTTTATCTTTCTATTTTTGATACTGAGAGAGATCTCTTTTGGCATTGGAGGATCAATAACTTACTGGATATCCAGATAGATTAATTTATAAAGGAAGTAATGAAGAAGATAATTGAATGAGTGTTATGAATTTGGATAAACCAGCAAAGGATATCAAAACAACTCGTAGTAGAGCAAATACCTGGGAGATGCCTACAGAGCAACCAAGTAGAAATACTAAATCCAGGAAAGGCTCCTTAAAAGAGACTCCGACAGGAGCTACGAAATTATCAGTGAAAGCAACATCTATAAGCAAGGAAGAGGTACCTGAGCAGAAGCAAGATATACAAAATATGGCCTTGGATGAACAAACACAGAATATTACAGATGCTATAAGCAAAAAGATGGAGGCTTTTGAACTGCACATAGAACAAAGGATGGGCACCTTTGAACAACGTATAGAAAAATGGATGGAAAGACAAGTATTGGAAGTAAAGGAGATTAAAGACAAGAAAGAAGAATTGAGACAAGAATTTAAGAAATTAGATGATGCATTAAATCAAAGAACAGAAGAATTTAAAATAATGACAGAGTGGAAGTCCTGGAAAATAATGCAGAAATTGTAACTACAGAGTTAGAATGTGAGCAGGATGCCTTAGCTTGGTTTGAGCTTAAAGACAAGGAACACTCGTTACGTTTTAGAGGGGTCGCGGAAAGTTATGGCAGCACAGAACCTGACCTCAGAACGGAATAGGTAAAGACTATAGCAGCCTTTTTGAGTAAAGAAGAGAAAATAATGGAAATGGAACTAGATCGAGCTTATAGACTGAATTCGACATATGCAAAAACAAAAGGTCTACCCAGAGATATTATTGTCCATTTTGTAAAGAAAACTACAAGGGAGTCAATTCTCCAGCAGCACTATAAAACTAAATTGAAGATGGTGGGCAAAGAGATTATCGTCATGAAAGAAATTCCTGGAAGATTTCTGAGGAAAAGGAGAGATTATGTATTTTTAATAACAATCCTCAAACAGAAAAAGATTATGTTTAGATGGGAATTCCCAGATGTGGTCTTTTCTTGCAGGGAACAGAGATTTAAGTTGAACTCAGTTCAAAAAGCAAGAGAGTTCTTTCGAACTTATGGAAAAGACTGGACAGACCTACAACCTGATGTACAGGAAGAGGACAGCACACAGGGTACAACAGGTGGAAATTAAGAATGTGCCTTAATCTTATATTTTTAAAAAAATGGATTATAAATTTTAACTTGGAACATTAATGGGGCGAATACTCCTCAAAAGAGAAATAAAATATTTTATTATTTACAAAAATTAAAACATGATATAATATGCTTACAAGAAACTCATATTAAGAAAGAATATAGCAAATATTTAATTAATCTGGACTTTGGAGAAAATTTTATAAAATGGGTGAAATCGGTATATACTGATCAAAAGGCTTAAATAATTATAAATGGGTATTTGACTAAACTTTGTGAGATACAAAGAGGAACAAGACAAGGTTGCCCATTGTCACCGCTATTGTTTATATTGGTTTTAGAACTACCGAAAAGAGATATTAGACAAGATGATCGAATTACAGGAATAAAGATTAAAAAGGAGAAATATAAGCTGAGGGCCTTTGCAGATGACTTGGTGTTTACCTCGGAAGAACCTTTAAAGGGAATTGAAATGTAATGAAAAAATTAAAAGAATCTGGAGCAGTGGCAGGGTTCAAAGTTAATAAACAGAAAACAAAATTTTTAACAAAGAATATGAATGTTCAAGGAAAAAAAAGTTGATGGATACGACTGGCTTCCAAATTGAAAAGAAAGTAAAATATTTGGGAGTCTTTTTGACAAATATGAATTGTACGCTTTTTCAAAGTAACTATGTTAAAGTGTGGAATGAAATTAAACAAGACCTATTAAAATGGGAAAAATTACAACTATCACTTTTGGGAAGAATTGCAGTGATCAAAATGAATGTATTACCTAGAATGTTATTTTTGTTTCAAATGATACCCATTATTACATCGGATTTACCTTTTAAGCAGTAGAAGAGAGATATAACAAAGTTTATATGGCAAGCAAAAAACCCCAAGAGTTAAAATAAAAATTTTACAAGATGCGAAGGAAAGAGGTGGTTTGGGATTACCAGATTTTAAAACTTATTTTTCTGCCTGCTGCTTGATGTGGATGAAGGAATGGATGACGTTGAAAAATAGAAGACTTTTAGAACTAGAAGAACATAAATTGAGATATGGGTGGCATGGTTATTTGTGGTATGATAAAACAAAAGTGAATGTAGATTTTAATAATCATTATATAAGAAGGGCTGTATTAAGAATTTGGAATAAATATAAATTAAGGCTCTATCAAAAAACACCACGATGGGTATCTTCACAAGAAGCAATGCATTTAAGAGAATTTGATAGCATGCATAAATGGATAAGATATAAGGATTTGCTGGAACTGTCACAAGGGGAATATAAGTTAAAATCAAGGGAAAACTTATTGGAAGAAGGTCATGTATGTCAGTGGTTTTCATATTTGCAAATTAAAGGAAGGTTTAAAATAGATGAGGAAAATGGCGGATTTGAACAAACAGAATCTGAGTTTGAAACAGCACTGTGTACAAATGATGAACATGTTATTGCTAAACTGCATAAATTACTGTTAAGGTATGAGACAGAGGATGAACAAGTAAGATTGTATGATAAAATGGGCACAAAATGTTGGTCATAATATATCAATGGAAGAGTGGGAAAGTATGTGGGGAAAAGATTTAAGATTTACTTTATGTACAAATCTTAAAGAGAATTTTTATAAGATGATGTATAGATGGAATATGTCACCGTTTAAATTGTCTAAAATGTATAAAGGTGTTTCTGGAAAATGTTAGAAATGTGAAGATCAAGAGGGAACATTTTATCATTTATGGTGGACTTGTAAAAAAGCTAAAACATTTTGGAAATGAATACAGTCTTTAGCTCAAAGAATATTAAAGTCTACTACAGAATTAAAGCCAGAAACTTTTTTATTGGGACTAACAGATAAACACGTAAAAGAGAAGGGGGGAACCCTCTTTCTCTACATAACGACTGTAAGGTTATTGCATGCACAAAAGTGGAAGAATGAAACAATACCAACTGTGAGCGAGTGGATCATGAAATGATGGAGCTGGTAGAGATGGCAAAACTTACTATTATAATTAAAGAAGGATCAACAACTAAATTTATGTTCGATTGGAAACCTTTTATAGAATTTTTACAAGAAATAGAGAAAAATGATATCTCTGTATGTGGATTTTGAACTTTGAGATGGTTAATTCTCTTTTTTGTTGTTAAAATTAGGAGAGAAATGAGATAATGTCTGCGAACTCAATGTATGATATACAACTAAGATAAGAACTAGAGAATAATAATGAACATTTGTTGTGTAAGGGGAGCCAAAGGTAGATATCTTACAATCTTAAGAGATATTTTGGTGTATGTGTATTGTGTGTTTATATTGTTGTTGTGTTTTCTTTCTCTTTAAAAAAATAAAATTATATATAAAAAAAGGAATATGTTCAGTACTGTAAGATCTGCAGATCCCATGCCAGAGGAGTACTGTTCTTCTAAACAGTAGTCTGCCCAATACTGCAAGCTTCTTAAAATTACGAATTGGTGCATGTAGCTAGGAGGCTCACTGGGTATCCAGTTATGGACACACTGCACCTGTATTAAAAGACTGGCTGCCTATTAGCTACTGACTCATTTTCAAGATTTTGTTGTTGACTTTCAAGGCCCCTAAATAACTCGGGATCAGTGTAACTAGCAGACAGCCTTCCACTATATACACCAAGTCGACTTTTAAGAACTTCAGAGGAGGCCATGTTGGCTGTTCCATGGCCAAAAGAATGTCACCATGTAACATCACAGGAGTGGTCCCTCCCAGTAGTGGTGGCCACCCTCTGGAACCCCCTCCAGTGTGCAGTTCAGAAAGGAGAAAATGTGGTGAGTTTTAAATGCCTTCTGAAAACTTACTTGTTTGTGCAGGCTTTCTCTGGCTTCTAATTGATTATGCTGTTTTATTGTTTCTTTTTACATATTTGTTTCTCTGTTGTAAGTTGTAACTCTTTAATTATACACACATGCATATGTGTGTGTGTATATGTGTGCATGCATGTGCATGTGAACAATTACCAGTGGTTTTTATGTTTATATGTAAACTGCTTAAAGATAAGAAGAGTCATAAGAATATAAGAAGAGCCATGCTGGATCAAACCAAGGGTCCATCTAGTCCAGCATTCTGTTCACATTGTGGCCAACCAGCTGTCGACCAGAAACCCACAAGTAGGACATGAACGCAACAGCACCCTCCTGCCCATGTTCCCCAGCAACTGGTGTACATAGGCTCACTGCCTCTGTTACTGGAGGTAGCACATAACCATCAGGACTAGTAGCCAAGGTATTATATTCAGTGCTATATAATGAATAAATAAAATATAAATAGTAAGTAAATGTCTGTGGGGGAAGGGGCACTGCCCAGGCTACTGTTTAAAACACAGAAGCACTGCTTGCCAAACTGGTCTTCTGCACTTACACAGAGCAAAGGGGTCTGTGTATCATGAACATGACATTCTTCTCAGGAATATTTACCTGTACTCACTCCACAAATGTAATCAAAAAGATGGTGAATGGGCTTTCCAGTGAGCTCTTCTAGTTTACGAAGAGTCTGAAGTGCCACTAATCCCCTGCAACATATGAAAAACAAGTCATTTTATACAAGGTATCGGGCGTTAAGTAAAAACCAAGTAAGTACACTAATTCATTATTGTTTAAGGCACTGTTATATTATATTTATTTATTTACAACATTTGTATGCTGCCCCATAACAAAGTTCTGTGGGCAGCTTACAAAAACAAACTTATATACAAACAAAACCAGAAAGTACTGCAGCCAAACAAAACTCACAGCCAGCCCCCCAACTGAACTGCTTTCAAGTTTTACAGTTTGAAGTGTTGAAAGGAACCCCAATAGTGAGGATTTATCAAACTTTTGGCATCGTCCATTGTGATATCATGAAAAACATGGCATATTTAAAACCAAACACCACATTCAAAACAAGTTTAGTTCTACCATTTTATATGCTTTAAGGACTCCTTTCTGTACAGCTAATAGAAAAAGTACTTTCTAGGAACGGAAAGATAGGCTTCCAAAGATGGGACAGGCAATTTCTATACTTTAGGACTGGAACAATTTTCCTCCTATATCATCCACTGAGCACTGAAACATTCCTTTTGCTTCCAACCTCCTGCAAGAGATAATAGGATAGGAGCTACAGGCCATAAAGTTTTGTACAGATCAACAGGGCTCCATGATCAAAACATACAAGTTACAAAACTGCATCTGTCTTAGCAGCCCGACTGCAGGAAGCACAACAAACAAACATGTTTTGTGATTTATTTACTGTTGTGATGAAGACTGAATTGCATGACATCCTGGCAACCTTACAGTAGTATGCAAGGCTTTTTGAGAAATTTAAAAAATGACAGCGCAATGCTATGCATGTTTACTTAGAAGGCAGTCCCACTGTGTTCAATGGGCCCGAGTCTTAGTGTGCATAGGATTGGTGCCTGACCTACAAATCAGAATGTCCTTAGTTAATATATTCGCCTTGCCATGAACTCATTAGTTACGCTCAGCCTCAGGGCCATACTGACCTAGTTTGCAACATTGTTGCAGAATTACAAGAAGATTGTGGATATGAAGCACTCGGAACATTCTAGATGGGCTCTCTTTATTATTAGAAAACTGAATACTCGCTTTTCCCACCAAGAGGCAATAGCGGATTCAAAGGTTCCCTTTCTTGGTCCCATGGATTCCTGACAGACGAAAGGAACTTTTGGATGCACCCAGTGGGCAGTATCCAATAGCATCATTCTGCAAACTTAAAAAGCACTAGCGGAGCTCCGCCAAATGTTTCCGTTGTTCAAGCAATTCCACATTACGCTTGCACAACTGGTTGCAACATGGATTGCGCAAGTTTAATGCACAATAGGGTGTGGAGCCACACTTGCACAAACATAACTTTAGTTGGATTCTCCTCTTGTACATAGTTCAAAACCTAGTTTCTACTAGTGAAATTTCATTTGTGCTAGCAGAATGATATAACTGGAAACTGCCGAGTACCTTATTTTTAATTACATGGTGAAGAGTGTAAGTATGCATAAGAGTTTATTGCAAAGCTTGGAAAAAAATAACTCTATAGTGCAGAAATCTAGGAAATAAGTGCCTTCACAGATGAAAAGTGCTGAGGTCATAAACTGTGCAGAAACTGAAATAATGGCATTTGAAGAAAATGTGCTAGTAAGAGCTCCAATACGGAGAAGATACCAAGCAAGAAAGCAATTGCTTAGGAAACCAGAATACATTACCACATACCTTCACAGCTCACTGATTCAAAACAAGACAGAATGATAGTGATTACAAGTAATTAATGTTTTCAGGTGATCTGTAGCTTATGAGCAATTAATTGCTTAGTGTCGAATTTATCTTATAGTCGACAGTTGTTGAATTTAGTCCAAAATCTCCCTATAACTGGCAATCTGAGCATTGGACTGAAAGAAATGAGGAAGAACTGTGTTTTACAGGGGAAGTCAGAAGAAAATCGATAATCAAGGAGAATAATTTGTACAACATCTCCCTTCTAAACCAAATGTGGCTTTTTATTCCAGTATTAGTTAGGATAGTCCATTAAATGTTACACAATTGTCAAAGATTCCTCAAAAGTGAGAATAAAAATACTTGTTCTGAAGGACATATTAAAGTATTATTTCCTGTATCTGATGAGAATTTCTTTTAATCTATACAGGAGATCTAATATGAAAACGTATCAACTTATGATAGTAGATGCTAGGTTAATATTTACTAGCATATTTAGAGCTTCGGCTATTGGGCGGTATAGAAATAAATAAATAAATAAATAAAATAAATAAATAATATGTGCTAAACACTGGAAACTACCTAAAATACAGGATATAAACAAATGGACAGATAAATTATGGGGCTTCACAGCAATTGCCAAACTGGCCTTTTTTATATTAAAGAGTGTCATTAAAAATGGTGCAAGTGTATGAATAACTGGCCACCATTTTTCTTTTTATAAATGGATTAATGCCAAGACTAAGTTAGAGCACTGGTCATTTTCTTATGTATTTTGTAGCCTTTATAAATCTTAAATTTATATTTCTCTGTAAAATGTAAATACCCTCTTTTGTTGTGCTTCCTTTTTGTGCAATGATTTGAGAAAATAATACATCTACCCCAAAAATGAGAGGAATTGATTGGAAAGTTTCTGGAATGTTTGCCACAGCAAATAAGGTGACTGAACAAAATGTTTTAACTTCATTTATAACTTTCACATGCACCCTTCCCACATATTTTATGATCTGGCTCTGGATGACTACTTTTGGAATGGAAACACACTTATGGTCTTGGCCAGTCCAGAAACATTAGCTAAATTAAACAGAGCTGCCAAAGGCCACTATGTCTTGCTGCATGATTCTTTCATTCTCTCTTTAAATGTTCAATCTAAGCATAAAAAGGACTATTCAACTTGCTCATCTGATGAACATCAACACAAAAGCATATTTTATAGCAAATTTGCTTGCCAAGTTTCACACTCAATTTGCCAAACTACCCATCCCAAGAGTTGCTAGCTTGCTACGAATTTGCCAATACATTAATTCTTGTAAAGTTATGCCAGCATTGCAAAGGTATTAGGATGACACAACAGTTAGATATGCTGATTTAATTGTATAGATTCAGTTACTGGTCATCAGTAGAGGCTAAGGCATGTCATGATAAAAGAAATGCAGATTTACAAATAAATTGAAACAGAAGTGTTTGTTAAAACCGTTACACGTCTGCTACAGTAGATACTGCGTTGACGATGCAAGCAATTAGACAGAGAGCACACGGAGCACACTCTCAAGTCTTTCAGCCCAAAGGCCAAATTCAATTCTGGAGAAGGTCTTGGGGGCTGCATTCCAGTGGCGGATGGGGCAAAAGGCAAGGGGCAATCAATCAATCAATAAAACCTGTAGCTTACAGGTTTCACTGCCACTAACAAAGCCTTAGGAAAGGCATTTCAACCTTTTATAATGGAGAAAAATGGCACAAAAGGTGGGAAAACACCAGAGGTTGGGGGAAAGGCCAACTGGGGAACCCGAAAGGGCCAGATTCGAACCTCAGATGGGCTGGATCTGGCCCCTGGGCCTGGGGTTCCCCACGCCTGTCATATATACTTCAATTAGGAATTTGACTTGAAAATACATCCCATTCAAGACGAATTAAAGCTTGGACAAAGGCAGACAAATCCCCTCCAGTCAAGGATCCACAAATATTTTCCAGCCCATAACCTTGTCACTCTTCCATTTTTGGAAACAGCTTCCTATTTATCATGGTTGTGGATAAATGCACGACAATGTGGACTATGTTTTAGGGTTGGTTCACATATAACTACCAGTGTAGCGTAGTGGGTTGGACTGTGGGACTAAGACTGGGGAGACCCAGGTTCAAATCTGTACTCTCCAACAAAGCTCTCTGGGTTATCTTTGGCCAGTCACTATCTCCCAGCCTAGCCTATCTCACAAGGCTGCTGTGAAGATAAAATGGAGGGAAAAGGACCACATATGTTAGCTTGAGCTCCTTGGGGAGATGTCAGCATATAAATGCAATCAACAGACAAGTAACACTGATCTGTGATCTGGTATTCCATTAATGAGACTGGTGCTTCCTGCTCCTTTGTACATAGTGCTTTGTTTAGTTACTTCCACTTTTGCAGAAACCTAAATCTAATCTCTTCAGCAAAGGAGATCGTTACCTTATCGTGGTGCCGGAGCTTGAGCACCTCAATGACGTCATGAACTAAACCATGAAGGGACACCCAAGACGGGAAGGTCATGGCAGAGAGGTCAGACTAAATACGATCCCTGGGGAAGGAAACGGCAACCCACCCCAGTATTCTTGCCATGAAAACTAAATGGATCAGTACAACCAGAGATATGTTGGTATACCATCGGAAGATGGGACTCCCAGGTCGGAAGATGGTCAAAATGCTACTGGGGAGGAACAGAGGATAAGTTCAACTAGCCCCAGATGTGATGACGCAGCTAGCTCAAAGCCGAAAGGACGGCTAGCAGCCGATGGTGCTGGTGGTGAACGACGAATCCGATGTTCTAAAGATCAACACACCATAGGAACCTGGAATGTAAGATCTATGAGCCAGGGCAAATTGGATGTGGTTATTGGGGAGATGTCAAGATTAAATATAGACATTTTGGGTGTCAGTGAACTGAAATGGACTGGAATGGGCCACTTCACATCAAATGACCACCAGATCTACTACTGTGGACAAGAGGACCACAAAAGAAATGGAGTAGCCTTCATAATTAATAATAAAGTGGCTAAAGCAGTGCTTGGATACAATCCAAAAAATGACAGAATGATCTCAATTCGAATTCAGGGTAAGCCATTTAACATCACAGTGATCCAAATATACGCCCCAACCACAGATGCTGAAGAAGCAGAAGTAGATCAGTTCTATGAGGATCTGCAGCACCTACTGGATAGTACACCAAAAAAATGTTATTTTCATTACAAGAGACTGGAATGCTAAGGTGGGTAGTCAAATGACACCTGGAATTACAGGCAAGCATGGTCTGGGAGAACGAAATGAAGCGGGACATAGGCTGATAGAATTTTGCCAAGACAACTCACTGTGCATAACAAACACTCTCTTCCAACAACCTAAGAGATGACTTTATACATGGACTTCACCAGACGGTCGACACCAAAATCAGATTGACTACATCCTTTGTAGCCAAAGGTGGCGGACATCTATGCAGTCGGTAAAAACAAGACCTGGAGCTGATTGTAGTTCAGATCATGAACTTCTTATTGCACAATTTAGAATCAGACTAAAGAGAATAGGGAAGACCCACAGATCAGTTAGATATGCGATCACTAATATTCCTCATGAATATGCAGCGGAGGTGAAGAATAGATTTAAGGGACTAGATTTCGCAGATAGGGTCCCGGAAGAACTATGGACAGAAGTTCGCAACACTGTTCAGGAGGCGGCAACAAAAAACGTCCCAAAGAAAAAGAAAACAAAGCAGGCAAGATGGCTGTCTGCTGAGACACTGGAAGCAGCCCAAGAAAGAAGGAAAGCAAAAGGCAACAGTGATAGGGGGAGATATGCCCAATTCAATGCAAAATTCCAGAGGTTAGCCAGAAGAGATAAGGAATTATTTTTAAACAAGCAATGCGCGGAAGTGGAAGAAGATCATAGAATAGGAAGGACAAGAGACCTCTTCCAGAAAATTAGAAACATCGGAGGTAAATTCCAGGCAAAAATGGGTATGATCAAAAACAAAGACAGCAAGGACCTAACAGAAGCAGAAGAGATCAAGAAAAGGTGGCAAGAATATACGGAAGATCTGTATATGAAGGATAATAATATCACGGATAGATTTGACGGTGTGGTCAGTGAGCTAGAGCCAGACATCTTGAAGAGTGAGGTTGAATGGGCCTTAAGAAGCATTGCTAATAACAAGGCAGCAGGAGATGACAGTATCCCAGCTGAACTGTTTAAAATCTTGCAAGATGATGCTGTCAAGGTGATGCATGCCATATGCCAGCAAATTTGGAAAACACAAGAATGGCCAACAGATTGGAAAAAATCAACCTATATCCCCATACCAAAAATGGGAAGCACCGAAGAATGTTCAAACTATCGAACAGTGGCACTTATTTCATATGCCAGTAAGGTAATGCTCAAGATCTTGCAAGGTAGACTCCAGCAATTCATGGAACGAGAACTGCCAGATGTACAAGCTGGGTTTAGAAAAGGCAGAGGAGGAACTAGAGACCAAATTGCCAATATCTGCTGGATAATGGAGAAAGCCAGAGAGTTTCAGAAAAACATCTATTTCTATTTTATTGACTATTCTAAAGCCTTTGACTGTGTGGATCATAACAAATTGTGGCAAGTTCTTGGTGGGATAGGGATACCAAGTCATCTGGTCTACCTCCTGAGGAATCTGTATAATGACCAAGTAGCAACGGTAAGAACAGACCACGGAACAACGGACTGGTTTAAGATTGGGCAAGGAGTACGGCAGGGTTGTATACTCTCACCCTACCTATTCAACCTGTATGCAGAACACATCATGCGATGTGCTGAGCTTCATGAAGCCAAGGCTGGAGTTAAAATCGCTGGAAGAAACATTAACAATCTCAGATATGCAGATGATACCACTTGGATGGCTGAAAGCGAGGAGGAGCTGAGGAACCTCATGACGAAGGTGAAAGAAGAAAGTGCAAAAGCTGGGTTGCAGTTAAACCTCAAAAAAACCAAGATTATGGCAACCAGCTTGATGGATAACTGGCAAATAGAGGGAGAAAACGTGGAGGCAGTGACAGACGTTGGCTTTCTAGGCGTAAAGATTACTGCAGACGCTGACTGCAGCCAGGAAATCAGAAGACATTTACTTCTTGGGAGGACAGCAATGACAAATCTTGATAAAATAGTTAAGAGCAGAGACATCACACTGACAACGAAGTCCGCATAGTTAAAGCAATGGTATTCCCCGTAGTAACCTATGGCTGCGAGAGCTGGACCATAAGGAAGGCTGAGCGATGGAAGATAGATGCTTTTGAACTGTGGTGTTGGAGGAAAATTCTGAGAGTGCCTTGGACTGCAAGAAGATCAAACCAGTCCATACTCCAGGAAATAAAGCCAGACTGCTCACTTGAGGGAATGATATTAAAGGCAAAACTGAAGTACTTTGGCCACATCATGAGAAGACAGGATACCCTGGAGAAGATGCTGATACTAGGGAAAGTGGAAGGCAAAAGGAAGAGGGGCCGACCAAGGGCAAGATGGATGGACGATATTCTGGAGGTTGACGGACTCGACCTTGGGGATGCTGGGGGTGGCGACGGCCGACAGAAAGCTCTGGCGTGGGCTGGTCCATGAAGTCACGAGGAGTCGGAAGCGACTGACCGAATAAACAACAACAACCAAATCTAATTTGAATTTCCCAAACCGTATTTGCACAAGCCCTCCAAATTATGATTGCAAAGCAGGATGCAATCCATTTGGATGATTTCCAAGAGCAAAATATACTGTGCTAGTTCAAATGTAATAACAGTTCAGGTTTCTACAGGAGATGGGAACACACAAAGCAATTAGGGGTGTAATCCTATGTATGTTTGAACAGAACCCCCCCCCCCCCACAACTCACAGCATCCCTGCAGCCACCTACGCTAGGAAGCTCATACACACCGTTTGTTCAAATAATGACAAACCTTGGTTTATCATGACATACAACCCTACCCTTAGCTTAAGAATTTTCTATGACACTCTCCAGTGCTTTTCTAAAAGGATGGAGCCCTATTACAGCCCAAAGGCATAAATGTAAGCATACCAATGTGACATACTGAAACATGCACAGTTCTGTTTTTAATCTCCAAGAGTTGCATTATATTTTTCAAGAGTTGCATTATATTTTTCTTAACTTATGTTTCGTAAGGAGAGGCCTACCTCTGTCAGCCATCATGAAAAACTTTTTGTTTGAAGGGTGGGGTAGAAGTTAATAAAATAAGATGTTAAAAACATCCCACCATCATCTCAATTTAGCTCTGGTCATAGATTTAACACTTTCTAAGCCCTACCTTATCTAAGACACTCTGGAAACCTTTTCAGCTGAAGAGTGGGATAAAAATATTTGAAAGAAAAAATACCTTGTTCCCCCACCATCAATAGTGAGAACTCGAATGCCCCACCCTTTTACAGGGTCTGCATATCCAAGTACAGCCAAAGCCGCTCTAGCAGCAGCCTGGAGAGCTTCATCATTTGCCTGTCTTAGCCGCAACAAGCATGGAATGACTTTTTCCTAGAAAACAAAATAAATATTTTAAATGCAACAAAAAGCAGTAATTTAGTTAATTATTCCTACTATAAACTACAATGGAAACTATTAGATACAACAGATATGCTTGTATTAAAATGAAAGTACTGATGTTATTAAAACTTCTCTCACATGTACTATACTTTGACACAGTTTGCACATAACATTATTTAACCCAGAAATTGACGTGGCTGAGTGGGAGCGAGCAAACTGGCTCCCACATGCTCATCTCTTCTGCTTTCAATCAAAATATTCCTCGTTTGTTATTGTGATGTCCAATCCCAGGAACTCTGGGTAGTTTACAGGTTAAACAACCCAAAGCTAACCCAACAACACAGCATGGGCAATTCCTGGGTTAAATAACGTGTGAATCGGGTCTTGGTCTAAAATCCTAAGCACATTTTTCAGGAAACAAATCCCACTGAAATCAGTTGGACTCTCTTCTGAGTAAACATGTTCAGGATCATGCTGTTAGAAATCTCTCGCTTACACAAAATATAAATACAGATAGTTCTTCAAGCTGCAGATCAATAATGAAAGATTACTACATGTGTAGTAGCTATAACAGTATATAGCTCAGACCCTATTATCAGACAGAAATGAAAATGGTGATCTCCAGATAGCCCATGAGTCTACTATATATCACAGTCATATGCTCTTGAAATATAATGTAATGCTGCTGGTTCTGCAGCAGATATATTTATTGGTGAGGAACCAATATGGTGAGGAACAATTTTTTATGTCAAAGGCTGCATTTCCTCCAGGGTAATCTGTTGGTGGCTACAAACTGGCATTGGGTGGGGCTGAAGACAGCAGCTGGTGGGGCCAGAGTGAAAAGTGGATGGGGACACCTTCATGGTCTATCTCTTCTTCCACCTTCCAACCCATGCAGTGGATTGCCAGGCAATGGACTGATTACATATGGCCCTTGGCAAGCAAAGAGGAAATAGGCTACAGGTTACCCATCCCTGATATAAAAGCCACTGATCCTTGTGGACTCATGTCTTGATATCAAGTGGCATATATGCTTGGCTTTTGGATATAACTGTATGCGTAAGGTGCAATATTCCCAATTATTTCCTGTGCTAGGCCAATTTTTTGCACAACTGTGATTCTATTCCCTATTCATGGTCAGGTGATGGAACTGATTTGTACCTTAATAGCAACTCCTCTGCTGTCTGGAAATTCCAACAGATGGTACATCAATTCTTCAACTCTGTTGATACAGACTCTTCTGTTAGATGATCTTCTTAATGCTTGAGCCAAAGCCCGGGTTCTGTTATCTATACTCACCTTTGCAATAATCTAAGAAAATAATTTTTATTAAACATTTCATAAATATCAAGGGGCCTTGCATCACCTTAAAGTAACAAATTGATTCTGACATAAGCTTTTCATGGGCTCACTTAGTCCTTTTCTTCTCTGTATGAGTGACATATAAATACCTAGCCAATTAGATAACCAATTTGAGCATCTGATGAACTGAGCTCTAGCTCATAAAAGCTTTTGCCACACTATACTGTCTACTCGGAAGTCAGTTCTATTGACTTTAACCGTGATTACTCCCAGGTAAGTGTGTATAGGATTTCAGCCTTAATCTTTAAGGAACTAGAAGACTTCTTGTTTTTTTGCTCCAAAAATAAGCCTACTCCACTTAAGGCATTATCCCATGGGATGCACCCTTGTTAGATGGAAGCCTCTGATCTTGGAGGCTTCCAAGTATCCAATGCCCTACCAGATAGGAGGAAATTTTCACCTCTGTTCTCCTTTTTGTAATTTAGGCTTGAGAGTAGTAGTTGAGGCCACAGGATTTCTTGTATCCTGGCATCTCTGCTCCCTGCCCACTGCAACACCCCCTTTCAGACCTCTCTAAAGCTGCTTTTGCAACCTCAAAATGCAGGCGCCGCAGTTCTTTCTGCTGCGGCTGCAAGGAGTAAGGAAAGAGGGCAGGTTTGGATTCCAGAGTCGTCTTCTAAGGCTGCAGCAGTGTCTATGGCTTCAGAGGGAACTCTCTGAAAAATCCTGTGGTCCCTGGAACACTCTCCATGACCACAGGATTCGTCTCTGAATTTCATTAAAAAAATGTATTTAAAAAACAAATAGCTTTTTCTCTCTCCTCCTGTCACCCGAAAATCTGCTCTGGAGGGTTTTTCTAGACTTCTGGAACACATTTTGAGGGCACATGACGGAGCGGGGGGGAAGAGGGAAATTGCCCCCTCCTGGTTCCACTGAAGGAACAGTTTCCATCAGCAGAAAGACAACACTGGATACAACCCATTGTATTTATACAGCACTTTATAGTGTTTAACATCTAAGTATATACACACTATGTGTATTAATGTTCAGATTTCAGATATTATTCCACATTACATTTTACAACAGCCCTGAAGGTCAATATTATTCAGGTTTATGATCAGCACTTATCTGTGGTGACTAAAGACTACCTCCAAGTAAGCAGGTAGGGCTGGCTTTATATGTTAGATGGTAATGGATCATCTTCAGCCCCCAGTCTATTGATGTGCCACCACTGACTTGTGTTAGGTATGCATGGGCAGCACCTTTTGTGGACTTGACTGAAATGCTGCACCAAACTACATTAAATAGAAAACCACTTCATAAAAATTATAATCAGTTCTTACTTTATTGTAAGATCTCACAATAAATCACGCATCTCTATGTGTACTTTACCATAAGCATTTCCATACAACTGTGACTGAAGTTTTGCAACTTTAAATAGTCTCTACACTGGGTAAAATGACTCCCCCTTA
This sequence comes from Heloderma suspectum, assembly GCF_057233095.1. Classification (NCBI taxonomy): domain Eukaryota; kingdom Metazoa; phylum Chordata; class Lepidosauria; order Squamata; family Helodermatidae; genus Heloderma; species Heloderma suspectum. The sequence continues at coordinate 79,024,827 of NC_139464.1, forward strand.
AAACCATTGGGGGGTGGGGGGTTTGCAATTTGCTTCCATTAGATGCAACCTTGCTAATCTGTATCTGCCCCCTAATGACATAGCCACAACATCTGGCCTGAACTTTGTACTTCTTTGGTTTTTTCAACCCACCCCCTGCTTTTAGTACCACCTAGCCTGATGAGTTCTGGAGAACTCACAACCTTGCACTCTGTGGCATTTTGGATGATCCTAATGAAGGTATCGCCCAACTGTGGAACTGGATAGTTTTTTCTCATGTCTATCTTTGAGTTTTTCCCTCCCAATGAAACAACTTAATAAGGTGATAGTTAAAAAAAATACTTGCCTTTTCCCTTTGAAGAGACAATCTCTTTTCTTTCTCTTCCGCACGTTTAGTTTCCTTATCATCTTTCAACATCTCATGTTCTTGTACTTTGCTCTTTTCTTGCAAGGCAGATTTTGTATCAGACCGTAACTTGGGCATTAGGCCACCAATATAACTATCCACAAAGGCCTGTACACTATTACTAGGGTAAGAAAGAAAACTTGCAATGCTTTTTTTGCTGGAAGCCGTAGAACTGGCACTGGCCTTTTCAGCATCTGGAGACTGTGCTGAAGGTATTAAAGCAGATACTGCATTCATCCGGTTTTCGTTACTTAATATGTCATCTTCTGTTGAATCAAGTGTTTCTCCTCCTTGATTCTGTGGCTTAGGTGGGAAAGCATTCCCCTTTTTCTCTTGATCCATACCACCAGTGCCAAAGTACCAGTTGATGTGACTGGCTAGAAAGTTGTAGGTTTCCCCAAAGTTTGTAGCAAAATAGCTAACATGAAAAAGACTATTCTTGAGATCTGCAAGATCTTTCAAAGAACATTGGCTAGTACCACTAGGACTCAAGGCTCCACCTGCAGACACAGGATTCTTGTCATCTAAGCCATTGTCACGGCCTTCCTGACTTCTGTTGTTTGTGGCTTGCCTGTCATTTTCTGGGTTTATAAGAAAACTATTTTCCTTCCCATTATTTTCGACTGATTTATTCAATATACCAGAATGTGGCTTTAGCCAAGCTATCCGTGAAATCAGTTCACTGTGAGTACCAGACACAGCTTTTGAGACAGATTCTAAAGTGTTCTTAAATCGTGACATGCGACTGTTTGTTTTTGTCAATTCCTTACAAGTGCTAAGTTCAGAAACTTTGTAAAGGATAAAGTCACAACAATAGAGATACTTGTTATACCACAGTGTTTTGTCTCTGGTCCATTTACAATATGGTTTGCTTGTGTGTAATACTCTAAGAGGAATAGCATGACTTATCCTCCAAAAACGTTTAGGTCTATGCAAGTAGTACAGTTGCCTGGTCCTCTGTTTACCCCAAAGACATTTTGTACTAATTACTAAATACACACATGTATCAAAATGCAACCGAACTGACATTACTTATAATTACTGAGGCTGTCCATAAGTTCTTTCCCTCCAGGAATCCTTTCTTAAAAAGAAACATCACACTTCATGACATTACCTGAAATAGAAAAAATAACGAGCATTAGTCTGACCAAAGCATGCTTGCCATACATGCAAATAAGCGTTTTCCCCAAAGAAATACTGTACTTGTTCTTCACCTAGAATAGGGGTGGGCAACAGATCTCTTGGCCTACAACTCCCATTACCCATCATCATTGGCCTCACAAGTAATTCAAAACATGAAGTGTTAGTAAGATTTCTCAAAATATATGAGGAGAAAGATAAGTGGCCCCCCGAGAAAAGAAATCTTCCTGAAATGTGTTGGGCTTATTCAGGCATTTTCAGGCACCTGGGAATATCTTCTCTCCTGTTTTTTTGACAAAACATCTAGAGGACCACAAGTTGCCCACCCCTGGTCTAGAAGGTAGTTCACTAAATTTAAAGTTGTGACGTCCTAAGAAGCCACTTCTTAAAAATAAGCTGATAATTTCTAGTGACTAATGTTATGAAAAATAAGTTAACATCAGAGGATGCCCTGCTTAGGAAGGGAATTAAATATTCTCAGATCCATTGCCACGCGCTAAAGCAAGATACATCACACCCCAAACATTCCTATAGATTAAGCAACAGAATAGAGCAAAAAAAAATTATGAGCACCAAAAGCGTAGAGGATGAGACACTATGCCATTAAGTGCCTGCAAAGAACAGGAGTGAAACTAATTAGATAAACACATTTCCCCACAAATAGGGGAAGAAAATGCCCTCTTAATATAATACCTCTCTACTGAAAAATCATTAAAAATCAGATTGTATGTGTCTCGGTACCCCTTGTTGTATTTCACATTTTGGGTTGTCAACGCATTTTAAGAATGGAAAACCTGTATACAGACAGCTGTGTACATAGTCAAATTGTTTTTATTTTTAAGTGAGAGACCAACTGAACAAAAGAGGATGATAACTAGCTGACAAGAGAGCATGTGACAGTTTGCGTGACCTGTTCCCTGTGCCAGTATTTTATAGGAAAGATTAATGCTTCCAAGGCACTACTCATACTGACAAAATGCATGCTTGCATAGAGGAGGAAGAGCACTTTCTAGGCAATGAGTGTATTTAGTTACAAGTTTCAGTGAGTCATACATAGCTAGATGTTATTGCTCACTGCCACTCTAAAGATTAGCAAGCATTACGTATGTTTTCAGGACACAAGACTGAAACAAAACAGTAGAAATACAAACATGCCCCATAGCAGAATGTGACTGGGTTCAGACAATCGTCAGTAGAAGAAGTCATGGCTTCTCTGCATGCTGTGCACATTTACATAGTTCCCTGCAATGCAGTACAGGTTGGCATGTTGTTCAAATGCAGCGTGCAGCGCAAGCTTTATACCTACCCTACAACCCACGACTCGCATTAGAGGTTGTAGGGTGGGAACAGCCACCATCACCGTGCACTGGATTCAGACAACACGTGAACCCATGCTACATCATGGTTTCCTGAGGAATCCTACAACTGTCAGTACCCCACATTGCCCCAAGCTCAGCTTTGTATTTCTATATCCAGCTCATTTCCAAATGCCCTGTTAAATGCCTTCAGAACAGCTTGAGGGGGAAGGGGCCTCATAGAAAATGTCTGGAATGGGGGAGAATTGTAAATAAGAATGTAGCATGAAGGGAAAGATTAGCAAGCCAGCATGGTATAGTGGTGAGAGTGTTGGACTGGGTGCCGGGAGATCCGGGTTCTATTCCCCACACGGCCATGGAAGCTCACTGGGTGACTTTGGGCCAGTCACAGACTCTCAGCCCAGCCTACCTCACAGGGTTATTGTTGTGAGAATAAAATGGAGAGGAGGAGGAGAACGTAAGCCGCCTTGGGTTCCTTGCAAGAGGAAAAAAGACGCGATATAAATGCAATAAATAAATTTGTTTGAATAAGAAGCACATGCTGTACATGCTCAGTGAATGACAAAATGAGGAATAAACATACTAGGCAAGATGACTTACATTCATCCATTATATGTTTGTATGAGGTGGAGCCCACTCCCTCCCCCGCCCCACCAAGAACCATTAGGGCAACAGAGTGGGGGGTTGGCTTCACCCCCACTCTGGCCATTTTTCTGGAAGCTCTCTGCCCCATTGCTCTGGAAACCATCAGATCAAGAAGTGATTTTGACTATGTGTGTAGTTGAGACTGCAATCTTATACACACTTACCTGAAAGTAAGTCCCATTGAACTATGTAGGACTTACTTTTGAGTAGACATGCACAGACCTGTGCTCTAAATCAGTTAAATATCCCCAGGGCTTCTTCAAGATCCCACTGAACACAGCAATGTTTATTTCTGAGTAAGTACATACAGAAACGTGGCTGTAAAGCCAGTAAGAGAACTACAGCCTATCACTGCTTTTGTTGTAGTTGTTTTTAAATAGAAATTTCACTATGCTGGAGTAGTGCAATCTAAACCTGCGCAAGAGCTATTTTTTGTTGTTGTTAAGGGCACAGGGGCTTCTTGTCTTTTTCAACAAGCAGTGTTTCTTTACTGCTCCAGTCCTCAGAGAGTTTAGGATACAGTGTCAGGTCTAACTTCAACAGGATGCAAATCAACTTCAGAAGAGGGGCTTTGACTGAACTGAGTTGTGGATCGCACTGTAATGCAGGACCCAGAGAGTGACTTTATATATACACACATGACCTTATACTCTTCTGGGAGTAAGTGCCATTGAACAAATGGGGCTGGCTTCTGAGTAGGTTTGCAGAGGAGTACACTGTACGTCTGCTAAGAGTAGCAGCCTTAACCTCCCACATCCCCAATCTTCAATGCATTTACCTGGAACCTCCTCCCCCCACCCAAACTGACTTCAGTGGAGTTTATTTCTATGTCAGGAAAGTAAGGGCTCCTAAGATCATGCTGGCAGAAGCAGAGACATGGAGGGTACAATGGACAACTCTGCCCACCCTCATCCCTTTGCTCTTGCAGAAGGACACTGAGGCTTTGGAGGAGAATTGCCATCCTTAGAATCATAGAATAGTAGGGTTGGAAGGGTCCTACAAGGCCATCGAGTCCAACCCCCTGCTCAATGCAGGAATCCAAGCCAGAGCATCCCTGACAGATGGCTGTCCAGCCTCATCTGGAATGCCTCCAGTGTGGGAGAGCCCACCACCTCCCTAGGGAATTGGTTCCATTGTCGTATTGCTCTAACAGTCAGGAAGCTTTTCCTGATGTTCAGCCGGAATCTGGCTTCCTGTAACTTGAGCCCATTCTTCCGTGTCCTGCACTCTGGGATGATGAAGAAGAGATCCTGGCCTTCCTCTCTGTGACAACCTTTCAAGTACTTGAAGAGCGCTATCATAGCTCCCCTCAGTCTTCTCTTCTCAAGGCTAAACATGCCCAGTTCCTTAGCCCCTTCCTGGTTCTTCTGTTTTCTCACATTGTCTGTCAGTGCGATCTTTGCTTTCAAGGGTTTTTTTCTTCCCTGGGTGGATGGGGGACACTCCCTTTTCAGCAGAGCAGGAAGAAGCCTTGAAAGCTAGGATTCACTGGCTATTTAAAGAGCCCCCCCCCCACACGAATAAATTCATCATGCAGAGCTCCGAGAAGTGGCACAACCATTTTAAAAACGCTTTTTAAAGAAGATGTTGCCTTAAACCAATTATTTGTCTTTCAGGCACACTTCTGACAGTTCCCCAATGCTCTGCCGTCTCCTGGAAAGCCCCTAGGAGGAAGCTTAGCTGCCGATTGTAAATGCAGCAGCCCTGGAGGCCTGGGGCTCCGGGACAAGTTGCGCAAAGGAAGAACACGAACACACACCTCGCCCGTCCCTCAGCAGTTCCTCATAAGGTAAGCGCCAAACCTCCCTATCACAGGGAATTTCACCGAGATTCTCCACCGCTCGCCAAGCATTCCGGAAGAATTTCGTTTTCCCACCCCCGAGAATGCCCCCCCAAAGGCGGGAGATAGCGAAAGTTTCGGCACGGCACCAGCTGAAACATACGTGACGGGGCGCGATGCCCCCAAAGCCACCGGCAGGTCTAGGTCGCACAGTCTCGGTCACTCAAACGCGAGGGAAAGAGCGACTCGCCCGCCCGCGGAACTTCCAGATTTCCCCACTGAGAAGACGATGATTCCTGGCTCAAAGGGGTATTACGAGAGGGCGAGCCCAGAGCGCCGAGCCACAGGCAGGCGCAACAATCCTGTAACCAAGGAAAACGGAACAACAACAATCCAGGGAGACCCACAAAAACGGCGACTTCACGCGAGGCAGGCCGCACGCACGACCACCACACCGGACGAGGCGAGAGACCTCAGCGGGACGCCGGAACTACCGCTCACCCCAAGCAGGGCTGCCCACAGGCCGGCGCTTTACACCCCGGGCCACTTGCCGGAACGCCCAGCCCGCGACCCGGAACAGCAGGCTCAGCGGCCATTTCCTTTCGAGTTGCTGAGCATGCGCAAGTCGGGCACGGCACACGCACGCGCAGAGAAGAATTGCCGGAGACGGGATCGGATCCTCCCCTCTCTCTAGGCGACAGCACGCCTCCGCGGTTGGAGTTGGCGCGCATGCGCGCTAGCTGGGCCGCTCGGACCAGCGCCGGGGGGGAGACGGAGCAGCGTCTTCTCAGCTTCTCCTTAAACTAGGCGGACCTCTTCTAAGGGGCCGCCGAGAGAAGAAGCATTTCAAGGGTCGCATCTCCTTGTCTAGGCAGGGAGTTCCGAACTGTTCTTTCGTTGTACATCACCCAGAGAGGCTGAGTGACCAGCCAGGGGGGCGATTAAATAAAAATAAAATAAATAAATTCGTGTTGGAAATGCCGTTTTTATGTCTCAGCCGCCCCCCGGGGCAGAACTGAGAGGTACCCCGAAGGAATTAATGCAATAATCCGAGGTTGTAATTTTGCAGGGCTTGGGCACCAGCGTGCGTGCATCTAGAAACCACAGGTAGCGGTAAAGAAAGGAGTGGATGCTCGCTTTCTAACGCAGGCCTACTTTTGTGTGGGGAAAGCCCTCCTTTTTTGGCGCGGGAGGCGCCGGGGGAGTTTTTAAAGATTTGAAGAACAGCCTCGCCGGTGCAAATGCAGCCCTTTATTCCCATATTGTAGGCTGAAATCATGGCTCAGGACAGGCAGTCCTGCGATGTAGTCCACTGTTGTTATTGCAAGTTGGGGGGCTGAATGGTTTATTGCATACGCTATGTCGGGGTCGGGGTGGGCTGAGGATGAGATAATGCATATGTAGTCCACTGTTAATATCCACGGCCAGAGGTGGGACCGAGGCTGTTTTGGTCTTCCCTACAAAACATCCTAATGTTGAAGCAAAGCTCAAATCTATTTACATTGTTTCCTCAGGCTTTCTCCTGGCCCCAGTCCTCTGCTCAGTTGCATACGAAAAACCTTATGTCCAAGCCACTTGCATGCAGACGTGGTGCAGTTGTAAACGTTTAATAATTAAATAATAATGTCCACACAAAAGAAAGAGTTGAGTTAAACACAGGAACTCTTGTATTTGCTGTTACCTTTTGTTTGGGGGTGGGGGGAACACTGCTGCTAGCTACCAATGCTTGCTTTTTCCATTAATCTCTATAGGTAGCTCTCACTTCTGCTCTGGGGAAATAAAAATAATTTTAAAGCTCTATTGAAACCAGATGTTCCTGATGTGTGTTGTTCCATGCTAATCTCTTTGTGTATGGGATCCCCTCACTGCGATAGAGGGGGTTCACATTTTGATCTAAAAAGATGTAGGTGGAAGAATGGAGGAGCCATGTTCCAGAGTAGCTCATATGAAACTTATTTGCCATTTTACACTTAAGTGTTGGTGCTGCTTTGCCCAACTCAGGCTTGAGCTCCCTCCCCAAACCCTGCGGCAGCAGGAGTTACTAGCTCTTGCCCACACTCTATTCCTTGCCTGATTTGTCTTCTTAAGGTGGGATGACAGCAGAGGTGGCTGTGGGTCTATCCCTCTCATCTTTTCCCTTTCCTGCAGCCACTCCAGACAAAGGGTCATTTCTTTCCCTTCCAGGAAAGGTGCTTTTCCAGGTTTTTGGCTGCTCTAGACACAATTTTTGGCCGTGCTGGTTTAGTTGGACTTTGAATTGTGTGAGGCAAAGGCAGTTGCTCTGTGGAAACTAGAAAGAGGGAGAGAAGGCAATGATGGGATTGATCCACAACAGCCTTTGTTTACTCCTGACTTCCACAGGGCCGTGTGGAGGGTTTATGGGGGTTGGGACAGGCATGACATTACCTGTGTCTGTGTGAGGCTGGTATCTGTGTAAAGATGAATAGGATTGTGCTATATGTTTGAGCTTCATGGCTGAGGAATCTGGGTTTCTTCCCCCTCCATAGCAAACACTATCACTACAGCAGTCTGGTGCTCTTTGATAAAGGATTTAGAAATCTGCTTAGCCATATTTTTAAATATTATATACTTACGCAGTGCCTTCAAGAAAAGGCATAAAAACTGGTACTGAGCACAGAATTCATTTTCCTGAAAACCAGCTATTGTATTAAAAAATAAGTTTCTATACCTCATGATTGTGTATACATGGTTGAAAGGGGGTAGGCATGGCCTGGTGAACTATCACAAATCAGATGGATTGGTGAAAGATTTCTAGGGGAAAAGGCATCAGTGCCCTTCATAGCTCCTTGCTCTTGCCCACAACTAGCAGAATAAATTGTGTAAAATAGTTAACACTGCAGAATAAATTATGCAATATGAGTGAGATTATTTGCTTGATGTGCATGATTTATATTGGCTTTTCTTGGTTCTGAATTTTGTTTAACGATTAAAAGGGATTTTAAAATAGTATGTGTAGCCCAAACATTTTGTAGATAATGCGTGGAAAAAGTTTTCCTGAATTTAAAAAGCGTGCAAAGAATTCAACAGTAAGGCTTAATTCCTGTGCATCCTATAAACTCCAAAATCGAGAGGTTTATCTGATGCCGTTCACTGTTCATTGTATCAACACCACTAAGATTCTTTAATCCACTACCCAACTGAAATATTGTGGGGAAAACATTTGCTCTTTGTGGTAAATCATGCATACTTGTTGGCAGAAACAGCTGAAGACGATATTCTTAAAACACTTCTTTGCATTCAAACACTAGATGGCAGCCCAAATATCCAAAATTTAGGAATGAAGAGTACTGGCCAGAAATAAACGTTATTGTCCTTGTGATTTATGAATTTCTCTACACAAACACTTTTGCCATAATTTTAAGCATACTTTCTTCAGTACAACTGTTGCCTATTCACTTTGGCAAAATTGACCATAGAAACTGCAAGGGTTGGTACGCATATAGATTTGCAAAGAGGCACCCATTCCAAAGGTCTCAGTTTGCTTGCTTTTTCAACCTCCCGCCAAACTTCTACATAATCCATGGCCTTTTTCAGCTCCAAACACGTATTAATTTGGGATGGCAGCAATACTCAGCAATGCTTACTAATCTGACTCAGTTTGGGACAGTTGGGAAAACATGGTAATCTGGGCTGCTTGATAAATAACGAGCCTATGTAGCTTTCAAAAGACTCCTCCCTAAACATTGGCTCAATGCTGACTATGGCTCTGATCCTAATGGGAGTATGTTATCATTAAGCCAGTGTAGGGAGCTTGGTCCTAAACTGAGTAGCTAGGCTGTAGTGGTAAGACAGAGGTTATTGACCCCTGTAAAAGTGTTTAATGGCATTTTAAAAAAAAGGAAAGCAAGGGTCACTTGCAGATGAAGCTCAGAATAGCTTGTGGAGCCAGGTATAGGGAGAAGCAAATGGTTTTGGTGATAATAGGACTTCTGCTTGCCAGACATAAAATGGTGTCAACTGCTCCAGGTGAGCCAATACACTTCTCACACCTAGTCCACACTCTGAATATTACAGAACGGGAACAAGCTAACACCACTACTGGCACTGTTGGCCATCTCACAAGGAGGGGTGAAGCCAATGAGATCACATTATGCCAGTACTTTTCCAGCTGCATTGGCTGCCAGCCCATGTCCAAACCTGATTCAGAGTGTTAGTATTAACATTCAAAGCCTTAAACAGCTTAGGGCCAGGTTATCTGAAGGATCTCCTCCTCCGGTATGTACCTGCCCGGACCCTAAGATCATCTCCAGGGGTCCTTCTCCGGGAGCCCCTGCCAAAGGAAGTGAGGCAGGTGGCTCCCAGGAAGAGGGCCTTTTCTGCTGCGGCACCCTGGCTGTGGAATGAGCTCCCTAGAGAGGTGTGCCTGGTGCCTACATTGTACTCCTTTCACCGCCAGGTGAAGACCTTTTAATTTACCCGGCATTTCAGCATTCTAGTGGGTTTTTTTGTGAACCGCCCAAAGAGCTTCGGCTATTGGGCGGTATATAGATAGATAGATAGATAGATAGATAGATAGAGTTTTAGCTCTGCTGTTTTAAATCTGTATTTTAAATCTCTGCATTACTGCTAGGTTTTATTCTGGTTGTACTTTTATATTGTAGTTTTAAGCTTTCATATTTTATATTGTTTTATACTGTACCTTGTGGTTTTAATTTTTGTGAACTGCCCAGAGAGCTTCAGCTAAATCAACCCATCCTCCACCTCAGACGGCAGAGCAGGAATCGCGCACTCCCCACCCCTGGCCAGGAGGACCTGCACCCATAGGCTGCCAGCCCATCTGCCCCTTTGCCACCACCGCATTTTCCACCCGTTCCCTACCCCATTGCCGCTACTGCCTGCGCGAGAGATCTTCCCAGAGCGAATGGTGAGCAGGCGACCTCTGACAAGCCATCTCAGCAAGAAAAGCAGTTGGTGTGGCTCTTCAGAGAGCTGGCCAGGCCCAAATTCCTGGCTCTGAGGGGTCCTTAGAGCTAGGCATTGTGGGAGGGGTGTCCCTGGAGAATGCCTGCGGTACCATTTTTCTGGCTGATGCAGCTCTTCACCTACCTGCTGCTTGCTCTTAGAGGACTGAAGAGTGAACAGCAGCAATGGCGGGGCGGGGGAAGAGACAGACAGACAGATGTGGCAGGGGGGAGGGAGAGAGGGAGACACAACAGAAGGCCAGAGGAAAGGAGGGAGAGAGGCAGACACTGCATAGGGCGGGGGGAAAGGAGGGAGACAGTGGCCGTGGGAGGGGCACAGTGGTGGCAATGATGGGCGGTGGCGTGTGTGCGCTCTCTGGCCTCGGGCAGTGGGAGAGCTTGTGGCAGCACTGACTACCAGTGTTAATCAGTTTGTAATACAAAAATCCTGGCATTGATAATCTTCCAAAGGGGTAGTCATGTTAATCTGTTTGAGCAAAAACAACAAAGAGTCTTTTGGCATATTAGAGACTAACAAATTTATTATGGCATAAATTTTAGTGGACACAGCCCACTTCATCAGGTAGATGAGGTGTTATCTTCGGGTGGCAGGTTTATATACACATTGTGGGGTGGAGAGAATGGTAAACAGTGAGATTGGATGGAACTGAAATGCAGAAACTACATTAAGGGTGCAATTCTATGCATGTTTAGGCAGGAAAAGAGTACTACAACTCCCAGCATCCTTCAGCTAGCATGGCTGGCTGGGGAATGTTGAGAGTTGTAGGATTGTTTTCCCTGTCTAAACATGTGTAGGACTGTGCTCTAATTATCTTAATACTTGCCATTCATAAAAGAGTTGTTGGGTGATTAGATAGACACCCTTTCATTGATGAGCTGATTAATATGTACACTATGATAAAACAACAAGTCTATCTTTTGTTCAAATAGCAGGAGTTCAGACTTGAACCTCTTGATGAATTGTAGTTCCACAGTTTCACACTGAAATCTGTCTTTGAAGTTCCACAGGTTTTGACTTTCCCTGGGAAATAAGTTTAAACAAAAGAACATATTTGTTTTAAAAAACAGTTTACAGTTCAACAGTATACATTTCTACTCAGTTCTATTGAATCAATAGGTTTTACTCCTAGGTAAGTGTGTATAGAATTGCAGTTATTGTCTCATACGAAGATAATATTTACAGTACAGTTCAACATTCATTTATCCTTAAAACCATCTACCAGATGACTATCCAGATCAGTTTTAAAGGTTTATTTAGGAAAAACAGAAGAAAACATGAATATATAAGAAAACTTTAAAACTTACATTCTACCTTAGTGACATTTAGCTTTAGAAACTGAAAATGTCAAAATCACAGATGATACTATTTACACCTAAGTAGATAAAGATGAATGTTTAATAGAGAAATATCTAAAAGATTTGTAAAGTCTACAACCCTTTTCCTGTTTCCAGTTGCAATTTCAAGATTTTTTCATTTGTTATATATCATACCAAACTACCAAAAGATTGACAAAGTTACAAAGTTCAGTAACTGGAGTTCAGTTGGATAGGAGAGTTAGAGTTTCAGGAGCAAAATCCTTGTTTAAATAGGGCTTCCCCTGAAGTAAGTAATGCTTTTGTAGGTAGTGAAAGAAGCCATTCACATAAATAAGAATCCAAGGTTAACCTATAACCCCAATGTACAATACCGCTGCAGGTTTCATTGAAAGCAGGTTGAAAGATTAGTATTATAGATACGATCTCCCAGGGGATAAAAGGAGTCATGTAATGATCTCCTGTTGTGCTGCCAGTCCTACTCCTTTATTAGACTCAGGTTCAAGTTCAATAACTTGATTTCTAGGTTGTGACCTGCAGGAAGAGAGGAGGTGTATTCTAGAGGAAGCACTATAGGGTTTTGTTCCTTTGGAACACTGGAGACATATGGTTTCTTTGTTGAATTCGCTTTAATTGCAAATACCCAAGCAGAAAATAAAAGAAGGCAAACAGCATGCACTTCTACAGTAGGCAGCAGATCCCAAGACAACATTTCTGCGGCCCCTCCAAAGCTGCACTCCTAGTTCTAGGTAACTGTAGCTAGAAGCACTCCACTCTCTCTACTTCGGCCTCTTCCATCCAAAACTCCAAAGTAGTTTCAGATAGATAGACAGGTGCGCATGTGGACACGCGCGCACGCACACACAATCTGTGTGTGATCTAAGACCCCACAGTTGCAAGGAATTACCTATCCATAGAACACCCACATCCATTAAAACGGGTGGGCCAGGTATGGGCAGCATGCGGCTCCCCTGGCCTTTTTGTAGTGGTGGGGGCGGCACCAAAAAGAGACTATGGGAGTCATCACACGGAGCTTTTATCCTGCAATTGAGATTGCTCCTTCTTGGAAGTTTGTGGGCTCTTTACATGCTGCTGTGACCCTGCTGTGACCCTCCTGCACTAAATGCCCTTTGTTTTTTTAAATAGATTAATGAGCTATCAAATTACCCGTTGTGTTCCGCTTCAGTTTCCTCCATGAAAAGACTTAAAGCGGCAAGAAGAGGAGCGAGATCAATGAAAGACTCAGACATGGGGAGAAGGGGAGGGGGGAAGGAAGCGCATGTAAAGGGAGTCAGTGGTGATGCTGCATTTAAAATGGAAGCAGAAAGCCCTGTTTTAAATGCAGGATTTTAGGCTGGTGTAGAGATGCCCTATTCTAAAGCAAAAGAACCCCCTTTTGCCATCACCACGATTTCGGCAGTAAACTCCAACTTTACCCTTTAAAAGGGGGGGTCTATTTTGCAGCTTCCCCCCTGCTGCTGCAAATTCAACAATGGGGCAGGGATGTAGCCCCTAGTGGGGCCCAGGGCGGCAATGTGGCCCCCTGACTCCCAGAAGTTTCATTAAAGGAACCCTGCTATGGCTCTGAACTACTGCAGACTACTGCAACTACTGCCTGTAATGGAACACAAAATAGCCTGAACAAACTCCTTTTTTGAAATTCTATGCTATACGTGCATGTTATATGTAAGAACATTTGTGAGTAAAACGATTTTACCTTTCCTTCACTAAAGAAGGGTGTGGCTTCCTTTTATTCTAAGATAGCCTTGTGTGCATGTGGGACTGGTGAATGCCCATTCTGTTTTTTCTTTGCTAATTGCCTAACAGGTGGCATCATCACAAAATAATCCTGTCAATTAAATTAATGAAGGTCATTCCCTGCATCCAGGGAAAACATGGAAATGCGTGCATTATTGTCATTATACCACCCAGCCAACTAACCCAGGAGGTGACCTTTGTATTGGCCAGTCAAAAGCTCTGGCAGGAAAAATGGTCCAGTCCTGAAGCAACTCTATCTCCAAACAGATCAGCTAGGTCAAGCACTATCTAAGTATCCTTCATGAAACCCCCATTCCTTGCTTTTTGTACCATCTAGCTTGATGAAGAGTTCTGGAGAACTTGAAAGCTTGCACATCTTTGTGGAATATTGGTTGGTCCTAATAAATGTATTGTCCAACTGTGGATTTCAGATTCCCCCTGCCCCCCATTAACCACCATGGCTACCTTTACTTTTTTAGGGTGCAATCCTATCGAGATTGGTGGCCTCCGAACTCGGAGGCGACCACCTATCCAAAGTAGGGCAGGAGAAGCACGGAGGGGATCGTTCCCTCCGCGCTTCTCCTGCCCTGCATTCTTGGCTAGACAGCCAATTGTGGCTGTGTAGCCGTGGGAGCATGGAGCGGGGAAGGAGGCTGCTGTACGACACATTGGATGTGTTGTACACGCAGCTACGCCCTCCCTCCCCTGGAACCCCCCCAGCCATGCCCCTTTCTGGCTGCTCCGTGCTCCTCTTGCGAGTGCGGAGGATGGGGCCATTCCGCGCTGCCTCAGAGGCAGCGTGGAATTGGGGGTGGGGGCAGTCAGTTTCCGGAAAAGGGCATATCCTATGGCGGTCTAGCTGTTGTCTAGCGGCCATAGGATTGCTTCCTGCATGTGCTTTGGAAAATGTCGTATTTGGCAATTCAGGGTAGAATCTACCACCAGAGGAGAAGCACTGTCTACCACTTGAAGAGTGACTTTGAACTGAGGGTTCTGTCCCATCCAACCACTAGGTAATTCTCACAATTTGGCCTTAATTGACTTTTTTTTTTTTTAACCTAGTACACCACCTAACATTAATATCTGTGTTCGCTGATATTAGGACTGTCATGTTTCTCTGCACTTCTGCTCTATGCCAGCTGAGGAAGATGTGTTTTTCACCCAAGGCTAGAGGCAGATCAGAGTTACAGGCACACTTTGTGTTTTCAGAAATGCAGATCAACCATTGCTGCTTCTCTCTCTCCAAATGCCTTTCTTGCTATTATCTGATACCTACAACCTGGTACTGACTCATTCATTCAGTCTGCAATCTCCATTTTGAGGCTGGGTCTGTCTAAACTACAGACCTCATAGCCACCGCATTTGGCCACATTTTTGGTCTTTTTGTACCATCTAGCCTGATGAAGAATTCTGGCAAACTTGAAAGCTTGCATATTCTTGTGGAATTTTTGTTGGCCCTAATAAAAGTATTGCTCAGCTGTGGATATGGATTTTCGTCTTTTGTATATCTTTTCAAATTGTCAGTATGGTGAGTATACTAACTAAGCCAATTTTTTCCTCTGCAATGAATGTGCATCTGTGTGTTTTTGAGAACAAAATTCTATAAATATGAAGTTCCTGTTCTTGGACTTTTAATGAGTGTTTGAGCTAATTTCCCCATTTGAGTTCTAGTAATTAATAAAAGCACAGAGCCTGCAACACTATACCTCTGGTTAAAACACCCCCTAAGACCCACATTAATCATTACAACAGCATCTCTACACCAGCCTAAAATCCCACATTTAAAATGGGCTTTCTGCTTCTGTTTTAAATGCAGGATCACGACAGACTGCCTTTACATGTGCTTCCTTTCCCCCCTTATCTGAGTCTTCTGTATGTTTCATTATACAGTTGCCAGATGGCGCTGTGATCTAGCTCCTCTTATAGTGCATTTTCCTCTTTTCATGAGGGAACTCAAGTGGAACACAAACACTGTAATTTGATTGCTCATCTCTGATCTTTCAGAAAAAATGGAATAAAAGTCCATTTAGTGCGGGAGACGCCCTGGAGGTTGACGACTTCATCTAAAGGACCCACAAACTTCTGTGAGTAAGCAATCTCAATAGCAGGATAAAAGCGCCATGTGAAGAAGCCCCAGGTGTATACATAGCAATAACAAGTCTGTGTGAACAAGCATGTGTGACAACAACCTAGGTTGTACACACATACCTGGGAGGAAGCTCTATTAAATAACAGTGGGACATGCTCTAAGTAGACATGCATAGGATTGCACTGTTAATTACTTTGCCAATCTGTATTTCATATGTAGGAATCTCCAAATGTTACAAGGGACATCATATTTTAGGGTAAGCAGGTGCAAGAATCACAAGCATCCACTCTAATATGGATGTGAAATAAAATGACTGCAAAAAAATGCATCACATAATTTGAAACCATCCTAGGTTTATCAAAGAATTTGTAGCTAATAAGTGAGAAACCTAGAGTTTTGTGAAATTTTACAGAATCTCTAAAACTCTCTCTTCATATCTGTGCCCACTGAGGCTAATATTTAATTAGCCTTTCTTTTATACATCTGCTAGCAATCATTCTGTTTGTAGAAAGAACTCAGTTTATATTTATGTTACCATAATTACATTGAGCTATCCCGGATATCTCACAGCCTATTTTTAGCCAAACTATGAAGTAAGTTTCATCTGTTTTTCGATAGCTTGGCTTTTGTAAGTAAAGGTTGTGAGATACATTTTGTGATTGATATAACCACTGTCCTAGGCTATTTGCTATGCAGTTGCAAGGCATTTCAACAACACTAGTGCTTTTAAAAGTCAATTCACAAAGTCAGAGAAGTATTCCCCCTGAGTTTAACTGAGCAAAATCACCTAATTTATATGAATGTTCTCAACAATTGTATTGATACTGCAATATGCATTGCAATTTGATGAGTTGGCTCAAAATATTTTTAACTGGTTGATAGCCCCACTTTCACCACAGCACAAACTAAGAGTCAAAGCTAGTGCAATGTTGTCTTCTCTAAAGTAAACTTTCAAGGATCTTGGTTTTGTTCTTTTTCCTGTCAAGACAAACAGAATTCCTTTCCCCTCATCAGGGGATGTCAAATGTCCATCCAAACTAAGCAAAAGCTTTCTGGATTTCTTCCAGGCTCCCAGAGTCTGCACAGACTCTGCTTCACAAAGCCAGCAACTGAGACAGAACTCCTCAAGAAAAACACCATAACGGGCAAGATGTACCTCATGTCATAAACTAAGGGAAATAATGGCAGCAGTGCCAAATTATGTTTTGTATTAGCTGAGTGATGCAAGGACTGTGGTCTAACTCACCAGCTTAGCATTTTTGGTTTGTGTGTTTCTTTTTAACATAATTCTCTTAAATATTTAAATATCAGAATGGTATTTGATATGTATGCTCAGGACATAATCCTACATTTCAAATTCAAATATTGGCTCGGTTCTAGGCGCCCAATACCAAATTTAATTGACAAGAGAAAAAAAGCAAAATATGTTTTGTAAATTAATATATTGGAATGAAAGTTGGTGTGCACATTCATGACATGATTCCATATTTCAAAATGTAACCCTGGCTTAACCTCTACCCCATTTTTGAGGGCTGGGGAGACATACATTGTAATGCGATATATCTCTTGAGTGACCAGCGAGCATAATGACAGTTAATATATGTTTATGATATCATTCTCCATTTTAAGTGTGAACATCTGTTTCATCTCCACACCTGTTTTCAAGAGAAGAAAAGATGTAAAAAAAATTGTACTGTAATATTCACCTTGAAGGCATAGATCAGGGATGTCTTTACACTAAAGAAAAACCCCTTTAATTAATTACACTGTTTTAATTGCTTAACATTCTGAGTTTAAAAGGTGGTTCATTAGTTCTGGATCTTTTTGAGACAAAATAACCAGGAAATACCTCTGGATGTGCCCTGGAGGGTAATGATGTCATGAAAAGGATCCGCAAACTTCTGCAAGTGAGCAATCTCAATAGCAGGATAAAAGCTCCATGTGAAGGAGCCCCAGGGGTGGACAACTTGCAGCCCTAGCTCCACAAGTGGCCTTCTTAGCCTAATTTCAAAAGCCCTCAGCATGCAATCAGTTCTGCCAGGGAAGGGAGTGATCTGTCCCTTCCCTGGCAGCCTGCTGTGCAGGAAGGAAGGGGGAGAGAGGGAAAAGAGGGTGTCAGAAAGAGATAGGGGGGTTGTCAGAAAGAGAGAGAGAGAAAAGGGGGTGTCAGAGAGAGAGAGAGAAAGAGAGAAAGGGTGACCCACCCATATTTGTCTCTGGCCCTGCCCACTGCTGGCTTCAGCCCTGCTCACTCTCAACTTGTCGCCCTGACAGATTACCCACAAGGCGCCGGGGCAGAGAGAGGCGCGAGGTGGAGGGCGCCGAGAGGAGGCGCTCAGCCCGCTTGGCGCTACGGTAATGGCTGCACCCCGATGCCCCACGGGTAAGGGGGAGAGCCTCCCCTCCTAGCCCATAGGCTTCAGAGCTTTCCCGCCCTTCTCCTCAAAATGGGGACCAACTGCATAGATGGAGCTTAGGTTAACTTGTTAGGATACCCTTTGCAGTTTCTTGCTTAGTCGCTGGCAATTAGCATCTGAAAGAGTCATTAAGCTGTAAAGGAATAAAGCCTTGGAGAGAATCCCTTTTGTCTGTGTCTTGTTTGGGCTACTGGAGGGGACTTTAAGAGGCAGCTAGGGCGCTCCAACACTGTGTGCCTCCCGGAAATATTTCAAGAAAAGCCTGTTAAAAAGGTATTGCAATGTGTCGTAGAACTACAACCTGTAAACATGAGAAATTCAGGACATTATGTGTGGCATGCCATTCTCCTGCCAAGCCTACAGTCTTTTTCTAATACAGGCACTTTAGTTTAAGCCAGTGGCAGCTGGTGGCTCTGTTTTCGGTGGGATTGTGAATCCATTCTGAGTTTCAGTCAGAATCATCCAGAACTCTAAAGGTGCTATCCAAGGTGCTGAACCTATTTTGGAGGCACCTTGGATGGTTCTTTTAGAGTTCTGGCTGATTCTGACTGAAACCCAGAATGGATTTACAGCCCTACCAAAATCAAAGTCACCAGCCTCCACTGGTTTAAACAACATTAATATTGAACACACCATAAAACAGAGCTGTAAAACAGTGTTATGTTTTATGTTAAAGTTAAATTCATTAAATCCTTCCCTTGAATGCAAAACATAGTGTTACGATTTATGTTAAAGGGAAGAATGTAGTGAATTTGCAGGAATATCATGTACTTTAGCAGTTGCTCTTAAGAATCACATAAATACAAACCAAATGTTAGCTGTGGAATAATTTTAACCCATCAAGAGCCAAAGTGAAATAGTGTTCATGACAACTGGTGCAAGGACATCCTCCTTCTCCCCTGCCCCGAACGAAAGCTGGAGAAACAGTTTTTTGCCACTCAGTTATTGCTATGCCGCTTTAAGCAGCCAGGGGGGTGATTATTTTTGAGGACTCGGTGGATTCATCTTGCCTTTTGCACACTGATTAACTGGACGTAACAACAGCTGCAAGATAAGTAAGTATTGTGGCTCTTTTTCATAAATATGGAAAGAATATTTGAACCATTAGTTGGTGGAAATAAGAAAGAAGGGAGCATGTCTATTCTGTCTATGTGATGTTTATGACAGTGGGGGGAAAGCTAAGAGAGGAATATTCCAGGAATTTACACCCAAATCTTACACACAGTTAGCTGATAACAAACAATCCACATGTTTAGGATTTTACATTTTAGCCATGCTATGGGCTGCTTTATACAATACGTGGCAAAACATCCCTGTGGTTATTTCTGAGTGTCTCCTCACTGAGAAACAATCTATACAAACCTGCTAATTGTAACTATATAAAATATACACTTGCTAGCACATTTTTCTTGTCTTCATACATTACAGTTTTTAGCTGCAAACTGAAACATTTTGTGGGTACATCTTAAAAAGGTAAATGTCTGAAGTATCCATGTCCCCCCCAAAACAAATATTAGTTTCTCTAATAGAAAATAATGTAGCCCACCCCAAGGAAAGAAAAAGACAGGACCACTTTCTAGGGATTTTACAAGCTGTAGCTATTAAAATAGCATCTGTAGTTTTCAGATCTGCATTCCCTTTTTCTCAAGTGAAAAATAAAAAAGTGTGATTTTAGGATATACAGTCTATTTCACATGCATTTGCTTTGTGACTGGGGATGACTGGGGTGTGGAGAAGGATTGTTTTTAGAGACATTTTCTCATCTCATAGTAAATGCACTCAGTTTTGGGAAAACCCAGAATTAATTAGAAAATATGGTATCCTCTTTGAATACACTTAATTTAGCCAATTTATATTGTCTTGGGGTCCAAGAATGCTGAAAAATCCATTCCTAGGGGTACAGCTTTTCCACGTACAGATGTAGAAACATTTGTCATTAGTCGACCATAAGTATTAAAGTACACAGTTGTCACGTAGATACTAGGCAACAGTCCCATATGTTAATACATAAGCATGGATGTCACTGCTATTGTTTTGGGATTTTGATGCCAATGGGGGAGGGTCACTTTCTTTAAGCCAACACGTTTCTTTAGATGTATACATTTAACTGTATTGTCCCCCCCCCCCCAATTTTCATCTTGGCTAAAGCAGCTACAGCCTCTCAAGTTACATAAAGCTCTACTGGTTGAGAATAAAGGGGTTTTCCCACCCCTTGGAGGATGAGAGAGAGTTCAAGTTCATGGGTGTATGAATCCATACGTTTCAAGAAACATTAAAACCTGAACAACTGGCAGTGTATTTACTGGCTTGTCCTCCACAGCTGCCAACCTAGGTGACAGTCTCAGAAAGTAGCTCCACAATGAAGAATTTCTCATTTTCTCAAGACAGTGTCTATGCGTCTGAAACAAATGCATCTGAACTTCCTGAAAGACAACCAAGAGATGAACAATTAGCTCAAATAGAGATCGCTGTGTTAGGAGTACTATTTATGGCAGCATCTGTGGGCAAC
Organism: Heloderma suspectum; assembly: GCF_057233095.1. NCBI lineage: Eukaryota > Metazoa > Chordata > Lepidosauria > Squamata > Helodermatidae > Heloderma > Heloderma suspectum. Next base: position 79,045,123 of record NC_139464.1, read on the forward strand.
TTCATCCTCATACTGGTGTTATGGAGGAGAATGAAACTGTCTAGGATCTATGAGTTCCTGCTTCACCTCAGCATTGCAGACCTGATGGTTGCATTCTTTCAAGTCCTTCCTCAGCTCTTTTGGAAAATTACAGATGTTTTCCTGGGTCCAGACATCTTGTGCAGAACCATCAGTTATCTCCAGCTGTTGAGCATGTTTGCCTCCACTTATATGATAGTAGTTATGGCAATGGACAGATTCCAAGCCGTATGTTACCCCATGGCCTCTTTCCAAAAGAAAGGGGCTCTTTGGAATGCTTCCATCTGCACCAGCTGGTTTATCTCTTTGGTCTTTAGTGTTCCTCAAGTATTCATCTTTCGGAAGAATGAGGTATCTCCAGGCCTATTTGACTGCCAAGCTGACTTCATTGAACCCTGGGGCACAAAGGTGTATGTGACTTGGATTTCTGTGGCTATTTTCTTTCTCCCTGCAGCTATCCTCACCATATGCCATGTTAGGATTTGCAGAGCAATCCACATGAATATGCATTTGAAAAGCTACAATGATTTTCAAGTAACACATCAGAAGCAAATACTGCCATCCCAGGCAAGCAATGCAAACTGTATGTCAAAGGCTATGATCAAAACAATAAAGATGACAGTGGTGATAGTTGTTGCTTATGTATTTTGCTGGTCACCTTTCTTCATTGCACAGTTGTGGACTGCCTGGCACCCCGGTGATGCTAGGACTGAAGGTAAGACGGCCCTTTTTTGATGAATGATTTCATGTGTTTTTATGTTGAACTTTTAAAGTACTGTTTTCTTTAACTTAATAGAACTTTTGTTCAAAACATGTTATTAAATATCCATCTTGAAATATATCTAGATAGTTGCTGTATGTTGCTGTTAAAGAATTATGTTTTATGAACAACTGGGATAGATTAAAGCACTTACGCCATAATGCACTAACGATTTGAGACATTCCCAATTAATTTTTAAAATAATCTATAATGCATGTGAAAAGCTACATTGATCTGATTCTAAAACATTTAAAATGCATTTTGAAAATGTGACAAAATATTTTTAAAGACATTTGAAAAACCCTCCTTGCTGGGAAACAAACCTACCGTTAAATAATTGGTTGAAGATCAATGGAACAAAAAAGATCAATTTTTTCAATGTATTTATATGTCTTCTATGAATGACTTGTAAATTCTTTTCCTTTCAGGTCCAGTAATAGCCATTCTTATGCTCCTAGGGAATCTTAATAGCTGTGTTAATCCATGGATTTATATGTACTTTTGTGGCCAAATACCACATTGTTCAAAAAACAAATTGGACAACACTGCAGCTCATGAAGAGTCTACAGTTACAGGCAGTGTTAACTTGGGAGATAAAGAAGCTGAAGACAATATCACGGCTGTGTAATTATAAACTGGCTTTATAGCTCATGTTTATTTGTGCCATTCAAATTTCATTGAATAATTTTTCTAATTTGGGTAAGTACGTGTGTGGTAGAAAAGGTTGCTTTCAGAATATACATCTTTTCTTTAATTTTGAAGCAAATATCTACAAAAGGGTTTTTAAAATCTCAGCACAATGTAAGAGACAAACTAGTATTGTGCCCAAAATTTCTTCCACCTTTTTCTCCGACCATCTCAATGAATTTGATAGAAGGGAAATTTCTTTCGAAAAGAAATTCATTGGAGAAGAAAATTTTGGATAAATTCTCATGGGTTGGGTTCGGTGTTCTTGTGCTTACCTTACTTATTAGGTGGCTGAGGAATGTGTGTGAGTGTCCTGTCTTTCACTGCACAACAATCTTTCTGGCGACTTGTACCCTCCCCAGCTTCCTACACCGATTAAAGCCCAGGGGACGACATCATGAGGTAATTCCTCCCATAGCGCTTTTTCAGATCAGGAAGCGCGGGCAGCCGAGGAGGCTGCAAAGCAATGGGAAGGTGTAAAACAGATAGAATACACATGAGCGCGTGCGCGCACAAACACACACAGACAGACACACACACACCACAATGCCCTTGAATGAAACTAGGTATGGGGCATGGTGACGGATGCAAAGTAGTGACCAGGCTGCCAACTCATTTGCTGCTGTTAATAGTGAGTTCCACATCCAAGAAACTGAGAATTTCTCCTTGCCCTTGAGAAATGCAGGGAAATTGTCCCCTCATTTTTTTCTGCCCACAAATAGGGTAGAGAATTTCCAGAGGTCATTTGTGCACAGCTCTATCTAAAACCATTTTGACCATGCAGACCCTATACCCCAAACTTTGCTAGTTGTTTTGTATGCATAGTGCTGAATTCCACGCTGACAAAGGAACCTGTCAAACTACATATATTTCCTGACACCCCTGAGTTCTGTATCATTTTCCAGTAAGTTTGGTGTGCAAAATAATAATCTAAGAAAACCTGGGCATGATGAATGCATATCTGAACTCTCCTAAGGCTTTTTTTCACAAATTTTATTAAGCACACTTTTGGGTGATATAATAATACTTGGCATTTGTATTATGCTTTAGAGCAGCACATGGGAAGATTTCAGGCTTTCCTAGAAGGTCCACCAACTGGAGGACCACCAACCTGAGCCAGGTGCAAGATAATGTCAGGAAGGGGTGGGGAGGCAGGTAACATGGTGCCTCAGAGGATGGAACTGATTATCTACAGTACCCATGAGTTATTTACAGTACCCAGTACCCATACACTGGGTTAAGCTGAATATAAACGTTCTAATCTACGTTTAAATTACTATAGATCAGAGTTTCTAGCATTCTAATTTAGGGTGGTGGAGAGGCAGGGAAACTTTTGCTGCTGTTAATTAGTCTAGTAGTAGATACAGATCTACCATCTGCCCACCCCTGCTTTAGAGTCAAAGTGAACAACATTATTGTTAGGCAGGTCAGTATTATGTGTCATTCACATTTTGCAGGTAGGAAGCTTAGCCTGAGAAGATAGTCACCACTTCAGAATGTAGTTTAGCACACACAGAAAATTCAAATGCAGTTCTCAGAGTCACTTCTGAGAAATTCTAAGAAATAAAACTGTGGCTACAAGAGCTTGAGCTAGCACACTTTGTCATGTACGATCCACGTATGCATGAAAGTGAATGATGAAAAAGAATTCGAGGGAGGGGGCGTAACAGAGATAACCGAAAAGAACAAAGGAATTCTAGTTTTCCTTGTTTCAGTTTATATCAAGGGAAATCAGGTACTTAAAATTTTCTTGGGATCTTTTGCAAATGTTATTAACTCCCTTTCCTAAATAACTGCTTTAGGACTGAGCAATACCTTTGCCTCTATTTGTTAAAATTGTAGACATTTTCCATGATTTCAGCCAATATGTAAGAGTGCACAGATTTTAATGCTGTTAGAGAGATGAAGCATGAATGATGATCTCATTACATTTTAGCAAATAATGTGGTATATAAGTCTTAATAAATAATAATACGTAAATGTACTTAACATCAACCCATAGAGGTAATTCCTATCAGTTTACATGGTCAAAAAAAATTGTGGAGCCATTCTACAAATGTTACCATAGCAGTCCTTGAGCATTGCCACTTAGGATTCAGTATGAATTGATTGGCATTGTTCATGCTGATTTTGTGATCTGAGATACTGTGGGAGTAAACTGTGTTGGCAATTTCTCTTGTATAAATTATCCAGCAGGCCTCAGACTGTTTCCAGGTATGTGATTCTGTTCATGACATAGATCCTCTGCCCTGTGCGGTCTTGATGAAAACCTTGTTTTCAGGAGCAGAACTAAATGGAGACTAAAGTTTGTCTCACCCATTAATTATTTTAGTGCAATCCTATGCATGTCTACTCAGAAGTAAGTTCCACTGAATTAAATGGGTCTGGCCCCTAGGTAAATGTGTATAGGGTTGCAGCCTTAATAGATAAGGCTCATGTTTTCTGCCTATTAAATCCTATAATGTTTGAAGCATGTACACACCTTGAAAAAAGAAATCTACACAGCTGAAATACAATGAAGAGCTGCAATTGGCCCTGGCATATATTTGCATTGTTTTGGATCTTACATCCCTTCTCTGATCACATAAGGGAGGGAAGACACAATTTCCAGCAGCTCTGAGTTGGATTCCTGCATTGAGCAGGGGGTTGGACTCGATGGCCTTGGAGGCCCCTTCCAACCCTACTATTCTATGATTCTATGATTCCCCCTCCATCTGCAGTCCTCTTGCAGGATATGCCACACCAGTTGTTCCCTCCCAACTCTCAGGAGCAGATTATCAGGGGTGCAGGGGCCTGCAGAGAGACAAGAAGGTGGGAAAGCCTCGTTCTGTTCTGGTTGCAGAAGGGAAGTTAGAATCCAAGCCCTCGTGTCTATATATGTTTAAACAAAGATGAATATAGGCTTCAAATATTACTGTTTCAGAGAGTACCCAGTGCGGGTGCTGGTTTGAAATGTATATCCTTTAAAAATGGCAACAATTGAAGCAGCCTTAAGTCAAGGTGTAGAAATAGATCCCTGACTTATTCCTCCAAGGAGTGGGGAGTCACTTAAGTCTTGGATGTAATGAAAGCAAAATAGGATAAAGGATTGCTGAACAGACGGAATCAAAGGGGTCGAAAGGGTGAACATGGATATGCAAAGTGCTAGATGGGATCAGAAGTGAACTGTTGAGTAATCCAAAAGCATTTCCTGTGCTCTTCTTGTTGGCTGGAGCCAGCACTCAGGTAAACATAGTTACCAAGTATGTGTTCCCCATGAACAAAGGCACAGTTATGCATAGTGGTCCAGGAGTAGCCATTTACAGAGTCAATTTCCTTGTGAAGGAGGTGTACTTCAGACATATGGTGGTGGTCTTCTCTCCTTGGTTTTGTCTATAAATATATAAGATGAGCATTGAGTAGCAAGCAGGCACCCCAAACTGGTAATGCTGGGCTTTAAAGAAGCATCAGTCCCACACCCACAGCTAGCAGCACATCTCAGCATCCCTTCCAAAAAGGCTGCTTCTTGTCAACCAGCTTCAAAGTCCAGATTTGTGTCTTCTCCACCAGGTGTTAGCAAAAGGCAGCTCTCCAGTGATTTTGGACTTTAACTCCCAGTAGTCTGAACAACAACAGTCCCTGTTAGAATGGCCAATGGTCAGGAATGCTGGGAGCTGAAGTCCAAAACATCTGGAAGTCTTCTTTCTGCTTACCTGACTACATTCAAATTGTCATAAAAATGTCTCAGCCTGTAAAAGCAAGCATCTGTATAAAATCCTAGATAGTCTTTCCTCACTTGGCACAACATAACAAGATGCTGAATAAATTTGAGTTTCTTGTTGCACGTATGCCTTATAACACGTGACCCATCCAGTGGTGCTCTGCCGCAACTCATGTTCCCACTTTCACTCGCCCCATTACCATTTCTGTGGCTTAGTGGAAGCTCTGGATTTAAGAGGAAGAAGCTGGCTCCCATTAGTGATGATATGAGCTAATTGCCCTGTGTGTGTATGTCCCACACTGCATATTCCGGTCATCTAGCGCTGTGGGCTACATTCAGTGTAGCATGAGTTGAATCATAGGTAGCCATCAACTAGGAGGAGCCAGGGGTCAGAACAAGAGCCACTAAGGAATATCATTTCCCAACCTGAACAGGAAGATTTTACAGTTCTTTGTGATACGAGAAGTGAAGAGCTACCTTGAGTGAACAGAGTCACTCCAGAACCAGGAGCCTTTTAGCGTTAGGGCAGGGATGGGCAACTTATTGGACTGCAACTGCCATCATACCTCACCATTGGCTATGCTAGCTAGGCTGATGGCACTTGCGGTCCAACAACATCTGGAGAGCCACCAGTTGCCCACCCCTGCTTTAGGTAAATGCTCCAGTTTGTAGCTCTGGCAGCTCCCTGCATGGGGTAGCTGAGCACAATGCCACATGTTCCTGCCAGCTCCTGACATCTCCCCAATCCAGAGATAGAGTCAATGAAGAAGAAGCTTCCCTCCTGTTGTAGAGGTTGGAAGAGCTCCGTAAGTGCAGTTCTGAGCAAACGTGTCTGAGCTAATTCCATGCTCTGTGAGTGGTCTCGGGCAAATCACAAACTTCCCAGCCTCACATGTGAATCATCTATTTTGTGAACCTCACAGCGAGCTTTGGCTATTGGGTGGCATAGTCATGGAGTTAATAAATAAATAAAATAAATAAATACAAAGGTGAAGAATAGTGATGTTTGTTATGTGGAGAAATAAGACTGACTGATGAAGAACTCTGCCCATTAAAATTGCTTTGTAAAGTTTTGTTTCTCCTACTTCTATCTCCTCCTGACTGGAGTACTAGTAGAAGTGTAAGTCTGGGTAGAATAGTAACAGATTAAAGCTCATTGGTGGCTTCTGTGAAGTGTTGCAGAGCTGTGAAAGAAATATTCACTAATCTCACTGTCAGAGATGCAGTCCCTGGTCCACCTGACCAGTTACCCTATAGCAGGCATATTGAAACTTCAGGCCATTGGTCCATCAAGCTCAGTATAGTCTACACCACCCTTCCCCAAAGGGGCGCCCTCCAGATGTTTTAGACTACAACTCCCATCAACCTTAACCATTGCTATGCTGGCTGGGGCTGATGGGAATTGTAGTCAACACCTGGAGGGCCCCACCTTGTGGAAGGCTGGTCTACACTGACTAGCCATGACTCTCTCCAGAGTTTTAGACAGGGGTCTTTCCCAGCCCTACCTAGAGATGCCAGGAATTGAACCTTGCAAAAGGAATTGAACCTTGCATGCAAAACACATCCTCCATCAAAATACAGCCCTTCCCTGAACTAACATCAGTTGCATGCATATGGCTTTTGCTCATATATGGACATATGATGAGGGATGTTTCTTTAGCAGAGCATTAGAGGAGGCCTACATGGTGTCTAGCTATATTATGTCAACATTAAATTAATGTCATGAATTTTTCAATTTTCAAATGTGACCTTTACAAAATATATACAACTATATAGGATGTTTTTAATATGTTAATTTGTACAAAAAATAATGTATCATGCAGTTATCTTTAATGCTGTGCATTTTTAAAGCTGTAACATATTAAACACCGGTTCCATCTCCAGAAAAGTCCTGATATGTGTTGCTTAAGGCTAAGAAACCTCCTATGGCTGCATTTTCCATGGTGGGTATAAGCATTGCTCCCGGTCTTTTCCTTATTCATGTCTAGAAATGTTTCCTTTCTCCTAAATGATGCATGTTCTATCTTCTTGATCCAAATGGGCCTAACTCGGTGCCAATGCCATCCTGTCTACAATTGTGGTAATTTTGAAACAGAAACATGACTAGTCTCTTTGGGCTACATATCTTGTTTTTACTGAATTATCACAGATGGGTGTGTGTGTGTGTGTGTGTGTGTGTTCCTTACCAGGAATTCAGCACAGGAGGAGGGGAGGGTTATCTCTTCCCAATGCAATTGGAACCAAAATTGCTGCCTGCATGGCTTGAAGCCTTGGGGAAAAAAATTAGCAACTTTTCCCCTAAGCTTTCTAGGCGGGGGGGGGGGGATTTTGGTTCTGATTATGCTGGGGAGGGAAAAGATAATCCTCCTCCCCCTACATACTGTGTTCCTACTAAGGACCTTCCACCCCTGAACTGACAATTAATAAAATTAAAAAAGGAAGACCTAACTACATGCTAACACATTAAGCACGATGTGTAGTTTGGCCACCAGTGTACTAGAACCCTAAAGTGTGTCTTGTTGGCCACAGTTCTGCTTCTTCTCTTCTTGTCCACCCTGTGGACATGAGTCTACTCATCTTCAGTGAGTGTCTACCACCACTGCTTTTCCTATGGCTAATGGAGGATTGATAAGGAAATATGTACACTTCTGTGTCATTTTGTTTCTTTCCTCATCCATTTCTAGATGTCAAACGATTCATTTCAGAAAAAGCAAATAAATAAATAAGCAGCATGGAAAAAGTTAAATCTAAGCCAACTGTACCTCAACACTTTTAATATTCATATTCTGAGTAAACTTATACAATTAGTTTATTTCTTTTTCTACAACTTTCCAACCCACCAAAACAAATCTAGGGTTTGTTGAAGCATTGGTTTTAAAACAGTGCCTCCTCTATTCCAGTAGGGTGGGGCCTATTGTAGTTTAACCCTTCAGTTGGAAATCTTCTGTTATTTCAGTGTGGGTTTGTTTTTTTTACTTTTGTTAAACTTTAGGATATGTCAGTCTTTCAACGGGAATGTATACGTGTATATATTACACATGTTAAATTAATTTGGTTTTGGTTCTGAAAAAGTCTGGACAAAGCAGTATGTAGCATATCAGTGGGAAGATAAGGTTAGGCTATCAGTTGTCCAAACTCTTAGCAGCATGACTAACCCAGAATAACGTATGTTACGCACAGTTAATACTGACTTGTGGCATAATATGTATTTCCAATTTTATGGCAGAGTTTTGACAGAAAAATTATGAGTTGGATCCAGACTTAGTCATGCATGGAGAAGCAAGACTGAAATCAATGGGACTTCAGTTAGTCATCACTAGCTTGTCCAATTGATTTTAATGGGTCTTTTCTAAGCATGGCAGGTCAGGATCCAACTCAGTGTGTATAACAACCTCAACATTCTGTTTAAATAAGTCTTGTCTATTAATATACACCAGACTATATATAGCTCCAACCTCTGCTTTGGCTACAACAAAAAGTGCATAAATACACAGATAGTTAATTTACCTTTTTGATCCAAATTCAAAGTTACATCTGGTTTCCTGGGTAACGTAGGGTATTAGTTCAAAGGATGTATTATCACTTTGGCTAACACATTGGAACCCTGTAGGTAGCAGAGCATATAAAGGATGAATAAAAGTGTTTGCATACAGAAGACATGGCTGCCCCCTTACTATTAGAAATACTAAAATCAGACTATGGCTGCTTCCACATTAGACATTTAGTGTGGAATCGTCGTTCCCCATTAACTCATGCTTTAAGGGGAGTCCATATGACATTGTCATCCTTTTGTAATCCTCTCGTGTTTTCCCACTGCTTCTTCTGTCCTTTTCCTTGCCACAGAAAGGCTGACATTTTTGAGATGGTCTGAAAGGTAGCACAATTTCTACAGGTGTAGATGTCTGTAGTGCTTCTCTCAGTTCTCTGATCTTTTTCAAGAAGCTTGGTTTTGATATAGGCAGTGACATATCAGGCAGATACCTATCATATCTCAGCACACATTCACTATAACCTTTGCAGGAGGCATTCTCTTATAACTCTAATATTTTTAAATTAGAGTTAATTTAATCCTTTAATTAGTATTAAAATGCTTTTACACACACACACACACACACACACACACAATAAAGATATCAGCAAAATAAGGCTTAAATGAAAGAGTGCTATAGCACCATAGCACTATAATGCTAATTCAAAAAATTAAGGAAATAAACCTTTCAGGCCACCAACATTTTGGCAATGTGTTTTTCCCCCAATGTGTTTTTTTCCCCCTAATTAAACACTTCCAGTCTACACTTAAGATCCAAAACAAGCATTAAACATTTTGTTTTTTGCCATTTCATGGGTGGTAATGGGCAATCACACTTAAATTAATAAGTGCTTAGTGCTAAATTAATAATAGATTTTTTTTAAAAAAGGATCACTTCTTCTTTTCCAATGGCCACTCAGGTGAATTGAATTTTGCCATCCTTACCCACAGCAGCTATGTCACACCCACTATTGTGGATAGAACATAGTGGGATGAACATACCGAAAGTGTGCAATATTCCTGATAGTGTGTAAAGTCAATTGCAATTCCTTTTGTAGTTTATATTGGAAGAGCAATGATTCATTAGTACAAGGAGCCACCTATCTGGAAGCCAGCCTATCATAAACATGTGTCGCACAGACCCATAAATTTTCAGTAACACACTTTTTATTTCCAATACTGCTAAAAATCTTAGCAAGGTTCAGTTCATCCAGATGACAATCGCTGTGTAGCATTCCATGTCTTGTAAAACTTCCAGTCCTCCTTATTTATTTGTGTAAGAAAAAAAAATCTATTGATTCCAGCTGTGAGTAAAGTTTGCAGAGTGTTCTTCTTGTCTCCCCTACCTTCTCTTCTGCAAGCCAAAACAATTTTATTTATAAAAGAGGCCTTGGCCAAGCCAGTCAACGAAATGAAACATATTGGCTTCGATCCAAGGACCCTGCTGCGCAAGTCAAAGACACTTCCTCTTGCTAAAGGGAGCTGCCAATTTCTCCCCATCTGCAGCCCACTGTGCCAGCCCCCCCCCATCCCCACATAACCTTCTTTGGAGCGTATCTTCTACTAGAGCCAGTTGTCACAGGGTTGCAGATGGAAGAAGAAATTGGCAACCTCCTCTGCTGTGTAAGTGCCTTCATGCTGTGAGATCTTTGAAGCCAAGCCATTGTCATTACTGCTTTCAGTTCCAGAACAATTATTTTTTGAATTGGTGAAACTTGACTCAGAAGCAGCCTATCATTTCTAATGAGAGGCACTGCAAGAGGCATAACAAGAGGCTACAGACCAAGTGAGATTTGTCATTATTAGGGATGGGTGAACATGCCCCAACAGAGATCATATTTTGCTCATCAAGTTACACATTCTTCTGTCCAGTCTCAGGTGAATGTTCTTCATTATTTCAAGATGGTTGTGCATATACCAATTGTTGTGCATGCACATCAAAGTGCATCTTGGGAACTGTAGTATTGAACCATGCCATGCATCATGATATCATGCATCACTACATAATGTTCTCCTTTCTGATTGGCTGTTTTCACATGCCCTAGTTGTTTAAGGTAAAGGTAAAGGTGTCCCCAACCAGTCGTGCCCGACTCTAGGGTGCGGTGCTCATCTCCATTTCTAAGCCGAAGAGCCAGCACTGTCCGAAGATGCTTCCGTGGTCGTGTGGCCGGCATGACTAAACACCGAAGTGCACAGAACGCTGTTACCTTTCCCGCCGAAGCGGTACCTATTTATCTACTTGCAATTTCTTGCTTTCGAACTGCTAGGTTGGCAGAAGCTGGGACTGAAGACGGGAGCTCACTCCGTCACGCAGCACTCGGGTCTCGAACTGCTGTCCTGCCGACCTTCCGGTCTGCAGTTCAGCATCTTAACCACTAAGTCACCGCGGCCCTAGTTGTTTACCCTACAGTTAGTATGAAGCCTCTGGAGCTCATGCAAGTAGGAGCTGCAGAAGATGTACCTCCATCTGCCAAAGCCCAGAACTCCTCTTGACCTGCCAGCTAGCCCAGACTGCACTGCTCCCCTCCTGGCCTCCTCCTTCTTGGATTCCCTTTCCAGTATCCCCTCATAGTGCCACCCACCAGTGCCTGGGTCTAAAGTAAATGTTTATTTATCAGACAAGGACAATAATTTCTCCTCTACTAGAACGAAATGGCCTTGGTTGTCTCTCTGGATATGGAAAGGAAATGATGCCAGGAGTGAGAAAGAAACCTTGAACAAGGGATGGATACTAACCTGCATAGCTGTTTCTTCAAATGCAACTGGTGTGTTGAAAGATTTCACACCCACTGTTTGATTTGGAAAACAGTAACTAAAGGGTTAAGTGACACCATTCCATGGGCCTGAGCATTGCAAATGGGAAGTTTACATTTCCTTCAGAAAGGAAAGGGTTCAACCAACCAACATCAGGACATGGACAGAAGTGGCAGAGTCATGCAGTCTGCACACTTCAGTCATGCAGACTGTGCAGGCGCTCATAATCTTAGTTTAAATAACAAAAATGCTAAAGTTAATTAGATAGCGATCCACACTCAGTACATATATGGATATTACAAACATAATAGATTCTAACAACAAACCTCCTAATTTTGGGTTTTAGCAGTATCCCTAGTCATTATTGATGGACATCATTTTTTGAGAATGGGAATTGTAAATACTTCTCCTCCCTCACTCTCTTACCTTTTCAAACATACTTCTTCACCCCACACAGTCTAGAAATGAACCATCCAGCAAAATTGTAACTTTGAATTTTTTTATTCATTGAATAGTCACAATTGTGGCCAACTGATTTTTTATCCTGTCTTTCCTCTGAAGATGCTAGAGCAGTATGAAGTAAGTTAGACTAAGAGAAAGATGTGTTTTCTTCAGCCATCCATTGAGAAGGGATTTGAACCTCAGTTGCTCATTAACGAATGCCAACCCCAACACTTTAGCCACCGCCTCATACTAGATATAGTTTTATATCTAGTGTCAGCTACTTGTAAATACAGATTTCTGATATTGGCATCATGAGCTACTACTATAGACTAGGCAACCTGAGCTACTAGGGCACTACTCTACCCCTTCTGAATTTTATACCCCAACCCCACTCCCTAGATGTAGTTTCTTCGATCCCTGAGGCCCTATCTGATTTCTGTTAGTTCCTTCCTTTTATAAGAATCCTCACACACCCCAAGCCCCTCCCACCTTTCACTCCCCACCTAACCCTCTGTTAACCCTATCTTCCCTGGGCCACATTTAACAATGCAAACATGTTCATTAATATAATGAGCATATGTTACAATAACCTTTATAGATGAACACTTATGAGAGGTATTGAAGGAGAAAAGGCTACATTTGTACATCTGAGCCTATGAAATGAATTCTGTAATAATTGGGAGGGGTGGAGGTGGAAATAAATGAGCTTAGCAACAAAGTACAGCCCTCTGTGAAGTGAACGAAACATGATGCAAATAATTTTATAATTGTTGAATGATATTGTACATATAGTATTTATGCATATGATGTCTTGTAATTGGTCTGTAAGTGGTGATATTGTAGTTTTGGTGGATGATTATGTAATAAATTAGTAAAATTAATGTATTAATAAAAAGGAAATTAATACATGCAAAGAGAACCTATGAGGCATAAGCAGGGTCTTGCTGCAAGTAAGCACAGAATGCTTCCAGATGGGCAGTTCCTAAAGCTACTGAGAAAAAGACATTGTGCAACTATTCTGTCTTTCTTCCCTAATGGATCTTTTGTGGAAAGACAAATGATGGAAGAAGTAGTGGGGAAACACAGGAGGGTTACAAGTGGAAGACGACTTTGTTTAGGTGCACACCCACCCTGTATAAAATTCTGTGTCAGGCAGGGTAATTGCATGATAAACAACCTCCCCTGGAAGCATCCACAACTGTCACCCTTGATGACCAGTATCCAGAGCTATACGCTCAAGCATCACATGTTCTGGCAAGATGGCTCAACCTTTAAATGACAGCACAGGACCCAGCAAGAGCCTGTATTAAGAGGTGAGGGGTGTTCCCTAGAGAATGCAACTAGAAGAGAAGCCAGTAAAGCAATTTGATTTGAATGATTCATAGAAATTAGGGCCAGTTCTACACCTTGTGTTATTATGATTCTGTCATGGTAATGTTATATCCCTCTTGCATATTTATAGCTCATAGGACACACAATGACATTTGGTGTGGTATTTTGGATAATGTGGAATAAAAAGCAGGAAGTAACACTACAAAAATGGTATATCGAATGTGTAATGTGCCCTGACAGTTATCGGCGCACTTCAGTACTGCTATAAAGCAGTAGTGTAGATCTAGCCTATGTCTGAGAAATATAATGTAACTGGATCTTCCAGAATTTCAGTAACACATTACGAAGGAACTAGGAAAAAAGAGATTCACTGAGAGGTATGAAAACTGCAATTGCTTCTGTCTAAAGTTCCCAAAGGTCTCCTCTCCTCCCCTCTCAAAGGACTCCACCTTCCTCCTTTGCTGCTGCATACAATTGGAACCAACTCCCAGAACACCTGTGAAATGCCACTTCTTTTCTTTCCTTCAAGAAGAGGCTTTTTCATGGAGGCCTTTGGCTCATTGCCCTAGTTCGCATGCACTGCCACAGCTAAACCTGTAATCAAGTCTACACATGTAACTGGAACAACCACACATTCCTTTTCCTGTTTACCCCTGCCTCCAACCCCTTTTGTCTGTTGTTCCCCTTGTGACAAATTCCATATTGTAAACTCTTTGAGAAAGGGATCTGATGGTGGACTGAAGGCACTATATAAACAGCTACCTAATGTATCTGGCTTTGCATGGGTTGGAATAGCACTTTGTTTGATACAGTGAAGCATTCAAGCAAATTTACACAGATGTCAGAGTTGGACACATGTGTCTGCTTTGTTACATCAGGGGAACCAAGATGTCTGCAGAGGAAGAAGGAAAAAGAGTTTGCAGGAGACCCAACTGAAGGTCAGAGGAAGAGCTTAGGAAATGGATTTAGGGCAAAATTGAATCTCTCTCTCTGCCCACCCCCCTGGATTGGTTGTAACTGGGGAGAGAAAATAACTAATGTTAAGACAAAAAGCCTTAGGTGGAAGAAGAGAAACAGAAAGAAGAAAAGAGAAGGAAGGAAAGAAGACTAGAAAGAGACAGAGCTTCTGGAAATGGAGAAATGGTTGAAAGAATGCTGGCCCAATGACAGTAAGATTTTTCTAGAATAAGGGACCTGGATAAAATAAGGACACAGTCTAGTTAGATTAACTGGATGTGGTTATCCTTGGTTGTTTTTATTACTGTATCACTCATATGTTTTTTTGTGTGGTGTGTGTATCCATTCAGATTTTAAAACTTTTTCCTATTTACATTTTTCTTCAGTAAAATTTTTGTTTTGTTTTTTGAAACTTTGTAGTCTCTTTTAATTTTGCGTTAGCCACCCCGCATCTCATAACGATGCTACCTAAAGTACATTACTGAGACTTGGAGAATTTTAAGGTTGGTTTGGTGAAGGCAGCCAGAGAAAAAGATAGCAGTGGAAAATGCCATAGGAGGCGAAAAGGAGTGTTCCACATTGTTTTTCCTGTTCTCTCTGTTCTACTCATGTTACAGGGCATTGCTGGTCCATCACAGTCCGTCATATGTCCGACTTGCAAAGATGGAGCTGAATGTTCTTTGCAGTATTTTGAAACTTATTAGGGTGTCCCAGAAGCAAGGGAGGCTAAGGATCTCAATCACTTTAACAATCATGCAAAAGAGGAAATTTTTGCAAATGCAGCTTTTCCGGTGCCTGCTTCTCCAATTTCACTTGCTGAAGTACAGCACTGGTGGTTGGCAGAGCCAGGCAGGCCCACAGACCAGTTAAAAGCTTGCAGCAATCTTTAATCAATCTTCCTGAAATTTTCAGGTTATATAAAATAGACATTTCTGTCTGGCACATGCGATTTTTAGGAAGATTGGTGAAACCCTTTTGATTTTATTAAGGTTAGAACAACCCACCCCCTTGATTTTCATTTTACATTTCAGAACCCTTTTTGGACTGATTGCCTTCTCAACTGTGCCTCCAATAATTAGCGTTCACAAAAAAATCAGGAGTGATTCAGCTATTAGCTCTCCATTCAAGAATTGGAGCCACCTGGGGAACTTCTGAAATACAAAATAATACCAAAAGTGAATCCACCTTCACACATGGTAACTAAGAAGGTTCAGATTCACCATTAATGAAGGTGTTCATTCTATAGTTCAAACTGGAATATCTAAAAGCAGAATGAACATAATTCCATTCCTTTTAAATACATAATGAGGCCACTGGGAAAGATTGAGTTCATTGGGCTAAAACAAATAATTGTCTTGAAACACTGGCTACATGCTCTGCACAACACAGCTGGAGGCAGACTCTGTTCTTTAGAAAACGTATTGTTTTGGAATGGTTTGGAGCAGTCTCTACACAAACAGGCTTCAGGATATAAAAGTAAGAAATGATTAACAGCGTCACCAGAAGCCAAAAATGTAATTTATCATTTCATTCGCTCATGTGTCTGGTGGCAATATTGTTGTTTACTGCATATGTGGCTGAGAAACCTGGCACTGTTATAAGCAAAAAGCTGTATTTAAGGAAGTACACAATGTGAAAATAATCAAGCAAGCAAACGGTCTGTCACCGAGGCTTCTGTGGGTGGATGGAAGTGAGTGTTTGAGTTTCACTGAGTGTATCTGATTGCAGACACACTAAAACATAGCTTTTGAGCCTTTCTGCACAAGGTATTCACTATGTGCTCATGATTCCGCACTCAGGGTAGTTTGCGGGTAGGGATGTACAAAAGACACTTACCTTTTCGAAAGGTGACATTCGCGGTGGGGGGGAGGCGCTCTGTCCCTGCCCCCGAAATTCTCTCCAGCCAGCTGCGCTCCGCGAAGATTCTGCAAAGCTGTCAGCTGGGGCCACCTGCAGCCAGACATACGGCCGCTGGGCAGCCTGAAGGGACGCAAATGGCGGCTGCCGTAACCACCGCCATTTGCGTCCCTGTATTTTGCCATTATACAATATACCACGCCATTTACGTTCCCTTTTTTTTTTGGTCATAATAGGCTACGTAAATATTTACGTAGCCTATCACGGCAAAAAACAACAACAGCGAATGCAAATGGTGGCGGCTATGGCCGCCACCATTTGCATCCCCTTTTTTTTGCCGTGATAGGTTACGTAAATATTTACGTAGCCTATTACGACAAAAAAAAAAAAAGGGAACGCAAATGGCAGCCACTACGCCATTTGCATTCCCCCCCCTTTTTTTGTGGCCGTAATAGCCTATGTAAATATTTACGGAGGCTCTCACGGCAAAAAAAAGGGAACGCAAATGGCCGCCGCCGTAGCCGCCGCCATTTGCATTCCCTTAGTTTTGCCGTGATAGGCTACGTAAATACTTACGTAGCCTATCACGGCTTCCGCAGGGACACAAATAGCATCCCTGCGTTAGCTGTCACAAGCTACGTAAGTATTTACGTAGCCTATCACGGCTATATGGAAGAAGGGAATGGTGGCTGCAGACACGGCCGCCATTCGCAATGCAGCGCGGACGGCAGCAGGTAGGTGCTCCGTTCCAGGCCCATTTCGTGGGGGGGGAGGGGGGGCTTCGTTCTGCCATGGATTTTGGGGGGCCAAATGCACTGGCATTTGGCCTCACCGAGACCCATGGCAGAATTCTCTGACATCCCTATTTGTGGGTCCTTGCGATGACGGCAACGTCCTCCAGGGCCTCTCCCGTGCTTTGCAACCATTATTGCATGTGTGTGTGTGTGTGTGTGTTTCCTAACAAAGGAAGTCTGGTACTTTTGTGAATGGCAGCATGAAACTCTGGTGTATTTGCACAATTCCGCTATACCACAGCACCACCTAGTGGTTGCGCACTGGAACATACAGAAATGCAGAGAAAGAAAGAAAAGAAAACCCAGAAAAAACATGTGTAAAGGAGCCAATCTTAATCTCACGAAGTATCCAGAAGCAGAAGCCTTGCTAAAGTGGCAGGTTAAAAGTAGGACTGTATACCGCCTTGTCACAAAGCCCAAATAACATCCCTGAAAGGATGTGTTGGGATATCAGAGCAGAGAATGGGGTCGGGGCAAGAACATGAAGGGCTTTGAAGGTAAGGACAAGGCGCTTGTGCAAGGTTCAGAAGTGGACAGGAAGCCAGCGTAAGGGTTTTAGGTAGGGATGTCAGAGAATTCCGCAACGAATCTCAGTGAGGCTGAATGCCAGTGCATTCAGCCCCCCGAAATCCGTTGCAGAACGAAACCCCCGCCCCCCAACCCACGAAAGGCGCGCGGGATGAAGTTCCAGCCGCCCCCGTCCCACAAAAGGCGTGCGAAACGGAGCACTTACCTGCTTCTGTCCGTACTGCTTTGTGAATGGCGGCCGTCTTGCGGCCACCATTCGCTTCCTCCTCTTCATAGCCATGATAGGCTACGTAAATACTTACATAGCCTATCACGGCTAACGAAGGGACGCCATTGGCATCCCTGCGGAGGCCGTGATAGGCTACGTAAGTATTTACGTAGCCTATCAGGGCGGGGGGGGGGAACCCAGCGTATGCAAATGGCGGCAGCTACCGCCATTTGCGTACGCTGGGTTTTTTCCCCCCTGCCGTGATAGGTTACGTAAGTATTTACGTAGCCTATCACGGCAGGAGGAAAAAAACCCAGCGTACGCAAATGGCGGCGGCTACCGCCATTTGCGTATGCTGGGGTTTTCCCCCCTGCCGTGATAGGCTACGTAAATATTTACATAGCCTATCATGGCTCAATACAGGGATGCAAATGGCGGTGGCTATGACAGCCGCCATTTGTGTCCCTGCAGGGCTGCCCAGCAGCCGGATGTCCGGCTGTGGGCGGCTGGAGCCGGCCGGGCAGGATTCTGGGGGGAGGACCGGATCGTCTCCCCCCCATCGAGGATTCTGGGGGAGGGATGGAGTTTTTTCCCCCACCACAGATTGCCTGGCTCGGAGCCAGGTAGGTGTTTCGTACATCCCTAGTTTTAGGTAGGGCTGTACACCACCTCATCACGAAGCCCAAATAGGGAGGCAAACCGGGCTTATTCGGATCAAAATGCTCATGATAGAAGCGGGTCCGAGCAGTACCGAGGTGCCCCTGGGCTAAGCGCCCCTCCCCCACAAAGCACCTCCTCTGCCTCGTATATTCAGAGCTCTAGTTCATGCCTTAGCAGTCCAGACAGGCTGTATCCAAAATGTATCAGCTTCTGAATGCTCACGTGGAGGGGCGGAAGGAGGGAGGTGGGAGGGAGAAGCTGAGCGGATGTGGGAAGGTGGGGGAAGGCGGGAAGGCAAGTGCAGGAGGAGGAGGGAGTGTGCTTTGGTAAACAGGAACTCTTGGCCAGAACCGACGCTAGCAGTTTCCAATCAGAGAGAGTGGGTGGAGGAAGGGGGTATATATACTTTGGTGAAAGGCTGCGTTTGGTTATTGTGCTAGCTGTGTCTTTCAGAGTGGGCTGGTGTATGGGCAGATGATCGTATGTGCGCGTGTGCACGCGCACGCATGCATTCCTTGGAGTTGTTCCTTCTATTTCTTCATTTTTTATCACCATTAGGCTTTCCTCAATATTTAGGAAATAAATTTCCTAAATATTGGCTGTAGTTTGGCTGGAGTGGGATTGTTCCCTCGCTCCGTGCTCAACTGTCCCCTTTGGGATGGTGTCTTTTGCAGCACCCCTTCCAGACGCCTTCTCCTATTTCTTTCTACCTCCACTCACGTGTTAGTTGTATTAGATATATTAATCTCTCCTTTCTATATTTTTTTCAGACTAACGTAGCTTTTCCTTGCTCATTGCTGCTATGCTCCCCCTCCCCAGCCACTCCTGTGTTTGTTTATGTCGCTTTTGGACTCTGAAGAAGGCTGTGTTTGTTGTTTAAGGACGATCCTCACTTCTGCTTCCTCCATTGTATTTCCTTGTTAATTTTGTCTGTCAACTCTGACTCTTTTAAATATTTAAAACCCCAGTCTTATTTTGAACTTTAAAAGCAAACATTGAATTCTGGGCATGTTCCTCCTCCCCGTTTTTAAGTCATGTTCAAGCATTTAGTTTTTTCTTGCTTTCTAAATTCTTAAAGAAAGGCATATTATAGCAGCCTATGTGTGTAGTGTTTGGTCCCACCGACCCCCATGCTGAAGTGAACCGTCTGTGTCTTCTCTGTATTGATCCCTCCAAAACAGAAATTAAGGAAGGTTTTTTTAAAATTATTGTTTGCTTGCTCTTGGCTCTTATCTTATCGTCTGCACTGTTGTCCTGTATTTTTTGAAGTTAACTTGCCTTCCATAAAAGAACACGAAATATAAAACAATAAATTAAGGACATCCATCATTTGCTTAGATAGTTCTGCTTTTCTTTATCTCTTGTGTGTCTGTGTCCGCATGTGTGTGTGTGTGCTAGGTTGTTGTTCCACCAACACTATATGTCCACATTTCAAGACAGTGTGGAAAAAGCACGAGACACATAGTATTTATACTGATTACCTTCTTATTCCAGTAACACTCCACTGTGTGGCAAAGCAATCCAGCGCTAGGGATGTCAGAGAATTCTGCCACGGATCTCAGTGAGGCCGAATGCACTGGCCCCCGAAATCCATGGCGGAATGAAGCCCCCGCCCCCCCAACCCACGAAAGGCGCGCGAAACGGAGCACTTACCTGCTGCCGTCCGTGCTGACTTGCAAATGGCAGCCGCCATTCGCTTTTTCATCACAGCCGTGATAGGCTACGTAAGTATTTACGTAGCCTATCACGGCAAGCCCCCCAAAAAACAGCGTACACAAATGGCGGCGGCTACGGCGGCCGCCATTTGCGTTCCCTATTTTTAGCCGTTTTAGCCTACATAAATGTTTACGTAAGCTATTACGGCGAAAAAAAAGGAACGCAAATAGCGCCCACTACGCTATTTGCATTCCCCTTTTTTTCGCCATAATAGCCTATGTAAATATTTACATAGGCTAAAATGGCTAAAAATAGGGAACGCAAATGGCGGCCGCCGTAGCCGCCACCATTTGCGTACGCTTTTTTTTTTTGCTTGCCGTGATAGGCTACATAAATACTTACGTAGCCTATCATGGCAGCTTCGCTGGACACAAATGGCGGCTGCTACGGTGGCCGCCATTTGCGTCCGCAGCAGCCCGTCCGCAGCCGGAACTCCGGCTGCGGATGATCCTGGCCAGCGGCTCCATGGAGCCGCTGCGGAGTGGAGCCAGCCCAGGGAGGATTCTGGGGGGAGGGATGGAGCGCCTCCCCCCCACCGCAAATCCAAGCTGCGAAAAGGTAAGTCACTTTTGTACATCCCTATCCAGTGCAATATGAGGCATCTTGGGGCATTGGCTGGGGCAGAGGTGGGTGAGGTGCTGCTGTCACTAGCAGCACCATTAGGCCAGCTGTCTGTCCCCTAGTGCAGATAGTGCGTCCTGGTGGAGAAAGGGCAGCAGAGTGTGGAGAGCAGTTGCAGTGCGCGGAGGTCACTGTTCGAGGAGACTGGTGTGAGCAGGTGCAGTAGTCGCACTCTTGCCTAAGGTGGAGTAGCATCCCCTTCTGCAGTGGAAGATGGGAGCCCGCTGATGGATGTTAGGTCAGAGGTGTCTGACATCCTCAGCATGGTGGAGGGCGAGGAGGAGGAGATCCTCCAGGGTGTGTTGGAGGAGGAGCAGCAGGAAGAGGCTCCAGCACCCGACCCCTCTTACATTGTTCCCCCCGCTCATGTGGTGCATCTCCTCCTCCCCTGAAACAGCAGGGCAGCATTGTGTGGGACCACTGAGTTGGGAGCTGATCCCAGCAATGCCATGTGCCGCCACTGCAAGGCGTCTCTGAGCAGGGAAACAGCCGGGGCAGTACAGCCCCAGCAGCTGCTCCTGCACAAGGAGGCAGCACCAGTCGGTCTTGCTTGGGGGAGAGGCCCCCACATCCTAGCAGGCCAGCAGCGAGGGCAAGCATGAGGCTGGTAGTGCTGCCAGAACTCCTGCGAGCTCTCCGTCTCTCACCCCCACGAGGCTTGGGCAGGCCGCCATGGAGGACATGGGGTGGGGGAAGTCTGGGTCCACCAGGTGGAGGTTTCCAGCATTCAAAAATCACTGGCCCTTCTGGGCTAGGCACTGACTGTGTTCATTCAAGTTACATTGAAAATACTCATCTAGTGTGTGCTAGAGATAAAGGAGATAAAAAATAACCCCTTCCAGCCTGGCTGCCAGGTAATGTGGGCATTCAGCCACAGAGAGGCTGAGCCGCTGATTCTCCTGAATAAGGGCTGTTGTGCTCTCTAAAGAAACCTGCAGCAGAGATTAGGGACAGTGACCTCTGCTCCAACACACTTTCCCTTCTGAGTTTGGTCTGAGTTCCTGGGAATATCGCATTCAATCTGCGCCTAGCACACAAGCCAGTGGGCCAAACTGCCTGGGCTTTGGGGGGTGGGATTCTCTCGAGGGGGGCCAGGAGGGGCCCAGGTTTCACATGCATGCATGGAAACAGGGAGAAGTTACAGCTCTTTGCTTTGGGAGTTTTGGTGGAAAAAATCAAATTTCACCAGCACCTTGCACACAAGCCAGTGGGCCAAACTGCCTGGGATTTGGGGGAGGTGCAATGCCCTTGAGGGGGGCTGGGAGAGGCCATGGTGTCACGTGCATGTGTGGAAACAGGGAGAAGTTACATCTTTTAACTAGGGATGGATGAAAGTCCCTTACCTGTCCTCGAAGCTTGCTTCGCGGTGGGGGAGAGGTGCTTTGCTTCTCCCCCCGAAGTTCATGCGAGGGGGGGGAGGCACCCCGCCTCGCCCAGCTGAAATTCAGGCCGGGGGGGAGGCGCCCCATCCCTCGCCGGCGAAATTCAGGCCGGGTAGAAGCGCCCCGTCTACCCGGCCGCGAAAAAAAAACAAAAACAAAAACCACCCCCGTGATAGGCTACATAACGATTTACATAGCCTATCACGGCTAGATTTCCAAAGTCAGCCGTGATAGGCTACGTAAATCGTCACGTAGCCTATCACGGGTGACTTTGAAAAAAAAAAAAAGCGCGTACGCAAATGGCGGCCCCCATAGGGCGCCGCCATTTGCGTTCCTTATTTGGTCCCTGTAGTCTATGTAAAGATTTACGTAAACTATGGCGAAAATAAGGGCAACGCCCCCGCCCCTGACGAAGACCCGACGAACCGCCGCCGGGACCCGCCGCCGGGAAGGACCTTCGTGAAAGGTAAGTCCCATCCTGGGGGGGGGTGGCTGAGAATTTCACCGCCGATTTTGGGGGGCTGAATGCGTTGGCACTCGGCCCCCCGAAGTTTTGGGGAGAAATTCTCCCCCATCCCTACTTTTAACTACATCAGATTTTAACTCCACCTAGCACAAAAACCACCAGGCCAAACTGTCTGAAATTGTGCAGGTGGCCTCTTCTCCAGGGACATGGAGAGCTGTCCAAATTTCATGACTGTATCCTAAAAATATTATGACCATTTGTGTTTTCCCATGCAAGTCAATGGGAAAATGCCCCAAATGGGCGATCCGGATATCTGAATCTTGCTTCGGATTTGGATCTGAATCAAAGTGGAGGGGGTCCAAATCGACTCAAGGCAGATAGGGGTCCGAAGCAGCATCCGAAGTGGATCAGGGGGTCCGTGCACAGCCCTAGTTAAAAGCCTCATGCAGAAAGGCCCCTAATGTGCTGTAAACCCCTTAGATAGCCATGTAGCCAGTTTGCCATATGGAAGGAATGTCCCCATTTTAGAACTTACCCTAATGACAGGTGGCCTGCTGATGGCAGATCAGTCAGAGCAACAGTTTGCTTTATGCCATTATTATTTCCCAAACAGTGGTGTGAATCACCCCAGATTTGGTGGTTAGGATAGGAAAAAAAGGGGAAATGCTTCCACCAAGGTGCTATATTCCGTAGTAATATGTTAGTGATTGTTCCCTCTTTTTATTTCCGAGCACCTGGTCTAGGTAGTACAGGGGTGCAGAACCTTAGGCCCAGGGGCCAAATCTGGCCCTCCTGGAGTCCCCAGATGGTGATACACCTTCCCCCTGCCACACACACACTTTTCCCCTAGCCACCAATCGTTTCCTGGCTTTGATGCAGTCTTTTTTCCCAGACGAAAAGATTGAAGTGCCTCTCCTAAGGCTTTGTTACCAGCAGACAGAACTTAAAGCTACAGTATGCTGGTATTTTTGGTATTCTGGAGCCACCCCTTTTGCATTTGTCACCACTTCTTTCCCTTAAATCCCACTCACCCCTGGAATAAGGCCCCTGACAGCTTCTCTGAAATGGAATTCAGTCCTCAGGCTGAGAGGTTCAACGTCCCTGATGGAGAGGGAAAGGCAACCCAACCCACTACCTGTGCATGTGTCAGTCCATGTCCAGGCCTGATTCAAAGTGCTGGTATTAACATTCAAAGCCCTAAATGGCTTGGGTCCAGGTTATCCTCCCGTATGTACCTGCCTGGACTCTAAGATAATCTTCAGGGGTTCCTTTCCAGGAGCCCCTGCCAAAGGAAGTGAGGTGGGTGGCTACTCGGAAGAGGGCATTTTTTGCTGTGGCTGTGGAATAAGCTCCCTAGAGAGGTTCGCCTGGTGCCTGGTGCCTGCGCCATACTCCTTTCAGTGCCAGTAAAGACGTTTTTATTCTCCCAGCATTTTAGCACTCTAGTCTTTTAGTTCTGCTGTTTTAAATCTGTATTTTAAACCTCTTCATTGCTGCTACGTTTTATTCTGGTTGTACTTTTATATTGCAGTTTTAAGCTTTGATATTTTATATTGTTTTATGCTGTACTTTGTGGTTTGAATTTTTGTGAACTGCCCAGAGGGTTTTGGCTATTGGGTGGCATAGAAATGTAATAAATAAATAAATAAAGTGTCTTCCCCTCTTGCTGCAGCCTCCTGCATGAGAAGTGTAAACAAGCATTTTAATTTCGTAATTCAAATACAGTTTTCCACCAGCTCAGGGACACTGATATGACCACGTGTAATGGTGCTGTTAAGACTAAGAGGAACTAAGGGTGCAATCCTATGGCCACTAGACAGCAGCTAGATGGCCATAGGATTTTAAAGTTTTTGGGAACTGACCTCGAAGCCAGCAGAAAAACGCCTCCCCGAGTCCCCATCTCCTCCCCTGCCGCCTCATAGGAGGCATGCTTCATCCCCTGTTCTGTGCTTGAAAGAGCAGCGGGGGGACGGGGGGCATTCCTGGGCGCAGAGCGGGGACAGCGGAAGCGCAAATGCAGGGCAGCCTGAGCATGGAAGAGAAGATCCCCTCGACACTCTGCCCACCCTGCACTGGATTGCCTCAGAGTTTGGAGTTGGATGACTATCCCCATTGGATTGCGCCCTAAATCAGCCCTCCCCAAGCTGGTGCCCTCTAGATGTGTTGGTCTACAACTCCCATCCTACCCAGTGGCCTTGGTGGCTGAGGATGATGAGAGTTATTGTGTCTGAAAGTAAAAAAAAAAAAAGCTCTGCTAGACAGTACACTGTTATCATATTGTCTAGTTCAGCATCTAGGGTTATAGCTGCAAATAGAAATAGTCATTGTTTTTCTTATGGCAGAATTTCCTCCAATGTATTTCACCAATCATAATCATCTTATGGCCATAAACCAATGAAGAGATAGGAGTGCTCAAGCTTCTTTATTTCAATGGCCTTCAGTGAAGTTAAATTTGTGCAGGTTTTTGGCCAGCGTCCTATGGTCCTTTTTGGTAACCCATGTTCTCAGAATGCTGTGCCTTTGTCATTTTAAAATGCTGGTCTCTTTTAATGAACCAGGTTGCTTGCTGTCAGTCTTCTCATCTTTTCTGGAGTTTGTCCAAATGACCTGTGGTGTGGTGGCTAGAGTGTTGGACTGGGAGCCAGGAGATCCAGGTTCTAGTCCCCACTCGGCCATGGAAGCTCACTGGGTGACTTTGGGTCAGTCACAGACTTTCAGCCCAGCCTACCTCACAGGGTGGTTGTTGTGAGGATAAAATGGAGAGGAGGAGGAAAATGTAAGTCGCCTTGGGTTCCTTGCAAGAGAAAAAAAAGGCAGGATATAAATGTAATAAATAATAAATAAAATAAAATAATAATAATAATAATAATAATAATGGAATAAGTAAAGGGAAGCTACCCAGATCATTATTGAATTATGATGTTTTCTAGATATATGTTATATGTCTAAGGCTACAATCCTACATCTACTTACCTGGGAGTAAGGCCCATTTGGTCTGTTGGTGAGTCCATTTCTTATAAGATACAGACTTGCTTCCTTAAAAATATATTCAGTTGTATAAGTAAGACTACAGTGAACATGAATGGTCATAGTATCTCCTATTTTAACCCTGTGTTTGAGCATAGACATCTGAGGTACTGCAACTGTTCACACTTGCTGTGGTGTCACCCATTGTGAAACACACTATTTTACCAGCATTGGTCTTGTAAAAAGGGCCTTTAGGGACTACTCATCAACAAATGTCACCATCTCACAAAGCTGTCACCAGCTGAAGAAGCCTATTTATTATTTCAAATTATATAAGTGCTCAGATAATAAACCACAAAGTATAGATAGAGTGGGGCCGCGGTGGCTTAGTGGTTAAGACGCTGAACTGCAGACTGGAAGGTCGGCAGGACAGCAGTTCGAGACCCGAGTGCTGCATGACGGAGTGAGCTCCTATCTTCAGTCCCAGCTTCTGCCAACCTAGCAGTTTGAAAGCAAGAAATTGCAAGTAGATAAATAGGTGCCGCTTCGGCGGGAAAGGTAACAGCGTTCTGTGTGCCTCGGTGTTCAGTCATGCCGGCCACATGACCACGGAAGCATCTTCGGACAGCGCTGGCTCTTCGGCTTAGAAATGGAGATGAGCACCGCACCCTAGAGTCGGACATGACTGGTTGGGGACACCTTTACCTTTACCGTATAGATAGAGTAGACAATTGGGCACAATGATGGTGACTGAAGAATAAAGCCTTGTGGTAAAAAGTGTTACAGGGAAAGCCTGTCATTTTGGACTATTACTGTGATTATACTCCCTGTGTAGCAGCAGGATCAGTTTCATTTTCTAGATTGTTTTGTTTATACATCTTGAGCATACCAGCTAGATGTTTGGATATTCTGGAACAGTACTTAGCCTGGAAAGGGTCAAAGGGAAGAGAAGAAGTGCTCAAGAAGGAAATGTATCAGTTTTCTTCCATGCCTCAACTTATCTTATTTTATCTTATTTTATATATATTTAAAGTATTTGTTTTTATTTTGTCCGCCATCTTGAAACAAAATGGCAGCCATTCAATTTTTTTAAAGATGTACTGCTTTAATACCATTTGATTGATTTCAACCAAAGTACACATCATGATTCAGCACTGCAGTGAGCAGATTTTAACTATATAGAATTGTGTCCGCCATCTTGAAACAAAATGGTGGCCAATCAAAACTTTCACTCTCTCACGGTCTTTATACCATTTGAGAGAAATAATTTAGCATCAAATATTCATCAATTCATGTTTTTCATGTTTTTAGACCTTTTAAAAAAATAATCAAGCCCCAAATATTGAAGTAAAAAACCCCACTGTTCAAGTATGAAAAAAAGAACAAAAAAAATCAGTTCTATGTAATTAACAACAAACAAACCTTCACATCACACTAATGCGAAAACAAGGACCATGATGATCCCACAGAGGTGGCAGGATCAAGACACTCCCCACTCCAGTGTAGCAGGGTTGGTTACCACCAGGGAGACATGTTTCGTGCTGTTCTTTTTCCCCACTCTTTATTCCCGCCTTGCTTTTTTGGACAGCCCTTTCAATCGGCAGTCTGACAGCCAACATGGTGTATAAAGAAGCTCTCTAAATTTTAATGTGTTTGTAGGGATCCAAAAAAGAGAATAGACTGTTAAATGCTGGGCACTTCTGCTAGTATTTCTATAAGACTAGTTTATCTGAATAAACTCAAACAACCTCCAGAATTTTCTCAGTCATGTTGGCTTGTCATGTAAGACAGGACTGAGTCTCAGTTTATTTTGTTTGGTGGTTCACACATTATTTTTAAGTCGTATGGTTATATTCTCACTTCTGAAGATCTCTCTGAACCTAGAGTGAACCACATCCTGGAAGAAATGCTATGAATTGCTTAATGAGAATGATTTATAAGAGCCCAATTGATTCCTGCAATGATTATGGTTTTCTGAATTGGACTCGCAGACTTCCGTGTGTGGCCAGATGATTATAATTGCATCCTAAAAAACCTTGAAAAAGTAAGTTGACATGGACAGCAGTGCCAAACTGAAGTATATGTATCAAACCTTTCTGAAGATAATTCCCACACACCAACATGTCCTTTAAAGGTCAACTTGCCTTCAGTCACATGAACTGACCCTGTCAGTGACTGTCCTAACTATGCCTACAGAGGGCTAGTCCTACACTGGGCATCTAGTTAATATCCTATAAGAAGCAAGGGGTCTCAGATAAGCTAGTCATCTGTGATTGTCTGAACTTCACTATTCAGGCATTCAGTGTGTTTCACACTCACTGTTCATTCTGCGTTGGCCTTCCATTTGCAGTCTGTGGATGTATGGGTATGGCTGGGGTTGATTTGTGTGGTGAGACAGTGCCACCCTTGTTTTGTGAAACCTATTTGGGTTCTATCCATCTTTTGTGCTCACACAACATTGCATCAGCTCTAGGGAGACCCCTACTCTGGTTGACACGGTCATGAGATGACTTCATAGTACTGCCACTCCACAGATCTGGTCCCTCCCCCATACCCTTCTGCCAGATTGAAACCTTGCAGTGCAACATGCAGGGTGTTCACTGTATTCTGTCTTATTTACCTTTTTGCTTTGCACAAACTGCTTGACTGTTATTTTTAATGACTGTTTTTTATGTTGTGTGTTTAGTCTTTAACATTTTAATGGTTTGGTTTTGACATATGTAAGCCATTTGATAGGCTTTATGGAGCTATGCTGGCTGGATAAAAATCCCCCAAATAAAATAATTACACAATAGAACCAGAAGGCTGGCCGCAGCATTTTAGATTCACATGCAGCCTGATCCTGTGCATGGGCTACTCAGGAGTAAGTCTCACTTATTCCCAGGTAAGTATGCATGTGAAGGCACTATTTTCTTCCTCCTCTTCCTCCCCCTCCTTTACATGGTATGCAAAATAGCAAAGACATCTGAATATAGTGGGTGTTTCTGATTTCCTTCTTCCTTAGGTGCACTCTAGCCATTCCCTGGTCCGATTTCTTATTCTAATGTATAATTGCTTATAAATATTAAATGTGCTATGGTACAAAATGTATGTGCTGGTACTATCCACTAGACTTGCAAACATGCCTATCTTCATTGAGAAGAAAAAGCTGGGGGGAGGGAGTAGGAATGCCATTAAGATGAACAATCTCGGAGTTATAAAACAATCACTACCAAGCATTTTATCAAGGATTTTCAAAAGAAACTTAAAGGCTGCTGCCCTGGAGACACAAGGTCAGGTAATCAATGCAACTAGTTTGATTTCCAAAAACCATCAGCAAAAATTGCCTAAGACAAAAAACTGACAGGAAAGAATCCCAAACATGTAGAATACACTAAAACACAAACGGCAGGAATTTGCCTTTCTTGGCACATAGTTCAAGGAGATTTATTTGGTGCTGTCAGGATTCGCTTTTGCCCTGCTAAGAACTCCAATAGCCAAATCAACACTCAGACAAGAGGCTGCATTTCCAAGGCTTTAATTCCATTACCCTAATGAGGCATACAGATGCAAATTTCTAGAGAATCCCAGACTACAAAGGAAAAGCCTGCAAGGAGTTCAAAGGGGAGTTACGAAAGTTGGTCTCTGTTTGGGAAAAAGGCGGCAAACTCTCTTAACTTAAGGGGTGGGAGGGGAAGCTCTCCCCCTCTCCCATGACACCTCTAGGCGCAGCTGTTGATGCTGAGCCAATCGGGCAGAATGCCGGAGCTCAGCCCCTGCGATTTCCCGCTTGTGTCTGCATCTGCGCCTTGCACCTAAGAGTTCTGGTTTGTCCTTCCCTTGCCTCTCCCTGTTCGCTATCACTCACAGGGATGTGTGAAGGGAGGGCCTTTCTGTCCAGCTGTGCCTCTGAAGCCTGGGAAAGTTCCTCCCCCACATGTTGCAGCTCTTCCTCAGAATCTGAACTGCTCCGACACTCTATATGCTCAGACGCAACCCTGACAGATGGAATGCATCTTTTTGCACATCAAGTCTGTTTAACAAATCAGGTCCTGAAGGCACCTATGCTAACCAAGTGACACGCTTACACAGGAAGCGTGTTAGCAGCTGATAATTATAAGCTTCAGGATATAATGGGTTCTACTTGCCTAAAGCTGTGATCTGACCTAAGTGATGGTTTGGAAGTTACACAGAAGTGGGACATGCAGAAATGTAAGAGATTTGTTTTTCAGCATTCCCTGCTTCTAATGGGTAGTACCCAAAGGTGTCCCTGAGCTAGCACAAATGATGGTGCACTAGCATAAACTAATGTGGGCACAAGGTAACTGGTGCAATGCAGCGATTAGCTGCTGACGTTTGGTGCTGACCTGATGCAGAAATTCAATGGCAAATTGCTATTTCTCCCCATTGCCCTAGTTACATTGCACAAACCTTGGTTTATGGCACAGCAATGTCACTAGCGCTAGTGGGTGCAAACCACTGAATCCTTCCCTCTGAAATTACTGACAGCAACAGGGTGGGGCATGGGGGGGAATGCCCCCTAACAAGTAGTCACTTGCCCCCCTCCCCCTTACTGGGCCTCTATGGTTATTTTAAGGAAATGTACTTCTAATATATATATTCTAACAGAATCAAAAACTAGAAATTAACAAGGCTACAGTCCTAAGCATGCTTACTTGAAAGTCAAACCAATAGGACTTAAGAGAAAATACATTTGACACTTCCATCTTAACATGAAGCATGCTGTTACTGCTCTCTCAAAAACTAACATGTGGCACAAAATTCACCCTCCTCAAAAATGCAGTTGCCTCTTCTGTGCCTCCCCCCCACACACATTTTTTTCTGGTGCTGCCACTGGCTGCAATAAACAAAGTGGGGACTTACGGGTGGGATACCTTCCTACTCCCTGACATGAGGTGGAGAGGTTCTTCATATCCCATCTAGGAGGGAGTGGTGGTTGAATGTAATAAGGGACAGGGCCTTCTCTGTGGCTGTACCAGTATTGTGGAACATCTTACTCCATGAGGCCCAGGTGGTCCCCCTGCCACATTCTGAAGACATTTTTATTCCTGCAGGCCTTCGCCTTGTGGGAAGCTGACCCTTTTGAACATTGAATCCATCAGGCTGCAGTGAGGGACAGGAGAAAAGCAGGAGAGCTCCTTCCTCTGTCATCTGGTGGTAGTAGTTAGTCAATCAAGTTGCAGCAAGGGAGACAAGGAAGCAGGGCAACCTTTGGTTCCTCTTCTCCTTGAACTGTTTCTATTCCAGCTGGTTGTTATAAGAACTTTGTAACTAATATAATACAGATGAATTACTCTTTTTCTCCATATATTAGAATGCCCCATGAAATTGCACCATGAAACTGATTGGTAGGTGATTAAAAAAAAGAAAAAATTGCATTCAATTGTGCCCTTCTGTTTGGTGTTTTCTCTTCCACCCTGAAGTCCCCTGGGCCCAATCTACATGAGCCTTTTACACCAGGGCAGCTGCGAGTCAAGGTCCTTCAGGACATACGATGTAGTCGCCACTTTGCAACCGTCCGTGGTTTTCTCCCAGAAAATGCGGATTTCCAAGGAGACGTTTTGGTGCGATGTTTTTGGTTTGCTGTGGGTTTCCCCACAGTTGTGAGCCATCTGTCCCTTCCCCAAACCGACGTTGCATTTTGCAGTGGGCATATTGTAGGCGTGCGTAGTGCTTGCATCGGTCTGTGACACCCCTTTATCCCCCGTCCCTTTGCAGCTGCGCAGTTACAGAGGCACAGAGAGGTGTTTTCATTTATTTAGTCACACTTTTGCACATTTTTGCAGCTTCATATCTTCGCAATGGTTGCTTTTGGACTCAGTGCCCAAGGGCCGGGGGGGTGGGGAGTCTTGGGGGAGAACCAACTTCGCTCCGGCCACCATTTCAGAGCAATGGGTACGCACATACCTCTCATGCCTTGTGAGTGTGAACCATCTCAAGAGTCTCAGGCTGAGTAACTGCCGAACAGTTGGCATGGATTAGGGATGGGCGGATTCCCTACCTATTGTTCTGCAGGGGAATCCGCCTGCAGGGGGAGACAATCCCTCCCTCCCCCTGGAATCCGCCATTTGCATCCCTGTTCACGTGATAGGCTACGCAAATATTTGCGTAGCCTATCACATCAAAAAACAAGGACACAAATGGCATACTGGATGCCTTTTGCGGCCGTAAAGCTGGTAGATTAACCTAAATGCAGTTGTAAATGGCTGCATTTAGGCTAATCTACCAGCTTTATGGCCACAAATGGCACCCACTATGCCATTTGCATCCGGAGACTTACTTATATAGAGCTACGGCACGGCAATGGCTGCCAGCCGTATCGACTTTCACCAGTGATGTGGAGCAGGTGGCCGGCTCCGCAGGATCGACGCCGAGAGGGATCCGATCCGGACGGATACCGTGGGAAGGCGGAGGTGAGTGCTCCGTTCCGCCACGGATTATCCCCTAAATGATATATGTTAACTGTATAAGGCCTTTGCTGTGAGTCCCTTTAGAGACTCTGTAGAAAGTGTTATAAAATTAGTGCCTGAACAGCAGGGACTTGAAGGCTGTACAGAGGCAATTTTTTTACGTTCATGCAGCTGATCATGCCTGAATGATCAAATCTTACTGTTGTCAATAGAATTTGGTGATTTAGACAGAACGCATCAAAAATGTTGGAATGTTCAACAAGATGGACAAACAGGCGCTGCTGATAACTATGGATAGAAATTTTCTCACAGATATTTGCTTCCTCTTTTATTCTCTTTCCCTAGGAGGTTGTGTCGCCCCGGCCGTGGGCGTTGAACCCTTAGGTTAGAGGTGCCAAGATAGTGATAAATCAGACTCAAAGGTTTACTTATAGGGAGTACTTTATTGGGTAACTTACAGCACACAGGCGTACCCAATGGTTGGATCAGACAGCTTCTCTGAACCCCGAGCCATGGGGTACAATGGGTCTTATACTCTACATGTCAGCAATGAGGCAGCACGACACTAGCAAGCACCCCTAGTGTTCATTCCCAGAAGTGTTTGGTTCTCAAGCACAGCCAGCTGTAAACAAACCTCGCTTCCCAGGCAGAGTGCTTGATAAGGCTTTCTACTCATTAGTAAGGAATGCACTGAGAAGGCTGTTATCGGCCTTTTGACTCATCTGCACATGCTCAGAGGCCTACTAGCATGGGAATTGCACCAATAATTAACTTAAGCAAGCATTATGGATCTCTAGACCCCTCTAACACTATAAATGACTTGGCTATGTTCCTGGGGCCAATACAGAGGTTTTTCAGATTCGGGCCATGTTTGCCTCTGTAATAGTATAACTGTATCCTTTGAGAGAAATGCAATTTTTGCTTGTTATATTTTAGGCACTGAAGGGCAGTGAAATGTGAAAGATGATTTCCATTAATATTATTCTCCGCTGGGAAAGCAAACGTGAAGGTGCTGGCCCGTGACTCACCCTAGAAACACAGTCACTGCTATATCACAAGACACCCACCCACCGTCTGGTTAAACCAGAATCCTCCTTGCCACAGTTTATTTAGAGATACAATAGATGGCAAGAGCACATTTATTTATTTTGTATAACAAGCAAACAGAGATGCATATGTACAGTTCCTTTAAGTTTTGTCAGCAAAGACTCATGCAAGCATCCTCTGAAAAATTCATTTTTTATATAGCAGTCCAGTGTACTACTCTTTATCCCACCAGCTTCTACAATTTCTTGAGCTTGTGTGTGTAGTCTGCTCAGATATGACGAAGCTGATTCTTTTATATACTGATGAGTCTCTGAGAATGGAGCTCTAAGCTCTGAAGTACTTGTAACACTCCCATAAGCGTTTTTCAGAATTGTATCGCATCCCTCAGTATTTGCCTTGCCAAACACTATTTCATTGGTTGGACCAATCTGACTGGCTAGCAACGCTGACACTGAACTCACTCAAAATAACATGGGACAATCGTAATGTGGTCATGGCACTTTTCAGATCTAAGTCTCGTCCAGCAGGAATCTGCACTTCCACTCACGCCTTTGGTACTTTGATTTAAAGCTGAACTTAACAAAATGAACTGGAGAAGCAGAAAAGAAAACAAATACTCCGTCAACATTCTCAAATGAAGACTCTTGTAGCAGTGCCTCGCTGTCACTCCAAAAGAATAGACTAGAGGCGGACAGCACTTGTCTTGGCAGGCTTCCTAAAATGCTGCTTCTGTTACTTGGATTTATTTATCAAGAACATACAGACTTTGCTTGCATATGGAAATTAGCCGCAACTAATTCACTAGCAATGTGCAAATGGGCAGTTTATCCCAAAGCTTACAACTGTTGTTCCCTGGCTACAAATCTGCTCAAATGCCTTTATATATGAAATGATGGGGGAGGGAGTGTTGGAAGTAATTTGTTTAGATTACAAGTTGTCACAGGGCCAGGTCATGAAACGAACCACAATAACCTTCTAAAAGGCTTGGTGTCTATTCAGTTCCACCAGTATTAGGTATAACACTGCACAATACCCTGCTGGATGAATTACATGGGAGAAGATGCAAACGTAGCATCTTGAAATGCAGCCATTCATTCATCTTCAAGGGATTAGACAACTCATGACACAAAGAGTGAAAAGTCAACACCTACTTTGCTATGTTTGCAAAAGCAAAACCAAACCAAACCAATAAGGAGCACAGAAGCATCATTTGGGGATAAAATGGTTATGGTTGACTGCTCAGAGTTGTTTTTGGATATATGTTGTCTCTGTGCATATTGTTTGTTTGTGTGTTTTATGTAAATGGTTTTAAAACTTTGTATACTGTGTTTTAACGTTTTGTAATCTTTGTAAACTGCCCAGAGAGCTTCTGCTATGGCACGGTATAGAAATGCAATACATAAATAAAAATAAAAGATGACATTTTCCATACTCATGAGTGGACCTCCCAAAGAGCCACAAAGATTTATTAGGGGACAAAGAAACTCTTTTTTGTCCCTGTCTGAGTTTTTGTATGTAGCTGATATAAAAAGGTGTCCCCAACCAGTCATGTCCAACTCTAGGGTGCGGTGCTCATCCCCGTTTCTAAGCCGAAGAGCCAGCGCTGTCTGAAGAAGCTTCCGTGGTCATGTGGCCGGCATGACTGAACACCGAGGTGCACGGAACGCTGTTACCTTTCCCGCCGAGGCGGTACCTATTTATCTACTTGCAATTTCTTGCTTTTGAACTGCTAGGTTGGCAGAAGCTGGGACTGAAGACGGGAGCTCACTCCGTCACGCGGCACTCGGGTCTCGAACTGCCGACCCGCCAACCTTCCAGTCTGCAGTTCAGCGTCTTAACCACTAAGCCACCGCGGCCCCATGTAGCTGATATAGGCCCACATAATAGAATGTGAATACTCTCTGTGTCCTCTTTACGAATCCGTATGGAAACGTAGCTCTTGGACTGAATGCACTGCTGCTGCTATGTGTGTGTGTGTTTCCCAACTATTTATCATCTCCTCTTTCCAACTACTTATCATCTTCTCCTCCAGATAGAACAAGAGCAAGGAGTCAGCATCATTAGACAGCTGCCAAGGTACCAGGGCCTTGTGGAGGCCTACCTGTCCCTGTCTCCAGTGCTGCCTGTCTCTGTCTCTGGGCAGTAGCAGAAGGGTTGGTTCCTTGGAGGTATTGGGCCCAACCCCCCTTACTCCCACCTGGCATGTGCCTCTTCCCTCTCCTTCTCCGCCAGAGAGAAGCTAGATGGGATAAAGCCGTAGCTGCTAGTTTCTGCCACCAGCACTTGCTCGCTCATCGTGGAGCAAGCAGCACCGGCTGTTCCTGGTCACCTGCACCATCCGCTCGTTCACTGAGGTAGGACAGCAAGTGACAAAGGTGGCAAGGAGCAGATGCTGATGCTCACACACTTCTCTCTCTCTCCTGGCGGCAGCAGCTGGCGTTGTTAGCTGTCATCAGTGCTCATTCACTGGAAGGCAAAGAAGCAGTGGCAGTAGCAGGCAGAAGTAAGCAGCAGCACTGCCGCCACCACCACTTGGGTGCAGCGGTGTAGTGGTGGCGGGTCATGCCGGGGCATCGCTCCGGCACCTTTTTTGAAGCTAGCCTCCAGCCAGGCCGCAGTCTGCTAGGGAAGGAGGAGGGAGCAGAGGGAGTGCGGGCAGCTGCCCCTTGGTTGCTGGACAGACAAAGGGAGTGAGCAAGCGAGAGAGGGAGCCTGAGGGAGCTCTGCAGCCTCATCTCGCCCCCCTCCCCCCAGCTCCTGGCTTCTCTGCCCGTCCCTGCTCCAGGCCTGCCCTCATCTCCTGCAACACTGGCCACCCGTTCAGGGCTGCTGCTGGCCACAGTAGCAGCAGGAGAGCGTGGGTGTGGGTGTGTGCTGCACCATTATTTACTTATGGGGCGGGGCAGGGCAGGTGGCTGGTTTGTGCCAGTCTTTAGGATTTATCACACAATCCTATGCATTTTTACTCAGAAGTGAGTCCCACTATGTTCAATTGCCAATTGGGCTTTCTCCCAGATAAGTGTGCATAGGACTGCAGCCTTAGCTGCCTTCACAAGATCTCTGTAAATTTAATTTGAAATAAAGACCCATTGGATTGCACTGTTAATTCTTGAACATTAATTTCTACAGTAAGCGGAACTGCCAAACGCAACCTGCTCTGTCAGCTACACTTTTTGGCGCAAGGTTAGCATGTATCTGGGCAAACAAACCCTGGTGGAGGGAAGGGAAACAGAAAAAAAATCAGTTGTGGCGGGAGGAGAAAGAACGTTGGGGTGTGTGTGTGTGTGTGTGTGTGGTTCAATCCAGCTGGCTGCGTGGACGTTTCTGTTGCGGGATGGGAGATATATAATGAAGGAGCTTAGGAAAGGCTAATGGGTAAAATTGGGGCACTAAGGGGGTGTGCAAGTGGGCTGTTTCAATGAGAAGGGATCTGTCCATGAGGGCTGAGTTGAGAGGGTGAAGCTTCCATAGAGTATCGTATTTTGAAAACCTAAAACGTGTGTGTGTGTGTGAGTGAGTGAGTGAGAAAGATTTTAACACCCCTGCATTTTTTTCCCTCAGACATCCAATTGTAATACCACTGCCTTACTCTCAGCTGCGCTATTTTTGGATCCCAGTTAAAGGCTGTACATCTTACAAGGCTGTACCATCTTAGAAGGGGGCGTGGCTGTGAGGGGGCGTGGCTGTGACTGTCACAAAGGGACCCTGCACTTCTGAATTTGCCACTACACTACTGGTTGGGTGACAAAGCAGCAACTGTGGTTTGGAGAAGCAGTTGCTGCTGTTCACTTACTTGGCAGCAGGTGATCTCTAATAGCAAGCAACAACTTCCACTATCTGCCATCTGTCCAGAGGGAAGAGCTGTTGACGACAGCAGCAGCAGCACCACAACCAGGGAGGTCCAACCAAAAGAAAGTCACTTCACGTGCAAATACGCCCTTCTTGGGCAAGGTACTTGCCAGGGCCTGCAGGAGAGGCCACTACCACCACCAGGGAAGAGGCGGGCCTGCTGCTGCTGGGCCTGCTGCTGCTGCCGCCGTCGCCACTGCCTCTGCCACCACCACCAGGCCTTCCCTGGAGACTTCTGCCTGGCAGACCGCCAGTCCCTGCAGGACCAGGCCCCCAGGTACCGAGCCAGCTGTGCTGCTCCACCTGCCCTCCCCGGAGGGGCTACATAAGCTGGCTGGCTGAGGTGGCCTGGGAGAGCCAGGGCCTGCAGGAGAGGCCGCTACCACCACCGGGGAAGAGGCAGGCCTGCTGCTGCTGCTGGGCCTGCTGCCACCACCACCACCACCACCACCACCTGGCCTTCCCTGTGGACTCCTGCCTGGCATTATTATTTTTAAGGGGATTTTTAATTTTTGTTTTGTTTTAATTTTGGGGGGATTTTGTTGTGTTTTTAGGGGTGGGTAGCCTGCCTGATAGGCGGGAGCGAGGGGGCATGTGTCCACCTGATGGAGGCAGTGGGGGGAGTGTTGGGGGCCAGAAGATACCGAGGCTGGGCGGCAGGTGCTGGCGGAGCGCTAGGGGCAGGCCATGCCAGGTAAGGGGAATAAGGGAGAGATGTGTAGTATCTGTCCCCTGCTCCGGGCCTGTCCAGAGCCAAAGGATGGCTGGGGGAGGCGTGACCCCATCTTCTGGCCTTCGTTTGCTGCTCTGCAATGCCAGGTCTGTTACCCAGAAAACCTCCCTCATCCATGACATGATCCTGGATGAGGGTGCAGACCTGGCATGTATTACGGAGACCTGGCTGGCCGAGGCTGCTGCTCCAGCCCTTGCAGCCATGTGTCCAGCTGGATTTTCATATGCACAGCAGCCAAGGGCTGGGGGTCAGGGAGGGGGAGTGGCTGTTATCTACCGAGAGTCCTTGGTCTTCACCAGACCCCCTCTCCGGGAGACCAAGGTTGCTGAGTGCATGTACTGGAGGTTGGGCCCGAAGGGCAGTCTGGGGATTCTGCTCGTGTACCGTCCACCCCGCTGCACGACTGACTCCCTGGCCGAGGTGCTTGAGGTGGTCTCTGATGTGCATGTACAGTCCCCTAACTTACTGGTGTTGGGGGACTTCAACGTACATTCGGAGGCCATCCTCATAGGAGCACCTCGGGACTTCATGGAGACCATGGCCTCCTGGGAGCTGCACCATATTCTAACTGGGCCCACCCATGTAGCCGGTCATGCACTAGAGCTTGTGTTTGTTTTTGGAGAAGTGGGGAGTGATCTGGAAGTCGGGGGTATATCCACCACCCCCTTGTCATGGTCAGATCACTATCTGGTGACGTTGGACTTCTTGGTTCCACAACCCCTCCGCAGGGGTGGAGGACCCATTAAAATGGTCCGCCCCAGGCGTCTTATGGATCCAAATGGATTCCTGAACGCGCTTGGGGATTCTCTGGGGCATGCCAACGGCCACTCAGTCGAGACCCTGGTGGGTGGCTGGAATGCCGCAATCACTGGGGCATTAGATCAGGTGGCTCCAAAACGCCCTCTCCCCCTGAACAGGGCTCGGACTGCACCATGGTTCAATCCGCGGTTACGAGCTCTGAAGCAGGAGGTGAGATGGCTAGAGCGCCGGTGGCGGAAGTCTCGCTCCAAAGACGATCAGACACGGGCTAGAGCTGTATCTTCAGCCTATCACGTGGCGGTGAAGGCAGCAAAAAAGGAATATTATGCTGCCTCTATCGCGTCTGCAGAGTGCTGTCCCAGGAGGCTGTTCCAAGTGGTCCGGAGCCTGGTCGGTCCTGTGGCTCCGGAACCACTGGAGCATTCTAAGGCCTCCTGTGAGGCCTTGGCAAGGCACTTTGCAGATAAAATTGATCAGATTAGGTGTGTTACTCTGCACGCTGTGGATACAGTTAGTGAGCAAGAGGCGGCCTGTGGCAAACCGGTTTTGTGGGATCGGTTCCAGCTTCTTCCTCCTGATGAAGTGGACAAGGTGCTTTCATCTGTAAGGCCGACCACCTGCTTACTTGATCCTTGCCCATCTTGGCTCATTATGAGCTGCAGAGAGAGACTGGGTGAGGGGATCAAGGCGGTGGTGAATGCCTCCCTTGAGGAGGGAGTGATGCCATCAGCCCTCAAGGAGGCAGTGATAAGACCGCTCTTAAAGAAGCCCTCCTTGGATCCTCAAGTTTTGAACAACTTTCGCCCAGTCTCAAATCTGCCATTTTTGGGCAAGGTGATTGAGCGGGTGGTGGCGGTGCAGTTGAAGGCACACTTGGAAGAAACTGATTATCTAGACCCATTTCAGTCGGGCTTCAGGCCTGGGCATGGGACAGAAACAGCCTTGGTCGCCTTGGTAGGTGATATGAGGAGGGCT
This sequence comes from Heloderma suspectum, assembly GCF_057233095.1. Taxonomy (NCBI): domain Eukaryota; kingdom Metazoa; phylum Chordata; class Lepidosauria; order Squamata; family Helodermatidae; genus Heloderma; species Heloderma suspectum. The sequence continues at coordinate 79,084,276 of NC_139464.1, forward strand.
CTGGATAGGGGTGAATGCTCCTTCCTTGTTCTCCTCGACCTCTCAGCGGCTTTTGATACCGTTGACCACGGTATCCTCCTGGACCGCCTGGAGGGGTTGGACACTGGGGACACCGTATTGCGGTGGTTCCGGTCCTTCCTCTCCAGCAGGTACCAGAGGGTAGCACTGGGAGAGGAGGTTTCGGACCCGTGGCCACTTACTTGTGGGGTGCCACAGGGTTCCATTCTCTCCCCGATGCTATTTAACATCTATGTGAAGCCGCTGGGGGTTATCATCAGGAGGTTTGGGGTGCAGTGTCATCAATATGCGGATGACACGCAGCTCTACCTCTCGTTTAAATCTTCACCAAGGTTGGCCGTAGAATCCCTGTCCAAATGTCTGGAGATGGTGAGTGGCTGGATGGGGAGGAATAGGCTGAAGCTGAACCCTGACAAGACCGAGGTACTTTTGGTGGGAGACAAGAGGAGGCTGGGGGATGTTGACCTGGTGTTGAATGGGGTACGGCTACCCTTGAAAGACCAGGTCCACAGCCTGGGGGTCATTTTGGACTCCCAGCTGTCCATGGAGGCTCAGGTGTCAGCTGTGAGCCAGACAGCGCTGTATCAACTCCATCTGATACGGCGGCTGCGCCCCTTCCTTCCCGACCATCTGCTCCCATCGGTAGTATATGCCCTGGTCTCCTCTCGTTTAGACTACTGTAATGCGCTCTATGTGGGGTTACCCTTGAAGACTGTTCGGAAGCTGCAGCTGGTACAGAATGCGGCGGCTCGCCTGATTAAAGGCAGCCGCCGGCGAGATAACATCACTCCAGTGCTGAAGGAGTTGCACTGGTTACCAGTTGTTTTCCGGGCCAAATTCAAGGTGTTGGCTTTGACCTTTAAAACCCTATATGGTACTGGCCCAGCCTATCTTAAGGAGCGCCTCCAGCAGCACCAGACAGGCCGCTTAACAAGATCAGCCTCGGATGGCCTTCTCTCTGTCCCATCAGCCAGGACAGCTAGGCTGGTGGGGACGAGGGAGAGGGCCTTTTCTGTGGTGGCCCCCACTCTGTGGAACTCCCTCCCTAGGGAACTCCGTCATGCCCCCTCTTTAATGAGCTTCCGTCGTGCATTAAAACGTTGTTCAGGCAGGCATTTGGGGTGGGTTAGGGTATTTTAGAAAATGTTTTTATTGTAGAATTTTATTGTTTTAAACTGTTTTTATTGTATGTTGTACATCGCCCAGAGTGGCTGGGTGACCAGCCAGATGGGCGATTAATAAATTTAATAATAAAATAAATAAATAAATAAATAAAGGTACTTGAGCAGGTAGTCGTGGTACAACCTGAGTCACTTTGATGCAACTGTTTCTCTTGATCCCTTTTGATCTGGTCTCAGGCCTGGATTCAGCAGAGAAAGCATTTTGGTTGTCCTGATGGCTGCCCTATGCCAGGGGAGAGGCGGGTGTGCATGACCCTGCTCATTGTCCTGGACCCCTCAGCGGCTTTTTGATACCGTTGACCATGGCGTCCATCCAGATAGGCTGTCTGAGTTGGGAATTGAGGGCATCGGATTAGAGTGGTTCCATTCTTATTTGGATGGCTGGTTCCAGAATGTGGTGCTGAGGGGCTTTTGCTCAGCCCTATGGCACTTGTGTAATGTTGTGTGGTCCTCTGGAGTTGTGTATTGTCTTCCATCACATAAGCATCTGCATGAAACCCCTGAGAGATGTTATTTGGAGAATTAGGGTGAGGTGACATTAATATGGTGATGAAATATAGCTCTACTTCTCCTTTTCATTGGACTTAGGTGAAGCAGTGGAGGTTTTCAAGTGGTGCATGGCATCCACAATGGATTTCATGAGGAGGGCCAATAAACTGAAGCTTAATCCATGTATGAGATTCTGTTGGTGAGTGGTTTATCTGGAGGCAGAGCTCAAACCATTTTGGATGGGGCTACATTGCCCCTGTAGGGTAAGATTTTATTTATTTATTTCATTCCTATGCCGCCCAATAGTCGAAGCTCTCTTAGAGAAAGCCTGTTATCCATGTGCTGGTAACCTCTAGATTAGACTACTGCAATGCATTATATGTGGGGCAGCCTTTGAAGACTTCTCAGAAACTTCAGTTTCTAAGCTCCTAAGTGGGACTGGTTATATGGAACAAATCTATACCATTCTGTTTTCAAGCTCAGTGCTGCTGTTAACCTATAAAGCCCTAAGTGGCCTGGCCCCTGGATACCTAAACACCTTCTACCATACAAACTGCCTGAATGCTACACTCATCATCATGTCCTATGGATCATCCCACTATCCCAAATGATGAGGGTAGTGATGGGAGAGAAATCCCCTCTGTTTGTGGCACTCCCGCTTAAGGAATGCCCTCCTCCCCAGCGTGGTTTGCCTGGTGCCAGCTGTGATGTGATTCTGGCACCAGGCAAAGACATATTTATTTGCCTAGGAATTTCAGCAGGCAGTGAGAATAGGCTTTAATGAGAGCTTTATTTGCTCTGCTGTAATTTCATGCGGCTGATCTAGGTCCTTTTTTAAACTGTGACTATATATAGATGTTTTATTTTTGTATGCCACCCTGATAGAGTTTCTGAAGTGTGGCCTAAAAATCTTTTAAATAAATAAGGGCGCAATCCTTATTTTAGACAGAAAAAGCCTTACAACTCTGGCTGGGAAATGCTGGGAGTTGTCAGATTTTTTCTGTCTAAACCTACATAGGATTCCTCCCTAAATGAAACAATGGGTTTCAATCTTGCATCCAGTAACACGGGTGAGGAACCTCTTGGCGTCCCACTTCAGCCATCCTGAGGTCCCAGTTCAGCCCTCTGGAAGTCCCCAGGTAGCCACGCTCTCTTTCCCTAGCTCTATCCATTTTCTCCCCTCCACTGATATTTGGGTGGTTTCCCACCTTTTGTGCAGTTTTTTCCCCATTCTTAAAAGTTGAAATGCTTCTTTTAAGGCTTAATTTCCAGCAGTAAGAGCTTTAAGCTACAATATGCTGCTATTTTTTTGAACATTTGGCCCAGCCCACTTTGCCTCCAGCCCCACCCACCACTGGAATGTGGCTCCTGAGGGTGTATCTGAAGTTGATTTTGGACCTTGAGCTGAAAGAGGTTTCCTACCACTGCAGTAACAAATGTACATGGTCAGTAGCAATTAGTAGATTCACATAGAACTGTGAGGCTGTTTCAGAAAGTCACAGCAATGATCAACAGTATCATAGAATCATAGAATAGTAGGGTTGGAAGGGGCCCACAAGGCCATCGAGTCCAACCCCCTGCTCAATGCATAAATGTAAGATCAAAGAGTATTTATATCTCCCATTCCATGGAAAGAAGTCCTACTGATTTCAATCAGGATTGGGGCCTAAATGTCTTTCTTCCACATTCAAATGCCTAAGTAATGGTTGCCTTAGCTGAGCCAAGCTTCTATTTCCCAATTGGAGAAAATACAACACAGCAATGAAATAGCTTCCTCTTGCTCTCAGCCTTCTGGAGGTGACCAGCTACCCAGGTGTCTCAGCGTGATTTGAAGGAATTAATTATTTCATGGTGGGACAGAATAAGAAAGTCCCACAGGTCTATAGCAACAAATCTCTTTCCCTAGATCAGCTTTTAGATATGGCAAAAGCAATAAATCAGATATGTTAACGAGCAATAAGGCATAAATAAATTCTACCGTTATTTCTTACTGCCTCTTGGTATACCTTTACCCAGTGTTCACAATCAGCAGATCCTAAGATCTATGCAATATTTTACCAGAATGAGAATACCTGCAAGGCAAGGACAGGAGTAATTGACCTGAGCTTGCACAAAAACCTTAGACTCGTGTGCTAAAACAGAGCAGTCATTCACCTATTCTGTAGCATCAAAAATAAACTCTCTTTGCCCCTGTTTCTGCAACACTTATCCCTCTGCCCTGTCTGAAGTCATTTTAATTTCCTAGCCAAAGCTGGACTAGCAAACAGTACTTTTAATCTCCAAAGCAGAAATAACATTGTCCCAGCTAACCGGTTTGTTCAAAATATCAAGGATGGCTCTAAGCCATCTAAAAGCGGAGCATATTAAGGAGTGCCCTGCCTAAGCTTTAGCAGACTTAGGCCATCTCTACACCAGCCTAAAATTATGCATTTAAAACCGGGCTTTCTGCTTCCGTTTTAAATGCGGGATCGTGACGACTCCCCTTTTCACCCGCTTCTTTTCCCCCCTCCCCTTTCCCCCTCCTTCTCGTATCTGAGCCTTCCATTATCTTTCATCGATCTTGCTCCTCTTCTTGCCACTTTTACTCTTCACGGAGGAAACTGAAGCGGAACAATTTGATAGCTCATTACCCGTGATCTATTTAAAAATGGAACAAAGGGCATTTAGTGCAGGAGAAGCCTTGGATGATCATGGCATCATGTAAAGAGCCTGGAAACTTCCGTGAAGGAGCAATCTCATTCGCAGGATAAAAGCTCAGCGTGAAGGAGCCCAAAGGATTGTGCAAGGGGATAACAGTGACTTCAAAATTAAGCCAGTCACTCCAAAAATGAAAATCCCATTGATCATGATACCAGCAGTGGGGAGAAGGGGAACTAAATAAGATTAGCTGGGGCGGGATTGTAAAAATTTCATAAGCAGACAAGTCCTGTTTCGAGCTGGAAAGTCTTAAGGGTAAAATAATAGCATCTCTTTTTTTTTTAGGCAGCATCAAGGTTGATTTATACTCAGATATTCTAGTGAAGAACAGAACAAATGCTCTCTCTCTCTCTCTCTCTCTCTCTCTCTAGATAGATAGGGGGAAATCATGCTGCCTAGCAAATTCTTATTTACAGACCAAAAGTAATCACATTAGTCCTGCCTCTTGGCAGACATCACCTCCTGTAGGGTTAGAAATTGTCAAATGCGGCGGGAATGCCTACATTTTAAATGAGTATCTAGCCACTGCCCTTGTCATTTTATGACAGGCCTCTCTGATCTTGACTGAGGACTGCCTTCCACTTCATCAACTCGGCTTTTGGTGACAAATATAATTACCTAAAGCGTTTCTCTTTTCCCATCAGTTGAACCCACATGCTACGGCGATAACTGTGCTACTTAGAAGATTGGCTTTTAGCCTTCATGACTTGAGTGTTACATTTTTCTCTCAAACACAATAGGCCTATTATACCTTTCAGTTCTGAATACAGCAAGAGGCACTTTACAGTCCAATCTGGGGACTGGAATGATTGTTATAAAGTGTGCCAAGAGAATGAGAGACTACAAGAGTTAGAGGAGGATGCCCATTATCAGAACCCTTTTATCGAAATCCAAGATGTTAGGCTTTTGTCCCCTTTCTTTCACAAGTTTCTCTATGCAAAACAGTAAAACAGCGACATGGGGTTGCAATGTCTGAAATAAGTTTTCCACCCGCCCCCCCGCCTCCCATCCCCAGCGGGCAACCTGCCAGCCAGCATTCTATAGCTACTGAGCATGCTCAGTACTTATTGGGCTGTTTTGGAGGGTTGTCTCTCCTCAGGCCCCAAGCATGAGGTGGAGTGTGTGTGTGGGGGGAAGGGTATGCTTTAGTGGAGCCAGCCTAGGCGGCAACCTGATTAAGGGTGGGGGGGAGAATGAGACTAATTTGTAGATAATGCTTGAGGACGTTTATGGAAATTTAACTATACCTATATTGTCCAGATCTTGTGAGATTTGCTGAAGTCAATCTCTAACAGAAGCTGCATTAGAGGAGAACATGCAACATTCTGAACAGTGAGTTACTGGTTCAGGCCTTTTCTAGAACAGAAAGAGTGTGCTTGTGTAGTTAAATTATAGCAAATGTATTATGTTTTGCAGTATATATTGCAGGCACAAGGTGCCTGTAACATATACCTGTTATATTAATGTATGTGTTTGCATTGTTAAATGTGATCCAGGTAAGATAGGGTTAATAGAGCATTAGGGAGTGAGTGAAAAGTGAGTGAGGGAACAAGATATTCAACCTGTTCTGGAGGGGGTTGCACTCCCCCTTAAAGGATCACGTTTGTATTTTGAGGGTGCTCTTGGACTCAGAACTGTCACTTAAGGCACAGGTGAACTCAGTGGCATGGAGCACTTTTTATCAGCTTAGGCTGGTATACCAACTACGCCCTTATCTGGACAGAGATAGCCTAGCTACAGTTATCCATGCTCTGATAAATTCTCTTCTGGATTACTGCAGTGCGTTATACATGGGGCTGCCTTTGAAAATGGTCCGGAAACTTCAGCTGGTCCAAAGTAGGGCAGCAAGATTGTTAACAGGTACTGGCCAGTGAGCTCATACTACTCCAGTACTTTTCCAGCTGTACTGGCTGCCAGTCCATTTCTTTGCCCAATTCAAAGTGCTGGTATTAACATTCAAAGCCCTTAATGGCTTGGGGCCAGGTTATCTGGAGGATCGCCTCCTCCTACATGTGCCTGCCCAGACCTTAAGATCATCTTCAGAGGCCCTTCTCTGTGAGCCCCTGCCAAAGGAATTGAGGTGGGTGGCTTTCTCTGCTGTGGCACCCCGGCTGTGGAGTGAGCTCACTAGTGAGGTTTGCCTGGCACCTACACTGTATTCTTTCTGGCGCCAGGTGAAGACCTTTTTATTCTCCCAGACATTTTAGCATTTTAGCTTTCTAGTCATTTAACTCTGGTGTTTTAAATCTGTATTTTAAATCTCTGCATTGCTGCTAGGTTTTATTCTGGTTGTATTGTTATACTGTGGTTTTAATGTTTTATATATTTTATATTGTTTTACTGTGTGCTCTTTGGTTTTAATTTTTGTGAACTGCCCAGAGAGCTTCAGCTATAGGGCAGTATATAAATAAATAAATAAATGAATAAATGTGGGAGGGGCTTGTGTGCGATAGAGGATTCTGAGGTTATAAAAGGAATGAACTGAGAGTTAGAAGTCAGATATGGTCTTAGGGATTGAGAACGCTACATCTAGCGAGTGATGGTTTGAAAATAGGATTTAGAAGGGGTAGAGTAGGTAGGTAGGTTAGGACCAAGCATAGATTGATTAATAATAATATATAACTCTTCTTTTATTAAATAAATTTGTATTTGTTTTTAACTACAAAATCCCATGTGTTGACTTGTCTTATTGCACCGTCGTTAGAAAAACATCTTTCCTTGTTACTTCTCCTGTATTGGGTAGAGGGAATCAATTAGGCATATTGGGTGTCTCTTTAACCCAGAGAGTCAAAGGGACTGAAGCTGTGTGTGTCAGTGAGGACAACTGACACAGTGGAGGCAGACGTCCTGAGGGGGGTTTCTTCTTAGTTTCACCAGGTGGAAGCTGGAGAAGGTAGAACCCAGGTCAGGAGAGTCACAGTGCCCAGTTAAAATTGGGACTGCAGCAGGGAGGAAAGGGTTAAAGCTCCCGGACACCCATGCTAGAGTCCCAATCCAGTCTGGAACCCCTGTGCTTACTTTGGAATAAGCCATATCTAGCCACATCTTTAAAGTAACATGTGCTTTGGCCCTAGGACTAGTCTGAGGGATTGAGTCAGAGAGGTTTATGCTTCCATGCGATATGCTCTGTCCAGAATTGCTAGTTCCAGAGCTCCTTCTGCACAAGCAGGATGGAGGGGAAGCTGGTAGATGGGCAAAGTGCCATAATAAACAGGGACATTGATCCCAAGGACAACGGGAGCTAGTTCTACTGGTAGGATTTACAAGACCAAAATATATGTGAGTAAATGACCCAGTTCACACAATCAAACAATCCATGATTAACAAATGTGTCATATTTTGTATGTTTCTAGTTATTACATATAATTGTTCTTCTTGCTTATTATGGAACACTGTACTGTTTGTATGTTGGTTGTATAAAAGAAAAATTCTTAAAGTGTGTGTGTGTATATGTGCTTTCACACATACGTGGACTTTCATTTTTCCTGGTCATCATCAGGAAACCTACGGCTGAAAGGAATAATAGGTTATGTCTCCTCACAGGAATTAAGAGACACTGGAAAGGCATTTTGTTTCTTAAAAGCTTCACAAGGAAGAATATACAACCCATTTTTTCCCTGATCATTCATGTAGAGCTCTGTGCGTATAGTTATACATGCAGGGTCATTTTCAGACCTTAGAATAAATGTGAAGAGGTAAGAAACTTATGGCCTGGTTTGCACATAACAATTCCTGGGTTGTTTAATGCAGGGATTGCCATGGCTGAATGGGAGTGAGCGAATGCACTGCCTCCCCTGCACTTCCACTTTCAATCAAAAACCCAGGAAGCCCCATTCCTGGGTTGTTATCGAGACATCTGAACCTGGAACCCTGGGTTTAGACATCACAGTAACAACCCAGGGACACGCCAGGAAAGTGGAAGTGACAAGTGCATGGGAGGTAGTGTGCCTGCTTACTGCTGCTCGGCCCTGACAATTCCTGCGTTAAACCCTCCAGGAGCCGTCATTATGAATGAATCGGATCAGTGCCTCCCATAGATTCATGTAACGTTGGAATAAGGCTCCTGTTTACAGTAACCAAATATAGCAAAATCAAATGACCAATGTGCATATGTGAATCAACTCAAAGATGTTGGTGCTACATAATTGTTCTAATAAAGCCTTCCCTCAAGCCCTGTTTGGGTGTTCACTCCCCATGATTAACAATTGAGTGGTGGGGGACAGAGGAGCCATGTTTGCTGGTCCTTCATCTGACATCACATCATCTACACACTGGAGGGAATGTCTGTATACTCTCCCCGCCCCCATGATTGGGAGCCACGCCTGTGTGTACAGTAGGCTTCCTTTTACAGATCCCCCCCCCCCATGTATGGATGGCTGAGGGAACAGCAGGGGTGCAAAGGCATGGGTGGAGCCAGTAGATGTGACGTTGCTTCTTCCTTCCTTCCTCATGAATGCCTGGACAGAGCTCCAATCACATTCATGTGAAGTGTCTGGCTGGCGAGTAGCATTAACTACATGGCGAAGAGGAGGGGAGGGTTATTGTCCTCTCTATGATATATGCAGCCAGCTCCTGGCCCAGAAATATATGAACACTCCTCTCTTCCTTTAACTACACTGGGAGATGCTCTCCTTTTTACCAGTGCTGTCTAAGATACATCTCCCACATTCCTTCCACAAATTTTGACAGAGGTTTCCCTTTCCTGGAAAAATTCAGACTCCCTTTCCCCTCTGCCGCTACCTTCAACAGCAGTGTGCAATTATGGAGCAAGCCTCAAGACAAGCTTTGTTTTCAATTGTGATGCAAATCCTGCTTGAAACATTGGAAATCCCATACTCATCCCACACCCACATGACCCATCAGAACAACCTTTCTGTTCCATGGAGGCATATAGTGTTGTATACTGTCTCTTTAAGAGCCAAGCAAAGAAGGCATCCACATGAGACAGGCCATGTGACAGCACTGGGTGGAATCATTTCACTTTTGCAACAGAGGTATGAGTGGCTGGGCTTGTATGATCTCCTTAGGGTCCTGAATAGTCCTAGACCTGGATCATTGATGGGAAATGTGTGGTTTTCCAGATGTTGTGGGACTGCAACTTCCATCATCTCTCCCTATTGGCTATGCTGGCTAGGGATGATGGGAGCTGCAGTCCATCAACATCTGGAGGGCCACACATTCCCCACCGCTAAGCTAGATGAACAGGAGACAGTCCTAGATAAGTTGGTACTTGTTAATTCACCAATGTAAGTGTTCAGCCTTGGGCCATTCTAGTGAGTTGTAAAAATATATGTATTAGGAGTCTAGTGTGTGTGTGTGTATGTGCTGTTCTCTCCTAAGCAACTTAAAATTGTCAAATAGGAGACAATTCCTCAAAATAAGGAGAACTCTAATTTCATGCCTTACTCTTAACAGACTCCCACACCAAAATGATCCAACTATCCTTTGTTAAATAGTCTGGCTGTTTTCCAGGCTGTATTAATTAGCCTGCAATGAATCTGGGGGGAATCTGACGACAACAACAACAGTAACAACAACAACATAATGCTAGAATAGTTTAAATGAAGTATATCAAATATAATTGAAAACAGGATAATTCTGTTCTTCATTCACATTTTATCCCTTAAAACAAGAAAAATGAACTTTTCAAACTTATATTAGAGTTAATTAAATTTTACTGACAAATGCACTATTAATTAGCTTCAGGTTCCCTAGGGAAAGAATCTGGCTTTAAGGTCTCTCTGAACGTTTTTCATCCTTTTAAATCCAGATCTGCTGATACCATTTCAAATCCATGCATATATCTGGCTAGATGAAAAACAACCAGATGCAATTACTTTGCTCTTGCTGCCCTCTGTACAGAAGCTGACTGGCTTTTCTGTTTCATACAGGCCTAAAAAGTCTCTTTACGGGGACAACTCTAAAACGAAACAGAAACGTGTTGTTTCAGAAACAGTTTTAGTGACAACTACTGGCATTTGGAAATGGTTTTGCAAAACTGAAATCTGAAGGCATCTTTTAGGGCTGATACACATCCAACCACATCAGCTTGTCATCAGAAATTTGATCCCTTCAGCTCTGCTTTCAGAGTTCAGAAGCACCAAGTTCAAAAGCAATAGCTGAGTGAATGTTATATTTATGTATATGGGAATCAGCCAGTACAGCTTGCTGAGCTGAGGTTGCTATAGTTCTTACTCAATGTAAGCAATTTAATATATGTTTTAATGTGGCAAACTAATCGGGCACTTACAAATGCTTTCAGTTAATCCCTTTAAATGAGATTTAGCTCCATGCAGATCCATACATTTGTTCTTGATGAAAAAGTTAGCACTCATTTGGCCAGACTAGGTATTCTTCATAGATTCTTTCCTAGCAGCCTCAGGTCAGCTAATTTGTCTCTCTTTTAATAAGAAGAGGGCATTGAGTTGTCCTAGTTTGAAAAACAGATCCTTTACAGCAAGGGTGGGGATGTTATTGAACTACAACTACTAGATGTTATTGAACTATAACACTCATCAGCCCCAGCCAGCATGGCCAATGGTCAGCCAGCATGGCCAACTGTCACTCAACATTCTATGGCTACTGAGCCTGCTGTGGGTGGTTTTTGTGGGGTGGTTGCCCCCTTAGATTGTTTATTTTCCTAACATTTGTTGTACTTCTGCAAACTTTGGGATTCCCTTGAGCATGCTGATATCCCCTCTTGTTTCTCAGTGGCCCTGTGTTGGTTCCAATCGTGTCAGCACTAGAAATGTTAGAGAAATCAGCAGTGGAATCAAATGAGTTCAGATGTCTATAAATCTGACCCATAGATTCCACAGCGCATTCGCTTTTCTCGAGTCGCATGGATTCTGTGGACTGGTTTTTGTTTTTTTTTTACTTTCTGGAATTTTATGTAAATTTGGTCGTAGAAAAATATGTAAAATTAAAAAAAAAAAACCAGCTGAAAATGCGCATTTCCCACATAGGCTAAAGCATGAAAATGCACATGGGGGGGAGGTGTTACACTTTTTTTGGGGGGGTGCGCATTTGTGCAGGTGCAAATTTGTGCACATTCGGGAAATTGAAAAAAATCTGATTACGTTACTGAGCGGACAACAGAACGAAAGGCACGTGACAATCCATGAAATACAGACGGAATGGATTTTACAGAATCTGTACATCCCTAGTTGGAACTCCCCATCTGAGTTTCCTTTTAGAGGGAGTGACAGGATCTGGGGGTGTAGCACATTTCTTTACGTTCTGTTGAGCTATTTTTTACTTCATATATTCTTAACAGTGTGCAGTACTGTGCATCCACCTAGACTCTGCGTAGCCTATGACCCAGCTATGGATATGTTAGGACTTAAGCCTGAAAGCACAGGATTGAGCACACATTATCCCAAAGCCTAAATGCCTGCAATTAGAAATGGCCAGATGGTTGACTTCAGCAATGTTCAAAGCACTCCCACATGTTTTCTGAGCAGCTTTGGACACAGAAACCTGGTGCTGATGATACCTTCCTAAAGAAGCAAGAAATTATCATTGGCTGAATCCATCAGCTTCACTCGCCAGTAAACTGTGCCAATCCGTTATTTAACTACCCATAACCATGTCCAAGGGGTTCCTTCCAGAGATCAGGGAGTTAAGTGGGGTCATTACTAAGCTGCTGGAAATGGTGTTGTAAGTTTTGAGTGCGGTGGGGTTGGTTAAACATTTACCGTATAAGGGAGGTTAATGAATATAACCTGCTGAAAAGCCACCAGGAAGAACTTGGCAAAAACTTGGGATTCTATCTGGTGAATAGATAAAAGTGCATATATTTGAAGTAAATGGATAATTCAGCCAGCACTATTACTGCACAGTCTGCTATCAACACCTAGTGGTGAAGGGAGGTAATAATCATAAGGACGATATCTAGAAAGGTCTCAAGAAAGAAAAGACTTAGTAGTAGTATTTTAACAAAGGTTTGGTATCCATACCTAAGTATCTCTTGTAACTTATGTTGTTTCATGCAGTTACTGCAGTAAAGTGGTAAATAGTTTGAAATACAAATGGAGCAGCTCTCCATCAATAAATGCTTGGACATTATTAGAAAACAACTAAATAAATATCATATCATGCCAGTTCTTTCTCAGCTGCACTGGTTCCAGTCCATTTCCAAACCTGATTCAAAAGGGTGGGTGCTGATCTTTCAGGTATGACATAAGATTCATATCCTTTATCCCACAACAGCCTTCCCCCCAAAGGCACCTTCCAGATGTGTTGGAACTACAACTTCCATCATTGTCAACCAGAATGGTCATTGGGAATGCTAGCTGGGGATGATGAGAATTGTAGCCCACACACATCTGGAAGGCACCAGGTTGGAGAAGGCTGTTGTAGAACACAGCCTTCTTCATATAGATACTCCATATCACTAAAAGATAAGGAAAAGGCCACCTACACATGAAGATTCATCTGACAATTGGTATTGGAAAAATGTTTCAGATTAACAAACACATTTTGTGAAGGTTTTGGAACATGGGACTACAGTCTGAATGGACAGGGAAGTGTTGCATTACTGAACTTCATGGTAAATGGGATTTAGAATGGGAGAAAGACAATGCTGTAAAATGGGTGAAATGTAGCAATACGTTTGTAGACTGATGGTCAGTGTTCCAATATTTGTATTGTGGTTCATTGATGTACCACCTACAAGATGGGAAGCTATTCACAGTATAACTCCAATGGATTGGCTTCACATTTCAGCCTTTTTACTGGAAATCACTAATGGAAGCAAGTATTGAAAAGTACCTTTCCTTCCACAGATTTGAACTGGTTTTGGTCTCCAAGCCAAAAACTTGTGGATGCTGGGATCCTTCCCCTTCCCCCTGACCTTGCACTGTACCTCTGCGTGAAGTCAGGCACAATCCCCTCCTCTGCTCCCCACATCTAGGCTGAAGCTTGGGTGGGGATCATCGTCTAATGGAAGCTCAGTGTAAATGTGGGGATGATACCTGCCCTCCTTGGCTGCTCCAAAATTTGATATAGGCAGGAAGGGGGGGATTGTTTGGACACTGGGCCACCAAGCTACTCAGAGCACTTTGGCTGGCCAATGTCCAGCTCTGGCCTTTCTTCCCAGAGCTGATGCAGAAGGCCTTGTTTTGGCTCCAGGGCGTGAGAGACTTAGACTGCCTCCACTACCTGGCACCAAAAGAGCCAGCCCCAGCCTTTTTCTTCAGAGCAACATTTCCCATACTCTCGCCATCCAGACAGTTGGACTACAACTCCCATTATCCACAGCCACTGGCCTAGCTGCCAGGGAATAATTTATTCTGTTTATTGATTTACAATATTTGTATACCACTCCATATCTAAAACAGGTTTCGGAGCAGTGAACACAAAAGATAAAACAGTAAAATAATACGAAGATTAAGGGAGCAATCCTATGGCTGCTAGTCAGCGGCTAGGTGGCCATAGGATATGTGGTTTTCCAGGAACCGACCTCGGAGCCCATGCTCCGAGGTCAGTTCCTGGAGAACTGACCTCCCCCCTCTCCCACACTGCCTCTCAGGCAGCTCGGAACAGCCCTGAGCTCCACACTCAGAAGAGGAGCACGGAGATGCAAAAATGAGGTGTTCCTGGGGGCATTCTGGGGTGGGGATGGTGGAATTGCTGGTACAACACATCCAACATGTCATCTGGCAGCCATTTCCCCGCTCTGCCTTCCCACAGCTAGATAGCCAAAATCGGCTGTCTAGCTGCAAATGCAGGGTGGCTGAAGAGCAGAGGGGATGATCACCTCCATGCTTCTCCTGCCCTGCATTGGATAAGCAGTTGCCTCCGAGTTTGGAGGCAGCTGCCTATCCTGGTAGGATTGCTCCCGAAAACACCATATTAAAGTTATGCTCTTTAAAAATTGTGGCTGGTCAATTAAGGAATGCCTCCTGGAACAGTGCTGTTTTCAGGAGGCATCGGAAACAACACAGTGTTGGTGCCTGCCTGACCTCCAGGGCCAGGGAGTTCCAAAGAAAGGGGGCCACCACACTGAAGGCTCTTCTCTTGGTGGACTCCAATTGGGCCATAGGTCCATGTGAAACCACCAGGAGCATGCCCTCTGATGACCTCAGTGACTGGGCAGGTTGGTAAGTGAGAAGACAGTCTCTCAGGTGTCCTGCTCCCAAGTTGTTTAGGGCTTTGCATACGAGTACTAAAATCTTAAACCTGGCCCAGTAGTGAATAGGCAGCCAGTGCAGTTCCCCGAGCAAAGGAGTTACATGCTGAAAAGGGGCAGCTCCTGACAACAGCCGAGCTGCTGCATTCTGCACTAGCTCCAGCTTCCGCAGCAGCCTTCAGGGCATCCCCACATAAAGCGCATTGCAGTAATCCAGTCTTGAGGTTACTAGTGCCTGTACCACTGTGGCCAAGCTATCCCTGTCCAAGAGAGGCCACAGTTGGCAAAACAGCTGAAGTTGGTAAAAGGCACTCTGAGCCACCTTGGCCACTTGGGCCTCCAACGACAGTGATGGATTTAGGAGTACCCTCAAAGTACAGACCTGATCTTTCAGAGGGAGTCCAATCCCACCCAGAACAGACAATATCTCCGGGATTCGGGAACCACTTACCCACAGGGCTTCCGTCTTGCCCGGATTCAGTTTCAGTTTATTGGCCCTCATCCAGCACATTACTGAGTTCAGGCACTTGTCCAGGACTTGCACAGCCTCTCCTGATTCAGATGTCACAGGAAGATAGAGCTGTGTGTCATCAGCATACTGATGGCACTTGGCTCTAAATCCCCTAATGACTGCTCCCAGCAGCTTCATATAGATGTTAAATAACATTGGGGACAAGATGGTACCCTGCGGAACTCCATAGCTCAATCGCCAAGGGGGGTGAGGAACAGTCATCCAATGTTAGTCCCTGAAATCACCCCCCCCCCCCGTAGGACCGGAACCACTGTAACACAGTGCCTCTGATACCTATCCCATGGAGTCAGTTCAGAAGGATACCATGGTCAATAGTATGAAAAGCCGATTAGAGATCAAGCAGAATTAACAGGGTTGCAGTCTCCCGGTTCCTGTCTTGATAGGGGACATCCATCAGGGCAACCAAGGCTGATTCAGTCCCGTAACCAGGACAAAACCCAGACTGGAATGGGTCTAGATAATCACTATCCTCCAAGAGTGCCTGCAGTTGTTCTGCTATGACCTCTCTAGTACCTTCCCTAAAAAAGGGGTATTTGTAACTGGGCAGTAGTTGTCTAATACATTGGATCCAGAGTGGGCTTCTTCAGGAGTGGTCGCACTACTGCCTCCTTAAGGACAGCAGGAACCACGCCTTCCTGAAGAGAAGTATTCACCGCACCCTGGACTCACCCAGTCATACCTCCTCGGCTAGCTTTTATTAGCCAGGAGGGACAAGGGTCGAGAGGGCACATGGTTGGTCGCATTGCTGCAAGCACCTTGTCCACATCACCAGGCCGCAATAACTGAAACTGATACCACAAAATCAGGCAGATGTTGGCGTTAGACACCTTGGCTGGAACTGCATTATTAACAACAGCATCAAGTTCGCTGCAGAGACAAGCGATTTTGTCCTCAAAGGACAATACAAAAAGGCCATAGTGGGTCCTTGAGGGGCCCAGGGCCCCATTCACCAGGGGGAGTGTTAACAGCCCCCAGACCACCTGAAAGAGCTCTGCTGGATGGCTACTTGAGGATAATGGGAGTCCAGCACATGGGGGGGGGCAGGTTGAAGAAGGCTGCTCTGGAGTAAGGATGTCAGATAAAACTGCAATGGATTCAAATGAGTTTGGATTTCTATTACTCTCACCTGTGCATTCAACAGCAGACTGGCTTTTTCCAAGTTGCGCAGATTCCACGGACTTGCGGAACATTTTTTTACTTTAGGGTGCGGATTTGCACAGGTGTGCACATTAGCACAGGAGTGCATTAGCGCAAATGCGCATTTGCAAACAGGAATGAAATTCTCATACATTCCTAAAAAAAATAAAAAATCAGATTCTGTGAATAGGAGGAAGATGGAACGAAAGATACCTGATAATCTACAACACACAGATGGAAGTGATTTAACAAAATCTGTACACCCCTACTCTGGAGTAAAAGGCTGAGGCCTGTTTTGGTGCTCTGCAGTCCAAATGGCCAGCTTCAAGTGTGGGAATCTTGCTGTAGTTGAGTTGTGCTTCCTAGCACAGAGTAGCTCTAAGGGTGATCCTTGCCCCCTCCCTGGCTCCAAGCTGAAGAGGAAGGCTTGGGCCCCTCTCCTCACTAGAGGGCGATGGATCACTCACCATGGTGAGGGTAGCAGAGTGTCATGAGTGTTCACAAATAGGTGAAGAGTCTGAGGATACTGAGGAGGAGGAAAGCTGGGTTTGGAAATCAGAAGACAATAGTTAGGTAGCTAGCAGTTCGGAGACTGTCTCTAGCTCTGAGGTCTCCAACGTGGGCACCAATGTGCCTGCAGATATTTCTCTATGTGCCCATCAGGCTCCCTGCCCCTTCTGATTTTAATTTTATTTCTTATGTTGTTGTTTTTTAATATTAACTGGGGGGCTGGAAAGTGAAGTGCTGCCCTCCAGTGCCATGTTTATTTGGGTTCAAAACAGTAGCTTTGTATTTTGGAGCTCAGACTTTGTAATTAGGTTCTTGGGCAGGTTGTGCTTCTTTTAATCTCCAATTTCAGCCATGCCCACCATGGTAGCCATTTTGTGAGAGCATGCATGACATTCTATCGAAATTCTTAATGTGCTCACTGACCCAAATGTCACGTTCCTTCATCCTCTGCCTTCACAATCAACACACTCCAGGAAAAAGGCTTCAGGCTCACTACTTTATTGGTTAACGACTAGCTTCCTTACAAATGCAGATTCTAGGAAGCTCTCAGACTGCAATGAAACAGCTAACCCACACATCTACAAATATCAATAGAGGAGACAAAGTGGAAGTTGGAAAAGTTGCCAGTAGTCTGGGCAAGAACTTTTCCACCAGACTAGCTTCGCAGGGATGCCCATTCCTTAGGATGGCTCCCTCCTATATAGGCTTTCATGAGTGGCCAACCTGGTGGAGCGTCTGAGCTCTGCCTTTAACTTTTCCTGCTTTGCTCTGCAATGGACCCCAGCATCCCTCAAGTTGTGCCCCTTGCTCTCCTCCTCCCCCGAAACCTGGGTTCTCATGGTGGAGGGAAGCGGTGTGTGTGTTCAGGCTGAGCCATCTGTGCGTCAAGGTCTTGGGAAGAAAGCCTTGCCGTATCTGAGCTTACTAGGGAGGGTGCCTCCCCCTGTTCTGGCTGTTCTCATTTTTAATCCGAGCTGCTAGACATCTCCACATGCTCAGGTTAATTCTTGACACCAAAAATGTTGGGGATGCTGCATTAGCTTATTCTGAAATTTATTGGGTTGAGTGGCATCTGACATTGACCTAAATTAGTGGCCTTGTTATGCTCATCTGGGCCCTTCACTTCTTATTCCTTTCAGTCCTTCTGTTAGCTTAGAAGCAAAACTGGACATTCAATATTTCAATATTTTCTACAGTGAGCTGGGTAGGTGCTACTGACATGCTTCAGAGCAAGCTCTGCATGTAGTAATAAATCCGTGCTGCTTTGTGAACAAGAGCCCTGCCTCTTTTCTGTATGGCTGCAACTCAAATTAGCTTCCCTAGCTAATCATGGTCATTACAAGATCACCCTGTGTTGAGTTACTCTGGGGCTGATCCACACAAGCATGTCCATGCATGAGTGGAGTGAGCCTCCACAGATATAACAACATGCAAGGAACGTTCATAATCTCCTTGCATCAGCTCAAAAGGTAATACTTTTTGACAGTCAGCTCACACATTCAGCTGTTAGGTTCTGCGTAAAGGAACAGAGATGTACCTAAATGTGTGAGCCAGGCCAAATCAGACTTAAATGCTGACCCACGCAACTTGAGAGCTGTGCAGATAGTGAAGCTGGATTACCTTAGCCAGAGGTGCCCTGAGTAAAATAGAATGACAGCTGTAATTCACAGCTACTTTTCCAAATTTTAGCACATGCTAGACTGATCTAGCAACAGGGGTTCACTTTGTACTATAAAGTTATACAAAAGAGTGCACCCATTATTTATTATCAGGATCCATTTAAACCTCTCTCTCCCACAATTGGGCTGCTTGCCCCCTTTTATCCTAGATCAGGGGTACAGAACCTATTTTAGCCTGAGGGCTAAATTCCAGTTTGGAGAAGTTCTCTGGGGAACACATCCCAGTGGTGGGTGGGGCCAGAGGCAAAAATACCATATATACCAGTAAGAGCTTTAAGCTAAACAGCAAAATTTAGCTTCAAGCTCTTACTGCCAGGAACCTTAGGAGAGACATTTCTGTTGGATAACAGGGATAACTCTGCATGCTTCCAGACACTAGGGGGCAATAAAGATTGTCCTGCAGCTTTATACAATTCCCTTTTCCTGCTCCCTCCCCTTCCTCTTCCTTCTTCCTCTGCTACAAGCAAGCACCATGCAAGAGAGAAAGCAAGTAATCATGTGTTATGCCTTTGCTTACTTACACTCACAAATCCAGTGTTAGGGGGTACTTGTAGTTAAACTGTGTTACATAGCCTTCTCTGACAATATGTATAAAAGCTCTAATAATGTAAGTTGATTTGAACTTCTTTTCAACTGGCTTTAGCTTGTGCTTATTGCCTTCGATACTAAATGCTGTGTTGGCATGCTTTCTTTGTATAAAGCAACTCTGCTGTAAGTCACACCAGACTTTCCAAAAATTTCAGCATTTCAGAATGTGACAAAAATTGGCACAAAAACTGGTAAACCACCCAGTGATTGACATTTGGGGGAAATGGGCTGGGGCTGTGGTCATCTGGAGAACTCCAGAGTGTCGGACTGGGACCTCAGGTGGGCCAGATGTGGATCGAGCCCTTGGTTCTGCACTTGTGTCCTAGATCCTTGAGTTGGAGTTTTATGTTGTGTAATTGTAAATCTAAAATAAATGAAGTTGAACTTTTAAGAAAGTCATAGAATAGTAGGGTTGGAAGGGGCCTACAAGTCAATCTATTTTTTGTGAGTGTTGTGTCCTATGTTGCATGGATGCTTTAGAAATCAGGACTGCATTGGAAAAAGTGGTTTGAGGACTAACCATTCAAACAGATAAATATTATAGGGCTTGCTCCCTGCAGGTCAGGTATATCTCCTCTTATGTAAATTTCTCTTAACTTTTTGATCTTATTGTGGCTCATCTAGGGTGTTTTTGTAAAATAAATAACAATGCAAGCACTTACTGCGGTAGTAAAAATACAGCTGTGGTACAGCTTTTGAATTGAACCATCATATGAATTACTTCTGGGCAGTGATTTTCCTACTTGATTAAGCTCGTAGTACTGCCAGTGAATGTTACTGAGGCATATTTAATTTTGTTAGAGTGCTGGGCCTCTGGGAACAGAAGTGCTCATAGCTCTAACTGATGAGTAAACAAGAAAGAAATCTGAAATATGAACCAGCCACTGGAAAGCACATAGTACCAAATAGGCTTATATTTTTTAGAAAGATCCAGCTCTCAGCAGTAGGTGCATATCAAGGAGTAATATAATAGATGTTGATTCACACTTGCATTGCATGCTAAATACCTTTTCTCAGTAGGAAATTGTAGCTATAGGCTTAGATGTTTAGTTGGGATGAAATTAATCCACCCACCCCTTCCTAATTCAATCCCCAGCTTTTTCACTGACCTCTCCTTTTCACAGGACTTGTATTAATCTCTTTCTTTGCCTCCTTAATCCTTTGGCTCCAAAATTGCCTCTCAGCCAACTAATAATTGCAGCCCACCCTGTTCCTAAGCTATGTGGGAGGTGGTGGGTTGTTTTTTGTTTTTTTTTTTGGCTTTTGCTCAGCTCAGCAGGCATTTTGCTTCTCTCACATCTGCTTACAGCTATTCTACATTGATGATCAGCATTCCACAACTGCTTTGCAAATGTTCACAGTCATTCTGGGAAAGGGGCAGGAAATACTGTCTGTGTGTCAGTCATGGGAGAGTGTCCCAGGGACCATAGGATTCTTTGAGCTCCCTCCTCCGAGGCCATAGACCCTGCTGTGACCTCGGAAGGCAGACTCTGGAATCTGATCCCTCTGCCCATCCCTGCCCTCTCAAAGAACTGTGCTGGCTGCTTTCCAAGGTTGCAGATGTGGCCTCAGAGGGCCTCAGAGGTTGAAAAGGGGGCATTCTACTGGGCAGGGAGGCGAGGGGAGAAGCCAGGATACATAAAACACAGTGGCCTTTCCAGCTCTGGCCCTGCGCCTCCTCTAGACAGGCTCAGAGGACCATCTAGAGAAAAAAAGGGGGAAAGGAGAACCGAGAGGCAAAAATTATCTCAGTTGCTCCTCCTGCTCTGTGAGCAGCAGCCTGGCAGATTACTGGATACTCAGAAATAGGACTGTGCACAGACTAGGGATGGCAGAGAATTCCGCCACGGATTCCAGTGAGGCCAGATTCTTTAGAATCCGGCCCCCAGGAATCCATGGCGGAACGGCCTCCTGCCCCCCCCCCGGAATCCCCTGGGATGGAACTTATCTGGGGTGGATGCGGCAGATTCGGTGGCAGCGGCTCCGGTGGCGGCGGCGGCTGGTCTCCTGTCCGGCCGCAGCCGGGCTGCTGCCGCTGCTGCCATTGCCATCCTTGCAGCTGTGATAGGCTATGTAAGAATTTACATAGCCTATCACGGCTAACCCCCCCAAAAAAACCAGCGTATGCAAATGGCGGCGGCTACAGCGGCCACCATTTGCGTTCCCTATTTTTCGCCGTTCTAGCCTACGTAAATATTTACGTAGGCAATTATGGCAAAAAAAAAAAAGGGAACCGCAAATAGCATAGTGGGCGCTATTTGCGTTCTTCCCCCCCCCCCCGCCCTTTTATCCTATGTAAATATTTATGTAGGCTTTTGTGGAGAAAAAAAGAAAGAAATGCAAATAGCACCCACTACTCTATTTGCGGTTCCCTTTTTTTTCACCGTAATTGCCTATGTAAATATTTACGTAGGTTAGAACGGCGAAAAATAGGGAATGCAAATGGCGGCAGCTGTAGCCACCGCCATTTGCATACGCCGTTTTTTGGGGGGGAGGGTTGGGCATGCCGTGATAGGCTACATAAATACTTACGTAACCTATCATGGCAGCCTGGAAGGACACAAATGGCGGCCGCTATGGCGGCCGCCATTTGTGTCTGCAGCAGCCCGTCCGCAGATGGAAGTCCAGCTGCGGACGGCCCTGGCCGGCTGCTCCGTGGAGCTGCCGCGGAGCAGAGCTGGCCGGGCAGGATCCGGGGGGGGGAGGACTGGATTGCCTCCCCCCCGTCGAGGATTCCAGGGGGAGGGACAGAGCGCCTTCCCCCCCCCAGCGGAAGCCCTGACCGGAACCAGGTAAGAGATTCATACATCCCTAGCACAGACCCCCCTGATCTGCTTTGGATGCTGCTTTGGATCCTCTGAAGTGACCCCTATCTGTCTTGGATCGATTTGGCCCCCCTCCTGTTCTACTTGGATCAGAATCCGAAGCAAGATTTGGATATCCAAGTCGCCCGTTTTTGGTGTTTTCCCATTGACTTGCTTGGGAAAACACAAACAGTTATAACTTTTTTTAGTTTTTAGGATTCAGGAATGAAATTTGGAGACCTCTCCACCCCCATGGAGAGGAGGCCACTTGCACAATTTCAGACAGTTTGGCCCAGTGGTTTTTGTGGTAGGCAGAGTTAAAAACTGATATTTTCCACAGAAACTCTCAAATCAAAGAGCTGTAACATCTCCTTGTTTCCACACACGCACATGACACCTTGGCCTCTCCCAGCCCCCATCGAGGGCATTGCACCCCCAAAGCCCAAACAGTGTGGCCCGCTGGCTTGTGTGCTAGATGCAGGTTGAATGCGATATTCCCAGGAAGTCAGACCAAACCCAGAAGGGAAAGTGTGTAGGAGCAGAGGTCAGTGTCCCTAATCTCTGCTGCAGGTTTCTTTGGAGTGCACAACAGCCCTTATTCAGAAGGATCATCGGTTCAGCCTCTGTATGGCTGAATATCCACATTACCTGGCCGGCAGGCTGGAAGAGGTTATTTTTTATCTGCTTTTGTTTATTTCCAGCACACACTAAATGAGTATATTGAATGTATCTTGAATGAACACGGTCAGTGCCTAGCCCAGAAGGGCCCTTGATTTTTGAATGCTGGAAACCTCCACCTGGTGGACCCAGACTTCCCCCTCCCCATGTCCTCCATGGTGGCCTGCCCAAGCCTCGTGGGGGCGAGAGACGGAGCTCGCAGGGGTTCCGGCAGCACTACCAGCCTCATGCTTGCCCTGCCGCCAGCCTGCCGGGACGGGGGGCCTCTCCCCCCAGCAAGACCGGCTGGTGCTGCCTCCTGAAGGGCAGGAGCAGCTGCTGGGGCTGTACTGCCCTGGCTGTTTCCCTGCTCAGAGACACCTTGCAGTGGTGGCACACGGCAGTGCTGGGATCCGCTCCAAACTCCAAGCGGTCCCACACAATGCTGCCCTGACGTTTCGGGGGAGGAGGAGACACAGGCTGCCTGCCTTGAGCCTGGGGGCGCACCACATGCGCGGGGGGGGGCAGTGGAAGAGGGGTCGGGTGCTGGAGCCTCTGCCTGCTGCTCCTCCTCCTCCTTCAACACACCCTGGAGGATCTCCTCCTCGCCCTCCACCACGCTGGGCACGTCAGACACCTCTGACCTAACGTCCATCAGCAGCCCCCCCTCTTGCACTGCAGGAGGAGATGCTGCTCCGCCTTGGGCAAGAGCGCGACTCCTGCACCTGCCCACGCCAGCCTCCTCGAACAGTGGCCTCCGAGCACTGCGGCTGGCCTCCGCGCTCTGCTGCCCTACTGCACCGGGACGCACTGTCTGGACTAGGGGACAGACAGCTGGCCTAACGGTGCTGCTAGGGACAGCAGCACCTCGCCCACCTCTGCCCTGGCCAACACCCTGAAGATGCCTCATATGGCGCTGGATTGCTTTGCCACACAGTTATTGAATAAGAAGGTAATTAATATAAATACCATGTGTCTCGTGCTTTTTCAACACTGCCTTGAAATTTGGACGTATAGTATTGGTGGAACAACAACCTAGCATGCAAACACATACAGACACACAACAGCAAAAGACAAGCAGAACTACCTAAGCTAATGATAGGTGTCTTTAATTTATTGTTTTATATTCCATGTTCTTTTGTGGAAGGCAGGTTGACTTCAAGCAATACAGGATGATAGCAAAGGTGATAAGATAAGAGCCAGGAACAAGCAAACAATAATAAAAAAACACAACCCCTTCTTTAATTTCTGTTTTGGGAAAATCAACACAGAGAAGACACAGACGTTTCACTTCAGCACAGGGGTGGGGTGGGGGACCAAACATTACACACATAGGCTGCTATAATATGCCTTTCTTTAAGAATTTAGAAAGCAAGAAAAAACTAAATGCTGCTTGAATATGACTTAAAAAGGGTGGGAGGAGGAACATGCCCAGAGTTTTCCCGCCTCCCAGCTGAGCAGAGCAGAGCAGAGCAAGCTGCTCCAGCTGGTCCAGGGACTACAGAAGCAGGCAAGCTCCCAGAGAGCGAGCGAACAGAGCGAGCGAACAGGGGGAGCAAACAGGAGTTGGCCAGGGGAGTTGCAGTGGTTGAAGAGACAAAGGAGACAAAGGAGACAGAGGCTAAGAGGTAAGTGGGTTGCAGGAAGCCCAGGGCGCTGCCCTTTATCCTTCTGACTGGCTGTGAGCTCACCAGGAGCTTCTGAGAGCTCCAACTGAATTGGAGGGGTGTGGCCTGAGTACTCCCAGCAGCTGACTGGGCGGGAAGCTTCAGTCTGTTTCCCGCCTCCCAGCTGAGCAGAGCAGAGCAGAGCAAGCTGCTCCAGCTGGTCCAGGGACTACAGAAGCAGGCAAGCTCCCAGAGAGCGAGCGAACAGAGCGAGCGAACAGGGGGAGCAAACAGGAGTTGGCCAGGGGAGTTGCAGTGGTTGAAGAGACAAAGGAGACAAAGGAGACAGAGGCTAAGAGGTAAGTGGGTTGCAGGAAGCCCAGGGCACTGCCCTTTATCCTTCTGACTGGCTGTGAGCTCACCAGGAGCTTCTGAGAGCTCCAACTGAATTGGAGGGGTGTGGCCTGAGTACTCCCAGCAGCTGACTGGGCGGGAAGCTTCAGTCTGTTTCCCGCCTCCCAGCTGAGCAGAGCAGAGCAGAGCAAGCTGCTCCAGCTGGTCCAGGGACTACAGGAGCAGGCAAGCTCCCAGAGAGCGAGCGAACAGGGGGAGCAAACAGGAGTTGGCCAGGGGAGTTCGGCAGGGGAGGTCAAGGGGGAGGCCCCTAACATTTTTTTTTAAACTAACTTTTTCCCATTTATTTGTCTTGTAACACACACTTCCACACCAGTGGGACTCTGCTTTTAACCTCTACTGAGTAGAGGAGCAGGCACAGGCTAGTCTAGAACAATCACAAAGCTAGACACAAAAAGGGAAAAGGGGCTATGGAAGGACAAGACTCTCCAGTGGTGGTGACCTGCAAGGTGTGTGCCATGTTTGTTTTCTTGCCTGAGAACAACATGGCCTACACCTGCAACAAGTGCAAGTTGATCACGCTGCTGGAGGAAAAAGTAAGTGGACTGGAGCGGCGACTGTCAACCCTCCGGGGAATAAGAGAACACGAAGAGTTCTTGGACAGAATGGGGGAACTACAGCAGCAAAGGGAAGACCAGAAGCTTGAAGAGCAACAGCAAGATGAGGCAGAAGTGGGAAATGCTGAGGAGAAGAAAAATGGAGTAGAGGATACTCCTTGGAAAACGGTGACAGTTAGGAGAAGAAGAACTAGACGCCACTGTGCACCAGTGGAAGCGGTGGAGCTGTGGAACCGATTCCAGGTACTTGCAGATGAGACTGGAGGACAGCCTGCAGAGGAAGAATCACAGGGGAACCTGCATGAGAGTGAGCAAGAGGCTAAAGGTCAGTCAAACAGAGGCGATGAAACCCAGGCCTACAAGAAGAAGAAGAGAAGAGTGGTAGTAGTGGGAGACTCCTTGCTGCGTGGGATCGAGACCCAAGTATGTCGCGAAGACCCGTGGACTCGCCAGGTATATTGTCTCCCGGGAGGACAGATTAGAGACGTGACTGAAAGGTTGCCTGCACTCATAAAGCCCACTGACAGGTATCCCTTTCTTCTCATCCATGTGGGAACAAATGATACCGCCAAGCGGAGCTACGAAGAGATCACGTCAGACTTTGAAGCTTTGGGAAGGAAACTCAAGAACTTTGGGGCCCAGATAGTTTTCTCATCCATCCTTCCAGTAGTTAGAAGAGGGATAGAAAGGGAACGAAAAATACTCCGGGTGAATGACTGGCTACAAAGGTGGTGCCGACGAGAGAGATTTGGATTCTGGGACCACGGGCTATACTTCCTGGAAGATGGGCTGTTGGCTAGGGATGGGTTGCACCTCACAAAGGCTGGGAAGAATGTGTTTGGCCACAGCATGAAGAACTTCATCAGGAGGGCTTTAAACTGAATCCTACGGGGAAGGAAGATGTAATGTTGGGGGTAACAATGGACGTAGGCGCATGCACTGCAATGGAGAGAACAGCGCTGATAGCGCCCAATAATAGTCTTCAGACACAGGTAGGAAGAAAGCCAGACTATGAAGCACATGGTCTTCGATGTCTATATGCTAATGCCCAGAGTATGGGAAACAAACAGAACGAACTTGAACTCTTAATACAGGAGGGAAATTATGACTTGATAGGTATAACTGAGACTTGGTGGGATGACTCTCATGACTGGAATACAGCAGTTGAAGGATATAACTTGTTCAAAAAGAACAGGAGGAACAGAAAGGGAGGCGGGGTTGCACTGTATGTGAAAAATACATATCTCTGCACAGAAATACAGGAGGAGGAGCTTGGTAGCCCCATCGAGAGCATCTGGGTTGAAATAAATGGAGCAAAGAATAAAAGGAACCTGGTGGTCGGAGTCTACTACCGGCCACCCAATCAAGGAGAAGCCAAGGATGAAACTTTTGAAAAGCAAATAGCCAATGTTTTAAGGAAGCATGATGTAGTAGTAATGGGGGACTTCAATTTCCCCGATATTTGTTGGGAGACAAATTCTGCAAAACATGGCCCCTCCAGGAAATTCCTGACTTGTGTGGCGGATAACTTCCTCCTACAGAAAGTAGAGGAAGGAACTAGAGGATCGGCTATCCTTGACTTGATCCTAACCAACAGAGATGACTTAGTGGATAAAGTAGCAGTTACAGGAACTCTGGGGGAAAGCGACCATGTTGTACTTGAGTTCTTGGTTCTAAGGGAAGCAAAAGCCGAGTGTACTCAAACGCGTACCCTGGATTTTAGGAAAGCTGATTTTAATAAACTCAGAACAATGATCAGTAAGGTCCCATGGCAAGCAATGCTAGCGAGAAAAGGAGTCCAAGATGGGTGGGAACTTTTAAAAAAGGAAATTCTCAAGGCACAATCACAAACAATTCCAACAAGAAGAAAAGGTGGAAGACAACAGAAGAAGCCAATGTGGCTTCACAAAAAGCTTAGGGATGACCTGAAAACAAAAAAGGACACATATAGGAAGTGGAAAGAAGGCCAAGTAACAAAGGAAGAGTACAGGCAGGTAGCACAGAATTGCAGGGATGGCGTCAGGAAGGCTAAAGCTGAGAACGAGCTGAGGTTAGCGAGGGATGCTAAAAACAACAAAAAGGCTTTCTTCAGCTACGTGCATAGTAAAAGGCAGAGGAAAGAAATGGTTGTTCAGCTATTAAATAAGGATGGCAAAATGATAACAGAGGACAAAGAAAAGGCAGAGGTGCTCAATTCCTACTTTGGCTCAGTCTTCTCCCAAAAGAGGGTCTATGACCCCCCTGGCAAAGGCGAAGTACAGGCTGAAGGGGCAGGATTGCAGCTTGAGATCGACAGGCATATGGTCAAGGAACACCTCATTACTTTGAATGAGTTCAAATCTCCAGGGCCAGATGAACTGCATCCTAGAGTCATAAAGGAACTGGCAGAAGAACTCTCAGAACCGCTGTCTATTCTCTTTGAGAAATCATGGAGGACCGGGGAAGTGCCAGATGACTGGAGGAGGGCTAACGTTGTCCCTATCTTCAAAAAGGGTAAAAAGGAGGAACCTGGGAACTACAGACCAGTCAGTCTGACATCAATCCCTGGGAAAATTCTGGAGCAGATCATAAAGCAATCCATCTGGAAGCACCTTGACAACAATGCCGTGATTACTCGAAGCCAACATGGATTTGTCAAAAACAAGTCCTGCCAGACAAATCTGATCTCATTTTTTGATCAAGTCACCTCCCTTGTAGACCGTGGGAATGCTGTAGACATCATATACCTCGACTTCAGCAAAGCTTTCGACAAAGTGCCCCGTGATATCCTGATGAGCAAACTAGCTCGAAGTGGGCTAGATGAAACAACGATCCGGTGGATCCACAGTTGGCTACAGAATCGGACTCAAAGAGTGCTTATCAATGGGACCTTCTCAAGCTGGGGAGAGGTAACGAGTGGGGTACCGCAGGGCTCAGTCCTGGGCCCAGTGCTCTTCAATATTTTTATTAATGACTTGGAGGAGGAGGTGCAGGGAATGCTGATCAAATTTGCAGATGACACAAAATTGGGAGGGATAGCTAATACTTTGGAAGACAGAAACAAAATTCAAAGTGATCTGGATAGACTGGAGTGCTGGGCAGAAAACAACAGAATGGCATTTAATAGGGACAAATGCCAAGTTCTGCACCTAGGAAAAAGAAACCAAATGCACAGTTACAAGATGGGGGATACGTGGCTCAACCACACTACGAGCGAGAAGGATCTTGGAATTGTCGTCGATCACAAGCTGAATATGAGCCAACAATGTGATGTGGCTGCAAAAAAGGCAAATGCTATTTTGGGCTGCATTCATAGAAGCATCGCTTCCAAATCCCGGGAAGTACTAGTTCCCCTCTACTCAGCACTGGTTAGGCCTCATCTGGAGTACTGTGTCCAGTTCTGGGCACCACACTTTAAGAAGGATGCAGACAAGCTGGAGAGGGTTCAAAGGAGGGCAACAAAGATGATCAGGGGACTGGAAACAAAGCCCTATGAAGAGAGACTGAAAGAACTGGGCATGTTTAGCCTTGAGAAGAGAAGACTGAGGGGAGATATGATAGCACTCTTCAAGTACTTGAAAGGTTGTCACAGAGAAGAAGGCCAGGATCTCTTCTTGATCATCCCAGAGTGCAGGACACGGAATAATGGGCTCAAGTTACAGGAAGCCAGATTCCGACTGAACATCAGGAAAAACTTCCTGAGTGTCAGAGCAATATGGCAATGGAACCAATTACCTGGGGAGGTGGTGGGCTCTCCCACACTGGAGGCCTTCAAGACGAGGCTGGACAGCCATTTGTCAGGGATGCTCTGACTTGGATTCCTGCATTGAGCAGGGGGTTGGACTCGATGGCCTTGTAGGCCCCTTCCAACCCTACTATTCTATGATTCTATGATTAACTCAATCTTTGCTTTTAAAAATCGAAATAAGACTGTTTTTTTAAAAAAAATCTAAAAGAGACAGAGTTGACAGACAAAAAAAACAAGGAAATAGAAAGGAGAAAGCAAAAGTAAGGGTTGACATTACACGACGAACACAGCCTTTTCCGGAGTCCAGCTTGGAACCCAGAGGTGGTTGCTCTAATCTTAATTCTGGAGCTGAATCGGGAGATGGAAGAGCCATGGCAAACAGGATGCACTTTGCACTCATGTCCTGCTTGTAGGATTCCCACAGGCAGCTGCTTGGCCACTGTGTGAACAGAACGCTGGACTAGTCTGATTTAGCATGTCTCTATTTATTAGGGCTGTGCATGTACCCCCCCTGATCTGACTCGGAGGCCAATTCATGGCTTCCAAGATGGGTCTAATTCAGCTCGGCTGATTTGGGGGTCCCCTGATTCACTTCAGCCTACAAAGCCAAAACGGGATTTGGACGTCCGAATCCTGCTTTGTGCCCCCCAACATGCTGCTCAGACCTCAGCAACTTGGGCCCTTGCTGGGGGGGGGGCACTGCCACTGGGGAAGCCACCACTGGTGCTGCTGGCAGAGCTGCCACTGCTACCAGTGCTGGCAGGGGAGCTGCTGCTGGTGCTGCTGGGGGAGCCACCACCAGGGGGAGCCACTACTGCCAGTGCTGCCAGGGGACCTGCCGCCACCACCACTGCTACCACCGCTGTCAGGGGAGCCATTGCTGAAGCTGCCAGGGGAGCCAGCGCCAGGGGAGCCACCACTGCTGGTGCTGCCAGGAGAGCTACTGCCGCCACCAGCTCCTAGGCCCTCTGGATGAGTGCCAGCAGCTGTCTTTGTCAGGGTGGAAACTGAGCCGATAGAACTCCAGAGCAGTTCTGATTCTGAGGAGGATCAGTGATCCGTGGGAGAGGAGCCAGCTCATTCCTCACAGGCACAGCAGCGGGCAGAGATTCCTCCTGCCAGCATTCCTGAGATAGATAGTGATCATAGCAGTGAGAAAGTGTGGGAACGAGGCTTGCTAGATGCTCGACGCAGACGCAGGGAGTGACGAGCGATGGAGGGCGCGGAAAGAAGGCATAGCGCCTGTTTGGCACGCAAGCAATGGCCGCCTCCCATGGACCCAAGGGAAAGAGGGAGGATCTCTCCCTAGCCCATAAGTTCAGGGTCTTCACATGACTCTCCTTCAAACGGGGATCAACTGCCTACTCGGCGCATAGGCCACTCTGCTGTTCCTTGCCTAGTCGCTGGTGAATAGCATCTGAAAGAGTCATTAAGTTGTAAAAGGATTAAAACCTTGAAAAGAATCCTTTTGTCTGTGTCTTGAGTTGGCTATTGGGGTCTATTGAAAGAGGCCGCTAGGGCGCTCCTGACAGTCTTCTTGTTCTGGAAGGAGGGGAGACATTTTTTAAAATGGTGACTCCCTGTATTTCCAGAAATACAGGGATCGCTCCAAAGTGCACTGAAGCGCTTTGGAGCAACCTGCTTCACTTTGGGCTGCTTTGTGCCCTGCCTGCTTTGCCTCAGAGACAGCCTGAAGTAGCCTGAAGCACCCCGCTTTGACTTGGAGCTCAGGCTTTGGGCTGAAGCAGTGTGCACAGCCCTACTATTTATGTTCTTATGGCTTCCACCTCCTACTGTTACCTTGGTTCTTTTGTCTGCCCAACCCCCCACCCTGGCCGGGCTTGCATAGTGGCACACCTCAAGCCTGTTCCTTACCAAGGCTGGGGAGTGGAGAAAATAAAAGAACAAGGGGGGAAAATGGGTGAAGAAAAGCTGTGTTGCTGCGTTTCCCAATTCAGACTAGATTTAAAGAGTCATTACATTTACCTATGTCAAATACAATTGGTGCCAACTCTGACTTTTCGGTGCCAAATGAAAATGTCCCTGTTTATTTAGTCTAAACCGATCGTAGCTTGCTTGCTTGTTTTTGTTTTCTGGTTTTAGTGGGTTGGATCCAGACTTAAATCATGCTTAGAGGGGACCCATTGAAATAAATGAGACTTGACTAACTTTAGTCGCACTGATTTCAATGGGTCTAAATATTGATTACACTGTACACTGAGTATTTTTACTTGATGTATAGGTGCTTATCGAATTGATTATTGCCAGTGATTATGTATGTATGTATGTATGTTCCTTCTGGTGTCATATAATACAATTGTTCTTATGGCCCATTGATTTGTTTATTTTGGGAATAGTGGTATGCCAGATCCTTACGCCTAGGAGACCAGAACCTTTGGATAAGGGCGAACTAAGGGTGGAAGCAATATCAATCACAAGCATAGGTGTGTATGTGTGTGTGTGATCTGGATTGGGACTGCAGTGGGATGGAAAGGGTTAAAGCTGTTCTACAACCCTCCCCTCAAAAAATGTGGATCAGCACCCCTTCTCTTATCCTAAACTCAAAAAAGAAAAAAAGATGTAGCCATTAGCTACATCTTTAAAATAACATGTGCTTTATGTCTAATTCTCAAGGGTCTTTGTGCGAGGCACTTCTCATTGGCAAGGATTTGGGGTCCAATGAAGTCTCCAAGAGGAATTCCCCCCTTCACATACCCACTACCACTTGAAGGCAAGTTTGACAAAATAGGATGGAGCTTTGCTGAAACTCTAAAGGGATTTGTGTTCAGATCGTAAACAGTTATCTCCATTTTTGGTGGAATTGTTCCTGAATTCTCCCTTTCCAAAAACTTGGCAATTAGTTTGGGCTGACATTTGTTGGGCTAAATGGACAAGGTTAAAGGATAATGGGACTACTAGACCATACCCACACACATGGCTGGTGTCAAAGTTAGGCATGGTTGGGCACCTGCCAAGGGTCCACAACCTAGCATGGGCCCACTGACCAGAGTCCTCTGGACTTGCTCCTCCTCTTCATCTTTTCAACCTGCTTGTTCACCTGCCTCTTGCTCTGGCCCAGAGCACAGTGGTGGTGAGAAGGAGAAGCAGTAGATCCTGCTTCCTACTTGCTCACTGGCTCTCTGCCTGTCAAGCAAGCAAGTAGTAGCAATGACGAAAGGGAGGACTGGTGACAATGGTGATGAGAAGGTAGACTCCCTGAGAGAGGGGGCCCATGGGGAGTGTCTTGCCCAGGGGCCCTCAAAATCTGGAGCTGACACTTCCCACAACACCTGCAATAGAAAATTAATTCTTTAATATGAGGATGATGAGTTCACAATGCCATAACATCACACCACTAGAAGGCACTCTCTACCCTCCTCACCATGAGGCAGGACTAGGGATGGCGAAGAATTCCGCCATGGATTTCAGTGAGGCCGCATGCACTGGCATTCGCCCCCCCGAAACCTGTGGCGGAATGGCCTCCCCCCCGCCACCCCGCGGAATCCCCCCCACGGCTCTGGCGGCGGCGGCAGCTGGTCTCTCGGCCGCTGTAGCGGCTGCCATTTGTGTCCTGTCAGGCTGCTGTGATAGGCTACGTAAGTATTTACGTAGCCTATCATGGCAAAGAGCAGGGGTGCAAACAGTAGCTGCTATGCCGTTTGCGTAGCTGCCTTTACTGTGATAGGCTATGTAAGTATTTACGTAGCCTATCACGGAAAGAGCAGTGGCGCAACCAGCACAAATGCTTACGTAGCCTATCATGGCAGCCTGGCAGGACGCAAATGGCGGCCAGTATGGCGGCCACCATTTGTGGCCGCAGCAGCCAGCCGTGGCTGGAACTCCGGCTGCGGATGGCCCTGGCTGGCAGCTCCGCGGACCCGCCACGGAGCAGAGCCGGCCCAAGGATTCCGGGGGGAGGGATGGAGCGCCTCCCCCCCACCGTGAATCAAAGCTGCGAAAAGGTAAGTGACTTTTGTACATCCCTAGGCAGGACCACCCAAGTCTCCACATCACTTTCTATGTGATGTGCTAGAATTGCCTGTGCATGCTGGTATTGACCTTGGGGGTGCTTTCAAACAATTGATTTCCCCGTATTCCTATCTGTTCCCTGCTGAATATTTCTACTGCTTCTAAATCTAATGCAATTGGTTGAACCACTGTAATGCATATTTTAAACAAAGCAATTTGTCTTAAGCATAATGCTCTAAAGCTGTGCCAAGCAAAAAAGAGTGTGCCAGTTGATCATTCCGTAATAGCTACTAATGGGCCCATCATGTGCGTCTCTTTCAAAAGCCTGTTATCTGTACTTGCAAGGTGTAAGCCAAAAGGAAGTCTTCATTTTGTCCGTGAAAGTTGTCCTACTTGGGGAGTTGATTCATTAGAACAGGGAAGGGGAATCTGAGTAACATATAGTGGCATGTAAGCGGCCTTCTCAGTGGTGGCACCAATTCTTTGGAACAGTCTGCCATGTGTAGTTCAAGAGACAGAAACAGTGGTAAGTTTTAAATGCCACTTGAAAATACACCTATTCACACAGTGAGGAATTCTGTTACCACCTTGTTTTACTGTTATGGTATTATAATGGTTGTTTTTAGTTGTTTTTGAATGCAAATGGTTTTTATATTATATTTTCTATTACCTTTTTGATGTTTTAATCTTTTGTAAAATGCCCAGAAAGCTTTGGCTACTGGATGGTACAGAGATGATGATGATGTTTTAAAATGTTTCAATTATGTGTTATATCTTGTGTTTATATTGTTATGTTGCATTTTAAAGTGAACTTATTAGGGATTTTAATAGATTAAGTGGTATAAAAGCATTATATATACATATACCCCCCCCCACCCAACACACACACAGTAGGACACACTTGGATAACCTAGAGATCTTTACACCATAGAGATCCTCCTGTCCCGATAAGGCAGGGTTCCCAAATGCAGGGAGCTTTGCAAGAACAATCAACTGAATACATTTACAATTCCCTTTCGCATCTTCGTGCTAAATGCACGAGGCTCTGGAAGGCTGACGGCCATTTGAGGACATCGGGGGCAGAACCTGTACGCGCGCCCACGCCTCCCCTCCACAGTTTAAGTCTCCTTGTGCTGCAAGTGAACGGGTTGCATCAGTACAAAATACCTGAAAATCTATTACAGCCTTACTGATTATTATTTGTGACCCTTCTGAAATAGCGCGATATGAACTGAATGTAGACCACTCAGAGTTGCTTGGAATACAAATGGTAAGGGCCAACTCTCAAGACATTGACCCCAACTTGGTATTTGGTAGCGGATGATCCACTGCTTCCCTAACCCAGCTGGCCCGTGCCACCCAGGGCAGGGGTGGGAACTGTTTTTGCTGAAGAATGATCGGGTGTTTCTTTGTTCGCCTTGGTTTCAATGGGGAAGAAATTACCTAAGCCATTGCCAGGCGGATGTAGGTAATGGTCTTGATCCCAGGGCCTCTTGGGGAATTGGAGGGGCTTTGGATCCAGAGGTTCTAAGGCCAGTGCTGGGTCCAGGTTTTGCAGGGGCATCAGGCAAGACAGCCTCCATGGGCCCCTCCCTCAGAGAGTCTACCTTCTCACTGGACATTGTCACCAGCTGCTATCGCTCCTCATCCTCTTTCTCATCATTGCCAGTGAGCAAGTAGGCAGCGGCATCTATTATGCCTCCTTCTTACCACCACCAGCCTCGACTGTGCCAGAGGGAGAGGTAGGTGAACAAGAAGTTTGCAATGGTGAAGAGGAGGAGCAACTCAGGGGCTCTTGTCAGTGAGCCTCTGCTGGGGTGCGGCCCTTGGCAGGTGCCCAACCCCATCTACTCTTGACACCAACCCTGTTCAAGGCTACCTTCGACCTGCCCCCATCACCCTGGTTTGGGATCTACTGCTAGTAGTAGATCTTCACCTGTGGAGCTTTCCACACGTATACTGTGGAGCACTGGGACAGATGTGCCTACTGCTGCCAGTGGAGCTCCTCTCTGCCAGCAGAGGGGCACTTCTACTGCACCCCAACCCCCTCCAGCCAGCAGATCTGGGGTCTAGGACCGCTCTCTGAGTCAGGTTTTAAGCTCAGTTATAGCTTGTACAAATCAAAGCAGATTCAGATGATTTCGAGAAATTGAAACTGTCACGGTTTGCAAGGATATCGGCAAAATGTCAGTTATGCCTAAGCTGATGTTTCTTTTTTGTAATATTAGGTTATTTATTGCAATATGTTTACTAAAGAAATGACAAAGCATGATAGATGCCTTCATTCTCGGGCATGGATTGGGGGAGGTACTATATATTTATGTTTCAAAAAGCTGGAGGAAGACTTTGTGGCAGCTAATTCTAAAACCTTTTATGAGGTTGCAGATTAATTCCGGGGTTGCACCAAGAGAGCGCCAGGCATGGTTGCAAGCAAAAACTTGTTCCTACATCAAACTGTCAGAGGAGTTTACAATGCAGTATTTAAAAATATTTTTGAATCAAACAATACACAATAAAATAACAAGTCCATACAAATACGCTAAAACAGCGAATCTATACAAGCAGCATTACAATAATATACAAGGCAGAATAAAAAAGAGATAAACAGAAGTTTAAAAGCCTGGCAAAATAAAGAGGTCTTCCCCTCGCACTGAAAGACATTAAAGGAGGTGCCAGATGAGAGTCTCTCGTGAAAGTGTTCCAAAGCCAGGCACCACCACTGAAAAGGCCCTTGTCCTAGTGACCAGACCCACCACACCTCAGACAGTGGGGGAACCTGGAGAAGGACCTCCAATGATAATCTCAGAGTGAGTTCCCTGGCCTCAAGCTGTGACAGGCTCCAAAGGTCAAAGGCAGCAGTTTACATTGGGTCTAACCAGTACAGATAGTGAAACATCAGCATAATGTGATCATAAGTGTCAGGCATATGCAGTGGCAAGTTTGGGGGGGGGAAACAGTACTAAATATAACAAATGACTGGGATGAAGCTGAGACCGGACCCTGTTGTTGTCTGATCATAAGGCCCTTATTGAAATAGAAAATCTATTAATGGCTGCAAAAGTGGTTGTTGCAGAGCTCTGCCAACATAACAGACCTGTGCACGCATGCAGTGGCTGAAGAAAACATTCTAAGGGCACAATCCTATGCATGTCTCAGGCAGGGAAAAGTCCTACAACTTGCAGCATGTGAGTTTTTTTTCTCTTCTAAACATATATAGGATCGTGCTCTGAATAGCTAAAATGCACAGTTTAACTGGATTTTTATGACCAGAATGGAAACTGGAATGGTAACAAACTGCTGCAGGGAGAGGTCTCTTTTGTTCTGTATACTGAATAGTTCCAGTAAATGTGCTGGATTAGGAAATAATCTGTTTGGTAATGTATTTTCACAATACTAATAATATATGAGAAAGAGAAAGAATAATGTATATAGAGGTAATAAGCGATAGCCAAGCTGCTTTAGTTGTATAGTTTTATCTGTAAAAAAATCTCACATTTATGTAAATGGCAAAATATACAAGAAAAGCATTTTATACATTCACCACTGGATGGAGACATCACACTAAAATTTGTGCAGGGATATTATATATATATATATATATATATATATATATGAATAGTTACTTGCATTTTTATGGTCCAGCATAATAAAAAAAGCCTCATAGAACACTAGGCAAATCTGGCATAAACTATGACACATAAAGATTTTTATATTTTGTGTCATGTGTTTACTGGATTACTAAAACCACCTCTGCTACATTAATACCACACCCACTTAAAATTATATGAATGAAGGAAAAATGCTCAGGTTAGCCAACATATTATTTTTCTTTATTATACATAACCTTACACAGTCATTGTTATATATGACTAACTACATTCTTGTAAAATGTACAAAGTTGCCAGCTTCTGGAAATGCGTATTGAAAAATGACTACAAATTAGAGAAGGTTAGCATGGCTGGGACTTTTAGAACTTTTAGAACTTTTAGAAAAGACCCTGATGCTGGGAAAGATTGAAGGCAAAAGGAGAAGGGGATGGCAGAAGATGAGATGGCTAGATAGCATCACCGATGCAATGAATATGAACTTGAGCACACTCCGGGAGAGAGCGGAGGACGGGAAGGCCTGGCGTGCTATGGTCCATGGGGTCACAAAGAGTCAGACATGACTGAACAACAACAAGCATGGCTGGCTGGGGCATACTGGGAATTGCAGGACTTATTTCTGTCTAAACATGCATAGGATTGTGCCCTAAACATCGTTTAATTGACTAAAATAAGTGCCTCTGATCAGAAAGAATATTAAACAATATTTGAAATTATCCTCAATACAATGTATGTGGCTGTACATTCCTATTCCAGCATTCATGTGACCATGTGAGGGCTTAAACATCTGAGGACAACGAGGCTGTGCAAGGTAGCCCCACCCCCTACACCTCCATGCCCCGCTCAGTTCAGATCTTTTTGTATTGAATGGGCAAGGTCTGAACAGGAGTTCTACTTGAGTTCACTTGAATGAAAGTAGAACTCTCTGTGAAATCAGGAACCGTGCCTTATCAGAGGTTATGAGGATGAGGGTACGTGGCTGTCTGGGTGTGGATGAGTGTGTAATAGGGTGAATGAGAGTGTGTGCATGCATGTATGTGTGTTCGTGCTTGCGCATGTGTGCGTGTGCATGTGTGTGTGTGTGCAGTTCCTGGTGCCCTGGCAGACACCCGATGCAGCCCTTGGACCAAAAAGGTTGTGCATCCCTGCTCTACACCCTTAGCTAGACCTCTGTGTTACTTGCTCCTTCTCTCACAAAGTCACTTAGACAAGTGTACAGTGATGCACACTGGGGCAAGACAGCTTAACTTCACAGTTCCACTGATGGGTTCTGAGCGGGCAGTTACTGCCCAAAAAAGGAGTTGTGGTGGACAGCTCAATGAAAATGTCGACCCAGTATGCAGCTGCTGTGAAAAGAGCCTATTCCATGTTGAGGATCATTAGGAAAGGAATTCAGAATAAAACTGGCCATATCATATTGCCTTTATACAAATCTGTGGTACAACTACACTTGGAATATTGTGTACAGGTCTGGTCACTGCACCTAAAAAAGGGATATTGTAGAGATGAAAAAAGTGCAGTAAAGGGCAACCAAAATTATCAAGGGGCTGGAGCAACTTCCCCATGAGAAAAGGTACAACATTTGGGGGGTTTTAGCTTAGAAAAAAAGGTGAGGAGGGACGTGATGGAGGTATATAAAATACATGGTGTGGAGAAAGTGTGTGGAGATCTCATACTGTTAGAAACTGGGGTCATCCATTGAAGCTAAATGGTAAGAGATTTAGGACAGATTAAAGTAAGTATATCCCTTTTCCAACTTGCTTTGCTAAAGTTTGTGATAGAAGCAGGTCAAAGGGTTTACAGGGACTAAACTGAAATATTCTTTTCATGCTGTGCTTCAAACTCAAGAGTGAGCACTTGGTAGGTCAAGAGCAAGGTCACCATGTTTTCAATTGGCTGCATTTAATTGCCCATATTATGAGGGCTATGAACTTGAGCACACTCTGGGACAGAGCGGAGGACAGGAAGGCCTGGCGTGCTATGGTCCATGGGGTCACGAAGAGTCGGACATGACTGCGCGAGTGAACAACAATCTAGAGAGCTAGACAAAAAAAATCTGTCCCATGAAGTTGACTCCTCCACATAGGGACAATTACACGATACTTCGGAGTCTAGGGAGTTTGGAAGCCCAGTGAAGAGATGTGGAACGAAGCCTGACTGTGGGGGAACTTAGGAGCCTGTTGCTGTTGTCACAGAAAATGGAAGGGCACTTTGTAGGGATGTACAAGAATTATGTTTCATTTCACAAATCATCCAGACTTACTCCTCTTGCAATTTTGAACGTGAACATTTTAAAAAAAAGTTTGCGAATTCCCGCACTTGTGATTACGTTCGAAAAATGCATATTTTTAAAAATTTGCACTTTGAAATGCACTTTAAAAAAAAAATACATATTTTCATGCTCTAGTCAATGGGGGCAAAGTACACACTTTTGAAAAATATGAATTTTTCCAGTTCGAAATGTGCCCAAAAAGAAAAACAGGTTGCAAATAAGAATGGGAGTGAAATGAGCTGAGCTACGAAGTGAAGTTCAGAGAATTTCTGAAAACTGGTCCTCCCAGCCCTAGCATTTAGGCTGCAAGCCTACGCACGCTTACCTGGGAGTTAGCCACAATGGACACAGCAGGACTTTCTTCTGAGTAACCATTCATAGGGCTGCACTGTTAAGAGATTTAATGCAACTCATTGCAGTGAGCATATGATGAAGCAACAGGTTCTTTGCCTTGAATGCTAAATGGTGTGGAAACTCTCTGAAGGGCTCATGACCAATGGTTTATGAGCCTGACTCACACTTTTGAGTTGTTGGAATTGCTCTCTTCCTCAGCACCCTAGTACACAAAAGGGGTTTTGCCTTTCTTTTGTAGATTCATATATTAATAGTCCCACTGCGCTGTTCTCTTTCTGTGGATAGTTTAGGCAAAAAAGGAAAGTCACTAATTCTTGAATGTATAAACATCCATCAAATTAGGTGTAAGAAAACACATGGCCATAGTGAAGGGAAATTATTCAACGCAGCTGGTGCTTTCTTTGGGTTGCTGAGAGTTTGTGGGCTTACCTTACATTAAAATGTTTGAAATTAACACAGGAATAAATTGTGGGCTACATTTAAAATGTGGTATATTACCGAGCCTTGTAATAAAGACAATTATGCATGTCTGCTGTGTGAGTAATACTGAAACAGAAAGGAACAAGCTGCTACACCAACCTTTGTGTTTCAGCTGTTGACAAAAGCTCTCTGTGCGCCTCATGGTGAAACAACCCCACACCTGCTATAGAAAGGCCACCTTAGCATTAATTCAGCTGCACAACATTTCCTGGCCCCAGCCCCAGCCCTGCTTGCACACAGGCATTTATAATGGGTTCATTGTGGCAACTAATCAAAGGAAGTATCCCACAATTTCCCAGTGGTGCGTCTTCCATAAATTTAAATGACTGAATGTGGAAAAACCTGCTCCAGGAGTACTTCATCTGCTATCATTTCAGAGTGGCTTGCAGGTGGCTATAATCCAGGTTCTGTGTCAAGATCAAATTTAGGTCCCGTGTGTGCCTGTGTATTTTAACAGTCTTCATCAGCTGAAGCAACAACTACAGGAGTCTTGTGGCCCATTAAAGTCTACCAGATTTATTGTGGCATAAACATTTGTAGACTAGAGTCCACTTCATCGGATGCATGAAGTGCTGTCCTCAGTTGGCAGGTTGGTGTGCGCGCGTGTGTGTCTCTGTGTGTATGGATATGCTTATGGGTATAAAGGAAAAAAATATATAACAGGAGGGAAGGCCAAGAGGTGCAGTCTATGACAAAATCTTTTCTTGTATACAAGATAAGCACAGATAAGCATTGTTTAGCTTGGAACAAAGGAGAGTAAGAGACATGATAGAGGTGAACAAAATTACGCATGGTGTGGAGAATGTGGAGAGGGAGACATTTTTCTCCCTCTCTCCAAACACTAGAACCCGGGTCATCCCATGGAAGTGATTGGTGGGAGATTCAGGAGAGATAAAAGGAAGGACTTCTTCACTCAGCGCATAGTTAAACTATGGAATTTGCTACCACAAGACGTGGTGATGGCCACCAATTTGGATGGCTTTAAGAGGGGGTTGGACAAATGCCTGGAGGAAATGGCTATCAATGGCTACTAGTCCTGATAGCTGTGTGCTACCTCCAGTACCAGAGGGAGTGAGCCTGTGTACACCAGTTGCTGAGGAACATGGGAAGGGGGAGGGTGGTGTTGCACTCATGCCCTCCTTGTGGGTTCCTGGTTGACAGCTGGTTGGCCACTGTGTGAACAGAATGCTGAACTAGATGGACCCTTGCTGTGATCCAGAAGGGCTCTTCTTATGTTCTTATGACAATTCACAAAGGCGGTAATAGTTGAATAACACAATTTTCCTAGCTTTGCTATATTAATTATAGTGCAGGGGTACAGACATCAAGTCTGGGGACCAAATCTGGCCCACTTGGGGTCCTAGTGTGGCCCTCCAGGGGTCCCCAGAGGGCCTCACCCTTTCCCCTTAACCACCAATCGTTTGGTGGTTTCCTGGCTTTTGCAATTTTTTCCCTACTCTAAAAGGTTAAAATGCCTCTTCTGAGGCTGAGTTACTGGCAATAAGTTTTAAGCTAAAATATGCTGATATTTTTGGTATTTTGGTCTCATTCCCTTTTGCCTTCAGCCCTGTCCACCACTGGAATGCAGCCCCCGAGATCTTCTCTGAAATGGAATTTGGCGCTCAGGCTGAAAGAGGTTCTATATTCCTCTTGTAGTGGCAGGCAGAGCCATTGTCTTGATTCAGGCCTAAACCATTCAGCCCTAAAATTTCTTGCAAGTTCAGGAACTTCATGCTGGGCTAGTCTCCCTTTGAAGTTCCTTTGCTGAAGAATACTTCTGACCTGAATGTTTCCAAACTGTCCTGGGAGACTGAAATGTTCTCCCACTGGTATATAAATGGTGCCATTTTCTAATGTCAGATTTGCGTCCATGTTTTTTTTTTTTGCAGAAAGACTGGCCTGTTTGTCCTAAGTAAAGAGTAGCAGGGCATTGTTGGCAGGTGACAACATAGATTATGTTGGGGGCAGTGGAGGCTGGTGGCTCCAATTTCAGTGTGGCTGTGAATCCAGGTTTCAGTCAGAGCCAGCCAGAACTCTAAAAGTTCAGCACCTTGGATAGCCCCTTTAGAGTTTTGATTAGCTCTAACTGAAGCATGGATTTACAGCCACACCAAAATCGGAGCCACCAGTCTCCACTGGTTGGGAGATGCACAGGTGAATAGTATGATGTTATATGATCCTGAAATAGTGTTGCCTGAGTGGATATGGGGACGGCTTGGCATATGGGTTTGTGCAGCAGCTAGGGATGTCGGAGAATTTCTCCACGAATCTCCAGGAGAATGCGTTGGCATTCGGCCCCCCGAAATTGGTGGGGAAATTCTCCGCCCCCCGCCCCCCCCGGGATGGGACTTACCTTGTGCGAATGTCCTTCTCGGCGGCAGGTCCCAGTGGCAGTTCGGTGGCGGTTCAGCGGCCAGTCTTCCGACTGGCTGCCACCGCCGCCATTTCCAAGTAAAGTGTAAAAAAACAAAACAAAACGTGATAGGCTACGTAAAGATTTGCGTAGCCTATCACGGCTAGATTTTCAAAGTCAGCCGTGATAGACTACGTAAATCTTTATGTAGCCTATCACGCCTGACTTTGGGGAAAAAAAAAAGCACGTACGCAAATGGTGGCGCCCATGCGTTCCTTATTTGGGCACGGGTAGTCTACGTAAAGATTTACGTAGACTACGGCGAAAATAAGGGCAACGCTATTTACAGACTTTGAAAATCTAGCCATGATAGGCTACATAAATCTTTACGTAGCCTATCACGTTTTTTTTTTTTACTTTTCTTTTTTCTTTCGCGGCCGGAGAGGCGGGGCGCTAGCCCCCGGCCAGAATTTCGGCGGGGAGGGATGGGGCACCTCCCCCCCAGCCAGAATTTCGGTGGGGAGGGGCGGGATGCCTCCCCACCCACCAAGAATTTCGGGGGGGCGGGGGGGTGTTGGAGAATTTCCCCACCAATTTCGGGCTTGTACCTCTGTTATGTGATGGTGAGGAGGTTGTTTCTGATTAGGAGGCTGTTTGCAAGGACAGGTCAACCACTCCAGGTCTGTGAGAGGGAAGTCTAATTGTATGCAGTTAAGCAGTTGTGTATATCTTTATTTTGCAGAGTTTATTCTGCGATGGATGGAAAATTGGGGATATGTGGGCTAAAGGAGTAAGAAACAGGGGGAAAGCATGAGAAGCCATTTTTGGGTATAAACATCATCCTTGACCATGGGAAGACTAGGCCTCCTGAGATCTGATTAAACTTTGTCCACATATTTTAAAGCTTTTTTCCACAATCCTCAGGAGTTGCTTTTTACAAGACAGTGTAACCTGGTGGCTAGACTGCTAATCTTCAATGGGGGAAATGTAGGTTAAATCTTTGCTCGGCTATGATTGCTGGCCTTGGTAGCCAAGCCATACACTGTGGTCACTTGTCCCTGCCGCTTTTGGCTGATGCTTGGTGGAGGTGCTTAGAGTGCCTTCACCGAGCAGCTGCCATGCCCTGCTCTGAAGGGACTTGCCAGTTCGGTCCTGCATGGCCAAGGTGTGTGACGTCTTCCGGCCACGCAATTGCCAAATGACCCTGGAAGCCTTCTTCCAACGTTCAGGGCTGGGGAGGGGGTGGTGACTGCTACACAGTTGTCAGGTTGATCCCTGGCTACCTCTGCATCTTCCAGGGAGGAAGGCTAGTCACGCTTAACAGAGGCAGCAGAACACTTGCTGTGTCAAGCATGGGAAGTGAACATGTGCAAGTGTGGCTATGAGAATCACTGGGTCATCCTAATCAAATGACCAAGTATAACATTCCACTTTGAACCGGGGTCGAGATCCAGTCTGAGTATTGGGCTACAAATGAAACCAACAAAAGAAAGCTAGCTGAGGTTTTTGGATGCAGCAGGTTCTGCTGTTGTCCATCAGTGCTGCAGTTTCATGGAACAGAACGTAGCTCTAGCTATGCTTTACAACAGGGGTGGGGAACCTCTTTCAGCCTAAGGGCCAAATCCCATTTCAGAGAAGTTCTGCATTCCGGTGGTGGGTGGGGTTAAATGCAATATCCCTAGACTTAAGGAGAATTCATCTGAACATGCTAAGTGGGATATGCTCAAAGGAGATGCAAACCATGTACGGAATATCACTTCAGATTCTTCTGGGGGCTGGACCAACCCCCCACCCCCATCATGGTGCTTAGAGGCTGAGGTCAGAGGACTTTCCTTATATCACTGACATGAAATAACATTTGGAGCTTCTGTAATCTCACCTGCTTCAGGTCTGAAGTGTGTGTAATAACAGGATGGGTGCTTTAATCCAATCATCTCAGACAGGAGGAGGCAGGAAGCTGAAGGAGGAGTGGGCAAGGATAATAATGCTGCTTACCTATGAGATGTAGGAACATCCAAGAGATGGCATCATTGTTTATCACTGCTTTGGCTTCCTTCTCATGGTGTCCTCAGAAGTCTGATGTGACTAGGAGGTGAACAATGAAAGCAGAAAATGCAAACTGGAAAAAAAAAGTGCTGCTCAGCAGCATGTGTTAAGGGGTTCTCTTAGAGGTGAATAAATGACATGGATTCATCTTGCCTTCTTCTGACATTACCATCTCTTGGTGAAACCCACACAGAGATGACTCATAGGTTAACAGATATTTTTCTCCACCAGATGTTCTGTGCTTCGTTCTGCTAATGTCACAGTTAACCAAAAGTACAAGGCTAATGACTGTACAAGGATACAGAAATGTGAATGCAGGAGAGACTTCAGGGCACCGCATTTATCCATGTGCAATTTTGTAAGGATGTTGCCTCTGTGACTTGCTCCTCACTTTTTCCCACAGATTTCTTTCAATTTATGATGCTTGTCCTCTAGTGTAATGGTTTATTAACTGACCACAGTAATACAGCTTTCATTTCAATAATCTTTCATTACGGACCAAAGATTAGAACTCATCCAACTGGGAGATCTTTGCCTTTATTGTATACAAAGTTAGTACCCTATAAATGTGAGCAATATAGTGGTAACAACTGAATTCTTAAATGTCTTTCTGCTTGTAATGAAACAATAACAACTGGCACCCTCAAGACATTGCTTGAAAGTTAAGTCTCACTGGTTTCAGTTAGCACTTATCTACTTCTAAATAAGAATACTCGGTC
Source organism: Heloderma suspectum (assembly GCF_057233095.1). Taxonomy (NCBI): domain Eukaryota; kingdom Metazoa; phylum Chordata; class Lepidosauria; order Squamata; family Helodermatidae; genus Heloderma; species Heloderma suspectum. The sequence goes on from NC_139464.1 coordinate 79,128,803, forward strand.
TCATAGCATAAAGCTGAATATCCTGCTTGTAGTCTAAGCTTCCTTCTTTCTATTCATATCCTATCCTCCAGAAAAATCCCAGGGTGGGTAACTATGTTAAAACAATAAAAGACAATAAACAACAATACAATAAAATCAATAAAATGAATAACTATCTGCAGAAAGAAACAAATACATAACTGAGATCCAGTCATATTCTTTGACCGCTCATAAATGCCCAGGGAAACAGGTCTTAGCCTGGTGCCAAAATGCCAGTAATGTTGGTGCCAGCTGTACCCCCTGGGAGAGGGTATCCCAGAGCTGGCGTGCCACCATGGAGAAGGCCCTGTCTTGTGTCACCACCCAATATATTTCCCCTAGTGGTGGGACAATGAGATGGCCATCTCTTTCAAATTGATTGTCCGTGCTAAGTGTAGGCACTTTGGAGGGTGGATTTTTTTTAAAAAAACAACAACCCTGAGAATAACTGGATATTAAGGAGAAATAAAATACATTTTGGGGTGGGTGGGTAATGGTTCCATCTTGATGCTAACCTGTATTTCATAATGCAGGGTTGTTTGTATATTTTCTTGTATACTATTTTGTTGTCATCAGCCATTTTTATTTCGGTCTTTGGCACAAATGCTTTTGCGGCAGCTAACAAATCCAAAGGTTCTCCCTCACCCGTTTTCATCCTCACAACAGCTCTGTGAGATAGGCTAGGCTAAGACATAGTGGCTGATCCAAGTGAGCTTTACGGCTGAGTGGAAATTTGAATCTGGTCCTAATCCTAACTGCTATAGCAGAATGGCAAATGATGCTTTTATTTTTGTAACGTACTCTGAGAGCTTCCGCTGAAGAGCAATAAACAATTTAACTAAACAAATACTACAAAGGGATATCCTGCAAATAGTAGAACCTAACTATAAAGTGAAAGTAAATGTTTGGGCCAATTCCTTTGCTTGGTAGGGTTTATTCCTCCTTTGTCTTCTTCACTTGGTTCTATCAATTACTTCTCTTCCATCTTGAGCTTGCTGCCCCCAAAACCTTGAACTGCCCATTTTGGTGTCCCAAGGGTGTCAGCAGCTGGTTATTTTGCTTCCCTTGTAGTGCATTAACTGAAGTAAAATTCCCCATTTACTTGACAGAGAAGCACAAACTAACTTCCTCATGTGATCTGACATATCTCTGCAACACTGGCTGTGAGATGCCTAACCCCCTGGTATTCATTCTCTTCTTCCAAGCTATTGGAAAGTGCACTTGAAATGTGAATGCTCATGTTTGTGTGAGGCAGAGTCTCATGTCTTAGAAGCACTCTGCTAGTGTTCCATTTGCAAACTACGGTAATGTGATAAAATCGGTCCCCCAGTTTTCCTTTTCAGCACTACATGAAATCCCAGGTGTTCGTAGGCAGCCAGTCAAGCCTTTCATTTCAACATCCTGTGCTTTAGTCCCCAACAATTTGGAATAATGCTTTCAGGTACATTAGCCTAATGCTGCAAATGGCTTTGTGACGGACAAGTCTTTGCTGGATAATAATGACAAAACAGGCAAATGTAAATTTTATCCTATGCCAAAAGCCCGGACTGCTCAGGACTTGTCAACAAAGTGAATTCAACCTTGATAGAGCTTGAATTGTACGTCCGATGCTACCAGGGCAGTTTTATTCTCTGGGGTTCCTCACACTAGAAGCTGCCAAATTGAGTGTCGCTTTCTATTGAGTTTGGGAAGTGAGCCTTTGGCTGTGAATGGAAAGTGTGAGAACTCATTTTTTCCAGTGTTCCAGCTGACAAGGTTTCTCTCCCCGTTCATTTGCTCATCCATTTTCCTTTGGTGGATGTGGTGTCCCAATGCAGCAAAAAAGAATGCAACCAAGTCACTAATGACTGTGGCTTAGCATTTGAAGATGGGTGCTGTTTTCTCCTGTTTTTGTTCTCAGCTGCTTCTATTTCACTTCAGTGAACAGTGCTTGAGATGCTGCTTCAGAAACATCAAAACCCACCTTCATCTGTCGGCAGCACTTCTTCTATTTGACATTGTAATAACCCACATTTGATTCATTTCCCAAGGTAGTAAACCTCTCTCTTCCCCCACCCCTTCTTCTAGTGCACTGCTTTTGAATACTTCAGTAGTAATGCAACAGCACTGAGAATCTGCTCCCTTATGGAAATAGGCTTGATTTTTAGCAATATGGACAGCTAGAAACAATCCACGTAGTGTGTTCTCCAAGTAGAGAGGTGCAAATTGATTGGTGTGTGATCAGTCTGAAACTAAAGCCCTATTCTACATCTGAGTATAGTAAACATGTGAGGAGGAGGAGGAGGAGGAGGAGGAGGAGGACGCTAGCCTTGTGTCCTTCCATCATTGCTTTCCTTGCCCTGTACTCATGGAGGGTGACTTCTGAAGAGGAGACCCTATGGTATTCATGGAGGCTCTCCATGTGATCCAGAATGCCAGAAAATCAGTGTTCAAAATCGAGTGGACAGCCTGCACAGAAAACAGAGGATCTCCTCTTCAGAAAGTTGCCTTCCATGAGTACAGGGCAAAGAAAACACATGATGAGGGGGGTGGGGCCAGTACACCCCCCTTCCTCGTGTGTTTGCTAGATGCATATGTAAGATTCCTGAATAGGTCTTAAGTCTGTATGTAAATATGCACTTCCCCCACACATCAAATTCTAAGCAAACAAAAGCGGATCTTAACAAGGATTTGTCCTCCTTCCAAATAGGGTAGCAAATTTGAATTGTCAAAAGCAAAAATCAAGAAAAGACGTAAGCGCAAGTCCTTTGCATTTACCAGTGGCAGATTAATACATAAACAAGGAAAAGCAACCCATCTCGCCTTCAATATGATTTGCTGGATGTACTTCCCTTCATAATGCTATAATTTGTTGTAGCAAATCCCATTATATCTAATAGCTGTGCAGATTAGAGCATTTTTTTTAAAGGGCTGATTTGCATGAAATAACATAATTTCAATTGTTGTGTACATGCTGAATATGAAAATGAACTAACAAACAGGCATTTTGTGGATGGCATTTTGCTCAGTCATTGCTTTAGGTGCATCATGTTAGCCAGCCGGGCTGTGTTCCTGTTTAAAAAGAACCAAAAAATGATAATTCTTCATGGTGTTTTGGATGCTGGAGAGAAGAGGGCTGAATAAGGGATTTCCTAAATGGTGTGTCTTGAGATGGGAGGAAATTGCATGGCTGCCAGTATGAAAATCTCCAGTGATATAAATCACACATAACAAGGTGGTTGGATATAAATGTGAGGAGAGAAAGAGCTGGAAAGAAAATTCTGTCTCTTATTAAAGTCCTGGGAGCTTTTCAGTGCAGCCTGGGTTTAAAAGCATCACCAGTGTATTCTCTGCCTTAGACTTAAACCGTTTTTCTCACACTTGGATCCTGACCCTGCCACCCAGCTCCTAACAGCCAGTGGGAAGTCTTTACATTTATGCCAAATGTAAGTATTCGTTTCTTTTGCTGCTTGAACATAGCATTAGGAATAGCTCCTCCTCAGCCCTGCCCTGCCTTAGAAAGAAGCTCACCAGTGGCCACTCTGAAGCTTCTTTGGCTCCCATTTCCCAGCAGCCAAAGGAGGCAGGAAATTGGGAATACTCTGCCAGCAGCCTGATCCTGCTTAAAGCTCCTTGGGTGGACTTGTCAGACTTTTCCCTATCCTTTGCTTTTTTTCTGTCTTCCTAACTCTCTGTGGGAGCATCTCTACACCAGCCTAAAATCCGGCATTTAAAACGGGGCTTTCCACTTCCATTTTAAATGCAGGATCACAACAGGCTCCCTTTACATGTGCTTCCTTTCCCCCCTCCCCTTTCCCCCTCCTTCTCCCCCTTATCTGAGTCTTCCATATGTTTCATTATACAGTCACTAGATGGCGCTGTGGTCTAGCTCCTCCTCCTGCAGCGTTTCCTTTTTCACGGAGGGAACTCAAGCGGAACTCAAGCAGGGTAATTTAATAGCTCATTATTTCTGATCTTTTAAACAATGGAATAAAGGTCATTTAGTGCAGGAGATGCCCTGGAGGTTCACGACGTCATCTAAAGGGCCTGCAAATTTCCATGAGTGAGCAATCTCAAAAGCAGGATAAAAGCTCCATGTTGAAGTTGCCCTGGATCTTCCCTGCTTTATTGCCTGCTCACTCTTAGCTTTCCTCCTGATCTGGCTTTGCTGTGAGCAGCAGTGGCCAAGCGTAGGTATTGGGAAGCCCATTCCTCAGCTTTGAGTGCCAACACTTTTGCTGTTGGGGCTCACATGTGAGTGCAGGTCTGGGGCCAGCACACAGCATAGTTGGGCAAATGCCAGGACGGACCCCAGCAGGAGCCACCTCCATTGCCGCCACCACTGCCGCTGATTGCCTTATGCCAACATAACTTTGCCAACTACTGCCTTAGGCTTTCTTGGGGCTGAAAAACCTGAACAACTTTTGAATTGCTACTCAGAACTTCACCAAACCAGTGAAAAGCACATCTCAACAAACCTGAATAAAGTACATCAGTGGTTTCCCCCAGAAAAATAAAAAATAAAAATTATATATATATGCGCATGCTGAGCCACAGCTGGGAGTAAAATGTACAAATGTGTCAATTTTCAGCACTTTTTAATTTGCTGAATCTATTGGATTGCTTTGAAATTTTGCACAACTGTAGATCTCAGGCTACAAAGGAATGCCTCCAGGGGATTCAAATGGGAACACCAAAGTTGCCTGCAGTTTGAAGTGAGGCTTGCTGGCTAGACTAACTTAGGGAGGGATCCCTTAGGGAGGGATCTCCTGCCCTTCCAGTGATGCTTCCCTACGTCGCCTCTCATGCATTGCTAACTGGGTCGACCGTCTGAGCTCCACCCCTGACGTTTCTCTCTTAGCTCTGCGCCACAGTCTAGCATCTCTTAGGTCACAGCCCCCACTCTCCTCCTCCTGGCTTCTCACAGAGGGGGGCAAGGGGGGCGACTTCAGGCCCGGTCATCTGGGAGTTAGTATCTTGAGAAGCACGGCTACCTATATCTGAACTGGCTTGGGAAAATGCATGCCCCGGTTCTGGCTGTTCCTCTTCTGAATCTGAGCTGCTAACTATCTCCCTGTACTCAAAATCAATCCTGACACCAGGTTTGGGAAAGCTGCACTACACTACACTATGCCAACTCTGCTCAGGAGGAAGATTTACAAAGGCATATGTGTTTCTTTCTGCTGTAACTAAAATATGCTCCCATTTTATGTATGTATGTATTTATTTAAAACATTTGTATCCCACCCTATATCATTAAGATGTCATTTTACCTTTTTCCAAATAAGAATTCAGAGAATGATCCATAGTTACCTTTTCCTGGCAGGGGAGATTTAAATTGGTATTTGGATCATTAAGACATTACTTAGATGTCTGCAGACAGTTTATCTATGATTCCAGTTCATAGACAGTTGTTTTGGATTATGCCATTAATTATATGCAATTTACTGACTTCTTTCCACAGACCTTTGGTACACTTATCCATCTGCTGCAGGTGATGTAGCAAAATGGAGCTGATAGTACATTCCAATGTTATTTTGTAGTTTCCATTTTCACAAGCAAGCTATATGTGAAAATTAGTACGCAACTAATACCACTCAGTACCTTCTAAACAAACATAGTATGTTTGCATTAATACAACCCAACATATTTGATTTTCAACTGTTTTATTTATATAGATATAAAACATATATATATATATATATATATATATACACACACACACACACACACACACTATGTAAAATATATAAAATATACTGCCCTTCAATCAAATTCCCAGGGAGCTGATAAAAAAAAGCAAACAGTTAAAATACCCTTAAAACATAGATACTAATAAGGCAGTGAGATCTCAAGGCATTGTAAGAACAGTCATTGAAACTAAACATTAAGTCTAAAAAGCTTGGGAAAATAGAAAAGCCTTTGCTTGGCACCAAAATGACACTGGGTAGGCATCAAGTCAACTTCTCTGGGGTAAGCATGCCACAACTGGAATGTAACCATTGAGAAGGCCCTCTTCTTAGTAGCTACCTGTCTCAGCTCCGGTGATGAGGGCATCTGCAGAAGACCTTTTATGGAAGATCTTAATGCATGGGCAGGTACATATAAAGATAGGTGGTTCTTCAAGTGCTTTGGTCAAATGCCACAAAGGTCTTTATAAGTCAAGACCAGTGCTTTGAACTGGGCCCAGAAATGGCCTAGAAACCAGTGCTGCTAGCACAACACAGGTGTAATAAGATCATAATGCCTATTCCCTGTTAGTAATCTAGCAGCTGCATTCTGAATTAGCTGCAGTTTACGAATTAACTTCGGAGGAAACTCTGTGTAAAGCACATGGTAGGAGTGCAACCTGAAGATTAATAGAGCATGGATAATTGAGGCCAGCTTCTCCTTGTGCAGGTAGAGCTACTACTGCTGGTCCTCCAGCCTGAAATGGTAAAAAGCAGTATTGTCCTATAAGCAGTAGTAAGCTCTGAGCCAGGTCAGTGGCAGGGTTAAACAGATCATATACTTGGAAACAAGAAGTCCAGACCACAAAAGGGGCTTTCATTTTACTCTGCAATGTAATCTCCACAAGTATTTCTTATTGCAGTTATTTGTCCACAAGGCAAACAGCAGGGGACAATTACCAAATGATAATGGTTCTTGGCAACGCAGTGTACACCTTCAGTAATGGCAATGGTCAGTCCTCCTATCATCAGGAGAAAGTGAGACTCGGACCTTCTCCGATCATCCTGGGACAAGTCTTTGCCAATGGAATAGGTAGCCCAATCTTGGAGTAAATGGCCAAGGAGTCTTTCTTGAAGCCTAAGTGCAAAATGCAGATAGCTTTCTATGTGCATTTTGTTGACCATAGTACACCAGGCTTGTGTCAACTGCACTGGCTACCAATCAGTTTCTGGGCACAGTTCAAGGAGCTGGCTTACCTAAATGGCTTGGAGCCAGGCTAACTGAAAGATCGCCTCCTCCTACAGGAACCTGCCTGTAGTGTCAGATCTTCTTCAGGAACCCTTCTGCAGGTCCCATCACCAAGAGAGATTACATTGGTAGGAAGATGGGATAGGGACTTCTCTGTGGCAGCACTCCATCTGTAGAACTCTTTCCCAAAGGAAGTCAGGCTGGTCCCTTCTTTGTTCAGTTTTAGGAGGGCTATAAAAACTTTTTTGTTCTGTGTGGCTTTTTAGTATTTTAAGGGCACAATTCTACGCATGATTAGACAGAAAAAAAGGCCTGTAACTCCCAGCATCTGACAGCCAGCATAGCTTGCTGGGGCATGCTGTGAGTTGTAGGCCTTTTTTTTTTACTGTCTAAACAGGCATAGGATTGTGCTCTAAGGGCGCAATCCTATGCATGCTTAGACAGAGAAAAGGCCTACAACTCCCAGCATGCCCCAGCCAGCCATGATGGCTGGGTCATACTGGGAGTTGTAGGCCTTTGCTCTGTCTAAACATGCATAGGATTACACCCCTAATCTTTTAGCTCTGCACTGTTTTTAAAATTCACTCCTGCTCTCAATTTCTGCTATTGGTGCTATTTTAAAGTTTTTAAGAGCACAATCCTAAGGGTTTGCCTCTTAATAGGCAGAGGGCTCTGAGATCAGAGCCTTCTGCCTAGTCTGTGCCACCTTTTCTTTACAGTTCTAGTTAAACAAGGATCTTGGCTCCTGTAGCCAACCTATCTTGTTGTGGGCAGGACGGATGAGAGGTTTTAGGCAGGACGGATGAGAGGTTCCTGCGGATCCTGGCTTCTCTTCCTCCATACTCTCCACCCTCCATCCCACCTCCTTTTCCTTCTCCCTGAGTTCTTCTGACATCACTATTGCAACCTCAGAAGAGCAGCCACCTTGCTGCTTTCCACGATGACTGTGAGGGGTGGGGTGGGGAATGACCAGATTTTGGATTCCCCCTCCTGAGGTCATAGCAGTGTCTATGGCCTCGGGGGTGGGGGTGGGGTGGTCTGCCATATCCTATGGTTCCTGGGTTCCTCTCCTGGGGATCACAGGATGGCTCTGTAAATTGTTTTTAAAGTTTTACATTGCTTTTAATCTTTAAATGTTTTGAATTGCTTACAAGTTTTTAAATTGTTGCAAGTTTTAACTCTAAATTACACTGGGATACCCAGTTGGGCCAAAAGGCAACTCAGACATTTATAAATCAAAAATAAAACCAATAAGCAGCACCTTGCTTTTAATCAACATGACTGGAGCTGATTGTGCTGGAGTGCTCTAGCTTAAGTCCCTTTGTCTCTACTCACATTGATATCCCTTTCTTTGATTGTCTTTCGCCCCTCATTTTCTTACTAAAATTGGTTAATGACATCATTCTAACTTCGTACTATTTTGTGGTTTAATATTATATTGGCTACATAAAATGCAAGATGCCTGCAGAAAAGTCTTTGTCAGCATCTGTGGGAGAAATGGAAGCTTCTCATGACATGGAACAGAGGTCATTGTGTTAATTTTAATCACCAGTTTATTGGTCATCTTGTGCTAACAGCACCCCCCCTTTTCACCCTCCATGTGTCACATGCACTATTCCCAAAAGGTTCTGTCAACTCTGTATAGTCCTATGAGTGCAAACTAATTTTGGCCTGTCAGCATCTTATCGGGGAAGCTTTCCCCATCCTCTTCCAGCTACAGGTCACTGAATCATAAGACAGCAGCCATACCTTTTCTGTTAGCCGCAAGTATAAAGATATTATTTCACACAGATTCGTAAGAGCATTGGGTTCTCTTCTGTCAAGACAGTGCTTTTGTTAGCCTAGAAAGGCCTTCACTCCATACTGACTAGCAGTAGCTCTTCAAGGTTTTAGACAAGACTCTTTCCCAATCCTACTTGAAGAAGCTAAGAATTAAACCAGGGACTTTTTGTACATAAAGCATGTGCTCTGTTACTGCAGTATGACACCTCCTCCCTAATAGTTACATATACTTGCATGTGTATCCACATTAACCATGAACTCTAAACAATAGTTAAGACTGTCAAGGGTGGGGAAAATCATTGCAGACATGGAAACAGGGAGGGATAGGAATTCGTTCCTCATTTGCACGGCCAGCCTTACCATTAGGCACTTAAGCAGTCACCTCGGACAGCAGATGCTGGGAGGTGGGAGCAAGGTGTCAGAGGAGACCTGTTGTTCCCTGCTGCTTTCAGATGCAGTAGAGGGTGCTATCCCTCCATCAGTGCTGAATCTGTTGGTCCAGTCAGCTTTTGAAGGTAGAATGTGAGGGGGTGCCATCTTGTTCTTTGCCTCAGGCAGCAAAATCTCTTGGGCTGCCCCCGCCAATTAGCAAACTATGGTTTGCAGGGAGCCTGCATTATATCTGCACCAGTCCAGGTCTTGAGTTACTATAGTGAAGAAGCTAAAATATTCCTCAGATCACATCACACTTTCTAGAAGTTCCTCTCTCTCCGTATCTATTATCACATCAAGTGCAGCTTAATCGCTCTATGTTTAGGAACACTGTGTTGTTTCCTGCAAAAAACACTCCATGCGTTGTGGGTGGCTGTTTGCTTTTTATTTGCAAAATTACAGGAGTTGTCAGAGTCCAGTTTTTACAACACAAATGTCGCTTTCGGAAGAGCTCTATCTTTAAGTGTTATCTTTATGACCAGAACTTAAAAGAAACCTTTTAAGCAACCTAATATGCAATCCTAAAGCTTTTGACTTCTTAAGTGCTTTGTCTCATTAGCTTGGATACAATTTACATTAATCATTTTTGCTTTTACATTGCATTGTCTTTTATAATTATACAACACTTAAATGCTGATCCCCTTGTCCTGCTACACTGATGATTACTACAGAGGTTTGGATTGGTTTTCTTATAATCCCCCTTAATGCCACCAAAATGTCTCTACATAAAAACAAAGGCCTTACTGGGCTAACAAAAACACTGGCTTGACAAGAAGATATCCATTGTCTCTTATTTCCTTCTTCTTTAATTTTTGACGCTGTAATGGCCCCAGGCCTGTCAGTTACCTGTAGTTTTAGAGAGACTTAGAGATCCATAATGCTCTTTGCTTTTGTCCAATTTCCTTGCTACTGGGCCTCTTGGCTGGTAAGATGAGTCAAAGGTCGATATTGCCGCCTCAGCACATTCCAGGCTAACAAGCTCTGAATCTTATTAGGGCCTGGGAAGCACCTGAGAAGTGAGGCTATGTTTGCAGGTGTCTGTGCTGGGAAAGTTCTGATTGTCTCCCCTCTGACGTGGGGCTGTTAGTCCATGCTGGGAAAGTTGCAGATGAAGACTAATTAATGCTTGCTGCTGTCATGCTGCCTCACTGCTAACATGTATGGTATAAAACCCATTTTACCCCTTGGCTCTGGGTTCAGAAAAGCTGTCTGATCCAACCACTGGGTACACCTGTGTGCTGTAAGTACTCAATAAAGTCTCCTTGTAAGTAAACCTGGATCTGGCTTATCACTTCCATGGCACCTCCAAACCTTAGCAGCCCACGGTCAGGGCATACATACGCCACCATTGAAATTCCTATGGTATCCATAAAACCGTATCCCTTTAACACACAATGAATAACAATGTTCCAGACCAGGGGTGGGAAACCTGTGGCTCTCCAGATGTTATTGGACAGCAACTTCCATCAGCCCTAGCCAGCATAGTCAATGGTGAGGGATACTGAGAATTGCAGTTTAGCAACATCTGGAGGGTTACATATTCCCCATTCCTGCTCTAGGCTATATGCATGGAATAAACAGACAAGGAGATTTATTTAAAAGTCAAACTATATGTTTTGTTTATTTAATCTTATTTATATATTATGATGTTCCATTATATTGAAGATTAGACGTTATCAATAGGCTTTATTAGTTACTCCTTTAAGGATACTGCTTTTTGAAGGAAGCAGCTGTTTTGTTATCCTAGTTCACTTCCCTATTAAAACCTAGTCCCCAAACCTCATGCTACCTCCATAAAATATATTTATAGGATTTTAAAAGAAATTTCGTAACATACCTGTAGCAGGGATAGCCTGATCAGAACCCCAGGAGAGGAATACCTAAAACCAACCCCCTTGCAAGGAGCTTACCAGACCGAGACAATGGCATCCATTTGGAAGGGAAAAATGCCAAGATTCAGGGCAATTCCTGCCCAGTCAAACCAATTACTACTGCTGCAAGCTGGCTCAGAAGGTGGCTGAAGGGGTGGGGCTGCTGAACTAATAAAAAGCCTCTGATATTCCAGAGAAGTAGGAAGGAGTTCAGAACAAGCATGAAGCCGATGGATGTTGACGGAAGTGCTTTTTGAAGACACAGCTTGCTATATTGCTTGGAGCTCATTTCCTGGGAAACACCTTGGTGGTGGATTGTTTCTTCATCTGATGAACCTGATAAGAACTTGGGCCAAGCAGAGACCAAGCCAGGAACTCCTGTTTGAAATGCCCCCATAAGTCTTACCAGGACAGTTTGTTTAACCCCTGTAGCAGCACATGAGCTAAACATTGACCGCAGTATTTTTGTTATCTCCCTTCACATTTCTCTTACATTTTATTTAAGTCAGCAGAGGTGGTCCTCTGCCAGAACTGGGAAAGGTAGTGGTCGTCTCTGCTGGAATCCTGTGCAGCCTTCATTCCCACAGAAGACCAGGGAAGGTGCAACTTTCTTTCAGTTCAATAGACAGAATGACATACCCTTCCTGGAACAGCTTGCCATCCTGTTAACAACACCATTTTGTGCAGGTACGTCTTTCAGATGTAATATTAAATTGACTTCAGAAATAAAAAGAAAATTTTGAATGCTAATTTTAAATGTGGGAAATAAAGGTTAGAAAATGAACGTGAGCGAATGCATCTGATGTGCAGCATTGGCTTCAAAAATCCAGTTAATGGAGGATCAGTGGGAGGTTCTAACCACAGCCCTGCTCCCTGGTAAACACATGCGGCTGGATCCAGGATTTGCCTTCTGTGAAAGGAAGGGCTCTGCTCATGGAAGGTCTTTCCACCTGGTTTGGGGGATCTCCCTCTGCCCATACTGCAGCTCACCCCATTCAGCAGGATCTCCTGACTCTTTGTGTGGCATGTGCAGTGGGCTGGAGGAGCTGCTGAATGAAGGAAGGGGTGGGGAAGTCCACTAGCACCACCCCAGTTGTTTATGCTTAAAACTGGATCCAACCTGTGATGTCCCCTTCGTGCATGAAAGGGGCTATTGTCTCATTGGGATTAAACTTTCAAAAATAATACTGTTGGGAATCTTATATTCAAACAGTGCAATCCTATGCATGAGTACTTGGACGTAAATCCTACTCTATTTTGGGGACTTGGGGCTCCTTCACATGGGGCGGTTATCACACACTCACTCACAGAAGTTCGTAGGTCCTTTACATGTTGTCGTCAACCTCCAGGGCATCTCCTGCAGTTTTTTTTTTTTTTTTTTTTAACCTTTATCCTGTTTTTAAAATGGTTGGAGATATGCAGTATTTAATGACCTTGGAAATTGCACCATTCCGCTATTACCACAGCTCCATGAGGTAAATATAGGGTGGCTCCATATGGAAGAAGGGAAGATACTCTGGACTAGTCTCCCACACCCCCCCTCCTCTCTCTCCTCTACCTAAGCTACCTTACAGGGTTTTGCTATAACAGAAGGAGACATGTATGCTACTCCAAGCTCTTTGGAAGAACAGCAGGATAAACATGTAATATGGAGTTAATGTTACATATTCTGGGTGGTCCCCTCTGACTGGCTAAATTGGGGTGCCCTCTCTGCTACCTCAGTGGAGTCAGCAGGATGGGGAGAAAAAGAAAATGCGTAGCAAATTCTGTCAAAGCGCACCACCTCTCAGCCTCCCCTGGATCCCAATTCCTAGACCAAGCAGAGCGAGCCAGCAAATTCTGAGGAGGTGATGAAGAGACTGTGAGAACTTGCCAAGAAAGACAGCCTGTAAAAAAACAGGCTGTGTCAGCCTGTGTGAAGGAGCCGATCTTAATCCCACAAAGAATCTGGAAACAGAAGCCCCGGTAAATTGCAGGATAAAAAGCCTTGTGTGAAGGAGCCCTTACTCTCAGGGAAGCGTGCACAAGATTTCAGTCTTAGGCCAGTATGCTACATTGCCCCATGCCAGTGGAACTGACTGCTACTGCAACAGGAACTAGTGGTTCCTGAAACAACTGGAAATGAGCAGCAACACTCCTTTCTGGAATGGAGCAGGTCAGTAGAGCTCCCAGAAATTAGCTCCGCTGTCCTGTCCTGTTCTAAGAATGAACAGCTGTGCTCATTTCCAGGCTTATTTTGGGAGTCACTCACTAGCTCTTTTTGCACTAGTGGCCCATTCCACTGGCAAAACAAAATTATTGGAGGCATAGCGGCAGTATAGGATCCATACTGTCCTTAGTTTTACGATCAGGCTTCATTTAAAAAAATGTTGAAGGTTGTATCCTGTTTTACAAATCTAAGGGTTTTTTTTAGTTAACAACTTCTTAACAAAGATAACTTTCAATCAGGCATACTATAACTGTTGTCAGCTGCAAAAACATAGAAATTTGGTAGAAATATAGAGAAAGGGGGGAATAATATACTGAAACTGCAAACTTTATAGTGTAAAGAGGTTTTCCTCCTGTAAGAACCGGAGCTCCAGATCATTTTTTTTAAAACTTAGTCACGTCATTATTTTCCTGTTACAGCTTCCCTAGTAGCCATGGAAATGTGCTGTTCTATCCACATTCCCTGACACAATGATATACTCTTCTGGCAGCCTAGTTTTGCATACAGTGAGGCTCCTTAAAATTCATCCTGCAGCAGAACACCTGTGAACGTGTCTTGTCTGACACAGATAAAAGAAGGAACAAGCTCCTCAGAAAAACAGACAAGTATAAAAATTTCTCCTGCCTGCTTTTGTTTTTCAAAGGATAATAAGTGTTCTTAATAATCTGCCAAACATGCTTTTCAAATTACATTTTGGAATAAGGTTTGTACTAACAGTTTTTCTCTAATGAACCTGTCTGCATACTGTACATCCATAAAAAAAGAAGAATTTGCTTCTCACTGGTGCCAAGAAGTAATGAGCAAGCACCTTGAGAGTTTAACTAGTGAGAATGAAAGCTTGTCCATGCCATTCTAACTGCTAGTTTGACAAATAGCTCTTGGAGCCTGTTGCACAAAATGTGAGAAAATGTGGCTTGAAGGGGCTACAGATAAAAAAAAAATTGATCGGATTCTTTTTTGCACCAGCCAGCCTGTTGAAAAGGGGAGTGTGTCCCAGCGTGCGTAGAGTGCCGTCTTCCCACCAAATAGTAAGTGTACCAAGCCACCAGGCAAAAGTCTCTTTCTTCACTGGAGCTCTCGGACAGAAAAGCCATCCCTCATGAAATTCTTCCTTCTGCAAATGTGTTCATTCCTCTCCCTCCAAATGTCAGTTAACATTCTGTGTCCATTGAGCATGCTCAGTCCTCACTGGGCTTTTGTCGGTGTGTTCTTCTCTCCCCCTGCCTCTGGGTTTTTTTCCCTAAATATTTTTTTGTACTTCTGTAAACTCCAGGCTTTCCTCAAGCCTGTGGATATCTCCGTCTTCTGTGTGGACGATGCAGTTTTAGCTGCTTAAGGATTCACACTCAAGAGAGTGAGTTCACTGTTGGGATATAGGAATGCAGCTCTTCCCTTGGCTTGATGGCAGCTCTGTTTTCTGGGAGGCACAGGGTCCACCTCAGTACCTAGTAGGGCAAGTGGGCATTGTGTGTGGAGAGAGATTGGCTGGCTGGCTGGCTCAGGCCACACCTAGGCTGCCAGCCTCTGCATACTTACCTGGACATAAACGTAGTTGGACTTAGTTTTGAGAAAACATGCATAGGGTTTTGCTGACCACTTCAGTTCATCTTAGTTTCTTCAAGGCTGCAGTCTACAGATGTTGGCCTCAGGCCTCTAGTGCAATCTGGAAGTCTGGACTGGTTGAATTCTGCCCCCAGATGAAATGGTAAATGTTGCCGTGCAGGTGCTCATCATGACAATCCCCATAGCCATGCCCCCAAGGAGAGGCCAAAATTTAGGCAGCACTGTTGATCCATATCAACAAATCAGCTCTCACAATTTTCATCTCTACCAGGAACAGGTCTTTAATAAAGCCGTTGGGTCTTAATTGCTCATTCATGTCTAGGCTACCCCAATATACTTTGTGTTGCAAGAAGGAACAATATATTGTTACTGGGAAAATTCATTTCTCCCCACCTATTGTGAAGATTGCAGCTAAGCTCGGAAAGAAAAGGGAATTCTGAGTGGGCTGGCACATCCCTGCTACTCCAAAAGTGCAGGCACTGTGTCCCTGTGAAGCCTGGCTCCACTACACCATTGGCAGAAACAAAGGTCAGGCACCTTCCAATGCAAAATCCCACTCCACCTCCCCCAGCAGATGGAGTCCGAACGCAGTTACCTACCAGGTTAGACTTAGACTTCATGTTGTGAATATAGCCTATGCTATTAAGGGCGCAATCCTATGCATACTTAGACAGAGAAAAGGCCTACAACTGGCTGGGGCCTGCTGGGAGTTGTCGGCCTTTTCTCTGTCTAAACATGCATAGGATTGTGCCCTAAGGGCCTTAAACACTGCAGCTGTATTTCTGTTCAGTCCATCAGTCTCAGAGCAGCAAGCAAAGCAGGAGTCATATGATCAAAACATTCCACATCTCCAAGATATCCCTGTGTGGTAACATCTATTGTAATCTTCTTGGAGCAGGATGTCTTTTTGATTTGTGGCATTCCAGAAAGTGCTATGTATACATCACTGATTCTGTATGCATATATTTATCTATGTGATGATAATGATGAATCTGATATTTTACTTCAGAGAAAGGGTCAAACTGGATGTTAAGGCAATTTGAGCTGATGAATATTGGCTGGGCGTAAGGCACCTCCTTCACCCTTCCCCTCCCAACTCTTTCCCTTGCTCAAAAATGATTCCTAGGCTACTTTTCTCCCTGCAAGGGAAAACATGCAGTTGGAAAAGCAGCTTGGTGAGCCCAGTTTTCAGTAAGGGAAAAAGCTGGAGGGGAAAGGTTAAAACAGCCCTCCCTCCATTCAGTCTAGCAGTCTTGTGCAAAATTTTTAATGATAATGAGGATGAGGATGTTGGGAGCCTGTTTTCCTGCATCTGCCCTGTATCATCTTGTTTGGTCCACATATGGTAAGAAACAGAGACTTCCACTCCCTGCAAAGGCAATGTTCTTAATAATTTGGTAGCAGTAAAGAAATGCTCAGCCTGTTGAATGTGTCATTTGGAAAGTGTGTCTTAATAGGCCACACACATTTGCTGATCTTTAAGAACCAGCTTTGAAGTGCAAAAGGTCATGAACATGTTGAGCGTATATTGCACAGTTAGAAAATCCATACCAGAGATGCAAGAAATGTTACTAAAGTCGATATGAAGAAATTGACGAGTAGATATTATTTCCCTTTTCTTTTTTGCCTCCACTCTTACTAAAACCTTAATGTAAAGGGCTGAGAGCATATTAACAGTTCCTCAGCATGAGGGAGAAGCTTCTTAGGGGTCAAGTTGATCCCATGAATTGTGCATACTGAGAAAGAGAGAGAGAGAGAGAGAGAGAGAGAGAGTGTGTAAGAGAGAGCGGGTATGGAGCCAACCACATTCTATCAGTGCATGTGTATGATGTGTTACATCTCTTAGAGCTCAGACTACATGTTATGCTAATTGCCTAGCATGTAGCCAAGGCAGGTTTTTTTTTACTCTTGTGTAAAGTGTGAGCAGTTCCAATTTAGATGGGGACCGTGGCGGTCTGGGAGGGGAGGTTTAACCCCCCCTCCACCATTTGGAGTCAGTGGAGGCTTGTTTTGAACCCCCCCACACACACTGGGGTGGGATTGGGAAAAAAGTGTGTGTGGGGGAGTTCAACCCTCCCTTCCCAGAGCACTACACACACAGAGAGAGTTCTCCCTCTGTATTACTTACAGATATATGAGGGAAACTACGCAGACAGTGTTCCACCTGATTGCTCAGTAGGCACTGAATCAGTTTCAAGTTTTCAGGTCTCTGGCAATCAGTGCAAAGTCATGGGCATAACTGGCAAGCACTTGGGGCATTAGCACTGCAAAAAGTTTTAATCAGGTCCAGGATTATCTTTGGTTGATTGCTTTAAATATTGCTTTAGACATATGCTGTCTGTGCATGTGCTATCTATTTAAATATTTGTATGGGTTTTGCACTTTGTATAATTTATTTTTAATGGCTTTTAATTTTTGTGAACCGCCCAGAGAGCTTCGGCTATGGGGCAGTATAGGAATAGAATAAATTTAATTTAATTTAAAAAGAGAAGAATCATTTATTCAAAGTATTATTGAAAAAAACACAGATGTTTGCTGTTTGCATTGGCTTGCAATGTTCTTTAGTGCTCCCCTGCACTTATTATTTTAGCTATAAGCCTGTCCTGATCTAAGCCACCACTTAAAGGAAGGCAAGGCATAGCCAAGTGTTTCAACTTGATATTTTGATAAGACTTTCCAAAAATGTCGGGATCTCTTTGTAGCTGTCAGAAGATAAATAGCAGTTGGATTCTATAGCACGTAAATGTCAAGCCCAGCTAGAAAGCCCTTTTCTAACAAGGCTTTGTGTCTTCAACCACTTCAGATTAGACAGAAATTCAACAGGTCAGCTTTCCCTGGCCTAGTGGAGGGACAATAGGGAAAGTTTAACCTCCTGGATTTCCTTTGACCCTACATCTTAAAAGGCACAGGAGCCCTGCCACAAAAAAGGCTCAACTCTTAGGCAAATGGAGCTCTGCTTATGAAATGTAGCTCTCATTTTGCCATGGGGTTATAGAAATGGGCAAAACTCCCCTGGTTTGGATAACCCCAGCTGATGGGAACCGGCTTTAGAAGTCTGCAGTGCTGGAGAATCTGTTCAGTAAATGCAGCAGAACTGAATGAGTAAATGCATGAACAGGGATCTAAATCTCGCAGAGAGCCCACACCAGGACAGCAGGCTCCCCGTTGCCCTCCAGTGCTGGTGTTGGGGGTGCACTGGAGGGGCAGAGCTGGTGAGTGCATGCCTGCACTCTTCTCACACATTTCTAGTTGTGGGAGGGAGTAAATTCCTGCATAGGGCCAGATAGTATATTCAGACCTCTTCCACCACAGTTACAGTGCAATCCATATTTACATGGAATGAAGGGCCGGAGCCCACTTTAAAGATGTAGTGAGCAGCTCTTTTCTTTTCATTTTTTTACTCTTTACTAGAGTAAGCAGAGGATCTGGATCAGGACCCTACTGTGGTGGGTAGGAAGGCTTTAACTGATAATCAGGATTGGGACACCACCCCCCACCCCATATCTGCAGTTTTAATGGATCGCTAGTATTTGGCAATATAAATTGCAGGCATGTAGGGAGGCTGATTTGGATTGGGACCAGGGGTGCAGCATTGAGGGGCAAGTAGCTTTCCCAGGACTGCTGCCATCTCTCCCCCCCCCCCAGCCAGCCACCTCTGCTATCCCTCCCTCCCCCCCTCCTTCTAAACATTTATCTGGGGGGCAGCTCCTCCTCTACGTCCCATCCCAGCCTGCCCCACATTGCCAAAAGAGAGCACTGGTGCAGGCCCCACAGTGTGGTATTTTGAAAAACCTTTTAAAAAACTTATGTTTGAATACCAGTGATCTGAAGCAATTAGATGCTTCCTTTGGGGGGATACGGCCAGTGAGAGCACAGGAGCGGTGAAGGGGCAGTCTTTGTGTCGCTCCTGTGCCCTCATTAGCCACGTCTCCCAAAAGGCAGTGTCTAATTCGCTCAGATCGCCACTACTCAAAATGTAAGTAAAACAAGACTTATTTTAAAATGGTGCGGGCTTGCCGGGCTGGCTGCCATGGCAACTCCTTTTGCAGCTGGTTGGGTGAGCCTGCAGCTAGGGTGAGGAGCAAGGACAGGGAGGGAAGCCACCACCACAAGTTCTAGGGGTCATTTGAAGGGCTATAAACATTAAATAGTGAGAGTATTCTCAATCCTCTGATTGCCTGTCCAGCACTGTAGCTATGTTTTAAAATAAGGAATAAGACAGGACATCACATTTATTTCTCTTCAGTGCTTGTTCCATGAGCTTTCCCCTTGCCCAAGCTGACAAATAAATGTGACATCTCATTTAGTCTGGTATTGTAGGACCACATCCCAACCCCCTCTTCTTTTGAAGGGGTTCAGGAAACCTAACTGACTGTAGCAAATAAAAGTCGCATTTGTATTTAGAGCAAGTGCTGTTAAGTCCTCTCAAGGTGTCACAAGGGCAAGGCCATGCTTAGCAGAAACATTTGCTGAATAAACACACAGTGTTATTTCTCTCTCCGTTACAATAACTGAAGGCCAGTTTACTAGATAGTATCAGTCAGGTAAAATGTTGTTTTTTATTTGTGTCGTTTAGTGCTAGGCAGATATTGTTTTGCATTTCCCACATCCTTGAGTGGTATGCAAGTCCTCAGTGTCTGCCTTTTACGGGGTCAATTTCCTTGTAAAGAGAGAGTGCTGGTGTCTTCGTACTACTCCTGTACAGTTTTTATTTGCAAATATATACATTGATCATGGGAAAACAATTAAGCAGCCCCTCAGACAATGCTAGCTTTTAAACCATCAGCAATTCCCTAAAAAACAACAGCATGTCCTCAGGAGCCTCCATCCCTGCCAAGTCCTTTCCAGCCAAGTGCAAAATTCAGTCTTAGAAGCATAGGAAGCTGTATTATGCCAGGTCAGACTGTTCGAAATATCCACTATTGCCTGTTCTGGCTGGGAGTGGCTTTGCTACCCAATCCTTTACCTGGAGATAACAGAAGTTTGAGCCTGGGGCCTTCTGCATGCAAAATATTCCTCTGCCATGGAGCTACAATTTTTCCCTTGTCTTCAGTTTTGGAGGCAATGTTCATACTGCCAAGGTTTTTCCTTCAGTCACCTTTCCAAGCAGTAGACATCAGCCAAGTCAAAGTCATTAAGTCAGCATAGAGAAAGTCAAGGTGGAAGACTCAACACTTCTCAGTATGACTGTTATATGAAAAGTAGGTCTGGCTGGGATTCAAATTCTGTACCCAACAATGCATCCCTATAGTCAAGAAACTGACGCCCTGATGGCAGGGGACCAGTGCCAGCTCCAGGTTTTTGAGGGCCCTTGGGCAAGACTCCCTCAATGGGCCCCCTCCTTCAGTGAGTCTACCTTGTCACCGCCATTGTTACCAGCCTCTCTACAGAGGGCATTCCACATTTGGAGGCTCTTCATCCTCTTTCCCATCATTATTACCACTTGCTTGCTTGACAGGCAGAAAGCCAGTGAGCAAGCAGGCAATGGCATCTGCTACTCCTCCTTCTTACCACCACTGTTGTCTGGGCCAGAGCAAGAGGCAGGTGAATAAGCAGGTTGCAGTGGTGAAGAGGAGGAGCATGATGGGGCATGGGTCCTTAGCAAGTGCCCAATCATACTTACTCTTGACACCAGCCATGCAGGGGACCCAGTGCTCTGCTTATCCCCATGTCGGAGCTTCAAAAGGATGTAGCCCAAACCCCTTAAACAAACTCCAGAGTGTCAGACATGACCAAGGGATAGAGAGGCAGAGGCAAGTTGGAAGTTAGGCTCTCAACTTTCAGCCTAATGATCAGATGCAAGTTATGGATTACCTATATGGTGCATCCAGATTAAAAACAAACTGGCTATAGTGGTGCAGGTGGAGAAAGAGGTGCAGCAAGCTCCTCTTCCTCTTCCATGGGGCAATGCTGTGAGGCACAATCTGGACCCATGACTGGACCCATTGACTGACAATGGTTCTTCCCTCCTCTGACAGAGCAAGGAATCCTGGTAGCCCCTATCCTTTGATTAATATATTCCCAATGCTCTGAAAGAGCAGGGTTGGGGAACCTGTGGTCCTCCAGGTTTGTTGGACTATGACCCCCATCATCCTTGACAATTGGCAGTGCTATCCAGGACTGATGGTAGTTGGTGTCCAACAATATCCGGGGGCCACACATCCCTTCCCCTATATAAGGAAAACTTTTGGTGGCAGTGCCACAAAGCACATTGCAAACTTTTCCTATTCAGTTGCCAGTTGGAGTTCTCAAGCTCAGGTCCAGCTCCTTTCTTCTCTGTCCCCGTTTGGTGCAGAACAAATATCGACCTGTTGTTGTTGTTGTTGGGGTGGGGGTGGTTTGGCTTCACATTTCCTCCCAAGCTGTTTTTGATCTGGGTGACAATATCAAATAGACTCTATTGATATCTGTCCCTGTACTATAAAGAGGGAACAAATAGGTTCCAACCCTGTTATTTCCTTTAAAGAGCAGTCATTCATGCAGCCAGTCCTTTGGGTCACACAGTCATTATTCTGCGTGAGAGCACAAATACATCTAAAATTGCCAAGAGACAAAATGAACAAGGTGTTGGGCCTGAGGTTTGTTGATGAGAGTGCATAGGTAGGTTTTATAAAGTGAAAGGTTTCAGGTATTGCTATAGCCAAGGCACTCCTCTTATCATCATTAATGCAAGTAAACTATTAATGTTTGATATGACAGTTTTATTTTCAGCCTCTTCATTCTGTGTGTGTATGTGTGTGTGTATGTGTGTGTGTGAGCACCAGACTACAACCAGGGTGGTTGTGAGGATAAAAATAAGATAAACCCATGGGCACCACTCTGAAATGGAGAACAAGTGGGTAAGAGGACCCACTCAACACTTTAGTGCCTGATGTGAAGGACAAGATGTCACCCCCTCTCCATTTCATGTACAGAAGCTGACTGGACTGGCAGTTGAATCTTACTTTAACAGTAGTGATGGGATAGTATCCTGTGCTGTTCCTGAGGGCATCTCTACACCAGCCTAAAATCCTGCATTTAAAACAGGGCTTTCTGCTCCCGTTTTAAATGCAGGATCACAACGACTCCCTTTTTCACGCGCTTCCTTTCCGCCCTCCCCTTTCCCCCTCCTTCTCCCCATAGCTGAGTCTTCCATTATCTTTCATTGATCTCGCTCCTCTTCTTGCCGCTTTTCCTGTTTTCATGGAGGAAACTGAAGCGGAACACAATGGGGTAATTGGATAGCTCATTATCTGCTATCTATTTAATGTCCTGGAGAGTCATGGCAGGGTCATGGCATCATGTAAAGAGCCTGCAAACTTCCGTGAAGGAGCAATCTCAATCGCAGGATAAAAGCTCAGTGTGAAGAAAGCCTGAGGCAACAGGCTAGTTTAGGGGGCCTAGGACAGGCCATGTGGCATAAAAAGCTTTGTCCTCCAAGGGGTTCAGGAGGAACAGGTGGGAGGCTGCTGCTGCTGCCCCCCTCCAGCATCTGTCCCTTCAGGCACTTGCATTGCTCTGCCTTGGGTCTGGACCTGTGGGATACTAACAAATAAACAGGTATTTGTCCAATGTGCTCCTCATGAGGAGAACAAATCTGGTACACCCACTAGTCAACTACAGTGCAAAACTCTTGCTCGTAACTCAAGGGATTTCCATGGGGTTTAATAAGAGTTCTGTTTCTCTCCCTTTGATGTGTGCAGAAGAAGCATACTCAGTCATTACAATTATTCTGAAATCTGTGTGCAGCCTCTTATCTCTATCAGGTGTCAGGACTCACCAAGACTGGATCTAAATCCCTATGAGGCCTCTTCTGACAAGCAGGGACAGCAGGAGTCTGTGGTGACTGACTGCTAGTACAGATGGTGATCTTGCAGAACAGCCACTTCCACAGAAAACACCCCAGCAAGGGGACTTCAATATTGCAGAACCCACTGCCCATTCCTGAGACTCCTTCTCCAGCTCTGGACATCCCCTTATCACCTCTGGGACTGCAGGAGCTGCGGTTCAAGCTATAGACACATGATTGTTTATTAAGGCAAAGGTCATAAAGGCCCACCACAATGGCTTTGCTAAGTGTAATGCTTTCTTGCAGTATATTGATGACCCAAAGTTTGTTTTGGGGCCTAGAAGTTAGAGTATGGTTTTGAGGCAAAGGTTGTTTGTAACCTAGAAGTGTTGGTGTACAAGATCATGATAAGATTGGTAGAAGAGGAACCAGATGAGAAATGACTGTGGGTTTTGCCCCATGAGGAAAGGCCCAACCTGTAAAAACTGCAGAGAACAAATTTTAAAATTTGGGGTATTTCTGTACCAGTAAACACCATGTCACTTCATTACTCACTGCTAAGGGACCAATCTGCTGGTTTGAACTCTTAAGGTTTCTATATATAGCAACGGGCATGTAACCTCGCAAATATCAGATGCACAGACCTGGCTGGAGTCCTTGGCGCACAGAGGAGGGGCAACTCGCAGTTCGGCAGGTGGGTGGGCAGGGCGAGCAGGGAGGCTTGCTGCATGGGTCTGGGCCACATGAGTGGAGGGGCAGCTCATCGAGCTCCCCCACGCCCTGGACAGAGATTTGTCCATCCATCCCTATTTGCAACAGCTCCTTGAGTTAGCTCCTGAGCCCTGTAGTTTTATGCTTGGCTTGCATGAGACATCAGCCTCTCCTTCCCATTTGGTGGAAAATACTTGAGTTTGGTGTTCGAATAACTGCAGTACAATGGACAGGCAGGGCCGGGTGGAAATAAGGGAGATGGGGAGACCTCCTGATCCCCTGTAATAGACTATCATAATCCTGGTATGTCAGCCAAGTTGGTGGGCAGGGCTCTCTTGATTCCACTGAAAATTCCTCTGCATATGGGAGCTATGCCTGCTGGGAATTGGATTATACATTTTAGCGTTAGAGAAGAAATCCAGAGGGATAACTATCAAAATTATTTGATAAGGAACATTGGAGGCTTCATTAGTTCTCCTAATGTTGTGTTTATGGTTAGGATGACAGCTTGTGGATGATTCCTGATGATAATGGAGTACATGGGTGTTTTTGGACATCCTCTGCATCTCGTACTTCTTTTGGAAAGTTGAGTAAATACAATGTCTGGCAGATCCTTCAGTTTGGCTGGTGGCACATTTACTCCTTCCATGCTATAGTGGGATGGTAACTGAAGAAATACAAATTCCTGGCAAACACTGGTGACCATTATCCCAATATACATTGTATAGGCAGGTATAGTTCAAAGAAAGTCTTGATTGCAACTAGGGATATACGAAAGTGACTTACCTTTTTGCGGATTCTGTTCATTGGGGGGGAGGCGTTCCCTCCCTCCCCCCGGAATACTCAATGGGGGGAGGCGATCCGGTCCTCCCCGCTGGAATCCTCGACGGCCGGCTCTGCGGAGTGGTGGCTCTGCAGAGCAGCCAGCCAGGCCAGGGCCGTCCGCAGCTGGATTTCCGGCCGCAGTGGCTGCTGGGTAAAACAAAAAACAAAAAAACAGCGTACGCAAATGGCGGTGGCTACGGCCGCTGCCATTTGCGTTCCTTATTTTTCGCCGTCTTAGTCTACATAAATATTCACATAGACTATTATGGCAAAAATAAAGGGGAACGCTAATAGCGTAGTGGGCGCTATTTGCGTCCCTTTTTGATTCACCATTTTAGCCTACATAAATATTTATGTAGGCTAAAATGGTGAATCAAAAAGGGACGCAGTAGCGCCCACTACGCTATTTGCGTTCCCCTTTATTTTCGCCGTAATAGTCTACGTAAATATATATGTAGGCTAAGACGGTGAAAAATAAGGAATGCAAATGGTGGCGGCCGTAGCCACTGCCATTTGCGTATGCGTTTTTTTTTTTTACCGGGATGTGATAGGCTACGTAAGTCTTTATGTAGCCTATTACGTCTCTGTAAAAACAAAACAAAAAACAAACGCCAGATTGCAAATGGCGGCGGCGGCAGCTGGTCGGAAGACCAGCCGCCACCGCTGCCGGAGCTGCTGCCAGAGCTGCCGCCGCCCGGAACATCCTCCCCAGGTAAGTCTCATCCCCGGGGGGATCCGTGGGGGGGCGGGGGGGGCAGGCCGTTCTGCCACAGATTTCGGGGGGCCGAATGCACTGGCATTCGGCCTCACTGAGATCCGTGGCAGAATTCTCTGACATCCCTAATTGCAACCAGTTCCTGCATTCGTGGAAAGATCCATAAGAACAGATTGAGTAGTTGATGCCATTTTAATGGACTTCATATAGTTATCATCTGAATGGTCAGCTCGTAACGTATAATAGTACAAAGATATTCAGGTCCATTCTTCTGATTTTAAAGCCAGTTTCCTCAAGTGTATCGCCATCTACTTGGAAATCTTTCTTTGAGTGATGTTGGCCAACAGGCTCACAGTAAAGCCTCCTGCAGTTAGTGAATCATTGAGGTGTTCCTGAGGAAGTGTTGAATCAGGGTCAAAGAAGAAATACTGTTGGGCATACAATAAATCCATCAGTTTGTGTGAGGAAGATGAAATGTTATGGGAAATAGGAAGCTACAGCCAGCTTGTCCAGCTACTAGTCTATGAAAAGAATGAGTTGAATAGACAAGTGCCATGACTTTGCTGTGCAGAACATCTTTAATACAATTTTCAGTAGTCACAGCTGATTGTAGTTCCAGTGGCAGCTTCTGCAAAACTATAAAATCTGAAAGAGGGACAGTTGCTCAGGGAAGCAAATGAGAAGGAGAAGTAGCAAACATTAGGTTTAAGAGCAAAAACCTTTTTCAGACTTCTTCAGAAATTCTACTTGTGCAGTGAACACGGTTTTTGCCATCTTTTACCATTCCCATAAAATAACCATAGCTTGCAAGAGAAAACTTTATGAATGTTGTTATGGCCATTGTCCACTGAAATATTAATATACTGAAAAATTCATATCTGTTTGGTCACAGAAATTATACTGGGAAAAAGTAATAGGCATTAATAGCACATTTATGAAAACTTACAGTTCTACTCATGCCTATCTAATGCTGGTTATAGGAAATAGGCAACATTCAAATGATGTGTAAATGAGCTTGTCATATAACTTGCATGGTGTGCATTCATCAGATCTTCTTCTTCTTCTTCTTCTTCTTCATCTTCAGTGTTTGCTATTGAGGAAATCCCTATTTTTTTTCTTCGGAAACAACACCATGCAAACAATGGGATCTTATTTTTGGTCTTTAATGTTTGTTTGTTTGTTTGTTTATTTATTTATTACATTTATATCCCGCCTTTTTTCCTCCAAGGAACTCAAGGCAGCGTACATGATCCTCCTCCTTCCTCCATTTTATCCTCCCAACAACAACCCTGTGAGGTGGGTTGGGCTGAGAGTCTGTGACTGGCCCAAAGTCACCCAGCGAGCTTCCATGGCCGAGTGGGGACTAGAACCTGGATCTCCCGACTCCCAGTCCAGCACTCTCGCCACTACACCACACTGGCTCTCTCAATGTTTTGTTTTGGCTTTAAGATCTCTCTGATAACCTTGACTAACAATTCAAGAAATTTGCAGATACACCGAATGGTCATAGGTTTCCGAATCAGAATTTGTAGAACTAAATAACTCGGAACTCAAACATTTATGAACGCAGCATTGTTACTATGAATATAACAACTTGTAAAACTTAACAGTGTCTTCCGTATCCCGCCAAAGCGAGCAGACTGCATACAAAAGATTACATAAAAGGAAATACCCAATATAATAGAAGTCCAGAGCAAGCCTTCAGCCACTGAAGGAAACTGGGAACTCTGGTTCATTTACTTGCAGGTTGGGCCTGTGATCAAATTAGTGACTATCCTATGGAGTTCAGGCTTCCCGTATTTTTAAGAGTTGTTGTCACTGAACAGCAATGCCCTGTTCCATGAGTGGAAGGGAAAACAGACAAAACAGTGTGCCACCGACTCCTTTTCGATTTCCCTTCCTGTGGCCTTTTCCACTGCCACCAGGTGGATTTTTTTTCACTGGCTGTCTCCACCAAACCAGCCTTCATCCTCTCTGGGTCTCAGGTATCTACTTTATGTAGTGTGGTGGATGGCTATCAGACATAGGGAGAAATGAAAAGAGATTACAATGTTTCTAATACCAAAGTTAACAATTCTACTGCAGAAAAATGTTAATATGGAAAAGTTTTAAAATCTGAATGGATGCACGTACATACACACTCCACCACCACCACCACCACCATGAACCAACCAACCCATATGTAATAAAAACAACCAGGGATAAACACACCAGCTAACTTTTTTAGACTGTGCCCCTATTTTATCAGGTCTCTTATTCAAGCAACATCTTACTGTCATTAGTCCAGCTGACTCAACTGGTTCTCCACTTCCAGCAGCTCTGACTCTTTTTCCTAGGACTCTGGCCTTCTTTCTTTCTCTCTCTTCTTTTTTGAATTCCCCTCTGCCTTTGGCTTATGTTTTCTAAACTTATTTTTTTCACTCCCCAACTCTGACCAATCAGGAAGGTAGTTTCTTGTTCATTTCTGCAAACCAAGTTTCAGTTTCCTAAGGAAAAAACTTTTTTCTCTACCTTCCTCCCTCCTCCTGTTGAACTCCTGGCTTCCTGAGAAAAACTTCCTGACCTCTAAGTTCTAACTAAACTTTTGACCTCTGAACTATTAACCTTTTGGCTGACTAGCACACACACACACACACACACACAGAGAGAGAGAGAGAGAGAGAGAGAGAAAGATTCAACCCCATAATATCCTAAAGATCACTAGTAGTAGTACAGTCTTAAGATGATGCAGCACTGAAAAGCTAGCTTCTTGACACGTAACATCTATAATTTGTCGTTATTAAACATGTCACACAAGTAGTTTCATTTGTATAACCTTAAGACTCCTGAATTTAGTAGCTTAATTTATAATCTACAGGTCTGATTAAAGATAGGCAGCTTCCCCCACCTCCAGCTGTTGAACAGTAGTTGAAGAATGACATAAGGATCTTGTAAGACAATTTAGTCTTGTGTTGAAGGCCAGATTCACATAAAGGCCACTCTGTGGCATGGTTGCCCTTGAAAAGGAACCCTTGTCTTTGTGAAGTAGAGCTATGTGCAAATGGCCTCTCAAAATTCTCCACCCTACTTGTGGGCAGAGAAATTGAGGGGACAATTTCACCGAATTCCTCCTAGGGGAGGATAAATTCTCCAAGAGTTTCTCACAGATAGGACTCACTATGGCAGGGATTGTAGCACAAGTTTGTTCTTTTTTTACCTAGGGTTTTTGGTTTCTTGCACTGCTTCTGCAGGTGGCAACAGCATTAACAGTGTTGAGGTTTCCACTCTTCTGAGGCAGAATTTTGAATTTCTTTTGGTGGTATTTTTGAGCTTCCCTAATCACTGTGAGGTGGCCAAGGGCACTGTGTGTGTTTTCTCTCTGTGTTATACAAAAAAGGGCCACAGTTGTAAAAACTGATAAGAAATTAGTCAACAAGCACACAACTGTAAATGGATCAGGTAATACTAGTATAATGTTGTAACAACACGAAAACACACAATGAACTTTAGTGATCTATTTAAAATAGGATTGTTGTTGGAACAATATAATTATACATAAGAAAACAATATTGGAAGATAACAGAAGCATCTTTATCACAGGTATATACATATTAATATTTATTATAATAGCTGCCAACTTGACTTACTGACCTTAGAGCAGGAGAAATTATCAGTCTGTGGTTTGAGCTCTGTGAAGCTCTATGAGATAAAATGCAAGCTAATCAGATGGTTAAGCGGACTCATTCGAAAAACTATTTAGATTACAGTACTGCCACAGCATTTTTTGTTGAGTCTAAGGACGTTATTATTTATCTGAAAAAGCAACTCATATGCGAAACAGGATTACACTGGATTCCTGTAAAGACTCCGTCCTCCCATGGCTAGACAGCCTCAATCAGCTGTCTAGCCAAAAATGCAGGGTAGGAGGAGCGTGGAGGGAATGATGCCCTTCGTGCTTCTCCTGCCCTGCTTTGGATAGGCGGTCGTCTCTGAGTTGGGAGGCGGCTGCCTATCTGGATAGAATTGCACCCTTATTCTGGCACAAGCTTTTGTGGACACTGTCCAGTTCATTAGATGCATTTGATGCAGTGGGCAGCGCCCATGAAAGCTTATGCCAGAATAAATCTGTTAGTCTTCAAGGTGCCACAAGAGTCTTTGTTGTTTTTAAAAGAAGTAATCATGCTGTAAAGTGATTCTATTAATAGTCCATCAGCATACTGCGGTAATGATTTTTTTTTAAAAAAATAGCAATATGAACACTAAAGAAAACAAGTTTGGGTCACTTACATACATTGAGGACACCCTCTCCAGGTGTTTCTGAGCATATTACAAATGCTGTTCCTAAGAACTGATCTTAAGTTTTTTTGAAGCCGAATGCATGCTGGGGCACTCAGGAGGCTAACCCTGTGTGAACACTGACGCACAACAGAGATCGATCAACTTAATACTTTATATGCCTCTGCATTCTGACATACAGTCCCCAGGCACTTATATGGGAAAGTCTTGAGGAGAAATATTTAATAAGATATAGCACTGAAAATGGCCACAAGCTACAATTTCAGAAATGTGAGCTTCAAGAAAATGCGAAGACTGACAAATAGAGAGACAAAAGGTTTGATCTTCCAGAATAGATACAATGCATAGACAAAAACATTTACATCAATGTTTTGATGCCACCTTGCCAAAGTTAACATATAATTAGGAAACATTTACTCTTCTTGCCTATCTGGATGTTTCCATGTCAAACATAAATACTATCCTTTAGGTCAGGATTTGTACATTCTCCTTGAACTGCACTCCAGAACATTCCAAAGACAATCCTGCAGGGCAACAGCAGTGCAGACTAGTAAAGTAGTCATTGATGCTGTCTTGGGGAGCAATCCTATGCATGTTTAGAGAGAAATAAATCCTACAACTCCCAGCATTCCCTAGCCAGCTGGCTGGATAATGCTGGGAATTGTGGGATTTATTTCTCTCTAAACATGCATAGGGCTCCTTCACACTGAGCTTTTATCCTGTGATTGAGATTGCTCCTTCACGGAAGTTTGTGGGCTCTTTACATGACGCTGTGATCATTCAAGGCATCTGCTGCACTGAATGCCCTTTGTTCCATTGTTAAATAGCAGATAATGAGCTATCAAATTACCCTGTTCTGTTCCTCTTCAGTTTCCTCCATGAAAAGAGGAAAAGCAGCAAGAAGAAGAGTGAGATCAATGAAAGATAATAGAAGACTCAGATACAGGGAGGAGGAGGAGGAAGGGGATGGGGGAAAAGAAGGGGGTGAAAAATGGAGTCGTTGTGATCCTGCATTTCAAATGGAAGCAGAAAGCCCCATTTTAAATGCAGGATGTTAGGCTGGTGTAGAGATGCCCATCCCCTTCATGGATCACTGCCTTGTTGTGGCAAAGGGGCTTGCATAACTCAGTGAAGCCATAAGCTATGCCGTGCAGGGCCACCCAAGACGGACAGGTCATGACAGAGAGTTCTGACAAAATGTGGTCCACTGGAGAAGGAAATGGCAACCCACTCCAGTATTCTTGCCAAGAAAACCCCATGGAATGTATCACAAGGCTAAAAGAGATGACGCCAGAAGATGAGCCCCTCAGGTCGGAAGGTGTCCAATATACTACTGGGGAAGAGCAGAGGGTATTTCCAAGTAGCGCCAGAAAGAGTGAAGTGGCTGGGCCAAAGCCGAAAGGACACTCAGCTGTGGATGTGTCTGGTGGTGAAAAGAAAATCCGATGCTGTAAAGAACAATATTGTTTAGGAACCTGGAATGTCAGATCAATGAATCAAGGTAAGCTGGAGGTGGTCAAACATGAGATGGCAAGATTGAACATCGACATCTTGGGAACCAGCGAACTAAAATAGACAAACATGGGCGAATTTAATTCAGGTGACCATCATATCTACTACTGTGGGCAAGAATCCCTTAGAAGAAATGGAGTAGCACTCATAGTCAACAAAAGGGTGGGAAAAGCAGTACTGGGATACAATCCAAAAATGATAGAATGATTTCAGTACGAATCCAAGGCAAACCATTCAACATCACAGTAATTCAAGTCTATGCCCCAACCACTGATGCTGAAGAAGCTGAGGTTGATCGGTTCTATGAAGACCTACAACACCTTCTAGAACTAACACCAAAAAAAGATGTCCTCTTCATCACAGGGGATTGGAATGCCAAAGTAGGAAGTCAAGAAATCACCGGGATAACAGGCAGGCATGGCCTTGGTGTACAAAATGAAGCAGGACAAAGGCTAATAGAGTTTTGCCAAGAGAACACGCTGATCATAGCAAACACTCTTTTCCAACAGCACAAGAGGCGAATCTACACATGGACATCACCAGATGGTCAATATCGAAATCAGATTGATTATGTCCTTTGCAGCCAAAGATGGAGAAGCTCTATACAGTCAGTAAAAACAAGACCTGGAACTGACTGTGGCTCAGATCATGAGCTGCTTCTTGCAAAATTTCGGCTTAAATTGAAGAACATAGGGAAAACCACTAAACCATTCAGATATGACCTAAATCATATCCCTTATGAATATACAGTGGAGGTGAGGAATAGATTTCAGGGATTAGACCTGATAGACAGAGTGCCTGAGGAACTATGGACGGAGGTCCGTAACATTGTTCAGGAGGCAGCAACTCAATCCATCCTCAAGAAAAAGAAATGCAAGAAAGCAAAGTGGCTGTCTGATGAGGCTTTACAAGTAGCTGAGGAAAGAAAGGAAGCGAAAAGCAAGGGAGAAAGGGGAAGATATATTCAACTGAATGCAGAGTTCCAGAGAATAGCCAGGAGAGACAAGACAAGAAGGCCTTCTTAAATGAACAATGCCAAGAAATCGAGGAAAACAACAGAATGGGAAAGACTAGAGATCTCTTCAAGAAAATTGGAGATCTCAAGGGAACGTTTCGTGCAAAGACGGGCATGATCAAGGACAAAGAAGGCAGGGACTTAACAGAAGCAGATGAGATTAAGAAGAGGTGTTAAGAATACACAGAAGAACTATACAGGAAAGATCTGAATGTCCCTGATAGCCATGATAGCGCGGTCACTGAACTTGAGCTGGACATCCTCGAGAGTGAAGTCAAGTGGGCCTTAGGAAGCATTAGTAACAACAAAGCTAGCGGAGATGACAGTATTCCAGCTGAGCTATTTAAAAACCTAAAAGATGATGATGTTAAAGTGCTGCACTCAATATGCCAACAAATTTGGAACACTCAACAGTGGCCACAAGACTGGAAAAGGTCATTTTACATTCCAGTTCCAAAGAAGGGCAACGCCAAAGCATGTTCAAACTACCATACAATTGCTCTCATTTCACTTTCACATGCCAGCAAGCTTATGCTCAAAATCCTACAAGCTAGGCTTCAGCAGTATGCGAACCAAGAACTACCGGAAGTACAAGCTGGGTTTCGAAGAGGCAGAGGAACTAGAGATCAAATCGCCAACATTCGCTGGATCATGGAGAAAGCAAGAGAATTCCAGAAAAACGTCTATTTCTGCTTCATTGACTACGCTAAAGCCTTTGATTGTGTGGATCACAACAAACTGTGGCAAATTCTGAAAGAGATGGGCGTACCAGACCACCTTACCTGTCTCCTGAGAAACCTGTATGAGGGTCAAGAAGCAACAGTAAGAACCAGATGTGGAACGACCGATTGGTTCAGAATTGGGAAAGGAGTATGACAAGGCTGCATATTGTCGCCCTGCTTATTTAACTTATATGCAGAGTACATCATGAGAAACACCGGGTTGGATGAATCACAGGTCGGAATTAAGATTGCCGGGAGAATTATCAACAACCTCAGATATGCAGATGATACCACCCTAATGGCAGAAAGCGAAGAGGATCTCAAGAGCCTCTTGTTGAGGGTAAAAGAGGAGAGTGCAAAAGCTGGTTTGAAACTCAACATTAAAAAACCGAAGATCATAGCACTTGGCCCCATCACTTCCTGGCATATAGAAGGGGAAGAAATGGAAGCAGTGACAGATTTTATTTTCTTGGGCTCCAAGATCACCGCAGATGGTGACTGTAGCCATGAAATTAAAAGACACTTGCTCCTTGGGAGGAAAGCTATGGCAAACCTAGACAGCATAGTAAGAAGCAGAGACATCACCTTGCCGACAAAGGTCCGTATAATCAAAGCTATGGTTTTCCCAGTAGTAACATATGGCTGTGAGAGCTGGACTATAAGGAGGGCTGAGCGCTGAAGAATTGATGCTTTCGAACTGTGGTGCTGGAGAAGACTCTTACGAGTCCCCTGGACTGCAAGGAGGTCAAATCAGTCCATCCTAAAGGAAATCAACCCTGACTGCTCATTGGAAGGACAGATACTGAAGCTGAAGCTCAAATATTTTGGCCACCTAATGCAAAGGGAAAACTCTCTGGAAAAGACCCTGATGCTGGGAAAGACTGAAGGCAAAAGGAGAAGGGGACGGCAGAGGATGAGATGGCTAGATAGCATCACTGATGCAATGAATATGGACTTGAGCACGCTCCGGGAGAGAGCGCAGGACAGGAAGGCCTGGCGTGCTATGGTCCATGGGGTCACGAAGAGTCGGACACGACTGAACAATTGAACAACAACAACAACAAAGAGATGCACATAGGATTGCACCCTTTATTTCCAAGCAAATAAAGACACGAAATCAGGTAATTATGTACATTCCAAAACCATCAGATCCATTGCTGATTGTACATCTTGTGTGACTCCAGGGTTCCTCTTGAATTGGCCTCATATGAAAACAACATGAACACTACTCCTCTCTACAAACAGTTTACAGCCACTGCTGCTAAATGTTATCTTGATATTATCTTTCTGTCTCATGTTGGGACCAAGAAAGTACAGACGAGGGAGAAATTATTTTGGTTTGTATTTTAATACAAACCAGCCTAATTTACAAACTAATATGCAAACCGGAACACGCTTATCTTTTGATTTTTTCATTTCTCCCAATTTTGCAATGCAATTCTCTTATCAAAGAATGTGTACAAAACTGTGTACGCTGTGAAAATTATGTACAAAACATCACACACTAGGGAAAATATACAAAAAGGTGTCTATTAGGGGAAATTCCTTACAAAAAAGT
Organism: Heloderma suspectum; assembly: GCF_057233095.1. Classification (NCBI taxonomy): domain Eukaryota; kingdom Metazoa; phylum Chordata; class Lepidosauria; order Squamata; family Helodermatidae; genus Heloderma; species Heloderma suspectum. The sequence goes on from NC_139464.1 coordinate 79,162,676, forward strand.
TTATTTTAAAGGCAAAAAAATTGTGCGTACAAAAATGCGCATGAAAATGGATACAAATGTTGTGCAGACTTGATTTTTTTCTGGCAAACTGATGCAGAAGTGGGACAGAACAAAACTGTGTTTGAAAAAAATACGAACATTATAGAAACAGAGATAAATTCATCCTATTCATCATTTACTGAAATCTCATATAAATATGACTTTAGGTAACTTCTTTCATGTCTGACCACTGAACATTTTTATTGGTTTGTCTTCTCTTGGCTATGTGATGGGTTTCATTATGATTATATTATTGAGTTTGTGTTATCACATATCCCCCACCCCCTCCAAAGAGAAAAGCTGGATTGTTGTTCCAGGCACCTTCTGTGTTTAGATAATTAATCAGTGCTATGATTTTTTCCACCTTGATGGTGACACAGTTCTTAAAGTCAATTTTATTTGTAAAAATAATCATTTAACTTTTATTTGAATATTTATATCTACAGCACTGCTTACATAATTATGGTTCAAATTCCATTTCCCTGGTGTTTTAGCATCTCAGCTACATCTGTGCTACAATGGTTATGAACCAAGGTTCTTCCTAGGGGTTGAATCAATACTATCAATAGCAGGTAGCAAGGTGACTACTAAGAAAAGAGTTTATAAGAGAAGAGAATCTGTATTGGAGAATTAGGGATGTCTGAATCCCTTACCTGCCAGTCTGGGGGGAGGGGCCTGGGGGGGGAGGTGATCCGTTCCTCCCCCTGGAATCCTCTTCAGCTGGCTCTGAGGTGCCAGCGATACGGCTGCCATGCCGTATCGCTGACTGAAGGGGACTACTTACTGCAGACACAAATGGCATCCGGGATGCCATTTGCGGCCGTAAAGGCCTTAGTTTAAGGTAAATGCAGCTGTAAATGGCTGCATTTACCTTAAACTAAGGCCTTTACAGCCGCAAACAGCGTCCGGGACGCCATTTGCGTCTGTGCTTTTCATTACTGCAATAGGCTATGCAAATATTTGCGTAGCCTATCACGTAAAAGCAGGGATGTAGGGACATCCCTGCTTTTACGTGATAGGCTATGCAAATATTTGCGTAGCCTATCACGTTAATGAAAAGCATGGGGCGTCCAGGATGCCATTTGCAGCTGTAAGGGCCTCAGTTTGAGGTAAATGCAGCCATTTATGGCTGTATTTACCTTAAACTAAGGCCTTTACAGCTGCAAATGGCATCCCAGACGCCATTTGTGTCCGCAGTCAATCCGCCCAGCCAGCGATATGGCAATGGTGGCCGTATCGCTGGCACTCCGGAGCCGGCCGGCAGGGAGGATCTGGCCGGCGAGGATTCCTCCAGGAGGCGGAGGTAAGTCTTCCGATCCTCCACAGACTTCAGGTGTGTGAGTGTGTGGGCGGATTCTTTTGAATCCAGCCTCACTGGGGTCCATGGAGGATTCCTCCCCCATCCCTATGGAGAATGAGAAGTATTATATGAATCAGGAAACAGAAAGAAACCTGATGCATTTTCCAAGGAGGGTTCCCAACTACAGTGTGAGTGACTGTGGTTTTTGCTGACATAGGCATGTATCTAAAAGGCTCCAATCTGGGTAGAATTGGGCCTCCTAAGGATCAGAGAAGAACTCAGGATGTCACATGAGGATGCACTGCACACTCATGTGTGACACAGGAGAGCAAAGTAGGAGCGGGTCTCTTCCATCAGTAGAGATGCAGTACAGAAGATGCAGGAAAATACTGGGGAGTTGAAATGACCACCATGTCTCCTTAAGTGGCTCCAGCTTATGTATTTCCCTCTATCTCTGGGAAATACCCCCAGTGGCAGAAGGCAGCACACGTGCTTGTTCTGTCAAGGAATGGAAGGGGTTAGTTGTGTTCACTGAGGAAAGTGAGCAGCAGAGAGCTTTTCTTTTCCATGTCGAAGAGATTGCAGGGGCAGGGGGAGAAAGGAACAGGCTTAACGGTAGTATGCCCTTTGGCACACTGTCTCTGGAAGTATGAAAGTATGAACTGCAAATCACATGCTGTGCGTGTGTGTGTGAGACGAGAGAGAGAGAGAGAGAGAACAGGAGATGGAGTAACCCCAAATGCAACCTGTCAAGCTGCTCAAGTGCAATGGAGCCTAATGACTTGCAGCTACCTCATAGTCACTGGGTTGAGTGAGGTAGACTTCAGAGGCAGCTAATAGTAGGTGTCATGAAAGGGTAGCAGTGAGCTATAGAATTTATTATTACTGTACTTTTACTTCCAAGGAAGGGGAGAGGTGCTTATAGCAGTTTCTGCCTCAGGTGCCAAAGCAACCTGGGGAGTGTCTCCACCAGCGATTTACTCCAAGCCAGCTGCATGCTGAGGTGGTTAGGGATACATGATGTTGTGGCCATCCAGCAGCCACTCTGGAGCTTATCAGGGAAAAAACGGATTTCCTGGGACTGCTTAAAGTTCGATTCTTTTCCTTAAATTGGGTTCTCCCTGGTATAGTTGTTGTATGCCCCAACCCCCACATTTACCTCAGGTTTGCTAGCCCTGCCCAGGGGTGTGCCTTTCACCATGACCCCAGTCAAGGGGTGTTTCCTCCCATTGTGCTGAATGAGGCTTGCCCTCCGAATGCCCACAGAAATAACAGAGAAGCCCCTCATTGACACAGCACATTTTAAAGCCCAATTCCATAAGTGTGATTAAGCGTGATGTTGAGGCTCCAATTCATTGCCTTAGGAAGTTATTTATTTATTTAAAACATTTCTATCCTGCCCTAAATCATTAAGATCTCAGGGCGGCGTACAGATAAAAGTACTTCGCAGGTTTGTTATAGATATCCTGTGGGTTACAATGGGGGCTGGTTTCTGTCTTTGTGTTTACAGCTGCCTTTCCCACAACAAATCCATTACTGTCTCCTCAGAGGTAACTCCTATTGTGGTCAAAGAGGTCCTGCCTCTTTGGGGCTGGTTAAAATGGGGGCTGGTTTCTGTCTTTGTGTTCTCCCCGCCCCCCCTTTCCCAGCACAAGCATATGTGTGTCTACTCAGAAGTACCTCCCATTGTGCTCACTGAGGCTTGCTCCTGAAATGCAGGTGCATCTGGACTTTCAGGGGAAAGGAGAAACGGGGGAGAGGGGGGAAGCCTCTCTTATTGGTTGAGCAGCTCCTGCCAGTCAGATGATGTTAGCTCCAGCTCCACCCCCACCAGGAAGTATGTTCTGTGAATTGATTTTTACTGCTGTGGAGAATCTGCTTGTGGAACAGCAAAGCTGATTCCTTTTTAAAAATCTGGTACTCCTCCGTTAGCTTCTCCTTCTGTTGTCGTGGAAACACGGCCCTGGGTCCTATGCATCTTGACTTTTGGGGTGGGTACGTGGATCTCTTCTTTGCTGCTTCTCTTCAGGCAGCAAAATGTCTTGGGAGGAATGTCTCTGCTCAGGGAGGAAGAAAACCAGAGTGAAATGGATGTCAATCTGGTATTGATCTGTTTCAATTCCTGCCTGCTTATAGTCTCACTAGAAATACTGGCAGAGTACTGAAAGCAACCAAACAACTTCATTACAAAGACAGTATTGATATCCCCCCCCCCACTTCGACAGTATTATACTTCCTTTAAAAAAAATGCAGTCAGTTATCTTGTAAGAAGAAAGGTCATTACTCAGATGAGAATGTTGATCAATTTTCATTTGCCTTTCAGTTTGTGCATTTCCTATTCAGCTTCTTACAGTTTAACACCATTTATGACAGATTTTTCTAAGATGAGGTCTTGTTCATTATCAACTGCGCTGAAGCCTTTTCTCATTTCAGAGAGGGAAGGTATTCTTCATACTACATTTTTTGTAGCTCAAGGTAGTAAAAGTCTCAGCAAAGCCGAAAGGAACTAAAAGAGCAGAATTCCAAGTTCAATCATCATAAAAGGTAACAAATTTTATTTTCAGTTCCTGTGAACCAGGTATCTCTTTCCCTTCCATTATAGATTCTTTGGGGACCTCCCAACTCAGTTCCAGATATTGCCCTGGGTATGATATAGCTTGGATATCTTGGTCCTACCTCCTACCAAAGCAACACGGCCTCACCTAGAATACAACTGGTAAGTGCACAAGTCTTATTGTTTACTTCTCCTGAGTCTATAAAAGGGAGGAGCTGTGGATCAGTGGTAGAGCACATGGTTTGCATTCAGAAGGTCCCAGGTTCAATCCCCGGCATCTCCAGGTAGGGCTGGGAAAATTCCTGCCTGGAATCCTGGAGAGCTACCGCCAGTCAGGGTAGATAATACTGGGGAGGTTGTTCTAAACTATTGGTTTCTTCCTAGATAGTACATGCAAAGCAGATACCCTTCATCATGAAAGGCAGAAGGAGTAACAACGATTTGAAGATGCATTTGGACTCCACAGTAGATTATTCTAGTGTTCTTCACTTGTAGTGCCTTTCCTATGAAATAAGTTAGTGACAGAGATGTATTGAAGAATTGCTGAATGCATGATTTCCACATCAGGACACACCATTTTGATGTGTATTCTTGTACTTCCTGGAGGATAAGCAGCAATGACACCTCATTTTAGCCTCAGCTGTGCATGTTTGTGCTCCAAAACTAGTCAGGATATGCTGATTGTAGATGATGGGAGTTGTAGTCCAACACATCTGGAAAACACAACACATCTGGAAAACACATTACCGCTTTAAAAGAGGTGGTAATTAGACCACTCCTGAAAAAGCCTAACCTGGACCCAGAGGATGTTAACAATTATAGGCCAGTGGCCAACACCCCCTTCCTGGGCAAGGTGCTGGAGCGGGTGGTTGTAGGATAGCTCCAGGCACTGTTGAATGAAACGGATTATCTAGATCCATTTCAGTTGGGCTTCAGGCCTGGTTTTGGAACGGAAACTGCCTTGGTCGCCCTGTGGGATGACCTCTGCTGGGAGAGGGACAGGGGGAGTGCCACCCTGTTGATTCTCCTGGACCTCTCAGCGGCTTTCGATACCATCGACCATGGTATCCTTCTGGATAGGTTGTCTGGGTTGGGAGTTGGAGGCACTGCACTACAGTGGTTCCGCTCCTACTTGGATGGCCGATTCCAGAAGGTGGTGCTGGGGGATTATTGCTCTGTGCCATGGCAATTGTGCCATGAGGTTCCACAGGGCTCTATTTTATCCCCCATGCTGTTTAACATCTACATGAAACCGCTGGGGGAGGTTATCTGGAGGTGTGGGCTGAGGTGCCATCAATATGCAGATGACACCCAGCTCTACCTCTCTTTCTCATCAAAACCAGGTGAGGCAGTGGCTGTTCTGAATCAGTGCCTGGGCACGGTAATGGACTGGATGAGGGCCAATAAACTGAAACTCAATCCAGACAAGACGGAGGTACTGTTAGTGGGTGGTTCGTCTGCCTGGCTAGGTGATATTCAACCTGTTCTGGAGGGGGTTGCACTCCCCCTAAAGGATCAGGTTCATAGTTTGGGGGTGCTCTTGGATCCAGAACTGTCACTTGAGGCACAGGTGAACTCAGTGGCATGGAGCACTTTTTATCAGCTTAGGCTGGTATACCAACTACACCCTTATCTGGACAGAGATAGCCTAGCTACAGTTATCCATGCTCTGATAACTTCTCGTCTGGATTACTGCAATGCGTTATACGTGGGGCTGCCTTTGAAAACAGTCCGGAAACTTCAGCTGGTCCAAAATAGGGCAGCAAGATTGTTAACAGGGACTGGCCTGCGAGCTCATATTACGCCAGTACTTTTCCAGCTGCACTGGCTGCCAGTCCATTTCTGGGCCCGGTTCAAAGTGCCGGTGTTAACATTCAAAGCCCTTAACGGCTTGGGGCCAGGTTACCTGAAGGATCGCCTCCTCCCATATGTGCCTGCCCGGACCTTAAGATCATCGTCAGCGGCCCTCCTCCATGAGCCCCTGCCAAAGGAAGTGAGGCGGGTGGCTACTAGGAAGAGGGCTTTTTCTGCTATGGCACCCCGGCTCTGGAATGAGCTCCCTAGTGAGGTTCGTCTGGCGCCTACATTGTATTCCTTTCGGTGCCAGGTGAAGACCTTTTTATTTTCCCAGGCATTTTAGCATTTTAGCTTTCTAAATTTTTATCTTTGCTGTTTTAAATCTGTATTTTAAACTCCTGCACTGCTGCTAGGTTTTATTGTGGTTGTATTGTTATATTGTGGTTTTAATGTTCTATATATTTTAAATTGTTTTATTGTGTGTTGTTTGGTTTTAATTTTTGTGAACCGCCCAGAGAGCTTCGGCTACTGGGCGGTATAAAAATGAAATAAATAAATAAAATAATAAATAAACTCCCATCATCTCCAACCAGCATGCCGTCTGGTGATGATGTGAGTTATAGTCTCACACAGCTGGAGGGCACCAGACAGGGGAAGGCTGGCTTAGATTATCTGTAACAGTGTGCTATGTTCACAGCATTTAAATAAAGAAGTGAAAGCTGAACTTGTCATATATTGTCATGTATTTATTTATTAAATTTATTTATTTATTAAATTTATTAATCGCCCGTCTGGCCAGTTACCCAACCACTCTGGGCGATGTACAACACTAAAACAGTTTAAAACAATAAAATTCTACATTAAAAACATCATATTTCTAAAAATACCCTAACCCGCCCCAAATGCCTGCCTGAACAAATACGTTTTTAATGCGTGGCGGAAGCTCATTAAAGAGGGGGCATGGCAGGGTTCCCTAGGGATCGAGTTCCACAGAGTGGGGGCCACCACAGAGAAGGCCCTCTCCCTCGTCCTCACCAGCCTAGCTGTCCTGGCTGATGGGACAGAGAGAAGGCCATCCAAGGCTCATCTTGTTAAGTGGCCTGTCTGGTGTTGCTGGAGGTGCTCCTTAAGATAGGCTAGGCCGGAATCATATAGAGCAGTGGTTCTCAACCTTCCTAATGCCGCGACCCTTTAATACAGTTCCTCATGTTGTGGTGACCCCCAACCATAAAATTATTTTCGTTGCTACTTCATAACTGTAATTTTGCTACTGTTATGAATCGTAATGTAAATAACTGATATGCAGTATGTATTTTCATTGTTACAAATTGAACATAATTAAAGCATAGTGATTAATCACAAAACCAATATGTAATTATATATTGTGAAATATTTATTTCTAATTACAAATAAATGAAATTTTGTCTTGAAGCATGGTGTAGCATGGGTAACAGTCTTAATATAACACAACCCCAAATTGGGACTGGAGTATTGGACTGGAGAGAAGCAGACAGCATCTACAACTTACATAACCCATCAGATCAGGCATGAACTCAGCTGGTGGAATTCAAGATGGTCAGAAAATAAGACACTTGGGTCAGGAAGTCCAAGAGCCTCCTCCTTGATTAGGTATCTCCCCGCTTGATTAGGGATCTCAGCAGGATGAAAGACATCCTCTGTGGTGAAAGAGACTCACCTTCTATTTAGGCCACTTTCCCCAACCTGCTGCCTTCCTGATGTGCTGAACAACAACTCCTAGCATCCCCAGCCTGTTCAGTTGGCCAAGCTGGCTGGGGATGATGGGAGATGCTGTGCAACACATTGGGAAGGCACCAGATTGGGGAAGGCTAAGCACCTCATCATATTCTCAACACATGGAAAAAGAGACTTTGATTGTTTATTATTTATTTCATAGATTTATTTATCGCTTATCATATTTTTTTAAAATATCTCTGAGCAGTTAAAGATGTCAGGAGTGAGGGCTTTGGAGAAAGGAGGTGGGGCTTCAGGAGAGAGTGAGCCCACCCCAACATCATCCTGCCCCCAGAGGTTGTCCCAGGAGGCAATCCGGCCCCTGGGGCCAGAACAGTTCCCCATCCGTGGACCAGAGTTCATTCCAACTCTGATGGTATGATTTTATCCCTCTGCATCTTTATGTTCTCCTCCCAGTCTTTTCCTTTTCCTTTTCCTTTTCCTTCTCCCTTACTCCCTCACCCCACATCTTGCCATTTGCTTTGTGTCATTGCTCCCTTAAAAAACTGAAAGTTACTATAAAACTTTATAAACTAAAACACACACAGCAGTGGGAGGCAGATGGTCTGATCTCTGGCGCACAACCCACCAGGGCGTTCCCCTGTGTGTGCCCCACACTGAAAGCACTTGCAGTATCAATGGGGCTTGTGCAGGAGCATGTCTTGGTGGGTCAGGTCCCATGTTAGCATGAATTTGGTAGCAGGAAGAATTATGTTTGGATTTTCTGCTTTAGGCATCCAAATACCTTGGTCCTGCCCAGGAAGTGAGCCCCGCTGTCAGTTCAATAGGGGCTTATTCTCAAGTAAGCTTACTCCCACATAAGCACACATTTAATTGCAGCCTTAATGACACCCATAGCCCACTCACCCCATTTGACTGCCTCTCCAGTGTTCCCTTCCAACAGGGCCATTTTGCACATGCCCAAGACCTTTGCACATGCTCAAGAGGCCCACTCTGCATCTTCTCACAGCTGCAACTCTGCACACGCTCAGAGACACCATTCCTCTCTTTACGTAAAAGGCCAAGACAGGGGTGGGAAGCCAGGCAATAACTTCAAAATCCACAGCTGGGAAATTGGGCAACTCTGGATAAACTCCAACTAAAGCCCTTCTTAGAGTAGACCCATTAAAATGAACGGGACTTAAAACCGTCATGACTACCTTGGGTTGGACTCGATGGCCTTATAGGACCCTTCCTACCCTACTATTCTATGATTCTATGAACGTCAGTCCCATTCATTTCAATGCGTCTACCTTAAGTAGGGCTTTAGTTGGATTTTACCCAAAGATTTTGGGCTTCTTTTGACGGTTAACCTCGAAGGGTTGGCTCAAGACCAACCTCCTCATCCTCCTCTCTCGCCTCCTGGATAGGCCTGTCTCCGGAACTCTTCACATGGTCGGAGGCAAGCCCTGGGCCTGTTGCAGAGCCTGCCCACGAAGCCTGCCACGAAACCCCGCCGGTCCCATCCAGCGCCTGGCGCCCCTCCGAGCTCACCCCGGAGCAGCGGGACACAACAGCGATGCCATTGTGTAGTGAAGAGACGAGAGCGAGGCGAGACAAGAGCAGGGTGGTGAGGGAGAGAGAAGCTGGCAGGGGTGGGCAGAAAAGCCCCCTCGGGGGCGGCAGCTCACCGTCGGCCTGACGCCTCCTCCACTCACCGTCGGAGCTGAGCGTATTGTAAGCATCACGCTGGCGAGATGCGCGGCGTGCCCCGTTGGAGCCGCCGGGCTCGCTGTAATCCACCCAGCTGAGCCCTTCCAAGTTGTCGTAGTGATGGTCTAAGGCGACCCCTGTGAAAGGGTTGTTCAACCCCCAAAGGGGTCGCGACCCACAGGTTGAGAACCGCTGATATAGAGGTTTAAAGGTCAAAACCAACACCTTGAATTTGGCCCAGAAAACAACTGGTAACCAGTGCAACTCCTTCAGCACTGGAGTGATGTGATCTTGCTGGCGGCTGCCTTTCATCAGACAAGCCACCACGTTCTGTACCAGCTGCAGCTTCTGAACTGTCTTCAAGGGTAACCCCACATAGAGCACATTACAGTAGTCTAAATGAGAGGAGACCAGGGCATGTACTACCAATGAGAGCAGATCGTCGGGAAGGAAGGGGCGCAGCTGCCATATCAGATGGAGTTGGTCTGGCTCACAGCTGACACCTGAGCCTCCATGGATAGCTGGGAGTCTAAAATGACCCCCAGGCTGCAGACTTGGGCTTTCAAGGGTAGTCGTACCCCATTCAACACCAGGTCAACATCCCCCAACCTCCTCTTGTCTCCCAACAAAAGTACCTCGGTCTTGTCAGGTTTCAGCTTCAGCTTATTCCTCCTCATCCAGCCACTCACTGTCTCCAGACATTTGGACAGGGATTCTACGGCCAACCTTGGTGAAGATTTGAACAAGAGGTAATGCTGCATGTCATCCGCATATTGATGACACCGCACCTCAAACCTCCTGATGATAGCCCCCAGCTTCACATAGATGTTAAATAGCATCGGGGAGAGGATGGAAACCTGTGGCACCCCACAAGTGAGAGGCCACAGGTCCGAAACTTCCTCTCCTGGTGCTACCCTCTGGTAGCTGGAGGGGAAGAACCAGAACCACCGCAATACGGTGTCTTCAATGCCCAACTCCTCCAGGCAGTCCAGGAAGATACTGTGGTCAACGGTATCAAAAGCCACTGAGAGGTCGAGGAGAACAAGGAAGGAGCATTCACCCCTATCCAGAGCCCTCCTCATATTAGGGGTGCACGAAAGTCACTTACCTGGTCTCGCAGCTTGCTTCGCGGTGGGGGGGAGGCGCTTCGCTGCTCCCCCCGAAATTCAGGCCGGGGGGGGAGGCTTGCCTCCTCACCTGGCCGAAATTCAGGCCGGGGGGGAGGCTTCCCGCCTCGCCCGGCCGAAATTCAGGCCAGGGAGAAGCGCCCCGTCTCCCCGGCCGCGAACTTCAAAAGAAAAAACAAAACAAAACAAAAACACGCCCCTGTGATAGGCTACGTAACTATTACGTAACTATTACGTTCACCACCACCCTGATCCCCTGACCCAATCTCTCTCTGCAGCCCATAATGAGCCAAGATGGGCAAGGATCAAGTAAGCAGGTGGTCGGCCTTACAGATGAAAGCACCTTGTCCACTTCATCAGGAGGAAGAAGCTGGAACCGATCCCACAAAACTGGTTTGCCACAGGCCGCCTCTTGCTCACTAACTGTATCCACAGCGCACGGAATAACACTCCTAATCTGATCAATTTTATCCACAAAGTGCCTTGCCAAGGCCTCACAGGAGGCCTTAGAATGCTCCAGCAGTTCTGGAGCCACTGGACCGACCAGGCTCTGGATCACTTGGAACAGCCCCCTGGGACAGCACTCTACGGACTCGATAGAGGCAGCATAATATTCCTTTTTGCAGCCTTCACCACCACATGATAGGCTGAAGATACAGCTCTAGCCTGTGTCTGATCGTCTTTGGAGCGAGACTTCCACCACCGGCGCTCTAGCAGTCTCACCTCCTGTTTCAGAGCTCGTAATCACGGATTGAACCATGGTGCGGTCCGAGCTCTGTTCAGGGGGAGAGAGCATTTCAGAGCCACCCGATCTAATGCCCCAGTGATTGCGGCATTCCAGCCACCCACCAGGGTCTCAACCGAATGGCCGTTGGCATGCTCCAGAGAATCCCCAGCACATTCAGGAATCCATTGGGATCCATAAGACACCTCGGGTGGACCATTTTAATGGGTCTTCCATCCCTGTGGAGGGGTTGTGGAACTGAGAAGTCCAATGTCACCAGATAGTGATCTGACCATGACAAGGGGGTGGTGGATATACCCCTGACTTCCAGATCACTCCCCATTTCTCCAGAAACAAACACAAGATCTAGCGCATGACTGGGTACATGGGTGGGCCCAGTTGGAATAGGGTGCTGCTCCCAGGAAGCCATGGTCTCCATGAAGTCTCGAGGTGCCCCCGTAAGGACGGCCTCTGAATCTACATTGAAGTCCCCCAACACCACTAAGTTAGGGAACTGCACACACACATCAGAGACCACCTCAAGCACCTGGGCCAGGGAGTCAGTCGTGCAGCGGGGTGGATAGGACATGAGCAGAATCCCCAGACTGCCCTTTGGGCCCAACCTCCAGTACGCTCACTCAGCAACCTTGGTCTCCCAGAGAGGGGGTCTGGTGAAGACCAAGGACTCTCGGTAGATAACAGCCACTCCCCCTCCCCGATCCCCAGCCCTTGGCTGCTGTGTGCACGAAAACCCGGGTGGACACATGGCCGCAAGAGTTGGAGCAGCGGCCTCAGCCAGCCAGGACTCCGTGATATATGCCAGGTCTGCACCTTCATCCAGGATCATGTCATGGATGAGGGATGTTTTTTGAGTAACAGACCTGGCATTGCAGAGCAGCAAACAGAGGCCAGAAGATGGAGTCACACCTCCCCCAGCCATCCTTTGTCTCTGGACAGGCCCGGAACAGGGGACAGATATTACACGTCTCTCCCTTGTTCCCCTTATCCGGCATGGCCTGCCCCTAGCGCTCTGCCAGCACCTGCCGCCCAGCCTCGTTATGTTCTGGCCCCCAATGCCCCCCCCACTGCCTCTATTGGGTGGACACATACCCCCTCACTCCCGCCTATCAGGCAGGCTACCCACCCCTAAAAACACAACAGAATCCCCCAACCCCCCCACTAACAAATAATAATAATAATAATAATAATAATAATAATAATAATAATAATAATAATATCCCCTTTAAAAATACTTCCAGGCAACGGTGGTGGTGGTGGTGGTGGTGGCGGCGGCGGCGGCGGCGGGGGGGGGGAGGAGGAGGAGGAGGAGGAGGAGGAGCTCTTCCCCTGGTGGTGGTGGTCTCCCCTGCAGGTCCTGGCTCTCCCAGACCACCTCAGCCAGCCGGCTTATATAGCCCCTCCAGGAAGGGGCAGGTGGAAGCAGTCAGCAAGCTGGTTCAGTACCTGGGGGCCTGGTCCTGCAGGGACTGGTGGTCTGCCAGGCAGACATCCTCAGGGAAGGACTGGTGTTAGTGGCGGCAGCAGCCACAGCAGGCCCAGCAGCAGCAGGCCCACCTCTTCCCTGGGTGGTGGTAGCTTCTCCTGCAGACCCTGGCTCTCTACACTAACCATTTGTGTTATTGATTGTATTGCATTTGATATAGTGTATTGATGGACTCTTGTTCCATGTGGTTGACCATGCTCCATCTGAATCCAGGAAAATTTGCTAAAATTTCCTTAAGGTCTAGTCTCACTCTTAGTGGATTGCAGTGGTTGAATATTTTGGGCACCATTGCACTAATGACAGGAGGTAAATCTTCATACCAAATATCCAAATATCATGAAGTGTTGTTGTTCAGTCGTTCAGTCGTGTCCGACTCTTCGTGACCCCATGGACCATAGCACACCAGGCCTTCCTGTCCTGCACTCTCTCCTGGAGTGTGCTCAAGTCCATATTCATTGCATCGGTGATGCTATCTAGCCATCTCATCCTCTGCCATCCCCTTCTCCTTTTGCCTTCAATCTTTCCCAGCATCAGGTCTTTCCAGTGACTTTTCTCTTCACATTAGGTGGCAAAAATATTTGAGCTTCAGCTTCAGTATCTGTCCTTCCAATGAGCAGTCAGGGTTGATTTCCTTTAGGATTGACTGATTTGACCTCCTTGCAGTCCAGGGTGTAAAAGCCTCCAATTGGGAAATTTGAGCAGACAAAGTATTCTGAGGCACTTGCATAGCAGTTTCATGAGCAATAACTCGTTCTTCAAATGTATTACCCTTTGTTATGTGAGGGTCAATTCCGGCCAGTGGAAAAAAGTAAATATTTATGAAAAACAATTATTACGTGGAGAATTGCCGCCTTGACAAAAATACGGAAACATTTACAAAAAATAGGGTTCCCCTGGAAGTTCACGGAATGGTGGACAGAGGTGGATGGCTGCTGGGCGAGGAGGATTTTTTGGCAGTCGGTACAGATTTATTTATGTAAGTTCTGAAGCGGAAAAAAACCTGGAGAATTCCGGGGGCTTACGGACAGTGGAACAGGATGGAGGGTGCAAACTGTGGAAGTCAAGCAGGATGGCAGGAGCACAATTCATACATCCCTGTTTCAGTTTGCAAATCATCAAAACTTGCCCCGTTCGCAACCCTGACTGTGAACAGTAGCACATTTCCCCCCCAAAAAATGTTTGGACATTCCTGAACTTGCAACTGTGTTCAAAAATGCTTTTTGTGTGTGTGAAAAATGTGCACTTTGAAATGTGCATTAAAAAAGAGATTTTTTTTCACCTTAGTCAATTGGGGAAAAGTGCACATAGCATAGTGCACTTTTCCCTTTTGAAATGCACACTTTTCCCATTTCAACGAACCAAAAAACAGGTCATAAATGAAAATGGGAGTGACCCAACCCAAGCTTCAATGTGAAGTTTGGAGAATTTCAGTGAATTTGAACATCCCTTGTTCTCCCATCCCTAGTTACTTCCCACATTAGCTTTAGTGATCTACAGGCCAGGACTGTGCTGGTATGGGAAGTAACCACAGTCCTATTCCGGTGATCACCTGTTTGCGTGTAGGGCTAAAGTGTGCAGGGGGATGTGGACTTGCAGATAAGCCCCACCCCCAGCATCCCCACATGCCTGGAACTCAGTTAGACATTTGCATGTTCAGCATGAAGGTCTGAAGGAGACTGTGTAAGTGCATTCAGCAGAGCACATTTACAGAGTTCCCACGATTGTGAACTCTGCCTTATCAGAACTCTCTAAACATGTTTAGATAAATGTGCTGATGGAGCTGTCTTCAGACCTTCATGCTCAATGAAGCCAGATGTGCGGGGATGCTGTGGGGGGCTTAGGTGCACAGCCACACCTCCCTACATGCTTTAGCCCTACACATGAGTGGGCAAACAGCTGAATAGAGCTAATGTATCCACCTCTACTCACATGCTGAGCTTCCTTAAGAAGTTACTGCCAGCTTTTCTACATGAGGCTGTCAATCGGCTATTAATTCACTGTATCTGCTTTTGGTTTCATTGCAGAATTGAGATCTGAGCACTGCACAAGGAGCATTTCCTTTCTTGGGTTTCCACTACATAACCTCTAGGTGGCTCTGTGGTATAGTTTAATAGTGCAAATACACAAGAAGAAATTGCACTTTCTTTCATTTTCACAATTAAATGCCACATTTTCCCTGTTCTAAAAGAATTTGCTGAAAATGCTAGTTAGACACAGAAGCAAAACTGGAGGGTCGTGATGTTGTCTAAAGAACCCATGAATGACCATGAGCAGGAATGATGAGCACACGATAAATTGTGAGTGGGTGAGAACAGTCACACTGCGGTGCTCACATGCTGCTGGTAAGGGACGAGACCAAGATGACATCTTCCACAGTCTGTGGCCGTCAGGTAGTGGGTCCTATTCCAATTGCTTTTGATTGCTTCTTCCATTGCAATTAGTTTCAATGTGATGTACTTCCAAGTAATGTGCTTAGTGCTAAGTAAGCAATGTTTTGAGGTAAGAGAAAAAGTATGACACCTTCTTAAGGATGAACGTAGGTGACCTAAGTTTTTTATGTTTGAGCGTCGTGTTAATATTCTGCCTGAAAATGACTTCTGAAATATTGACAGCATATATACCCTGTCTGTTTGAAAGAAAGAAAGATCACCACTCTTTCTGTCTCACTGCTATTCCTGCCATCTCAGAATGATTAATAAATAGTAGCAGATAATTTGCTTTAGAGATAATACTGAGCTGTTGACTTACTGAAAAAGTCATTTGGTAACTTGGTGAAGGAAAAGACTCTGTATTTAAATTCAGATGCATCATCTCATCCGACATCATTGTACATTTAATCTTATTTTTCATGATTATGTTATTTCATAAATAAACCCCCAAGGTAGCATCGTCTGTTGACTATTTTTGTGATGAAAACATTTTTATTTCCAAGCATGTTTTGGTGTAACAATGTACGACAAGGGAGATATGTTCACTTCTCGGCATGTGTGGGTAACTCTCATTACTGATAATGGAAGATGTGAGCCTGCAGGAAGATGAGAAGGGAGTGGATCTATCATGTCAATGTTCCATGAAGACAGAAGAAATTATATATATTGTAATGTAACAGGTCTGAAGGAATCATGATGGCCTATTAGGTAAGTAATGCATTTTTAAAGCACCTTTGTATAAGATATATTGGTGCATAATAAAATACAAATCTTCAAATGGAGCCTTTATATTATTAACTGTAATCAGCTAGTGATCTTCAGAGAGATAGTGATCTTCAGAGATCTTCAGAGGGTCTCAGCATAGTTTGAAGGCACAGGAGGCAGCCACCTTGCTGAAACTAAGCAGGTCTGGGTCTGGTCAGTGCTTGGAGGGGAGACCACCTGGGAACCACGTGTAGCCACCTTGAGTTCCACAATGGAAGAAAGGTGGGATATAAATGTAATAAATAAATAAATAAATAAATAAATACACGAGGCAACAGAAGGTTAAAAAAGAAAAGCTTTTCTGAGCAGCCCTATAAATCTTTGCACCCCGTGCTGTGGAAATAGAATCAGACTAGGAGTGAGGCGTTGCTGGTGTTAAGCCCTGTCAAATTGCTTCTCTTCCTTTAAAACAGGAGTATTGACCCTCTTTCAGCCCAAGGGCCAAATTCAGTTTCAGAGAAGCTCTCAGTTCTCTCACATTCCAGTGGTGGGTGGGGCCACAGGCAAAGTGGGGTGGGGCCAAAGTCCTAAAAGGACCAGCTTAGTTTAGTATAAAGCTCTTGCTGCCAGGAACTAAGTGTTAACACACACACACACATGCCAGGAAACCAACTGGTGGGCAGAGGAAAGGGGAGTGGCCGGCTGGGGAATCCTGAAGGGTCAGACTGGGGCCCCACGAAGGTCAGATTTGGCCCACAGGCTGGAGATTTTGCAGACCTGCTTTACGAGCTCAGTTTAAAGAATAAGTATGCTTGGGAAATAGCATGGAGAGGAGGCATAAGGTTGGCTCATACAAACAGCACCTCCATTCATAGTTACAGCTAGGGATGTCAGAGAATTCCGCAACAGACCTCGGTGAGGCCGAATGCCAGTGCATTCGGCCCCCCAAAATCCATCACGGAACGGCCTACCACCCCCCTGCCCCCTGCGGATTCCCCCCCGGGACGAGACTTACCTGGGGTGGATGTTCCGGACGGCGGCGGCTCCAGCGGCGGCTTCGGTGGTGGTGGCAGCGGCGGCTGGTCTTCCGACCGGCTGCCGCTGCCGCCATTTGCAGTCTGGTCTTTTTCTTCCCCCCCACCCCATAGACGTGATAGGCTACATAAAGACTTACATAGCCTATCATGTCTGGGTTTTAAAAAAAAACAAACGCATACGCAAATGGCGGCAGCTACGGCCGCCGCCATTTGCGTTCCTTATTTTTCGCCCACTATGTTATTTGCTATCCCCTTTCTTTTCTTCATCTTAATCTACATAAATATTGACGTAGACTAAGACGGCGAAAAATAAGGAACGCAAATGGCGGCCGCCGTAGCCGCCGCCATTTGCGTACACGTTTTCTTTTTTTTTTACCCAGAGCCCTCCGTGGCTGGAAATCCGGCTGTGGACGGCCCTGGCCTGGGCCTGGCTGGCTGCTCCGCAGAGCCACCTCAGAGCACAGCCGGCCGTCAAGGATTCCGGGGGGGGAGGACCGGATCACCTCCCCCCCGTTGAGGATTCCGGGGGGAGGGACAGAACGCCTCCCCTCCCACCATGAAAAGAATCCGCGAAAAGGTAAGTGACTGTCGTACATCCCTAGTTACAGCTCACCTTTCAGTCAGGGCCAGCCTGCTCCTGGAGGTGATGGCATGCAGCATCCAGAGGAATAAACCAAACCTATATCTCTGCAGTGCAGTGCAGTGCTTTTTCCTACAGGGAGGGACACTCTGGAGGTGCCATGTGGATGGGACAGCTGTATGAAGGCTGTATATGTCCCCACTGCAATTTGCAACATTAGCACTGGGCCAGGGCAATCAGGCACCAGACTGAACATGGCACAGGAACGCCTAATGGTGTCATGAAGCCAGGGCTCACCAGGACACAACATCAGCCCATTTTGATTAGTAGCAGGGATGCGGGCATCATCTGCCACCCAACTCAGACTTTCCTGTTCCCTCTGAGCTTAGCGTCAACTTTCACAGTAACTGGGGTAGGGGTAGGGATGGGTGAATCCCCCAGCGTCCAGTTGCGGGGGGTCCACCGCGGGCTGCTTGGGGCCTCGCAGAGTCCTCTGTAGTGCTGCCATGTTCACTGGAGTTGGTGGAGTGGCTCTCCAGCTTTCTAAAAGACGTGATAGGCTAATGGTGGTTGCCATTAGCCTATCACAGGGACATTACAGCTGTAATTGGTGTATTGCACGCCATTTGCGGCTGTAAAGCACTTACTTTTACGTAAATTGCAGCTGTTTACGGCTATATTTATGTAAAAGGAAGTGCTTTACAGCTGCAAATGGCGTGCAATACACCACTTACGGCTGCAGTTTTCCTGCAATAAGCAAATGGCAGCTGCCATTAGCATATCGTGATTTTCAGAGAGCTGAAGAGTGGCCTCATGGGAACTACAGGAACTCTTGCAGACACGGAGGTGAGTTCGGCCAGTCCACTGCGGACTCCGGCAATTGGATCTTTGGAATCTGACCTCATTTGAGTTCGCTGTGCAGGGGATGAATCTCCCCAGCAACAATATATCATTTCTTGTTGCAATGTAAAGTATTCTGGGGTGGTTTGGTTGGTTTTGAGTGAGCAATTCAGACCCATGTGCTTTAAGGAAGACCTGCTTCTGTTAGGGGTGAAAACTGTTAGAATTGGTTTGTTGATACAAATCAACACAGCTGCCAGAATTCAGGGACTCTCCTTTGGGATCATCATGGCTATGGGGACTGTCACGATGAGTGCCTGCTCTTCAGAATTTACCACTACACCACTGGGAAAACCTGATGCCGATACAACTCATCCATTTGGGAAGCCAAAATCCGTAAGATACTGTTTTGTGTAGCGTTCCATGTGATTGTCAGACTCGACACTGGTCTTCTAGCTCTCAGTTCAATGCCTAATGAACTAGACAATAAATGTACTAGGCAATACACTCTGCCTGTTAAGTTAATAAAGACTGAATCTTATGGGAATGTTCTCTAAATGGCTGGGATTGATGTTGCCTCGTGTCAACTTGAAACTGGAAACAGCTTAGTGGTCTGCAACAGGCTATTGGGAAGCCTCTTATTGGTGCAATTTTAATATGCCAGTCACTGTGAAATATAGGTGCAGATATCTTCCCTTTAGATGTTTTGCTAAGCTTCATAATAGTTGTATCCAGGACATTTCTTATCTCTAGGGGCAGAAGCTGGGTTCTGTTTAGATCTTCAGAAGTAACCCTGTCTCTTTGCAACATAAAAGAAAGACATATTAGAGTTGGTTTGTTATATTCTCCCATTAACCATGCAGTTGCCAGCAACAATTTATCAATGGCTCTATCTGACTTCACATCAAAGCTGAAACATGTATTTAGTGGTTTTATATTTATTTGGAATAAAGGTAATTGTCTGAAATAGCTGTAATTGTGACAGCTGTCACTGAAGAAGCTAGTGTTAACGTCTGGAGCTTTGTGAGAGTTATAATGTGATATTTTAAAAATTCTAAGGCTGCCCATTGTCCCTGTTTGATTCTTCCCACTGCCATTAATGGTGTTTCTCAGGGTATGGAATGGGAGCTCAGTGGTAGGGCACATACTTTGCATGTAGAAGCTCCCAGGTTCAATCCCCAGCATCTCCAGATAGTTCTGGGAAATACTTCCTACCTGAAACCCTGGAAAGCTGCTTCCAGTCAGTGTAGAGAAGTCTTACCTACCCTGTTACTCTCCAGATATTTTGGACTACAACACTCAGCATTCCTGACCATTGGCCATCCTGGCTGGGGTTGATGGGAATTGAAGTCCAAAACATTTGGAGGCCACCAGGTCGGGGAAGGCTGGTGTAGACAATAGAGATCTAGATGGACCAGTGATCTGCCCCTATGTAAGGCAGCTTCGTATGTTCGGTGTTTTTTACAACCAAAACTCTGAGTGGATAAGGGGAGTTGAACTCTCCTGTGCCCACCTTACTTCCCTATGCTTCCTTGCTGCAGGCATTTCTCTCCTAGCCTGGTTCCCGCACTGGAAGTGAAGTAGACTGGAGAGAACAGAGCTTAACATGATGAAGCATGCAAAGGGAAAACAGGAGTAGGAAAAGGCTTAGCTCCCCTCACCCCTACATAACTTTTATTGTAAAAACAAATAATAAAAAAGACCTTTCCAGTGTAGATGTGAACATATGTCTAGATTGTCCCTGAATGGTTAGGCAGGGACAAAGAAGCCTTTCCAGATGGGTTATAACAGGAAGAGGGCGAAAATAACCCTGCCAATCCCAAGCCTTCACTTGTTGCTGCCTGCATCCACCACTCCATGGCTGCTTTTCCCCCACACAGTGCAAGGGAGGAAATACTGGCCACTCAGCGGGAACCCATTCAGAGGTAGCAATGTTCCCAACTTTCTGGGCCAACATTTGGAAGATCCCAAGGCAGAGGGCGGAGGGAGTACCTTGTAAGCTTCAGTGCACACATGGAGTTTCATTTGTTGCTTTTTGAATCCAGCCCTCTATTCAGAAAGGGGCTGGGGCTGGGTTAAAAATGTCTGACAAAACACTGCATTACCTTGACATTATTGCAATGCTTGGGGCCAATCTGCATGGTAATGGTATGAAAAGCACTTTCATATTATACCCGTATTTTCATGAAATAACTTTTGGTCTGTCAGGGCACACAAAGCAGGAGAAGTGGCGTATACACAAAACCCACTTTTATGTGTCACACAGCACTTGAAACCACCATACCTCAGGGTTGGGTGAGCTCTGAGTCCTGCCAGTAGAACTGAACATCATCAATGCATTGGTGTTGCTCAGTGAACGAGATAGGTTTTTTCTCCACCCCTGTCGATGAGCCCCTGCTGAGGGAAGTTTAATGGAAGTGCTGAATTAAGCCCCTATGGTTTACCCCACACCTCTCCCCTCTCATCCATAGGGGTGGATGAAAGTCACTTACCTGTCCTCGAAGCTTTTCACGGTGGGGGGGAGGCGCTTCGCTGCTCCCCCCGCAAAGTTCAGGCCGGGGGGGGGAGGCTTCCCGCCTCGCCCGGCCGAAATTCAGGCCGGGGTGGAGGCTTCCCGCCTTGCCCGGCCAAAATTCAGGCCGGGGAGGAGGCGCCTCGCCTCGCCTGGCCACGAACTCAAAAGTTTTTTTTTTTTTTTAAACGCCCCCGTGATAGGCTACGTGACGATTAACATAGCCTATCACGGCTAGATCTGCAAAGTCAGCCGTGATAGGCTACGTTAATCGTCACGTAGCCTATCACGGGTGACTTAAAAAAAAAAAGCACGTACGCAAATGGCGGCCCCCATAGGGAGCCGCCATTCGCGTTCCTTATTTGGTCGCTGTAGTCTACGTAAAGATTTACGTAGACTACGGCGAAAATAAGGGCAATGCAAATAGCGTTGCCCTTATTTTCGCCGTAGTCTACGTAAATCTTTATGTAGACTACAGCGACCAAATAAGGAATGGGAATGGCGGCTCCCTTTGGGGGCTGCCATTATCCGTACACGCTTTTTTTTTTTTTTAAAGTCACCCGTGATAGGCTACGTGACGATTTACGTAGCCTATCACAGCTGACTTTGCAAATCTAGCCGTGATAGGCTACGTTAATCATCACGTAGCCTATCACAGGGGCGTTTTTGTTTTTTTTTCTTTGATTGGAATGGCGGCGGCGGCAGCCGGTCGAAAGACCGGCTGCTGCTCCCGCCCCGGACGAAAACCCGCCGAACTGCCGGCCAGACCCGCCGCCGGGAGGGACATTTGCCAAAGGTAAGTCCCATCCCGGGGGGGGTGTGTGGGGGGCGGGGGGGTGCGGAGAATTTCTCCCCGAAACTTGTTTGGGGGGCCGAACACGTTGGCGCTCGGCCCCCCGAAGTTTCGGGGAGAAATTCTCCGCCATCCCTACTCATCCACCATTGCAATATTGTGAAAGTTTAAAATAGCGCTACTGTGCTATTGTGAATGGGGAAAAATAGCCCACATAATGTGAATTGGTAAAGTAGCTTCTGTGCTATTGTGAATGCTTGAAACAGCTCTTATGCACTATTATGAATGGGGAAAAGATGCTATATAATGTGAGTGGGTAAAGCAGTGACTGCAGTAGTGTGCTATTGCACAATAGTGCAATTGTGCAATCACACAATTGTGATATCGTGGATTTGCTAACTGGAAATACACAAAGGAGAAATAAAGGAGAGGGCCAGCAGCAAAACCCTGCAGTAGTGCTATTTTGCAATAGCGCTACTGCAATATAGTGTGCAGTAAGTAGGGACGTTAGAGAATTCTGCCATGGACTCTAGTGAGGCTGGATTTTAAAGATTCTAAAGGAATCCCCCCGGGACGGAGCCTACCTTTGTCGGGCGTCCGCTGCCCCGCGAATGGCTGCCCTGGTCTGTGGCCACCATTTCCATTCTACTTTAGCTGTGATAGGCTATATAAGTATTTACGTAGCCTATCACAGCTAATGCAGAGACACTATTTGCGTCCCTGTGGTAGCTGTAATAGGCTACGTAAGTATTTACGTAGCCTATCACAGTTAATGCAGGGATGCCACTTGTGTCCCTGCGGTAGCCGTAATAGGCTATGTAAATATATACGTAGCCTATCACAGCTACCGCAGAGACGCAAATGGCGGCCGCCATGTCAGCCGCCATTTGCGGCCACAGCCCAGCAGCAGTCAGAAGTCCGGCTGTGGGCGGCCCCGGCTGGTGGCTCTGTGGGCTCCCTGCAGAGCGGAGCTGGCCGGGGAGGATTCTGGGGGGAGGGATGGATCGCCTCACCCCCCCAGCGGACGGCCCCAGCGGAATAGGGTAATTAATCTGTACACCCCTAGCAGTAAGAAATAAATAGCGCTGTTGTGATATAGTGTGAATAAATAGAGGAGAAGGAAAGGGCGGGGAAGTGGAGAGAGCTTGAAACAGTTCTATTGAGAAATAGCACTACTGTGGGAAGCCTATGCTGTGCCCAAAGTGCTACTGCAAATGGGGAAAAAAGGAATGGGGAAAAAAAGAGACAGCCCCATCCCTTGACCAGGTCACAGACACACCCCTAAGCACACCCACCATGCCAGATCTAATTCGGGGGAATGGGGCACACTGCAGCTGAACCGCACGGGAACTGCATTTAAGGAAAAAACATGCACTAAAACGACTCTGCAAAAATGTGCCTTTTTGAGAGGGAAGCTGCACGTTTGCAATGTCATGTGTTGCGAACTACCCTGAAGTGTTCTCACTCTGCCCTAAATCACCTGTGTAGATTGGCCCTTGGATTAATTTTTAAGAGGCCACTACCAGCTCACTGGATTCTAAGCTACCCATTGTGTGCATATTCTTCTGATTATTATCACAGTGTTTGGTTTATCCAGTGATGCACTTAGGCTTCCTGAACATTGTAAGTAAAAAGGCACACAGAAAACTGCTCTGAAGTGATGCACCTGTGCCAAGATCCTAAATCTTAATGCTGGGGTTGTGCTGCAGAACAATGAAATAATTAGTGGCAGTAATGCAGGGAAATTGACTACAGCTGTAAGCAAGCATTTACTGCTGCATTCTCAGATTCATCTGATTTGGCAAAACACCTAATTACTTCCATAAATCCAAAGAAGAAAAGGAACAAAACAGAAGCCTATGCTGATTCATTCTTATGCCCACCCCTTCCTTGAAATTTAAAACCCAGCGTAGTGTGTAGGGAAGTCTCTGAAAGGCGAATTGGTTCAACAGCGACAAGCAAAAACATGAACTTGGTCTCTAGCTTCATGATGGTATAGAAAACATTCTCTTAACCCCAACAAGCACTTTCTTGGAGCAATTGATTACATTGCTTTCATTCCACAGTATAGTGTGTAATACATGCTGTTTTAAGAATCTTAGTAGTGCACAAAGATGAGGTAGGGGATGTGTGTAGATAGAAATGATCCCCACATCCACTGGTACTGAGGTGCAGAACCTTGGGCCAATTCCTCCCTACCTGGAATCTCACTCTGGCCCTCCTGGGAGCCCCAGATGGTCATGCCCCCTTTCCCCTGGCTGCCAATCATTTGGTGGCTTCCTGGCTATTATGAGGGTTTCCTCCCATTCTAAAAGGTCGAAATGCCTCTCCTAAGGCTTTGTGACTGGCAGCAAGAGCTTTACACTAAAACATGCTGGTATTTTGGTCCCGCCCCTTTTGCCTTTGGCCAGACCTGTTTTGCTTTTGGCCCCATCCACCACTGGAATGTCCTCCTCCCCGCAGAGCTTCTCTGAAATTGGATTTGGCCCTCTGAATTGCACAGAGCTTTGGCACCCTGCATTGCTAAATATTCTGGGTGAAAAATGATGGCAACAGAATACATGCATATTTCATGTGCCAGTTAGGTTCTCTGTACAGCCTGGAATTGGGCAACTTTAGCATCCAATGTAGAGCACAGGAAGTATCTCATAGAAAGGCAGACACCTTTTGGTTAGGACATGCCCATGCTGAGCAAAGTGAGTCCGCACAGCTCACGCTGTACAGTCTGAATTGCCACAATGGGCTACGTGGACCAGTGATGACCCCAATGGTTTGAATGCTAAAAGAGCACTTCCAGTTCCCCAACAGAGTTTGTATGCAGTACAGAGAGCAAGTGAGAGCAACTAAGGAAGTTTTAGTTTGTGTTCTGGGGACAAGGGACCATGTTGTGAAATCCAAGACAATAAATACCAGGTTAAAAAAAACACAACAACATGCATTGGTGAAGAGCTTAATTTGATTATAAAAGCCAGTGGGCCTTTTCAGTGCTGACACCCAGACAATAATTCCATTTTATAGTTCTGTTAAGAGGAAATGACTACTCCAACCTTGGTGCCACCAGAAGCACTTGAATTACAAGGGGACACGACAAACAAGAGGCATTCAGAAGGAAATTTCTCACACTGAAGTTTTGAGCACTGCACTGCGAAAGATAATCCTGAGCCCCATCTTGCCTCCCAAAATCACATTTTTAGAGAAAAAATAGGGAAAAGAAAAACGAATGAAACAGGAGAAAAAAGAATGTATAAGAGACCCCCAAAATACAGCTGTTGTTGAGCGATCTCCAGTGTGTATAGGAGAGATGCACTCATATTACCCAGCTTCCTCTTGTAATGTGATGTGTGATGCAGCTGGCTGGTAGATACAGTGTTCCTGTATAGTTGCGTCCCATGCTCTTCCCGCTGCCAGTTTTGTAGTAGTGCTCTAAGAGCCTCAGGCTAATGGCAAAGAAGCTCAGGTTTCCACAAGGGAAATAAATATCTTCTAGTACAAGTGAAGATATTAATGTCAGGTCCAATATAAAGTAACACTAAACTAGCATGCCACTGATCAACTGAAGGTAACAAATGAACCTGGGCATTGCTTTCTTCAGTGGAATAGAATCAGAGAATCAGGGTAGCAACGTCCTCGCTCTGTTTTTCTATGTGTGTTAAAGGTAGAGTTGGGGAAAGGGTTATTTCTCTGTGCCATTTTTATCTATCTGTTAGAATGGGCTGCTTCTTCTTTTTAGCTTGGCACTGATAAATTTGGTCAGGTGGCTTATACTGAGATGAGCGAGCAATGGAAATTGAGGGAGCAAGGGCCAAAATACATGTGACGATAAATGTGTGGGTTAGTGTTGTGTGCACCTCTTAAAACAGAGGAACATAACTCTTCCCTTGGTTCCACCTGCTTTCTCCCAGCCACCAACTGTTTGGTGCTTTCCTGGTATTTGTGCAATCCTCCTCCCCCAACTCTAAAAGGTAGAATTGCTAAGTTAAAGGCAGCAAGAGCCTTAAGCTACAGTATGCTGGTAATTTTGATATCCTTGGCCCCCATCCCCTTTAGCTTTGGCCCTTCCCCCTTTGCCTTCAGCTCCAACCACCAGTGGAAGACTTCCAAGCAGTGTATGATGTAAGATGAAATCACAATCAAATAACCAGTTCCAAAGGCTAGGAACCATGACCAAAAATGCCCTATCCTGTTTCACTGCCAACTTGGTCTCTGGTGGTAGGACACAGAACACAGTCTCCAGTGATGATTTCAACAGGGAGATAGGTAGGTTCACATGGCAGAAGATGGTCCTTTAAACATTTTCATCACCCTTGAAATCCCATCAAATAAAATGACTATTTTCATCCAGAATTATGTGGTATGAATCTTCTGAGGGTCTCGAATACTTTCTGTTGCCTCCAGGCCCAGAGTCTGCACATGGTGCCCTCAAGCAGCTACTGAGAACCATCAGGGCCCACTACTAAGCTTGTACCTGCTCTGGGCCACCTTTAAAACTGGTGCTCCGATCAGCAGTGAATGGCTGCCATTTTTATTTCCCACAATGCTTCAATGTGGCACCGCTCTGGGAGATTTGGAAGATTAAAATGGCAATCTCCTGCTGCTGACCATCACCAAGTAAGCCAGCCAGGGGCCCACCAGTGTAGGAGGGCCCAAAAAGGAACTTTGCTGAGGGGCCCTTGAAGCTGGAGCTGGCCCCGGTTGTCTCCAAACTCTCAGCCACCAGGATAAAACTGGGGGCAGAGTGGCAGAGAAATCTAAAACCACCATTTCTCCTGAAGTTGTGCAGATCCTGAGATTGTGGTTATAGCACAGTGCTGCAGATCTGGCCAATTAGTTGCACATTGCTTGATAAAGCTGATGTATACCTAAGACATAGAACTCTTGGTATACTGGGGAGCTGCGGTCAATGAAACAGGCTGGATGTTGGCTAGAGCACAAATGATGTAAGACTCAAAGTGAAGATGACTGAGCACGCTCTAGAAGTGCATAATTGTGCCTATTGCATGGCAATGTGGACAGCAAAGAAGGCTTATTTTGCTGCCTCCATTGTATCCTCGAGTAGCTGTCCAGCAGAGCTCTTATGGATGGTCTGAGGGCTGTTAACATCCTCCCCAGCAAATGGGGCCCTGGCCCCCTTAAGGACCTGCCGTGACCTTTTAGCATCGCACGTTGAGGACAAAATTGCTTGTCTCTGCAGTGGACTTGATGCTGTTGTTAGTGCAGTTCCAGTCAAGGTGTCTGATGCCACCATCTGTCCGATTTTGTGGGATCAGTTCCAGTTGCTGCAGCACAATGATGTGGACAAGGTGCTTGCAGCACTGCAGCCGACCACATGCCCTCTTGATTCCTGCCCCTCCTGGCTAATAAGGGGTATGACTGGGTGGGGTCAGGTGGGATAAATGCTGGGTGGGATAAATGCTTCCCTCTGGGAAGGCGTTGTCCCTGCTGTCCTTAAGGAGGCAGTAGTGTGATCACTGTTGAAGAAGACCACTCTGGACCCAATGGTATTAGACAACTACCGCCCAGTCAGAAATATCCCCCTTTTTAGGGAAGGTACTTGAGAGGGTTGTGGTTGAGCAACTGCAGGCACTCTTGGAGGATACTCATTATCTAGAACCATTCCAGTCAGGGTTTCAATTTGGTTATGGGAATGAATCAGCCTTGGTCACCCTGAGGGATGATGACCTTTATCAAGAGAGGGACAAGGGAAGTGCAACTCTGTTAATTCTGCTTGACCACTCATTGGTTTTTGATACCATTGTCCATGGTATCCTCCTGGATCGACTCTGTGGGATGGGTATCGGAGGCACTGTGTTACAGTGTTTCTGGTCCTACCTACAGGGCTGATTTCAGACAGTAAGATTGGGTGACTATTCCTCAGCCCCTTGGCAATTGAGCTATGGGGTTCTGCAGGGTACCATCTTGTCCCCAATGTTTTTTAACATCTATATGAAGCTACTGGGAGTGGTCATTAGGGGATTTGGAGCCAAATGCCATCAGTATGCTGATGACATGCAGCTCTGTCTCCCTGTGACATCTATATCATGAGAGGCTGTGCAAGTCCTAGATCAGTGCCTAGACTCAGTAATGTGCTGGATGAGGGCCAATAAACTGGAGCTGAATCCTGGCAAGACAGAAGTGAGTGAGTGGGTGAGTGGTTCCTGAGTCCTGGGGATAGGCTCATTGCCTGTTCTGGATAGGGTTGCACTCCCCTTGAAAGATCAGGTTCATAGTCTGGGGGCACTCCTAGATCCATCACTGTTGCTGGAGGCCCAAGTGGCTGTAGTAGCTCGGAGTGAGTTTCGGCTGGTTCACCAGCTATGGCCTCTCCTGGACAGGGATAGCTTGGCCATGGTGGTACAGGCAAGACTGGATTACTGCAATGTGTTCTATGTGGGGCTGCCCTTGAGGCTGTTCCGGAAGCTGGAGCTAGTGCAGAATGCAGCAGCTCAGCTGTTGTTGGGAGCTTCCCCTTTTCAGCATACAACTCCTTTGCTCAGGGAACTGCACTGGCTGCCTATTCACTACTAGGCCAGGTTTAAGGTTTTAGTACTAGTGTACAAAGATGTAAACAACTTGGGCCCAGGACACCTGAGACAGCACCTTCTCCCTTACCAACCTGCCCAGCCACTGAGGTCATCAGAGGGCATGTTCCTGGTGGTTCCACATGGAACCATAGCCCGATTGGAGTCTACCAGGAGAAGAGCCTTCAGTGTGGTAGCCCCCTTCCTCTGGAATTCCTTGCCTTTGGAGGTCAAGCAGGCACCAATGTGTTTGGCACTTTAAATAGTGCCCAATGTTGTGTTGCTTTCTGCACCTCCTGAAAACATTGCTATTTCAGGAAGCCTTCCTTGAATGACTGGCTACGGTTTATTAAACTTGGTTTTATCAGAACTCTATTTCTTTCTTTAAAAAAATAAAATAAAAAAAAGTTAACATGGTGTTTTTACACTTTATCCTGTTTGCTGTTCACCACTCTGAGGACTTTGAATGTGGAGCAGTATACAAATACAGTAAATAAATAAATAAACAAACAAACTTTTGGTTTGACAGATTGGCTGTTCATCAGTATGTAGACAATGTTAAACCAACCTACGTAAAAGCACCAGTCAAGGCATAGGTTTATAGACTTTCAAGCTAACTACACGTTTCTAAGACGCAACTACGTTTCATGGGCAACTGTCTACAGGGGCAGTTTACCTGTAAGGAAACAGTACTGGAGACATATGGTGTGTTTGTCATATCTATTTACAAAAATAGATGGACAGCCATCTGTTGGGGATCCTCTGACTTGGATTCCTGCATGGAGCAGGGGGTTGGACTCAATGGTCTTGTCGGCCCCTTCCAACCCTACTATTCTATGATCCTATGATTCTACAATATAAGTTGAGCTGGTGAAAGGAGCAGGGAAATCCCAGGCAGATAGGGCTGGTCTTCAAAAGAGCATCAGTCACCCCAAAACAACAGCATACTCGTGAAGCCCCTCAAGGCTACTTCTTGCCATTCACCTCCAAAACTTAGACTTGGTTCTCTTTTGCAGATGGCTTCCTTGAGCTCTCATCCATGGAGGTGAAATGTGCACCAATTCCAGTAGCTATTAGCAAGCACCTTCCTTCTGCAACCTATTAAAAGAACCTTTGGAGATACTTATTTGTTCATCCGCACAATACATTTCCATAACAATAGACTTCAGAGTAGGAATGCTAGGCTTTAATAACTGCATATCATACCCGGGAAAAGCCCTGCACACATAATGCATCCTCATTCAAGGACTGGACAGTGTTTATAATACATTGCATCCCTGTATTACATGATTTGGGCAAAGATAGAGCTGCAGTTCATATTTCGAAACCCATTTAAGCAGCATCAAATACAATAAAAATATAATCAGTGATCCATAACAATTCACATACTGTACATTCTATAATCTATGATCACAGCAGGGATAATTGTGCTAGTTGCCTGTTTAAATAAATATGCTTTCAAAATTAGACAAATTTTATGCTAATGTAATAGGCTTTTGTTTTTTCTCCAACTGTCATATCCTTTCAAGCTATAAACAACTGACTGTCGCAGTGCTTTCTTGCTGATTTGTTAATTTCTCTGTCAATTTCCTATCTTCCTTTTGCCTGGAGTCAAATATTTTCTCTTGTCCTCCAATGCTATTCTCTCCAATACTCAGATTATTGCTTTCTCATTGTAAACCCTTTTAATGCCTGCATTATTATTATTATTACACATTTCTTAGACACCTTTCTAAAAAAGAGAGAGAGAAGGATTCAAGGTAGCTTACAATAGAATAAAACTTTATAAAATTTAAAACAGCTACAACAATACTTCGCAAATCAAAATGATCCATAATTCTTTACTTAAAGGCAGACATAAAACTGGAAGGGACCAAGAGGCAGTGTAGCCAAATCCCTTGCCTTGAAGGTAGGACCATCTGTGCATAAGTCTCCCACATAGATCCAACACAATTCCTCTACTATCTTTAAAAAACTATTATTCTGTTTTTTCAAAAATGGAGACAAAGCAGCTCACAGCCAGCCAGCCAGCCAGCCAGCCAGCTAACCATCCATCCATCCATCCATCCATCCATCCATCCATCCATCCATCCATCCAAACCAAATACAAGGCAATTTTAGAATATTCAATTTAAATGAAATAAAACACATTTCAATAACAGTGACCTCACCTGAAATAAAAATCCAAGGAAACAGCAAGGAATCAAACAACAAAAGCAAACAAATCAGCTTGCAGGAAAACAAAGTTAGTGTGTCAGTTAGGCTCAAAGTCTTTGCTGAAGAGCCTGCTTTTCACCTGGCAGCCAAAGGACCAATGCTGGAGCCTGGTAGACATCCCTAGAGATTGCATAGAACCAGTGCTAAAACCAAAAGGGACTTGCTTGCTTCTAGTGGATACCTGCTGAGCTTCAGTCACTTCAGATATTGAATGGAGCACACAGAGGGGGTACATATTAGACCACAGTGTGCCAGAAGCACTGAAGCAGTATAGTGTAGGTGCCTGAAGAACAAGTAGTTACGGATGACTCAAGCAAACAAACCAAGCCAGAAAATGCAGAAGCCACACACAGGTGCTTCCAGGTGAGGCTTTTATCACACCGTCACCTTGCCTCATTCACAAATTTTTACGGGGTCCAGACAATGTCGTCTTCCACTCATGATCATCCTGTATTTTCCCACTGCTTCTTCGGTCGTTTTTTTTATCTTACCCTAAGAAGAAAAAGATGGAATAGGTGCACAATGCCTTCTAATTGGTAGGAGCCCTCCATCTGGAAGCATCTGTAAATTAACAACAACAACAACAACAACAACAACACAGGAGTCTAAGACATGGATTGCATCATTAACAACCATTTTTTAAATTTTTCTTAGATTAGAAAATTTAGAGTTTGTTCTCCAAAGTATATGTTTTATAAATACTCAGCATTCTTTTCTCCAGTACTTTCTTTAAGCTGTGGAAGAAAAGTCTAAATAGCACAACCATGCAGTGCAGTCCTATGCCTGTTTACTCAGAAATAAATCCTGCTGTGTTTGATAGGTAAGTGTGCATAGGAATGCAGCAGCCTTCACATCCTTTCCACAGGACATTCTAGATCTTTCAGTGTCAAAAGAAGAGCTCTGTTGGATCAGATCAAAAGCCTATCTAGCCCAGCATTCTGTTTACACTGTGGCCAACCACTGCCTATGGGAAGCCCACAAGTAAGACATGAGAGCAATAGCCCCCTCCCATCATCCTTTTATAAGAATAGCTCGTATCTTGTTGGGTAGTGACTGCCGACACCATGGGGGTCTGGCTCAGAGCTACAATGCCCCAGAGCTTCCCAGTTGTATATTATGAATAGATAATAGACCACCTCAGTACATTCTCTCTATTGCTTCCTCTTCCCTCATTAGGCAAGTGGTTATGAGGCCTTCCACTCTGTGCTTGTCTGTTTTCCTCATCTTTTTTCCTTCGGAGACAGGGGAGAAACTAATGCAGCTTGGAACAGTTTAAACCCTTGGCAGATATCTGTTGGTTGCTCCCCCCCCCCCACGTTCTGTGGTGCTCATTATTTTTGCATCTCTGCTTCTGCCATTAAGCAGCATGACTGCTTAATGACTGTCACATGGGGTGTATTTCCTCTCTTGCCTTCTTCTCAAGAGAGGTGTATAAAACACAGGATTTTGTTTTGTAGAAGGCAGAGTGGGAACATCCAATAGTGTAGCACAGTGGCTACAATAGTGAGCTATGTATCAGGAAATCCTTGGTTCGAGGCCTGTCTCTGCCCTGAACTCTAGGTGGCCTTAGGTAAGCCACTTTTGCTTAGCCTGAGTTCCTTCATTTGCAATATGGGGAATAATAATTCTGGCTTACCTTACATTACCAGGTAGCTAATGCATGTGAAGTGCTTTGAGCCCTTGAAAGCACTAAACTAATTACGATGAGAATGATGAAATACATACGTAAATATGTGACTGACCTCCTCTCTCCTTGGCTTGTTTTTTTCTGAAGAAAAAAACCTGTACTGAACTGCCACTTTCCTCATGACAGTCCGCTTTTATTTTATTCAGACAGAAAGTTCAATATCTTCTAAATTCTGTTGAAACAAACAGCAGCATTTTCTTTACAATAAATATTTCTTCATAATCTACAGTCTATCTGTTCATGTGAATGTAGCATTTCATTTTAGGTTCTGGTTGTCAAGATGACAAAAATGTCATCCTGTTTTATTAAAAAAAAGGGGGCAAGATAATACCAGACGTATTTGGTGAAAACGCAATTTAAATATGGAGCTTCAGGGTGATGATGTGAATGTCTGTTACTCAGGGGTGCTGAACCTCTTTCAGCCCGATGGCTGAACTCCATTTTAGGAGTTCCTGGGGGCTACATTCTTGGGGGCCAGATTCCAGAGGTGGGTGGAGGAATGGCAAAAGAGGTGGGGCCAAACTACTAAAAACATCAGCCTATTTTAGCTTACTTCCAGTAATGAAGCCTCAGGAGAGACATTTAACCTTTTAGAATGAGGAAAAAAAACACTGGGCAAAAGCCGGGAAACCACCAAATGATCAGTGGTTGGCAGAAAGTGCTGAGGCCATCTGAAGAATCCCATAGAGCCAGATTTGGCCCCTGGGCCTGAGGTTCAACACCCCTGTCCTATGTATTGACTGGAAGAAAATGATGGTTCCTCCAAAGCTTCCAGCAGCAGGATGCTATTTTGTAGAAAATCAGTATTGTTCTGTATACATGCAAATTGCAGCTTTCTGAGCTAGTAGCGTCAGATGTATGAAGAATGATGAACTCTGGGTTTTCAACACCTTAAAGCAATGATATTAACCCAGTCGTGCCTACTCAAGTGCCATTTTTCAAACCATGTAAATTATTTAGGTACTTGGGGCACAACCCAACAGGGTGCTCCCACTCCCACCGATTCCTTTCTGCTCTGCCAATTCCCTTCTTCAGTCCCCCCCACCAATTCTGTTGTGTGAATGGGACTCACCGCTTACGCAAGAGAGACTTAGCGCTTCCTAGGAGAAGCCCCCAAGTGAGCAGAAATGCTCATTTCTGGAAGGAGGCAGATCAGCAGACCTCCCTTAGGTCAGCTGTGCCGACTTGCTTCCTTCCAGAAAGAAGCATTTCCACTCATTTTGGGTTGCCTCAGAAGCGCTACATTGATGTTGGGCAAGCGATGGGGGCTACTTGAGCAACAGAATCAGAACAGGATCCAATGGGGTGCAAGAGAATCAGGGAGGGCATAAGCACCCCATTGGATCCTGCCCTTGATGTAGTTGTACCGTATGCTGTAGCTTATTTTTTCTAGGATTTTAAAAATAGATTTTGAAAAACACACACACATGTAGTAGCGTGAACCAGTAGAAGCTCAATTGTAAATTGACACACTTTAAACAGTGCGGTGCTGAAATGCCCCTGCAGCTTTCCACCCTGTGCATAGGCTGCAAGTGTGTGCATTTTTGCAGTTCGGGAATGTTGGTTTTGTGAAAGCTTTGCTCTCCTCCCATGTTGAGGGGCAAACTAAACATTCTTCTAATAACACTACTATGTGTGATTAGTTTATTTACTTCAGAGAAAGCATGTGCATGCCAATTTGGATTGGGACCATGGTCCTTCATGGTATTTTTTTTATGATTCCCCCTGCCCCCATTTTCATCCTGAAACTCCCTCCCCACAGGAGGGAATTTTTAAAATTTAAATTTTAAAGCCTCCAATTGAATCAGTGGAAGCCTTTCTCCCCCTATTAATCCTCCCCACGTGGGTGGGGGTGGAATTTCAGGATGAAAATCCCCCTCCTAGAGTGCTGTGGTCCCAATCTGAATCAGGGCTGTGCATGCTTACTCTGAAGTAAATAAACCAATCAGGCATAACTCTGCTATCCTTGACTAGAATAACATTTCGCCCTGAGTTTCAGCCAAAGATGTTCTCAGTAGAACTTTTGACCCTACTCTAAATTTTTAATCACCCTCTCTAATTTGTTTGAAGCAGCTAGAAATAAAATTAATTAATGTTTGCATAACAAATCATGATAATTCAGCTACTGGATGGGACATTTTTCAGAAAAATGGTTTTGAGGGTTAACAAAGTAATTTCCTGTGTTTACACAAAGATATATGCTGCACCTTGAGTTTTAGACTGTGTATGTTTGGATTCTTGTTTTGTGACCCACCCAGAAAGCTTCAGCTATTAGGCAGCATAGAAACATAATAAATTAATTCTCTCTCATATATTCCCATATAATTTTGTCTCGCTCATCAGGTGAAGATATATAAAAGAGAACCCAAATTCCCCAACTCTCTCAATATGTTATGTCAACTAAGCTAAGTGGTGCAGTGAAAATTGATAGTCTTCAATTATAAGTATAATTCTAGGTGAGCAGGAGAGTACAGTGCCTGCAGCATTCACTCCACAAAACAATAAGTATGGAGAATTTATGGAGCTTTGGGAGATGCCATTGGGGCTAAAAGTAATTGTGATGAGTACATATATTATAGAAAGGGCTTCTTCTCCCCCCTGCCCCCATCCCCCTTCAAGAGACATTTCAGTCCAGAGATATAGGCAAAAACTTCCTTAGCTTGTCTCACTCTATCACTTCAATCACACCATCCTCCCATTATGGGATGTGAAGCTCCAGATATAAGTCAGGGAGAAAGCAACACAGACCAAAAAGGTTCCAAAATTTATGAAGGATTAAAAATCCCTCAGAGGTCAATTGTATGGTAATGCAAGAAATACAGGAGGCACTAAAATACGTTGCTTTAAATGTGCTGAGTTAGCTTAGCAGGCACTTAATATAACAGAGTGGCAATACATTAAAAGGTTTGTTACTGTTCTCTACTGGCCACCTCTTCTGGGAGACAAATGTCTCCAAACCAGTCCTGATGGCTTGTATGTGATGGCTTGTATGTAGTGTGTTACTAATATATGGCCTGGACACCACCAGTGTGACAAGGAAGAAGATAATTAAGGGGGACAGTGTGAATGCTGTACAGTCATCTTTGCATGGCACAATTGTAGTGTTGATGAATATCAAAGTACAAAAGAAAATCTTATGAACAGTATTGCTGTAGACTTCTAATTAACCCTGAGAAAGTTGCCAGTTGTCAGAATAGGGGTGGTAGAATTCAGATGAGCATTCTCGGGTATTAAAAGTAGGGATGATGTCAGGGAAATCTGAAATGGATTCAAATGACTTCAGCTTTCTATGAATCTGACTGAGGGATTCTGCAGCCAATCAGCATCTTCTGAGTCAAGTGGATTCCTTGGATTTGCAGACCATTTTTTTAACTTTCCAGAATTGTACGCAAATTTAGTTGTATGACAATACTCTAAAATACACACACACACAAAAGGAATGTTTTATTAGGGAAATCGCTGGCTTGGCCCTACGGATGCCAGTCTGTGGATCCCTACACTTGTCTGACTTGGTGCGTGCCGAGTTTGGCAAGTATGAGGATCCCCAGTCCCTTGCAGAGCTATAAAATGCTGCCTCAGCCTTTTTCATAAAGGCTGATTTTACGCAAATAGCAGCCATTAAGTGACCATTTATGGAAGATTACATTTATGCATGCAATCTTGTATAAATGGCCACTTTACGGCTGCCATTTGTGTAAAATTGGCCTTTATGAAAAAGGCCAAGGCGCCATTGTTACGCAAAATGGCAGGTTGGAGAGGGATCAGGCAGCCACACGCTGCCAACCAGGCGTGACTTGTCTGCCAGCCGGTGGGGGTCAGGTGTGCACTCACGACCTGGACTGTGCTGAGTTCGCCCATCCCTATGTTTTATACATCTCTCTTCAGCCTTTCACTGCTGTGTAACTCTTTTCTTGGTATGCTCTGCTCATCGATTGTATGCTGAGTTAAGAAAAAGATGCAAAACGTTCTGCACCAATGAAAGTTATGTAAAAAGGTGGCGGACTTTTTTGAATAAATTTTTGAGAGTGGGGGAAAATCTGATTCTGTCAATGGTGGAAGATGGAACAAATGATCTCTGCCAACCCATGAAAGACAGACAGAATGGATTAAACAAAATCTGTACATCCCTCATTAAAAGCAAAAGTGAGGAAGAGGCTATGTAGCCATTAACATGCCTACTGATCTTTCCCTCTGTCACCTGTGCATTCAGTGACTGTGAGAAGGGGCATTATGTACATATCACCTTATGTGCATACTTCTCTTCTACACTAGGGCAGGGGAAACCTGATTGGCCTTCCTTGCATGTACACAGTAGTGTAGTGGCAAATTCAGAAGTGCAGGGTCCCTTCATGACAGTCACAGCTATGCTCCCTCACAGCCATGCACCCTTCTAAGATTGTACAACCTTGTAAGATATACAGCCTTCAACTGGGATCCAAAAACAGTGCAGCAGTGGTATTTCAATTTGACGCCTGAGAAAAAATGCAGGGATGTTAAAAACTTTTTCACTCACTCACTCACTCACTCACACACAAACATTTTAGGTTTTCAAAATACGATACTCTATGGAAGCTTCACCCTCTCAACTCAGCCCTCATGGACAGATCCCTTCTCATTGAAACAGCCCCCTTGCACACCCCCTTAGTGCCCCAATATTACCCATTAGCCTTCCCTAAGTTCATTCATTATATCTCCCCCTACCCCTCCAACAGAAACATCCACAAACCCAGCTGGATTGAACTACACACACACACACACACACACACACACACTGGTATAGTGGTGAATTTGGAAATGCAGGAGCTAATTGTGACAGTCTCCAAGAACAGTCCAAAAATTTCAGGCAGTTGTGTCGACGCATATCAACAAAGCAGTTCTAGGAGTTTTCATCTCCACCAAGAGCACGTCTTTGGTAAAGCAAGTAGGTCTTAATAGCCCATTCCCGACCAAGTCATCCCAAATACTTTGCATTCCAACATGGAACAATATGTTGTTGCTTGGAAAATTCATTCCCCCCACAGCTACAGTGAGGACTGCAGCTAAGCTCAGAGGGAACAGGGAATTCTGAGGGGGGTGGCAGATGACATCAGAGCCCCTGCTAATGAAAAAGTGCTGGGGCTGCATTCCTGTGAGCCCTGCATCCACTACACCACTGCATATACATCATACATCAGAACATACATAGGGCCCCTTCTGATGGTTGCTGAATGTGCTGGTAGTGGGATGTCTGGCTGGGGGCGGGGGGGCATGGCAACAGTGAGGAGTGGGGCTCAGCCCTGATGTCCTGCAACTCCATTATACATGATTTGGTACTGAGAGGAGTTTCTGGTAGATAAGCTAAATGCTCCAAAAGCAAAGGGCTGAACAGTCATATATAGAACATCTAATGTAAATCGATTCCAGAAGACCTGTGATATGTGCAATTATATGCTGGGATATCTTTGCTTCCACTAAATCATCTGTAAGTTTGTAACTGATCCAAGTTGACGGAAAATCTTCTAACGGCTGATTCTGAAGACTTTGGCCCAAGGCTTGGCTAGACTGCAGCTGCATTTAAACTTGAACCTGTAGGAGTTGTCTGTTTTGCAATTCATAGGAATATAAGCATCTGTCTACTTAGTCCGGCATCCTGTTTCCCACAATGGCCAAACCCACAAGTAGGACATGAAGGCAAAAGTCCTCTCCAACTGTTGTTCCTCAGCAACTGGTATTCAAAGGCATGCTGCCTCTGATCCTGGAGCTAGCATGTAGCCATCATAACTAGTAGCCATTGATAGCCATTTTGAAAGGCCAAGGATACAGTGTTTACCAGATAACCCCATCTACATGTCTCTTGACAGTGTAGGATTTACCTTTGAAGAAACCACATTGATTCTTCTTTAGCAAAGGGTTCTTCTCCATGCTTGATAATGTTATTTTTAGTAATGCTTTTCACCAGTTTACCCAGAAGAGACTTTAAGCTAACTGGCCTGTAACTAATTTCCTAGCTCCTCCCTGGAATTTTGTGTTACATTGGCTACTTTCGAAGCCCCTGGTACAGAGACCAATCTTAGGGACACGTTGCATATTTTTGTCAGTGGACCAGCAGTTTCACATTTAAGAACTCTCCATTGGATACCATCTGGATGCAGTTATTTGTTAATTTGCCAACAAATTACTGGAATTTGTCATGGAATTTGTCTCAGTACTTCAGACTACCTTCATGAGAAAGTCAGTTCTGGCAGAGGTAGCTAACCTACATCTTTTGCAATGAAAGATACAAAGAATTCATTCAGCTTTTATGCAGCCTCCTCGTTCTCCTTATAATCTTTAACAACCTTTTTACGTATATGTTGAATTTGATAGTACAGTACTCACTGCTTTCAGTCACTTCAACAACAACACATTTATCACACATTTATCAAATTGGGCACCACTTAGGACTGAATTATTTATTTTATTTTATTAACACCCACAAAGCGGCTTACAACAAATGAAGAAACCATATATCTAAAACCATTTTAAAAGAAGACATTCAGATTCAAAACCTATTAAAAACGTTATGAGCTAAAATATCAAGCCAGCAAAAAAAATCTTCACTAAAAAGCAGAGCAGAGCAAAAATATTTTCAAGGTCTGATTGAAGGAAACCAAAGAGGGGGCTATGTGAACCTTCTGTAGGAGGAAATTTCACAGTTGAGGGGCCACTACTGAAATGTTCCTGTCTCCTGTACCTGCCAATCAAATAACTCTTAATGGTGGGCAGGTTCATATGGGTGCAGGCTTTCCTTCAAATACCTCGGGCCCAAACTATTTATGGTAGGTGTGGGGAATGTCAGTGGATCCAGGGGCCAATTCCCCACTGGAAGCCACTGAGGGTCACACCTCTCTCAACCACCAAAATCGCCACTGCCAATTTTGCTGCTGCATTTCCCCTGGAAAATGAGGTGTGTGGAAAGCACATAGACCTTGTTTTCAAGCAAAATAGCCCCTTTTTTTGCCACCACCATCCTACCAAATTTCAGGAGGGAGGCACAAAAAAAAGGCAAGGGCTAACATGCAACCCATGGGCTGCATGTTGCCTACCCTTATTCATGGCTTTGGAGGTCAAAACCAGCACTTTAAATTGAGCCCAGAAATGAAAAAGCATTCTGCACCAACTGAAGTTTCGGGACTGTTTTTGAAAGCAGCTCCACTGAGAGAGTCTTACAGGTGCATCCATTATCCATATTGTGTATGGCTATAACTGGGGTGATGGGTGTATAAATGAAGTTAGGTCCACTTTCACCAGATAGGGTTGCAGCTGGTGAGTCAACCATCCTAAACTTTCCAAAGGCACCCTTGGCCACCAAGGCCAACTTGACCAAGTGGTTTCACATTGTTGGCACCAATGCCAAGATGAGGAGGCTGAACCCAGGGGAGGGAATTGGCACTGGAAGTAGTCTGATCAGTAGGACAGCAAAATAGCTGGGCTGGACCCAGGACTGTCAGCTGTGCTGGGAAGAATATGTAAGGGAAGAGAACTGAATGGGCTATAAGATGTGTTAGGGAGAAGGGTGAGTGATGGCTCAACAGTAAGGGCTAAGGAAATTTGTGGTAGAGAAGGATGAGTGGCAGTAATTAGGGTTATAGTTCTTCTCTGCCATAAAACAATATTTGACTAGAAACTTTGAACATCTTTCGAACTTTTGTAACACTCGTTCATCAGCTGCATCCCAGATTTCATTTTAGTTTAAATATTAATAGGATGAAGTATAGGGACTCCTTGTTTGAATTAAATAGCCCTGCAAGCAAAATGATTTTTCTGTAACTCACTCAAATCAGTGCAACATTTGGCCTAGAAAAGTAATTAATTAGAAGCATGTAAATGATCTCCACCACTTTTTCAACAGTCTATAAGAATAAAGAGTTGATTAACTTTAATTGGGTGCTTTGCAAGATTTCTTCACACCAGCATAAGACGGAAGCATTTTGTATTTTCATAAGAAACAAAGATTTCCCATCTTGGTATTTACTTGGTATGAAGA
The DNA here is from genome assembly GCF_057233095.1 of Heloderma suspectum. Taxonomy (NCBI): domain Eukaryota; kingdom Metazoa; phylum Chordata; class Lepidosauria; order Squamata; family Helodermatidae; genus Heloderma; species Heloderma suspectum. The sequence goes on from NC_139464.1 coordinate 79,202,449, forward strand.
GCTTTCTTGCTAATAGCCTAGAAACTAGAATGCATTGGTTAAGTTTAAAATATATTGAACTCTGAGCACATCTTTAAAATGGGGCACAAGAGACCAAAGAGAGATTCAGGTATCTTTTACCCCCTATCTCAACTTTCCCCATCTGAATGCCTTCCCCAACTTGGACTGCAACCCCCATCATTCCCAGACAGCATGAACAATGCAAGAAGGTAAAGTTGGTTACATTTCACCCTACCTGCCTTCTTGAATCTTGCAGGATCATTTAAAGTCAGCAGATAAAATAGTAAGGTTACAAAAGAGAAACAGAGCCAGGACTGTCCTGGCTCCAAGTGATGATAGGTGGTCCCATGGGAACTTGTGCTGTAGTCGTAAAAAGAAGGAACCTTGGCATTGTTTGGGGGCATGAACTTCTGCTGCACAAGGACTGAGCTACTGGTGTTGATGGAAGGAAGGAAGCAATTTTGAGAAGCGTTGTGTTTGGGAGCGGATGGACCATGCTTTTATGGTGGGGTTGGCATTTTAATATTTCACCTTGGTGTCAAGATTTCTAAGGCTGATCCTTGCCAAAATCTGTGAAAGCCCCGACTGGCAACCAGTTTTACCAGCAAATCACTTGCAATGGGATGTGGAAGAGCTACCCACCCTGCAAATGACTGTTGTCACAGCCATCAGGGATGGATGAATCAGTCTATTTCTGGCTCATGTCAGTTTTGCATGTATTCAATTCTAGGTCTGTTCCATCCAATTTCTGCATGAGTCTGCAATGATTAACGAAAGCATGAAAATCCATATTAATTTTTGGACATGACTTTCCCTAATATATGCATTTTGGGTTGGATCCAGATTTATGCTGGGTCAGCTGTGTTGACAGACATGGACTTCCCTGTCCCTCCTTCCTATGGCAACCCTCTAGCCCCCTGCAAATGCTACATAAAGAGTAAAAAGATCCTGCTGAATGGGGGTGAGCTATGTTGTGGACAAAGGGGGATCCCCCTAAACCAGATGGAGAGACCTTCCATGAGCAGAATCCTTCCTCTGGTGGAAGATCCTTTCCTCTTATGGAAGGAGATCCTGGATCCAACCCTTAGTATGAAACTTCCACGAATACATGCATTTTTAATGTAACATTTGAACTGAAAACTGCATCACAAAATTTGGAGAAGTGTGCAGTCTGAAGGATAATTGTGTTCTGATTTGTATATTAGTCCAGGAAGTGCAAATTACTTCATCTGATTAAAAATATGGGCCAAACAATATTCTCCTCCAACCCTACATTAGCCACCATTTCGTGACTGTCCTTTCTTCATTGCCAGGAATTGTGGGTTGGTTGGATCCAAGGGTCTCCTGCTCATGGAAGAAACTCTTCCTTGAGTGAATGACTGTTTTTGTAAGCAGAAGGGAACCTTTGGATCCAGGTGTAAAATGGTTTGGCAGGTGAAGGCCAAATAGAACCATCAGGGATCCTGATCCAACCTGGAATAGGGAGGACTATTGCTAACCATCACATGGTTGACTTTCAAGAACTTCATGGTGGGTTGCCAGTCTACTGGAAGTAGTTGTTTGCGACAAAACATTGCATTGTATTTTTGTCCATATGCCTAAGTGTACATTTAATCATTTTGTCCTAGTCAGAAAGGGCCTTGCAAAAGAAACTGTGTGTGTTGTTACTGTGCATATCGAGTGATAATGTGTTTCAGCTTCTGCATTACTATGGTCTAAGTCTCTGCATTCCTTTGACAGCTACAGCGCAATCTTGAGATAATAACTTCAAAAGAATGATTATCCCAAATATACTTCTGATGTTTACACTTCAATACAGAATTCAGAAGCACCGCTGTGCTGAAAGGCTGCCTAAGTTACAGAGATCTAGAGAATAAGTTTATCTTCATCTCAGCACCTGGGAACCTTCAGGGCTTGGCAATGGAAAAGAATAGTTGCATGCTTGTACAAATACAACAACGTTGCATCTCAAAAAATAAATTAATGTGAGTAGAAGAAACACTTTATACTTGTAACTACAGAAAATGCAACAATCCAGGCTCTGAAGGCAGTATTTTGTGTGTAATACCCAGAAGCTGTGATTTTCCTTGAAGATCAATATTGTATGGGAATAATCTATATCATGATGTCACCTTATGGCCAGACAGCTTTAGTCATTTTAATGACGTCTGCCCAGACTGATTTTTTTCTGGAAACCTGAAGATGGTTCTCACATTTTAAATTGTGTAAAATCATTTGTAATGTATAACTTAGGCAGCAATCCTATGGCTGCTAGACAGCGGCTAGACGGCCATAGGATATCTTGTTTTCTGGGAACCAACCTCGGAGCCCATGCTCCGAGGTTGGTTCCTGGAGAACCGACCTCCCCCCACTTCTGCACTGCCTTTGAGGCAGCATGGAACAGCCCCATCATCCATGCTCACAAGAGGAGCATGGAGCAGTGGAAAAGGGGTGTGTCTAGGGGTGTTCCGGGGCGAGGAGGGCAGAAATGCCCATACAACACATCCAATGTGTTGTACAGCAGCCTCCCTCCCCGCCCAGCCCCCCCATGGCTAGACAGCTGCCATTGGCTGTCTAGCTGAAAATGCAGGGCAGGAGGAGTGTGGAGGGAACAATCCCCTCCATTCTTCTCCTGCCCTGCATTGGATAGGCAGTCGCCTCCGAGTTTGGAGGCAGCCGCTTATCTAGATAGGATTGCGCCATTAACGTATTTCCATAGGCTGAGGGTAGCTTAAAATCAGCTTCTCTTGATGTGTCTATTTATCCTTGCTCAGTCCCTGCATACCTCTTTTGAGTTCCTAAGGGACATTTTGAAACTTTTTTTTTTTTTAAAGAACACTGAGAGTGCAATGCTATTCATGTCTACTCAGAAGTGAGTTCCACTATGTTCAATGGAACTTCAACCCAATATTCAGTCTGTATAGCCAGAGTGGTGAACCAGGAATCCTCCAGATATTGTTGGACTACAACTCTCATTATCTCTGATCATTAGCCCTGATGGCTGGGACTGATGAGAGTTTGAGTCCAACAGCATCTAGAGGGCCACAGGTTCATCAACCCTCTTGTAAGAGAATACAGCCCAAGGATGCTTCCATCTTATCTGCCCATGGGATCTCCTCCCAATACAAAAAATAGTCCTCACTTTCTTACATCCTATCCTCCCTATATTTTCCCGCATCGCTGAACTCACTCAATTCTTACCCTGTTGTTTGTTCAACTACATGGATATTAATTCTGTGAATGTTAGTCTACAGCTGGTAGATACTGCATTTCTATGGATGTTATGTAAACAATTCTAAGCAAGTTCTTAGCCATTTTTAGAGCAGATAAATCAATATTTCAGTGGCTTAAGGGCATGTTGTACGAAGTCTGGATTTACTGACTATCTTGTGTTCAATAGTTTATTCTAGAGATGGGCAAAGCCTCTTTGGCTCGAATTGGAAATGGGTTGGCAATTATAAGCAGCATCTGTGAACTGTTTTCTTTTAAACATTTTCTTTTTTTGAGCATTCAAAATTGGCTTACAATTATTACAAACATGTGAATCTTTTCTGGGATACATGTGCTTCCCCACTGTACAACTTGGGAATGAGTGAGGGGGCTGAGTAAAGGTAGGGTTTCTGGCTGGATTCCTTTGTAGCCCTGCCTGGAGATGCTGGGGATCGAACCTTCAACTTTCTGCATGCAATGCATGTGCTGTACCACTAAGCTATGGTTCTTCCCTTTTGCAGACCTCTCTCTCCCCACAGGCAGTGATGATGGAAGTCTGCAGTCAGAGGAGGAGGTCTGCCTTCAAAAGCCTCATTACAATGATGGGTCCCCCCTCCCAGTTCCCCTCCATTGTCAGTGCTCTACTGGCAGGAGGGGAAAAAGGGGGCATGCTGGGAGTGGATCAAAGGAGGCCTTGTTTGGGATCAACAGGATCCCAAACCCTCACATTTTCCTGGCACATACTCAAAATTGGAAAGAAACTATGCCAGCCTTGGGGGAAAAAAATCTGCCTACATTCTGCCTTGGACAGCACAAGCTGGGCAGAGCTTGAAAGCAATGGTTCCTCTGCCACAGATTCACCCCCAAATACGATCATGTTTTGTAATCTCAGTAAATTCATATTATTTTTGAACTTCTCTGGTTTCTCTAGTTTATTCAGAACCCACAAGTATTAGAAACTTCTAAACTATGACAGCTTAGGATAGAAATGAGCAGTCACTTCTTTTCCATGTGGGATGACTTTTTCTTTTTTAGTAGTAATTTTCTGGCAGCCATCCTGGCTGTTTCATACAACATGTCTGGTCCTCTTCAGCAGTTTGGACACAGTGTTTTGTTACTGTGATTCTGAAGATATGTATATTTGCAATGGCACACAAAATGGCTTGAGCTATTCTAGTCACATTGGCATCCAGTACCAGTGGGCAAATTCATTTTCCCATGCTCTGTTTCAGCTGCATTGATTTTGAAGAATGTAGATGGTACCTTGGTGGCCAGAATTCTTTTAGAATGGTAGATAGGCAAGAACCTACAGTGATGAGAAAAAGTTTGTGAACCCTAATGCTAATTAAGACAATTTTATAGTTTTACCATGATAGCCTTCATGAATCAAAACCAGTCCTTTTCTAAATATCCAATAGGGTTTATATTAACCAATTCTATGTCTTGTGAAATAAAACGATGTATACATTAGGCAAACAGTGAGTACTTAAGAGTCAGGGTATGTGCAAAAGTAAGTGAACCCCTGGTTGCATCCCATCAATTAATGGGAATAATTAGAATCAGGTGTAAGTAATTATGTAGATCTTCAGGGGTGAATTTGAGAGGTCCACTCTATAAAAGGGCCAGAAACCTTTGAGAGTTCAGTCTTCATCATACCGTTGTGTGGAAACACGTCATTCCACAATCAAAAGACATCTGTGAGGACCGCAGAAAAGTAGTTATTGCTGTTCATCAGTCTAGAAAGGGTTACAAAACTACTTCTAAGGATTTGGGGCTCCACCAATCCACCATCAGACAGTCTACAAATTGAGACAGTTCAAGACCACAGTCATTCTACCCAGGAGTGGTCATCCTACCAAAATCTCTTCAAGAACAAACCAGCACATCGTCTAGGAAGTCAAAAAGAACCCCAGAGTAACATCCAAGGATCTGCAGGCCACTCTTGCTTTGGATAATATGAGTGTTCATGATTCAATGATCAGAAAAAGACTGAACAAGAATGATGTTCAGGGGAGGATAGCCAGGAGGAAACCACTGCTGTCTAAAAAGAACATGAAGTTTGCCATCTGAAGTTTGCTAAAGATCACATAGATCACATAGATGATACCGAAGACTTCTGGAATAATGTTCTCTGGACCGATGAGTCAAATGTAGAACTTCTTGGCCTCAATGAGAAACATTATGTTTGGTGAAAAACAAACATGGAGTTTGAACAGAGGAACCTCACCCCAACCATCAAGCATGGTGGTGGGAATGTGATGGTTTGGGCCAGTTTCACTGGCTCAGGACCTGGATGGCTTGCCATTGTTGACACAACCATGAATTCCACCAGCTATCAGAAGATTCTAGAGGAGAATGATGGGCTATCTATCCATGAGCTGAAGCTGAACTGAAAGTGGTTCATGCAACAAGACAATGATAATAAACACAAGCAGAACTACAAAAGAATGGGTGTGGAAGAAAATTCTGTGTTTTTAGAATGGCCTGGGCAAAGTCTGGACCTAAACTCCATCAAAATGTTGTGGCACAACAACTTGAAATGAGCTGTTTATGCAA